>NC_133583.1:51926732-52653472 GCF_964106895.1 Numenius arquata | reverse complement strand
ACAACGAGATTGGGTCAGCAGCCTCCTGTTTTCCCACCAGCAAACACATCTTTGTTGTGGATGAGTGCTGGATGAGATATAGCTCCATGTGAAGCATCTTTTTGAAACTGAAAATAATGTGGCACAGCAAAGTCCCCTTAGCACTACTCAAGTCTCTTGTCTTTCAAGCAGAGAACATCTGAAAAGGATATAACCAAGACCTGGGGTGGTCTGACCTGCACTGCTGAATTAATTCCTCTGCTGAAACCCATGGCGTGCTCTGAGCAAAGAGCCAGGATGGCCAGTGACAGTGCGCTTGGACAATTTTGTGCTTTTTGAGGTCCATTTTCTCCAGCCAGGCTATGCTGCTTGAAGCCTCCTGAAAATGGATCTACGAGCTGGGTTTGGTTTCCAACACCCGGTTAGAAGAAGGAGTTTTAAAACTGAGTAAAGATGTTTGTGGTACAGATGGAAAGCACTCAAAATGTCTGAAGCAGTCGGGCCCATTTTCTGCGTCTTTTGACTCAGCAGAGCTGATGCAAATGGAAAACGAACTTTTTCCAGGCATGTACATAACTGGCTCAGGTGCATCCTTCCTCCATGCGTGACATGAGCCAGGGCTGCTTGTTGGCGTTGGGGTGGCACAGTTGATTCCATACATGCATAAACCCAACTGTTGCAGTGTAACCACTTCAAGCAGCCCCAGTACAAAGACCGTGAAATGAATGGACCTGGGATGCTCTCCCAAGAGCTTGGAGGTGTTGTGCTGCTAATGCCCAGGCTCTGTCGTTCTGCTGCCAAACCACAGCCTTGCATCTCGGGTGCTGTAAGAGTCAGGCCAGCCCCGAGCTCTGCCATTCACACACTCTGCGTAGCACATTTTGGACATAAAGTCAGGCTGCCAAGGAGGCTGGCTGCTGCAGACAAGTGCTCCTTCACCACTGCATCCTCACCTTCCATGAAGGGCCCACATTCTCACTGTGCTTCCACTTGTTTCCCTATTTTCACTCCAGGGAGAAGAGCAGCAGGGGGACAGCCAGCGCCATCCAGCCCTGTATCCTGTCCCCAGTGATGGTCTGCAGCGGACGCTTAGGCAAATGGTAAAAGAGGGTAAAGCCAGAAAATGCTTAGGAAAAGGGTAAAAGAGGGTACAGCTAGAGAAATCCATCCTCTCTGAAATCTTCCCGGAATCGGTAATTGGCGTTTTAGGGATTTCCCAGCCTTAAGGTTGCATCCAACATAACGTGTTTAATAATGAGCCTCTCCCCATTCTCACTCTCATCCTGACCATACGATGCCAAGCCTTCACGATGCCATTCCCCACGCAGCCGTGAACAGGACAGACCCCAAATGCCGGGATGCTGCCGGTACACGCTGAGCACCCCTCCGTGTCCCTGGCCCCGTGGCGGGGTCCGGGAGAGGCTTCCCAGGGCTTTCCACTGGAGGTCAGTGTTGGCCTGAGCACAGCGGCTGGCACCCAGGGCCACCTCCCCCCCCTTGCCACCCCCTCCCCACGCCGGGGCGTTACACCCGTGGGGTAAAGCGGCGGAGGGAAGGGCAGGGTTGCTCTGGCCCTGTTCAAACACAGCGGCTGCGTCGCCCGCTCCCGCCCGAATAGGAAGGACCAGAATATATACAGGACCCAAACATAACATAGCAGAGGCAGTGACAGACCCCCGATACCCCAAGACGTAGCTCAGAGCTTGGGAAGTGCTGACTCCCAGGTGCTAATTTGTTAAAAACTCGTTATCAGCTGGCAAAGCCAATCTTAACCAGTTCCTCTGCACCCACTACCCACCTTCCCATCATCAACTTTACCCACTCAATCTTGACCTCAGAGAGACACCACTGATTGTCCTCAAGCTGTGTATTTGCAAAAGGTGAAGCATTACATAGAATGAAAGCTCGTTATGGTGTAAAATTTCCAACACTGGGACTGCCAGCGGACAGCTGGCAGCATCCAGACAAAATCTAACCCTACCAGAGGGACCCACAAGTTCTGCAGGAAATGTGTTTCGACTACAATTTCAGCTAATGCTGTCCTTGCTTGCAACCGGATGGAAAACACTATTTATAGCTTGGGAATATCAGCTGGAAAGAGCATTTCTTATTGCTTGTTTTAACCTGTGGGGAGGTTGTGGGGAGGTTGTAGGAAGGTGCAGAACGCTGTCCTACACAGACAGATGTAGCAGCTCGGTCGGTCCTCCCCAGGCAGCCAGTATTTCCCAGAGGAAAACAAGCATCTTTTTCGAAGTGGCAGCTGATTTGTGTTATTTGTTTCTGAACATGTAGCCTGAGGGATCTGAATTCAGCCTGATTTGCAAAGGCCCATTCTCCAAGAAGTCAGACTGTCTTGGCAATAACCCAGATCACCACCCAAATCTCTTTGGTGCTCGGGATCGACTCCAAACCCCTCCTCTGTGTCTGTGGGCTCGAGATGGGGCTCTCCCCACTGCGGGATGTCCAGGGGACCTCTTGCCATCATCCTGAAGGATGACATTCATTCCATAGTCTTGGACAGCAAAGAAAGTTTTGCCTCTGGCCTTTGTGTGAGCAAGATAGAGATAGTTATGACTGTCATTACTTAATATTCCCTAAACTCCCTGGGTATAGCTAAATAAAGAGAGGAGGATTTCAAAGGAGACTAGGTTTCACAACTGAAATCTGGGTGATAATTACTCCTATTTCATTCAAATCCCTCTTATTCACGAAACAGAGACATTGAAAAGACACTAAAGAGCACAGGTATAAACTTTACAAAGCTTAAAACTACTCTGTCCCAGCAAGGCTCGTACTTTGCATGACACCTAAATCCTACTCATTTGCTAGATTCACCCCAACTGTAAACAAAGCTTTGAAATGAAAGCTTAAAAGCCTAGTTGGGATACATTAAGTTAACCAAGAAGACACTCTTAAGGCATTAGTTTAATGACAATCACAATATAAGTGCCAGAGGTTTGTGCATGTGAGGATTAATATCTATAGGAGAAGGAGTTTCTTCTATCTATAGAAGAAAAGGGGGTTGTTGCCCGTGCTTTCCAGCTTGTTTGGCAGCGTAAGGCCTGCAGTGAGGGTGGCTCATTGCCGCTTGCAGGGGGCTCTGGGCTGGAGCTGTCTGGCAGACGTCCCCTGGGAGGATGTGCAACCCAACGCTTCACACCAGGGTTTGTCCCGACACACCAGGATAGGGTCAGCTACTCTCTCTGAACCACTGCAGTGACTCTTGCTTCATGCCAGAACCCCCATGGTTGAAGACACCCCTCTTGCGCAGGCACAGGGATGGGATGGGTCTGCTGCAGAACCCCCTCAGATGTGGAGCTGGGTGCTACTCTCTAGAAAGCCCCATGGCAGGAGAGCGCAAGCAACTGGGGGACAGGAGCAAGCCACAGCCCAGCCCTTCAGGCTCCCTGATCCCACCTGGCTCCACCAGCACTTGAGTTAACACCCAGAAATGCCGGGAACTTGGAAAGCCCTTTCCGACACCGAGTCCCTGCTCCTGCAGGGCTCCAGGTTGACTGGGGAGGAGCGGATGTGAGATGTCCCAGCTCGGCCACCTCTTCCTGGTGCATCCCACCCGGGCAGAACCACAGCATTGCCTGCCCACCTCCTCCACCCAACAGCATTTTTCTTTTATGCCAGTACTCGGTTGTCCCCCATCTCAGACACTCTCCTGCTTGTGGTGCAAACCCAGCAGAGCCCCAGCCCGGTGCCTGGCAATGCTGGAGGGAAGCCAGCAGACCCAGTGCTTCGGGCACGTGTCTGGCTCTGACCCCCTGGATACTTAGGCGAGACTTCAAAAGTGCTTTTGTTTGAAAAACATTGCAGGATCAGGCCCTGGGAATGAATGTCAGCTATGACAAGTGTCCTTTCTACTGACTGTCCTTGCAAGGGATTATTTCAGCATCCCCCCGGTCCATCTGTACAGGCAGCATGGTACAGGCAGGAGAGGCACTTTGCAAACTTTCACTAGATAGAAGATCTCTGTCTATTGATACCTTTTGTAGAGAGCCAAAGTATTTGAAAGGGTAAGTTTTTTCACAACGCCCTTTCCGAGCAGGGCTATCACCAAGGGAAAAGCACAGAAGCTGCTGCTGGGAGCAGTGTGAAAGGTGGAAAGGTGAAGCTGGAGGGACCAGGGAGGAGACCCAGAGCCCAGGGGCTCAGCTGAAGGCAGCGGACCAGAGCTAGGCCAGTTTTTAGAGACAGATGAAGCCCCAATTTTAAGGATGACGAGGAAAAAAACATTTTCTTCCCTCCCTTCCCATACTAACCCTACTCTCAGTTTCTACAGAGCACATGGGATAAAAAAATGAAAAGCCACAAGCACCCAAGCTGTGGGCAAAAGCTGACTCCTTGGGTACCCACCTGTACACCCAGCTTTTGGTCATGATCAGAAGCTGGCTAATAAGATGCTCAGTTTTGCACCAAAGCTCAACTGACATCCAACTCCTCCTTAAGCAGGAGGAAGGTGCAATAGGAACTACAAGAAACTACTCTGCTTCAGAGGACACCCTTGAAAAACCGGAGAGAGATCCTAGCTTGTCACTTTTACCTGGAGGGTGTTTAAATTAAAAAAAAAAAAAAAAGCTAAATCCAGAGATGGGGAATTCTGCCTTCAAACCTGGAGAGATGGTCTGGGTAGCAGTCCTGAAATAAAGAGCAGCAGCCCGGCCAGTGAACAGGTTGGAATTTTAATTGATTTTGTTGCTAGGAAGGAAAGTTACAATCTCCTAATTTGATGTGCTAAATCAGAATTTCACCTGCAAGGGATTCCTCGGGGGGAAGCTGCGTTCCCTGCCACACAAATGGAGACCATCGAGCCGAGGAAGAGCTGCATGGGGCAAACCTTGCAGCTTCCAGGTGACGGAGAGCTCATTGCAGTCTTCGCATGGCTTGGCAGTGGTTAGTTACCATTCGCTTTTTAAAAACTCGTAATAAAATAGCTTTAGAAAGTGTCAGTAAAAATGTAAGACGCGGCAGTGTCACAACAGCGGCACGGGTCTCTCTCCCACCGGTTACAAGACTGATAACTTCCTCTCGTCAAGGTCCGTCTGGAGCCAGAGGAACAGCAGCACTGGACATGTTGGAATGAAAAGCTTTATTTTAAAAAAAGTCCTTTCTAACAATAAAAGTTATTTTTAAAAATAGTAAAAAGTAGTAGTCAGGGTGTTGGGATTTTTTTCCTACAGGAGAAGGAAATGATAAACACCTTAAATATTCATTTAAAATCCAGTGAATTGGTTTAGTCGGGGTTTTTTCTGGAGTAACTCTAATTACAGTTACAGAGGAGGCACCCAGGGAAGAGAGGAGAAAGCCCATTTGCAGGACAGCTCCTGCTCTCTGGGTTCCTGCACGTTACACCACACACCCATCTGCTGGGAGTGCTCCTCCTCGCCCCACGGGTGCCCCAGGGTGTCCTCCCGCAGATGGCATCCCTGGGGTCGGGCTGTGTGGAAGGGACACCCCCCTTCCCGAGCGTGGGGATTCCTGCCTGGCAGATGCAGCCAGAGAGCACCTTTCCCAGCAGGGGATGGGGCAGAAAAATAGATCACCTTGCCTCCAGTTACAAATGAGCTGAGAAAGAGAGGAGTTAAGTCCCCCCACAGGCGTGTGTCCCCACACGGCCAGAGGCTGGGGATCCCCGACCCCACCCCAACTGGTCCCCACAGTAGGAAGAAGTCTACGTGTCCAGAGATGGTTCTGGGGGTGTCCAGCCAAGTCTCCCCCCCAACCCCATCACATGTACCGCTCCAGGCCGGCGGGGAAATTGGGCTGCCTCATGTAGGCATTGCTGGAGCCAAACTGGCCAAGGGGGGACGCGGAGAGCCCCAGGAGCTGCTCGCTGTGCTCGGCACAGGCGGGGGGCCGCATGGCCGGCAGGGCCAGTCTGTTGGGAGCCCCGTAGAGCTGTGGGCTGCTGGGCGAGTAGCTGCCCTGTGCCACGGGCAGGTGAGGAGGCGAGGCAGCATAGGGATAAGCCAGGGTGTTGGGGCCGGCTCGGCCCAACAAGCTGGGACTGACGGGCTGCGCCTGGAAGCAGGGAGGCTCGGAGCTGCTGGCAGAGCAGGAGGGAGCCAGCTCGGCGCCGGGCAAGCCCAGGGATGGGTGGCCCAGCTCGGCCGGTGGTGAGGGCTGCAGGGCCTGCTGCCCGCTGATGAGGCTGTCGATGCTGAACATCCTGGGATGCTGTGCCGGTGGTGCTGTGCCAGCTGCGTAGGGGTGGAAGACGGTGCTGGAGAGCTGGGGGCCGTAGCCAGGCGAGCAGAGGGCGTTGGGGTAGGGTGCTGTAGGTGCCGTGGGGCGGCCGGCGGGCGGGGGCGTGAAGGCGCTGGAGTTTTGCATGTAGCCGGGGTAGGTGGTGATGTCGGTGCGCTTGAAGCGCTTCCTCCGGCGCAGGAAGCTCCCGTTGTCGAACATGTCCTCAGCGGCCGGGTCCAGCGTCCAGTAGTTGCCCTTGCCAGGGTGGCCGGGTTCCCGGGGGATCTTGACGAAGCAGTCGTTGAGGGTGAGGTTGTGGCGGATGCTGTTCTGCCACTTCTTGGGGTTCTCCCGGTAGAAGGGGAAGCGCTCGGTGATGAACTTGTAGATGCCCCCCAAGGTGAGTTTCCTCTCGGCGGCGTTGGCGATGGCCATGGCGATGAGGGCGATGTAGGAGTAAGGGGGTTTGCCTCGCTGCACCGGCCGCTTCCTCCGACGGCCCCCGGCGGGGGGCGGCGGTTCCTCGGGGGGCGGCGGCGGCGGGGGAGGGCTACCCCCACTGCCCCGCGGCTCCGGCTTCACCGGTGGCGCCTGGCCGGCGGGGGGAGACCCCCGGGGCGGCCCGGGGGAGCCAGGGCTGGCCGCGGCGGCGGGGCTAGGAGCCGGCAGCGTGCACATGCCTCGCAGGCAGGGGAAGCCGGCCGCGTTCATATACAGCCCTCACCTTCCTCCTCCTCCTTGGAGAACGGGGGGGGGGGGAAGGGGGGGGCCGGCGGGAGAAAGAGCCCCCCCCGAGGGGAGGGAAAGGGGGGAAAGGGAGGGGAAGGGGGGCAGGCGCCGCGGCAGTTCCCGGCGATGGGGAGGTCGGTCCCGAGTCGCTTTGCAATATATAGGGCTGTCGCCCCCCCGGAGGGGCGTGCGGTGCCCGGCCCGCCCCGGCCCCTCTCCCCCGGCGGGAGGAGGAGGAGGCCCCTGGGGAGGGGTCCTGACTCCCACGGCTAAATCCCCCAGCCTCTCCCCAGGGTTTTATTTCGCAGCCGTGCCCCCGAGCGGTCCCTCCCCCGGGGGTCCCGGGTGCCAGCGCGGCGGCCGGCCCCGCTCCCGGGCCGTTCTGCCTGCCGCTTCGCTTCCTTGTTAACCGACGATTCCTCCCAGGAGAAAAACTAGACAAAACGAGTCCCGACGGCCAAATCAGGGCGAGTTCGGTGCCGCAGCCAGCCCCCGGCAGCAGAGCAGGTAACCTCCGGCCGGGACCCTCCCGCTGCTTGGATTTCGTTGTCTTTTTTTTTTTTCCCTGGGAAAAGCGCTCAGCGGCGGCCCCAGACGCGGCGGCGGCAACAGCCGGGGATTTCCCCCCGAAACCGATCCCCTCGGTTTAGTTACTTTGCAGCCTGGTGAAATCTCCTGCGTAAGGAATTCCTGGGAAAAATTTTTGCTTTTCCCCTAGGAGAAAGGAAGATGGGCTGCAGAGCTCGGGGATGCCCGCAGGTGCCTCCCGTGGGGTGGGCAAGGGATGCGGGACAGGGATGGCATCTTGGGGGTGAACGGAGGAAGCAGGGGTGTCTCTCTATAACTGCAGAGGGACTGAGCTCGTGGCTGAAGCTGAAGGAAGACACCGGACTCAGAAAGTCCTGCAGGGTTTCACAGAAAACCTCTTCGGATCTCATCCTGCACTCCAGACCTAGTGGAGTGGAACCACAGCCCCCCCATCCATGGCATATGCCAATACCAGAGCTGGGAGACTGTTGGCTGCTTTATCAGCACCAAAAAAGCTGCAGGCTTTCACACTGTCCTCACCCATTGCTGCTGAGCATCACCTCTAAGCCAGATGCCCACCTGTGGAGAGTCTGGCCTGAACCAGGTAAGGGAGCTGCTGCATCAGGGTGGGCTGGACAAGCGGGGAGGACTTTTATACCCAGGTCACAGCTTTACATGTAGATACATGTCTGTGTCCTGAAAGAACAGGTGGAAATATCTACGTCATTAACACAGTGGCAGATTCCTCCACATATCCCGCAAGTGGAGTAAAAATCACAGCCTTCAACTTTGTAACTTAGTTAAAAGAATTTCAAATTGCAGCAGAGTGGGATGAAAGCCTTTTTCCACAGGGGCAAGTAGGTGAACTCAACCAGGTCGTATCATCCTCCTCCTTTCCTTTTTAAACTTAAAAGCCACCCAACCTTTTGGAAAAGATTCTTGAGCACTTTCCTTTAACCACCTCGTGGTTGTATTTTACAGTCCAAGTAAAAGTTCTTTGACCAGGTTATTTCCCACAATTGCTTGTTCCCCTGCTTGTGTCTGTATATGGGTTTGTTCTTGCTTTATTTTTCCTGCAGATATTTGTGGCTCTTCTTCTGCTCTCTTCAGGGCTCAGGTGGGGAAGTGTGGATCTAACAGAGCCGTGTTGGGTCCGGTCCTGGGCTCTGGCACAGACCAGCTGCTGTTGGAGCAAACTGCCTCAATTTCCTTTCTACCAAATGGGGATAACCGGAGCGTAGGTGCTGGCTGGAGGACTGAGAGCAGGTGAGAAAGGGTGAAACGTGGCCTTAGAGAAAGGTGCCTTTCTCCACAGAAGGGTCTTCAGGGAGGAAAACAAATCAAGGTCATGGCAGGGACTACTCATTCATTTTGGGAAAGCTGAGGGAAAAAGGATGGAAGATTCCCATTTCTCCCAGAGCATGCATTTAAATTGACCAAGTATCTGAATGTGGACAGTTCTTTTCAGTCAGAGGATCTGACTTTTCCAGTCACTGGAGAGGGTGGCAGGTCAGATTCCCAAGAAGGGAATCACTAAAGATCACTCTAGGATGCACAAAGAAAAATACCCCCCTGGGGGAGATGGAAAGCTTCATTTCTGCAGGCATTAGGTGGTGAGATTTTCATGTCGATGCAAGGATTTTAATGTATTCTGATCTAGCAAGAATGAGTTTGGGAGGGAAAAGGCTTATGGGGTGCAAAGAAGGAACAGCAATCGATCATATCAAACATTGATTTTCTTAATCTATCATATCAAACAGCCCTTGCTTATCACTCACTTTCTCCTTTTTTATTCATCTAAACATCAGAAAAGGAGTTGGAAGTGAAAACCCAACAGTATGGCTGGGGCTGGAGCTGCCTGCACCTGAAATCACATCTAGCAAAGGAAGAGACATCTCATCTGGACAACGGGACACGAAGACCCAACTGTGTGAAGTGTTTATAGTCCAAGACCCTGATCTCATGTCATTTTACATGCGGTGGGAGAAGCCCTGGCCCCGTCTCGGGCTGTGGGGTGGCTGAGACTCCAGCTGGTGAGTAGTTACTTTAAAGCTGACGGGACCATTTAAATTGCTCTCGACTTCACTGGGTTAGGACCCAGATGTCAACTTAGTTTTGACAGACGGATAAAACAGCAGGACGGAGGCAGGCAAGAGCACACAGACAGGAAACAAACTGTTTTACCGTTGAATAAGGAAAGCCAAACCAGACATACTCCAATTCCCACATATGCTTTATAACTCAGGGTACTCTTCCTGTCCCAGATCTTTTATAAAAAGGTGGAAGATGATAATAAAGATGGCTACCAAACAAGTGTGATCTGGATCTTTCTTTAAAATGAGGTGATGAGGGAGGAAATAAATCACATTTACTAAGTATGTATATGTTTTGCCATCATCTGCTGCCTTTTGCATCAGTTCATCCCAACTGAGTATGCAGAGAAATTTCAACTGCTCTTTTACCTCCAGCCCCCAAACTGTTTTGCAGTAAAGCTGCAGCCTCCTTTAGAATTGTTGCGCACACAAACAACAGCCTCGATATCTGCACTGGGGAGAGTTGCGCTTGGAGCATCTCTGTTTGCAGAGCCCTCCCCTTAGTCATGAAGCAGAGTCATCCATATCTGAGCCACCCCTGGGATATGCAAGGAAGAGAAGGGGATGGGGCCCTTGGGAGTGAGGACCTCTCTGCTTCTGCCCCCAGGGACGGCTGGAATGAGCAGTCCAAAGCCTCCTCCAGCCTCAAAGCCAGCAGTGGCTTATGGGGGATGCTTCAATGATACATGACCTGCCGAGTGTGCTCTTACCATGGCCCTCACCTTACTAGCAACCAAACATTCAGGGACTACCATGGTTGAAAGCTGCATGAGTACCACTGCCTTGAAATAATAGCAGTCAGGCCCATTCACACCTGCAGCCCATCCATGTATGAATCCACCCATACTCCAAAATCCCAGATGGAGACTCTCAGAAGAAGCCCGAGAGACACTCCCACTACAGCTACTCTGTGTGATGGGAAGGCTTTGCCACCAGAAGGTGAATCACATCACTCACATAAGAGCTCAATACATTAGGATGAGGTGACTACAGCAAGGGGGTGGGAGGAAATCCTTTCCTCCTGGGAGATCTCCTTCATGGGATGCCAACTCTCAGAGGAGGAACATATGATGCAGAACAGCAACAAGAGCAAAACAGGAGACCCAGAGGGTGGACTCTATGGCTTGTAACCACAACTAGCACACATGTAGGAGTCGGGGCACCTCACTGCTCAGTTACAGGATCACCAGCCATGCAAAAAACAGCCCAGGACACTGGGCAATGACAGCCTGGGGTCAAAGGAGCCAAAATTAAGCACCTTTCCTGAGCTATTCCATTTCTTCAAGGCGCAGGAGGTGGATAACAAAAGCAAATAAATTATTCCGGAGAACTAACTCTGAGTCACTAACGTATTTGTAGGAAATCGTGCAGCAAGGTCCAGGCAAAATCATTTATTCACAAAAAGTACAGGTAAAACATTTACCAAACTAGGAAACATCAGGGAAATATTCCTAAAGAAAGAAACTTGCAAACTATTTTTCACCTTTGTAGGGAAGTCAAAATTCCTGCCTGCCCCAGGTCTTACCCCATGGTCAAAACCCAAGCCTAAGAAAAGCCCAAGCACAAGGGCCAGGCTGAGCTGCTTCCTCTCCCTGGTGGCTCAGCCATCCTGCCTGGTGGCTTCAATGCACTGATAAGAACAAAGTGTGGGCCATGCATGGGGTTAGTAAGGAACATTTAAATATTTGTTTTAATAAAGCAATATTAAATACTCTAGAAACTCAAAAGGGGCTGTTACAATCATTGTAATACAACCACAGCACAGGTCCAAAGCCCATCTCTTGGTGAGCATGACTCACCAACACGCTGCTCTGAGCGGGGTACAGTTTTGACTGTTCTCTGACCATCCTTCTATCCTGGAAGGATCCAGGCTATGGCAGCAACCAGAAGAAACCATCACACAAAATTACTGAGGACAACCCCTGCAAGACCAAACCTTCACAAGAAACCTTGGTCTCCTGCTTTCCAACTACCTCCAATTCACCTTAAAAAATTGTCCCTTCACAACAAAATGCTGATGCACACTGACCAGGTTTCCTGGGTTTTGTTCAGAGGACGCAAAGTAGGAGGTTAAAGCTCAGTGTCCTGCAGGATAATTCCACAAGGCTTGTTCACGGCCCCTCCCCAGAAATGTTGATGTTTTCACCACATAAATAAGCAGCCAGGTCCATGGAACAACCTGGCCCATTGGGCTTGATGAAAACCTCTGCAAATTCATCTGGGGATCATAAGAACGGGACAGGAACAGGCAGGAAATCTTAACCTGGACACGGGCACTGCAGCCGGAGTTCATTCCCACGCTATTTTCCATTCCCTGACCCCACATGTTAGCCTGAGCGCCCCCCATGCTGGGAAGCCCTGCCTCTGCCCCCGTGCTTGTTCGCTGCCACGCAAACGTCGCTTCTGCTGCACAGACCCTGCCTCCACCACAGCCCCAGCTAGCCCCCCAAACCTGCCGAGGCTTGTGGTTTTTCAGTGCAAATCAAGGAACTGATACCCAAGTGCCCCAGATGCCGCACATCAGGACTCCCAGGAAAGGACTTCACTGCAAAACTTTCCCTTTTCCTTTACAATTTGTTATTCTTACAACTACCAGACCAATTTGCTGCAAGCCCAGGCAGACTGTTAAAATCCCACTCTGCTACCTCACTACCTCTTTTCCTCTGTTTAATGCTCCTGCCAGCATTGATTTCATTCACTCCAACCATAATAGCCTTTTCCCTTCCCTTAGGCCAGGAGCACACCTCTGTCATGGAAAATTTCCCTCCGTCTTGTACCTTCAGCCTGATCTGCCTGCAGCCAGGCTGGCAGGTTGTTTTTTTCTCACCGCTTAACATGCTTTTGAAACAAAGGCTCTTTAATCCCCCCAGCCCAGCCAGGCACCTCTGTCAATCCCCTCCTGGTAGTGCAGGCAGAGCATGAACCTCAGCAGGAGGTACAGGGCACCCCATGAGCTGGTGGGACCAGGTGGATGGAGGCTGGGTAGGACATCAAGTTTCCTGAGAAGATGGGGATGGAGCAGGGCTGGGAGTGGAGAGGGCATCCCAGCCAGGGTGTAGAGGTGAAGCCACAAGATGATGATGGTGATCTGGGGGGAAAGAGAGCAGACATTCTCCCACCCAGAAGGGGGAAAGGATGCTCATATGCTCACTTGCTAGCCTGGAGAGGGGTCTCCAAGACCCACAGCACTGATGGAGAGCCAGGGGTTGGCAGTCAAGCACACCGCCTCTGCTGGGCATCCTAAAGCCAGGCAAGAAAGCAGGCAAGTCCAGGAGCAAGACACCAACCTTCAAGTTCTCCAGGCATAGAGGGGGTGAACTGGCCACTGCCCAGACCTTCTGCCCAAAACAGGGACATCTCATCACATGTCTGTGTTGGTGGAGCAGGTGGTTGTCTGGAAGGGAGCCAACTTGGCTAAGGTCGTGAAGACCTCATCTGCCTTTGAGACCACTCCACAAATGATCAATAACTAAGATCTCATGCAATGACTTCAAAGTGCATGTGGTACAGTAAAAGGGTCTCCAGCCATGTCAGGCTATGGGTTCATCATATCATTTCCTCGTGAGAAGGCAAAAGAGATGATTCAGATTCAAATCAGACTGGACAAGTATGAATCACAGTGTTTGTCTCACATTCCTTCTAGATAAAACTATCCCTGGTTGATGCTACTTGGGGCTGGGAGAATCAATCCAGACATTTTTTTTATTTTGAGGAACCACAGAGATTCAGTTAATTCATTTCCACCTGCTGCTTCTGAAGTTCTGTGGACACAGGGGGTCCTTCAGCGGAGATGGGAATCTCCATACCACAGCAGTGTTTGATGCAGGTAGGCAGCTGGCACCAGCATCCAGGTCCTGGGTGGTTTCTGTCATCTGAGTGCCTGGGGATAGTGTTTGGGGTTCATCCATCACCTCTTGTTCTGGAGTAGCTGTTCTGGAGGACCACACCACATCACTTCTGGTTCTGCAGTGGTACCCCAGCTGCATCCTGACTAGTCAAGATGTGAGCTTTGCTGAACGGCTTCTGTTTGGATGAGAAACAGTTGATGCCAGTCAGCAGTATATTTGGGCCAGCTCTATGACCTAGAAAGGTTTGTTCCTCCCAAAGCAGCACTTGGACCTCCTCAGCCTGTTCAAGCAGTGTGAGATATGGGGGCCATGACCTCTCTGCTGGGGCTCCAAGCCACTCATACTTCTTTCTGTTGGCTTTTTGTCTTCATGCCTGCAGCTCCCAGGGCTTTCCTGCAACTCCCTTTCCCTGCTCACAGTCCTCACCCCAGGCACTATGATGCAGGTCACTGATTTGCCCATCTTGTGGCAGGAAACCCTGCTGGTCCACACCAGGGTGGACTTGAGAGAGGTTCAAAGCACCTGCACCCCTGGTCCTGCCTCTTTTCTATTCACGTTGCCAGTTCAAAGCCACATTGTAGCCTGGACCAGAAGGGTTGATATGATGCTTGAGAGGAACTGGTTCACCTAGAAGGTTGGTAATAAGGCCAACTCCATCTGGTACTGCCACCTTGAGTCTAAACGATGAGGGAGATGGATTTGGACTTTCAGCCTGGCTTGGATCCTAGTTACCCAACAGCACAGGTGCAAAACAGGACATTGACCTCCCTCACCAGCTGAGGCCCGAGATGGTGAGGTGCCAGGGAAAGGAGGGATTCCTCTCCCAAGGGTGACAAAGAGGATGTTTTTTCTTGCAGAAGAAATGTTGAATGAAATACTTCGGCAGAGCTTTGCGATGGGAGTCAGGCTGGGAGGGAGGTGGGGTCCCTTAGTGCTATGGGAAGAAATCACCTTCAGAATGGCAAGAAATCATCAGCTAGAAAACAGCAGTTGAAGGTCTCCAGGAGGTAACAGGGGCAGGCCTGATCTGGATTTCTACAGGCACAGGAAAAATCAGGAGAGAAAACTGAACATCAACTGCTCCCTTCCCCTTTCTCAGTCAGTTTGCCGTACTACATACTCTTCTTTGATGGGTGCTCAGATGATTGAATATTATCCATTTTCTTTCCACCAAACTTGGAGTACACAAGCTTTGCACAAAATTGCCTGCCTTGTGTCTCTCTCAGTAGGCATAGCATAACTTCAAAGACCTAAAAGATCAGAAATGGGCAGCTTGTCCCCCACCAGGCAGGGAGGGAAACTGAGGCAGGGGAAAAGGCATAGGAAACCTGGAGCAAGCCTGGGAGTGTGTCAAAAAAGAAAAAAGCCGGGATCTGGTCATCATTTTTCCAGCCTAAAGAGTGTGGGAGAGGTTTGAAAGAGCAATTTAGGAAACCGACTCCCATCCAAAACAATGTAAACTGGGTGCTTGCATCCTGCCATAAAGTTTTTAAACTAAAAACATCAACAGCAATAAAAAGCGTTCCCAAGAGGCACAAACATGTTCAGGAAGAACTGTCTCGAGACCTGGGTGAACAGCACACCGACACTGAGATATTTGAGATATGTTCTTAACTGCAGGGCTGAAGGGATTAAGAGGAGCCGCAAGAGCAGCCAGCACCCACCGGAGAGTTCAGCAGCTTCCACCACAGAATTAGTTGGTTGCAAACAGGTCCTAACAGCTTTGCCTCGTAGAGCCACAAAATCCAGAGGCTGGCAGCTGCCATGGGTTTATTCTTCCACTGCTTAGTGCTTCCCCCTAGGGAAGATGGGACCAGACACAGCCTCCAGCACTCAATAAAATCACAAGGGATAAAAGATGAGCAAAGGAGGATGGAAAGTCTTTTCAAGTGTGGGGTGCCTGTGCTGTAAGTGTCCTGTAGGACACAGGTTGACCTCCTTCCCGGGGCTGCCAGCCCTTGTGTTTCCATCACAGGTTTCTCAGAGTGGGAAGGATTTATTCCCCTTCATTTTTTTTTTTTTTTTCCTTCTTACTCCACAGCTGAGGAGTCCTGATTGCAGAGTACAACATGAAAACCACGATCCTTCATGCACACCCACAGAGCGCAGAGAAAGACACAGTACTGCCGATGGTGGTGAAAGCAGGCAGATGAGGAAAGATGCCCCTTTTATTTTTAAGCCAGTCTCAAGAGTTTGGCTGGCCTGAATGACAAGCCCGAGGTGCTTTGGGTCCCTCACCATCAGCTCCCAGGAACACATCCCAGTGCTGACCAGACCCTGTGAAGGAGGACGATGGTCCTTGGCCTCTGGAGATAGGTAGTCAATTCTCTACCAAAGCCAAGACTGACTGAGAACCTCCCCAGTCAGCAAGTCACAGCACGCACCCTCCATTAGCAGGATCCATTGCCAACTGCCTTCACGGGGCCACCAGCCAAGAGCTGGGCTTGGGATAATTGTATCAAAATTCATTAGCCTAATTACTCTTTGTGTTCCCAAGTCGGTGGAGAGGGACTTCAGCAAGCAGAGTAAGCGTGCCACAATAGCCAGCGGTACCTCCACACGGCCAGTGGCAGGACTTGCAAGAAGGTTCTGCCTCTTTCTTCGCTTTTTCCCCTACATACACTCAAATTACGAACTCGACCACTCCATGCGCAGCAAGTGCCTTGTTCTGCAAACAGAGACCTAATCCCCCAGAGGGGCTTGCAGGCCTTGTTCAAGCTCATGCTTTTGAAGCCCCCCATTCCCACACATTCTGGGGAAAATCAGTGGCAGTGGTGGCCACAGGCTAAGCCTGCCATGGGATGCTCTACACAGGATCCAGACCGGAGCCCTGCGCACCACACGTGCCATGGGGGCAGCAGTAGAGCAGGCCTGTACAACTTGATGTCCTTGGCCACCTTCAGAACATCACTGCACCAATGTCCCTGTAAAGGAGGAGCTTGTGGCGGTTTCCCCCCTCTTGCAGCTGCCTTCACTGGATGTCCCCACAGCAGATGCTGTGGTCATCACAGCCAGGGTGATTCCCATGAGCTTGATGAGATCAGGCTATATCCCACCTCTTATCTGACCTAGACCAAATGTCCTCCAGATCCTCCACAGAGAAACAAAAATCCTGAACAGAAAGCCAGGACATGCTGGAAAGGTCCTAAGCAAACAACAAGGGTGAAACACACTAGTTTCATCTTTCTAGTTGAGGTGGGGGAGATTTCAGGTGGATTTAACAGCTCTCAGCAGCACTTTGATCTGTTGACTTGAACCAGAGCAGAATCAGACCAGTGAGGAGCACGTCCAACATTCTTCTTGCCAGGGTAAGACCCAACCAGGACACAAAGTCATCATTCCCCTTATGTATGTGGGGATCTCCCCCACAGACCATTTAGGAAGCAGGACAGAAAAGATTCTTGGGACATGGGAAACCAACAGAGGGTAATTTCTCAGGTGGGATACCTTTGTTCAACTACACAGAAGAAACGCATTACCAGCCTTGATAATGGGTTGATAGCTGCTGACCATTGCTTAGCAGAGTTACTTGGAGACAAAGGGTCAGAAACACAAGAGGAAAGGTTGGATTTACACCCGGCGCTCTGGTGGAGTGATCTACCTGTTCTCGCCATCTTACTGCAGTCTCCCCATATTGAAAACAGAGATAATGTTCATCACCTGACACAGGGGTGTGTTGCAAGGGTTAACTCATTAACCTGTCCATCCAAAATGGCACATGGAGCAAGAAGAGCATCCCTGCCTGATGTCGGCACCATTTATGGAATCACATGCAAACTCCTGGACCAGGGCTCTGGGAAGTAACAGAAAAAACATAGCGAGGTACCATTGCCAGAATACACCAACAGCAGCAGACCAGAGACCAGCGGTCACATCACCACTGGCCTGGGCTTCACGTGTCACTGATTGACTCAAGTTTTAATTATGCCTCAATATCACCATGTCTCCCAAAACACAAAGCTTTCAGCCAGGCAGTTCCTGCCAGCTGAAATTTCATAAAGAGCAGCTAGTGACTAAGACAGGCCAACCTTCAAGTCAGATGCTAACAGCTTTGGACAAGTGTGGGATTTTTACACCCCTATCTGCAGGAAAATCTGATGTTTAGTGCCCTGACTGTGAGCAGGTCACTCTTAAACCCCTGAACATCCCAGGCAAAAAAAAAAAAAAAAAAAAAAAAAAAAAAAGAGAGAAAAAAAAGAAAAAAGTGCCGGAGGGGAATTGTACTGGCTCTAATCCCTTCTGCCATTCTGCATATTCATGGAACATTGTCATAACACATCAGTGGGACAAAAGGTCTGTCGGCACCTCCTCCTCATTCCTTTGATAAACCACGAGACAAATGCTGAGTAAACACTTGGAATCCATTCACTGCACTATTCTCATCGGGATGAGAAAGGGCTCCTCTTTCTTGCAGGCCCAGAGCTGCTCAGCCTAATAAAGTACGGCCCACGGCCCGTGAAAAGAGAGGCCTATGGATGATGAAAACATGGATTATCTCATTTCACCCTCCTTGTATCAGACCCTGCTCACATTCTGAGTGCACTTGGTCTGACACGCAATTACACACACCAAAAAAAAAATAATAATAAAATTAAAAAAGAAAAAAAAGCCAGGGGAAAAGGGTGTTTAGCAAATGGGGGGACTGTCCGTGAAATTTCACGGATGACCTTTCCCTAGTGGGAAAGTAATTTGTTTCTGCCCCAACTATTGCCAGGAGTTTTCTCATCGATATCAGCATTCCCTTGAATATTGCAGTTGGTGGGAGAAGAGACAGCACTTAAAACAAAGCTTTGCAGGTCTCTTTAATGGCCTGATTCAAGCTGGTGCTGGGCCCCCAAGAAGTCAATGGGACGTTGCTGAGCACCCCATAAACAGCTCCTCAGCCATGCCGCTGCCTTGGCTCTCTGTTGCCTGTCCGGCAGTGGGTGTAGGCAAAGCCCCCTTCCCCTTGTACTCCCATGGCTGGAAATCAACAGTCCTGAGGGCAGCCAAGTGCCTGGAGAAGGAGGAGTGACTTCTGCACCCGTGGCAGGATGCAAGCACCTCAGTGGTTTGGGACCTCTGGGTGAAAAGCACGACACAAGACAAGCAGGTCGGGGAATGAGATCTCCTGTGCCGGAGGTCAATGAGCTCCAGTGTGGAGATAAAACCATCCAGTCCCTTCAGAGTCTTGGAGCCCACTGGAGCACAGAGAAGGCTGGTGAGGCTGGGAGCAACACAGCTCCTTCAGCCTTTATTCATGTTCCCACAAACAGGCAGAGACATCAGAGACGCATTGTCATATAACTAATAACGCCCAAAAAAAAAAATCAACATAAAGGGCCTCCTTACCATTAGGCGTTCAGTGACTTGACCAAGGTTACACAGGACATCAATCACCAAAGTCACCCCCGAGCGTTTTCCAACACCTACAGCAGCCTCCTCTGTTGCCCAACTTTCTGGAGGCTGAGCTAAAAAAGCCTGCAATAAAACAAAACAAAAAACCCCTTTAATAACCCAAAACAAAGCAAGAAACTGGTTCTTTTGAAAACAATAATCCGAAAGAAATATTTTCCATTTAAATATGACCCTTTATTTGGAAGAATATGAACAGTTTTCAAAGTGAAAATTAATTTCAGAGATAGCACACGGGGAATGAGCACACTTAATGCAATTGTGCCCATAATAGAAAACAAGACACAGTTATGAAATGCTGTCAAATGATTAAGAAACAATAAATAGACTGCTGATTAGCTAGGGTCTCTTCTCTTTTAAATAAATGGCTCATAAACCTGTCCACAGACTGAGGGATGAGTGTAGTTGTTGTAAACAGCGTATTCATCGCTTTTGTCTCTGCAAAATCCTTACGTTCACCCTTAAGTCTCAAACAACCGGCAAAAAAACGTGAGGGGTTGTTCCTTGGCCCGGCACCTTACTTGTAAACGTCGCTATTCAAACATTTGTGTTTTACAAGGTGTTTGTTACAAAACCTCCCAGAGGACTCGGCCGCAGCCTCACAGCAGCTCCAGCCTCTCGCTGGGCTCCAGCGAAACCCGGGCGAGCCCCCAGCCGAGCTGGCGATGCCGGCTGTTTGTTTTCCCCGAGCGAGTGACTCCTCTCCCTAAGCAACCAAGATGCAAAAGCAAGTGTGAAACTTGCAGGGCTTCCAAGCGGCTGTTTGTTTTGCTGCCCGAAAGCAGTTTTCGGGCTAAACTGTATTTGCACGTGTAACGGCCACATTTTCCCTGCCCCAGGGACGGGTGACAAGCAGGCTGCCGCCTGCCACCTACAAACACCTGCATCCAACCCGCACAGCAACACAGCACAGGACTTAATTAAAATATTAGACTAATGCAGTGATTTCTTTCCTTAGATGATGTTTTTGTTTCCCAGTTGCTGCATTATAAAAAAAATAAAAATTAAAAAAAAGAAATCAGCAATGCTGTTAAGCCCAGATCCTCTGAGATTATTTAGGTGCATAACTCCCATTCACATCCAAATGATTTCAGCCGTCTTTGGGATATGAGCCTCAGAGAGCTCCCCACTCGATATTTCTTGCGGATACAAACCTCCATGCAGTTTCTCTGCCTGCGCAGCAGCAGCTCCAGCCTGCAGGGCCTTGGGGCCCTGAACTCAACCCCATGGGCTAAACATTGATTTTGAGCATGCAAAGATGCAGAGCAATCTCCCTTCTCTCCTGCAGCCACCACCCACGGCCAGTGGTATCAGACTGCCCTCTCCACCAGCTGGGACCCAGAACAGATCAGTTTTGAAGGGGAGAAGGAACAACCCTCAGTCTGCTCAGGGCAGTTTTCCAGGGACTCTGCTATGCTTTGCAGCAGGTCCCATGGTTCCTGTACCGTTCCCCAGTGTCGGGATGCAGGCAACTCCCCAACCCAGGGCTGCTCCAAGGATGCTCGGTGCTGTGCAGAGTAGGAGGCTTCATATGTCTCACTCCAGCCCGTTGCTCTCAAGGGATGACTCTGACACCCTCGAGAGCTGTCAGGCCCTGGGGAAGGGTCAGAATTTGGCCCTGAAGATTGATGGGAGGTTTTTTCCATCGACTCCTGCAGAAGCAGCTTTGGTACCTGTTGCGTCCTGTCAGCAGCGCTCAGGTTAGAGCATCCAGCCTTAAATTGACAATGTTCCTCTGAAAACCCGATAAGTAATTGGGGGATCTGCTAATAGGGCTTGTCAAAATCAATTGGGGTTAAACACCTTTAGCTACAATAACAGTCATCTGACCCCGGGCTCCAGAAACTGCCAGGCTCAGAGGAACCCCGGGGGGTTATTCCTGGCTTCCCATTGCTTTGAGACAGATAAAAGAGCAGACGATGCAGAGCTGGGTAATCCGTTCAGCCCGTCCCAGCCATGCACTGAAGTGACAGCTCCCAGAGTTTCTGCAGAGCTGGCTCCTCCTGGGAATTGTGTGCAGAGGGGCCAATTTGTTCAACAAAACCTGGGCAACCAGAGTTTTCTTAAATTCAATTGCCTGAAGGAGAAGGCAAATAGCATTTAAGCGGAGGAAAGTGCATTAAAACCACATCTTTGATACAATGGCCGATACACCCCACGCTGCCAACGCCTGAAATGATAATATTTTTTTTCTTAAATAAATAGCTCAGCAGCAGGATCCCAGCCTCCCCCGGCACAGGGAAGTTTCACGCTGCAACAGCCGCATTTCCAGCCCTCCAGGCCAAACTGCTGCAACGCTTCCCCTCTTTGCTGGGCTCATTTCCGAGGCTGGATGAGCTCAGGAGGGACTGACAGTGGCACCCACACTGTGCTGAGGATCCACACATCCAGAGGTCACTTTTGGCCTATGTTACCCTATACCTTCCCTACTGGGAGCTGGTAGAACATCAGTTAGCGTGGGCATCCTTCCAAGATTGGTACAAAGGGCTTTTCCTGCCCTTGGGAACTTACTGCCTTTAGACATCTGGCAGACCTTGACACAGAGGAAGGCAAAGGAGGTTAGTTAAGGAGAGAAGCAAATATTTAGGATTTGGGCACTTGCATAACCCAATGGGCCTCTTGCTGTTTGTCCAGTTGTGGGATGCACCACCACCTCCTCCCTGGGAGCTTTTCATCTGTGCCTTCCTCCCTCCTGCATCTGGGCAGTGTCTGTGACTGGGGACCTCAGGAGAGGGTCTTCGGGTACCCCAGGAGAAGCTCCTGAGGGACCTGGGACCCTGAGCTAGATAGAAGTGATGCAGGGGAAAGGGACAGAGCTTTCCCGCTGCTTCCCAGGCAGGATGCTCGGTGGCTGGCTGCTGGCTGTCCCTTTGCAGAGCAGCAGCTAACTTCATCCTTAAGCACAACATGTGATCTTTGAATGAAATCAAGCCTATAATAAGGGATTTCAAATCGTTCCATCCAGTCTCAAAAGTTCTGTGGAAGCATGAGACAGTCAAAGAAAAGCATCCCTTGCCATGCCTCCACAAACTGCAGAGAAAGCTGCTTTCAGGCTTTCCTCCCTGGAGATTTCAGCTTCTCCTGCTTTTGTGAGGATCCTAACAAGGTTGTCTCTCACACACAGGTCAGGCCTTTTAATTTCTCACCTTGGCTGGGGCCCAAAAATCCAGTGCCAAAGCGAAAGCAAGCAATACAGAGAACAAATAGTTACCCCAATGCTTCCAAACAGGCATAAGTAAGGGGAGAGGGAGGGCAGCCGCAAAACCTTAGCAGAAAAGGAGATGAAAGGGTGATACCAGGGAATACCAGCAGGGAAAATGGGAAGGAATTTACTAAATAAAATCTTTCCTTCAACACCAGGGCAGGTCTTTCATCTGTGAGGGATGTCGCACCATGGACATCCGTGTTGTCATCCAGAATCAGCTCTAGATTTCCCCACAAGCCACCCTCTGCCTCTGTCCCGCGAGTCCAGCCCCATCCAGCAGAGACCAGACACCCATATGTGGGATCCCAGCGCATGAAACCTTCACTCCTGAACAGTGATTATGGTCCCAGTGGAGGAAAATAAACTGTTCAGAGAAATCTGAAAAGGGAGGGATTGGTAGTGATACAACACAAAACGCAGCTGAGGAAAACCTGGGGAAGACCAACAGTGAAGGTGCTGACCTTACCTTGGGGAACAGCAAAACTTGGTCTTTCCCAGGGATGGGATGCAGCCAGGACTACCCATATGGTCATACACACATGGAGGGGTGCTAGTTATCTGCAACCCCAAAGAAAGAATTAAAAAAAATAAAATCCCAATGTCTCCCTGCGTCCAGAATTGTCTCCCCTGAATCTCAGAGATGCCGCAGGAGGGCTGTACCATCTGCCCAGAGCATCTGCATGTTGGTGTACATCAGAGGTTGCAACCACCTGCACAGCCACAGTAGATGAAATTATTCTACTGAGATGACTTAGTTCCCTGAGTGACATCGAAGGGGATCAGGCTTCAGGCAGCATCCCTTGGATGCTCCTGGCTGCAATAGATAGGGGCAGACAGGGCAAGCACTGGCTGCTGGGTGCCCCTTTTTGCCCATCCTCGGGGTGTGGGAGGAGGACAGCTATGGGGCTTGGTCCTCTCATTTCGGATTCGCACAAGGGAAGGGGAAGAACTGATGGAACCCAGCCCTCTCCTGAGTCACTGAGGCAGGGGAATCACCTCCCTGAGTGGGAAGGGCGGGCTCGGTGGGTACTGGAGGAAGGGACACAAGTCACACTGCAGCTTGAGACAGATGTCAGCTCATGTGTCACATTTTGTACAAAAAAGTGAATCCACCTGGTCCAACACACTTCTCCTGGTGCCCACAGCAAGACCCCCCCCTGCAGGGAGACTAACCTCCACCTTCACCTGGGCTCTTTTTTACCAAAACCCCAAAAATATTAAATGTGAAGGGAAATTCAGAATGCGTTGAAGGACTCTGCACAGCTCCACTCAAAGGAGACTCCAGTTTCTAAAGAAAGTCTAAACCAACTGTCATCGGCCGAGGGGCACATTGTCCCTGGGAGCAGTGGCTGGTGCCACATAGGAGGTATTCAGTCTAAATTAACTCTCCCCCTAATACCTGAGCAAACATTTTCAGCTGGAGACTTAATATCCCTGGACATGTCTGCTGTCTCCCAGGTGAATCCCCAGATAAACAAGGTCAGCTCAGCTCTAATGCAGCTGTAAAAAGCTGTCAGTCAGCCCCGGAGGTCTGGTTGCAAGGTCAAACCAGTTCTGAAGGTTGTTGGGGCCAAACCTGGCCTGCCGCTCATTTTAAGTGCAGGAAAGTTTGTTTTCTCATCACGATGTCAGGTATCCCAAATTTAGGATTAGCTGCCGGCTGCCACAACATTGTTCTTTCAAAAAAACAAATAAAAAATAAACATGTGCACACACACACATCCCCAGCCCCGAATAAATCTGTGTGCTGAGCCTGCCTGCAGCTGGGAGGTGAAAAGAAACTTGCCCTTCAAGAAAAGAGAAAAGAGACATTCCCAGACATTGTGTGGCAGTCTCTGTCACAAAAGAATCCCCAGAAGCACAGAGCAACATCCTTCAGTCAAAATTCACACTTGAATTATGATATCTCCACCAGAATAATCCACTGCTGAAAAGTCTCTTTGTCCAGTGGATGGGGAGTGAGGCACAGCACTCTCCATCTCAAAGGAGACATTGGGAAGCTGTCCTGGGCCAGCTGCAACCAAAACAGCTTTGCATGGGATGAGTCCCTGGTGCCACACATGAAATGAACGCATCAGCTTTCCCAAATCCCACCAGCTGTTTAAGCACAGGGACCAGTTTGCCCCTCTTCATCCAGACCAGATGATGCTCTGGGAACAAGGACCAAACCAACCTGCCAGAGTCCAGTCCAACCTTGGCTTGGTCCTTCCACCGGCCTTGTGATACCATCAGCACATCACAGGGATCACATTCACAGTCGGGGGGATGAAAGGGAACGTACAGACATGATCCTCAGGAAAAAGGCTTCCATGGTGGTCCTCTAACCACAACACTGTTTAAAGGGGGAGGTAGTCTGTCTGGGGTGGATACTGTGGAAATAAGTCCACAGGGAGAGGTATATTAAAGGGCTGTTTCTGGCAGCTCATCCCTTCCAGAAATGCACCAACCTCCACCATAAAATCCACTGGAGCTTTTGCCTCCCACCAGCTCCTACGTTAACTGGCTTCAGCATTTCAACTTCTCCTGCAAAAAGCAGCATAAGTCAATCCATGACCAGTTTATCCATTTTTGGAGGAATCAACATCATTCCTAAACATCCCTCCTCCTCTTCTCCCTTGGTGTTTGGCCACAGCATCACTCCTGCCAGTGCTTGGGTGTGGTGTTTCTGCTGGTGCAAGGGGCTGGCTGGGCAGGAACCATCCAGGACAGCCCAAGGCATGTGCCAGGGACCCTGCCTGCAGCTGAAGAGGAGGGGAATTTTTCAGCCTGTTTCTCAGGAGGGAAGGATGGCGAGCAGGGAGCTGCCCTGGCCCCTCCAAAAGAAAAAGAAAAGACAAATAAGCTCCCCAGAGGAGGAATTATCAGTCTGTGCACAAAGAGACAAGCCTGAAGAGACTTGTGTCGGGAATGCCTGGAGTGAGACAGGCTGACGACTGACAGCAGCACCCTCCCTCCACAGCGTACACTGCAGTGAGCTTGTGGCAAAGAGCAGGAGAGGCACATTCAACTCAGCCCCTCGTGTCTCCACACACCGGTAGGGGCTTAGCGTCCCAGTTTTCAGCTTGCGTTGTCATGCTCCAGCCATCCATGGAGACTAATGGACCAGGTGGACTTTGCTGTGATACCTCAGAGAGATATATCAACCTCCATCCCCCACCCCCAACTAATCAACTAATATCAACCTCCATCCCCCCCCTCAGATTCAGCAGAGGTACCCCAAACCCCACAGAGAACCACACCAGTGTCCCCAGGGCAGCAGAAAGGGCAGGTAACCGTAGCCTCTTTGGGCCACTCACATCTTTGCTCTCCAAGATTGTCAAAAGACCCTCTTGACCTGCAATGCATCTCTAGGTTTTGCTAATAAGTGGCTATTTCAGCATGTACTTGACTGAGGAAAGCATCTCAGCTGCTGGCATCTCTCCACTGGGAGAGATCGTTTGAATGGCTGAATATTCATGTATAATTATATAAAGCCTTGGCTCCCAAGGCAAAACTAGATTAAGAAATCACCATCCTTGATGCCTGCAACTCCGCGCTACAGTTCACTGCCGCACCTCCAGAAGGGATTAGTTTTTAACCCAGGCCATTTGGTCGTCCAGCTAACTGCTCAGCCTTATAAAACACTTAACAACTGCACAGCAAAGGTGATGGGGAACTGTGGCATCGCTGAAAGAGCAGTCGGGCCAGGAAAAGCTCATTTTCAGCCAAAGTAAGTGAATCATCTACAAACTTAAATGAAATTGAGTTGACACCATCTGCTGCCCATCCTGGAGCAAGCTTTCAAAATGATATCTCATGGTGAAAGAAACCTCTAGAAAACAAATAAACAACAAAACCCTGTAGAACGCCAAGGGTTCTATATATCCATATATCACCTGCAGGGCTATAGCATTTCCCCAGAAAGCTTCTCCTCCATGCTCTCCATCACAAGGACATCCCACAGCCAGTTAACTACCCAAAATTGTCATTTTTTTTTTGTTCTTTCAGTCTTCAAGGCACGTTAATAATTTCAAAACAAAGAAACAAGACACTGTCCTTAAACATCCCCAATATTTCAAGTTTAATTTTATTTCAACATCCCTAGAACTGTGTTTTTTTCAACAATTGAACCATTAATCTTTTTCAGATCCACTCAGGACCTTATCTGCATACAACATTTATCTTCCTGATCTCAAAACCAAGGAGAAAATAGGCATTTCTTTTTTCTGCTTCTACAAGACAATACCATCGCAACATTCACCACCGCTTCCAACCCAGGCTATCAACGTGTTCAACCTAATGCTTTCCTCACATTGCAACTCAGCCTAAAATATCTGATTCTCAGTTTCATCCCATTACATCACGCTCTCAATATCCTTAAAAAAAGAAAACAACAAACAAACCACACACACCAAGAAACCAAAACAAACCCCAATCCAGCCACCTAACCAAAAATCCACTTCTTGCTGAGGCCCATGAGAAACTCTCTCCCAGACCTCCCCAGAGAGGTCTCGGGAGCTGCTGTCACCATCTCCTTGCTCTGCTGGAGATCACTGCATCCACTGAAGAAGGGGAGCGACCCACTTGCTCCTTAGCCTTACTCATCATCACTTGATCATCTGAGCCCTTACTCATTCCTACAGCAGCTTCTGTGTAGGTGTCGCTCCATCTTCTCTCCTCACCTCTCCACTCTACATGAGTTTCAGTTGAATCAAGATCCACTCTCCGGCAAAGGCACTGGAGCTAGTCCTGATACACTGCAGTGGTAGCAAAGCTTTGGCCAAACACCAGTTCTCTTCTCTTTCCCAAAAGATGTCATTCCCCGTTCTGGAGCCTCACATGATGGATGTTTTCACCACTATCAACAAACACAACACACGACGCAACACAAATGCTCTCACAGTTTACAAAGCCCGTTCCTCCCCTCTCCTCCTGCCTTGCCTGCTTGAATTCAGAGATGGCCAACAACTATTAAACACATAAATGTAAATGTTAGTAGATTGCTTCTAATAGGAAACAAAAATGTTTTGAGCAAAGCTAATTGCCGGGAAATAAGGTCGTTCCAATATTTCAGCGGGGGGTTATAAATCTCTTGGTTCCTGCCTCCTTCCAGCGTTAAGGTTTTACAGATGTTGCTGTCAGAAGGAGGAGAATGATTTCAGATGCTTGTTTCCACTGTACATTTAAAAAAAAAGGCATAAATGCATGCAGCAAATTGCTGGGTGGGTTTTCTTTCTATAAGAAAAACACACAAATTTCAACAAACAAAACATAGAAAATCTGCATTGGGACTCCTAAAATCTTATAATAGTACAAAATACTAAACACATTGACAACTGGCAAACTTTAACATGTAATTTGACTCATCCAGTTGCATTGACTGCCGAAATCCTTCTTTCAGTCCTCTGCCTTTTACCCTTCTCCACCACCAAATATTCACTGTACATGGAGAGACCCTGTAGGCCCACAAGGAGATCAAGACCCAGCTCAGTCCTTCCTGGGCTGGAAGAGGAGGAGAAGATGGGGCTGAGCAGCCACAGAGAAGAGAGCTGTCCACTGCAAAAGCTAGGCCTAGCCCCAAATCCAAGTGTTAAGACAGCAGGGAGAGGGAAGAAAGCCTTTATTAAATACAAGAGGATGGTTGGAGAAGAGAATGAGACCTGGCGGCTGTCTCTAAGTTGGCTGGACAGGGGAGTGAACCATTTGCATGGGAAATATCCATCAGCAAAGGGGCTGGCTCAGCTCCTTTCCCCTTGCACAGAATGGCCAGTGAGCTCTTGGGAGCCCCCAGACATCCCCAGGATCAGGGTGAAGCCTCTCCACTCCCCAGCCCAGTGCTGACACCCCACGGTACGTGCCATACATGGACACACAGTGTGCTCTCTTTGGAAACCATTCCTCAAGCAGCAACATCTTGTTAAGAAAAATGAGAGCAAGGCCTAGTAAAATAAAGCACTCGGCTGCACAAACAATTCTCTCCCTGGGAAAACAGAGGAAGCACGGAGAGGACCCAAGGCAGACCAGGGGTTAGTCCCTGCAGGAAGGTGCCCATTGGGTTTCTCATCATTGTTTTAATTGTGATAATGTAGGCATTAAACATGAGGATTACACTATGGTTCTTGCTTAGCACCACCAGATCTCAGTCACCTCCCCAGCCAAGCTGGTGTCCATGCTGTCAGCAGTGTCTGCACGCGGTGTCCAAACCAGGCACCAGTCAAACGAGGACTTGAGTGGGCTTCGAATGCCCATGTCCAAAATTGACAGCACAGAAGCCAAGGTAGCTCGAATTGTGATGGGGGGACATACACATAAGCACACTGATTTGCTCATCTTTAACTCAATTTACTGATTTAACACTCATGGGTGTCACTGCCACACGTTGCAGTGTGTTAATGTGAGCTCTCTTTCCAGCAAAGCATAATCCATTCATTCTCCTTCAAATTCACTTACCTTTAACTCCTCAGTGACATCCAAAAGAGAGGAGGGCTCTGCTCCCCCCATGACCACTGCCCCCAGTGACCTCCTTGGGGCTCAGTGGCATTCCTCCCAAGGCACCAGGTTTTCTCCAAACACGCCTGATAGAAGCCAAGGGGCCAAGACTTCTCATGAGAGGCATTTGGGCTGCTTTATTTTTCCAATCCAGCAGAAGCTGTGCCTCTCCTGCTGAGAAGCCTGGAGCCGTCTCTGAAGATGATGGGTCCGTTCCAGCTTTACGCTATTTTTCCTTAAGCTCAGAGATCGCTGCTGAGCTGTCTCTCATCCTGCTTCTGGCACCTTCTTGCATTTTAAACTGCAATCATACCCCCCAGAAAAAAACCCCTTAGCCAGGCAAGGGAGCATCCAGTTCAGCTTCTCTTACATTCCCAGGACAGCAGTATGACTTCTCCAGATCCAAAGTGTAACCCTACCATGGTTGATTTCCACAAGACCCAAGCAGCATCCCTAAAAAACAAGCCAAGCCAGAAATAACCCACTGGGACAGAAGAGCCAAAGTCCAACATCTCTCTTATTCGAGTAGAGGGACTCATGTCTTTCTCAGAAAGCAGACAACCACCACATACGAAGAAGCAAGTACATGTCCACCTTAAATCTCCCGATACTCACACATGGCTGGACCCCAGCAAGGAAGGGGCTGTCAGGGTCATATTCATGGAGCCCATATGTCTGAGCTCCTCATTTCCCACCACATGGGCTACTCTGCAGGATCCATGAGTGGGGGCTATATTTAGGATATCTGCATTTGGAGGAGATAAAGACTCTGGGATGACCCATTTCAAGATCAGCTCGGTAAGTCACAGAGGCCAGCATGGCATCCTCAGGCACGGCAGGTCGGCTCCTCCCAAGCTGTGAATTCAGGAGATCCACTGGGAAGGACAAGCCCCACTGCCTCCATGAGGGGAATTGCACCAGTTCCTTGCGGGAGGGTGGTGTGGGTGCCAGGTGTGCACCCCGGGGTGCCCCTTTCAGGAAGGCTCCTCCGCCCTGGCTGTAAATACACGTTCCCCAGCGGCTCGCTGTGTTCTTCCAACAGATGTGCCAAGACAAGCCGACGTGAGGCTCCGTAATCGGCAGTTTGTTGGTCTCCAGGGGCCAGTGAAAGCCCAGATTAGACTTTACAGCTGACTCAAACGCACAAGCAACCAAGCTCTGCTAGGGCCACAAGCGACTGTGGAATGATTTAGGAGATGGGCCCTTGAAGTTGCCAATTATTTATCTAGTTGATGACTCAGACAAGTAGTTTTACTGTCCAAACCTTGAGGGAAAACATGTGGAACTAATCAGGCTGCACTGAAAGAAAAAAATAAAACACATCAAATTAATGTAAAATAAATTGAACGACGCACAATACCATACCTGACTTTTCCTTCCAAATAGGCACCGCATCTAAGTGAGATGCTTTTTGTTGCTTATTTATTATTATTTTGCTTTTAAAGGGCAACCTATAGCAGCAGAAGTCATTTCTGCAAGCATAATAAAACATAATCTCTTCACAAAGAAAGGCAATGGCTGTTTATTCCGCAGGTCCCTTCTATTCATGACATTTCCACCTGAAAATAAGAATGTCGTTGAAAATAATAATAAACCAATGCATTTTTGTGTTTACCCTAGAAATACACCTATTTTGGTGTTAAACCAACCAACACGAACAAGGTTTTCCCATGAGTTTGTGGCCTGTTAAGGCAAACTACAGAGAGAGACTAAAGAGGGAGACAAGATGTTTCGGTAGTTTAACATTGGCTGGGAATTTTGGGGTCCTCAATCTTCCAGGCCCCAGAATCCTTGGGAACGTCACTTCAGCTCAACTCATCAGAAGCTGGCTGCCCAACTCCCACAGAGATGCGTGTTGTGGGATCTTGTGGGTTTTGGGACCACTTAACTGCACAGTGATGTGCAGAGCTCTCACTCAGCCAGGATACGTGTTAATCTCTAGTTTCAAAGGTGCACACATGGATAAAACTTAAAGCTTTTCTTAAAAATTACAGATTTTCCTGAAATTCCATTCTTGGGGAGGGAGACTCAAGTACCAACCACATGAAAACAACTTGCTCAGAAACAGATCTGAACAATGTTGCACCTAGCATCAGAGAGGGCATCGATAAAGTTGAGTCGGCTTAAACCAGACTCAGCCGAGCCAGTGCTCAGCTTCATGCCAGCTCTTCTCCGACCCCTCACATCCTTCTCCAGCACTGGTGAAGCACATCCTCTCTCCCACCGGCATCACCCTTTCTCGGGACCCCAGGGCTTGACTCTGAGCCAGAGGCTCATCCTTACCTACCTGTTTCACTGCCTCCTCCTTGACACACGGCCTCCCAGATAACATCAGGCCAAGGCGATTATGTCCCCCTGGGGCCAGCAAACCAGATTTTCTGGATGACCTGCCCAGATCACCTCTCATCAGCCTCATGCACCGGTTGGTGCCAGGGTTCTTCCTCTACCCAAGTCACCAGGTATTGTCCTGAAGCCAGACGGTCCCCCTTTCTCCTGTTCACCAAAAAACTGACTGTGTCATTGCTGGAGCCATTTGTTTCGCACACGCTCCAGCGATTCGCATCCTCACCCCAGCATCAGGTCACTCTGAAACTTGCCCTTCCACCGTGACCTTCCTGTTTGCTGTCTCTTCTCCACAGCCGCCCTTTGATTGACTTGCTTAAAGCTGTCCCCGTCAAGTAGGCCATGGTCTGGGGCCAAAAAGGAAAAAGATCACAGATCGGCAGGGAAAAGTACCTGCTGTGAGAGCTTATTTCACCCCTGGCAGGGGGATCGTGTCTCTCCTGAGATATATACCTCCCCATCAGACCAGCCCGATGCTCAACAGCCAGGGCTCAGGAGCAAACATCCCACTGCTGGTCCATCTCCGACATCTTGCTGGCAGCTGCTGGTGGGTTTGTGTTACTTACAACGGGTGCTTCAAGCAGTTTCATGGTTGCATTTTCTAGCAGAGAGCTGCAAGAGCCCGATTTCCACCTGCTTCAACCAGCCCGCAACCATCCTCTCTCCCGGGAGGCAAGGGGTCACCTCAGGGGGTCCCCCTGAGGTGGGTGCCCATTTTGAGACCAAAATGGCCTCAACAACAGGTCTATTCACAGACCTGTAGGCCCTGCCACCTCCCTCACTTTCGCTAAAATAAACCTTCCATCAGGAACGCACCTTCACCCAACAAGCGAGGCAGAGAAGACCAGGCAGATACTAAAAAGTGAGCAAGAGCACGTCTTAAAACAGAGCAACCACCTCATTCAGCGTCCTGGAGACTTTTTATTAAAGAAGGCAGACAAGCAGCATTCAGGCCGACTTAAAAAAATCGAGCAGCACGATGACAGCTCCCATTCCAGGGGAGAAAGGCAGAGGGAGAGGGGATTTGGATTCAAACTAAACCCTTGTGGCAGGTACCCATCAACACGCACCCCAAGGTCACACGTGGGAGGCAGCTTCTTTTAAAATAATAGGATAGGTTGGGGCTTTATTTACCTTCAGAAAGACTTTTTCGCTCTGCTGGCAGGGGCTCCGCCCCAGAGACCTTATGGGATGCCAGTAGCATCACCCTTAAAGGAGCAGGTTTTGGGGACCACCAGTGTCCAGATGTGCAGGGAGGGACGAAATCCAGGTGCACAGAGGCCAGACAGGGATCCCACATCCCCATGGATCCCCTGGATGGGCTCTCACTCCTATAACGCACAGCCCAGTACTGCCACCCCACTGGTGTCCTGTCCTCCATGTACATGTCCTACAGGGGGATCAGGCTGATGTAGCCTCTCCTTCCACAGCTGCCTGCAGCAGCACAATCCCTCCTTTCCATGTCCATGTACGCGCGGACACCCAATTTTAAGCACACCAACAGCCTGTTTCCTCTGCCGACACCATCCCAGGCTTAAAAGCACCAAGGATCAAGCCTGGAATTGTGAGTTTGCTGGAGAACAGAGGGCCTGTCCCTACGGCTGGGGAACAGCAGCAGCAGAACAGAGACCCAGCAGGTCCACAGCAGCAGCTCAGCACTGTGGCAAACAGTTCTCATTTCTGTCACTCCTCTCAGGTGTTAAGAAGTACCTTTTTGAGGTAGAAAAGCCATAATGGCATCTCCTGCATATGAGACAGAGAGCAGTGCTGGTGCTGCTGCGGCAGGGGACGATATGGGGTCGTGGTCTTTCTGTCTCACCTCCATTGCCTGTGCCACAGCCCTGCAGAGGAGGGGACAGGCTTTACCTCTGCAGCTCACTTGCCTGTTACTTAGAGCCTGCCCTGACTTAAAACCAAGCCAAAAAAGGACCAAGTATCCCGGCTCCTCGGCTGAGCCCTGGCAGGCAGAGCCTGCCACCAGCCTGAAAAACCAGGGCAAGTCCTCCAGCAAGTGGGGTTCACTGACTTGCTGCGGGAGTCTGGCAACTTATTTAACCCTTGGCACTGCTCTTTTAACTCTCAGCCTTTACTCATTTTCTCAGTTTAAGTTTAGTTAGCAACGTTTCCTTAAGGCTTGCAATACTGGGGTTAGAGGGACTTGAGTAGGATTTTTTTTTTTTTTTTCCTTTAAATGAAGATCCAAGAGACGGTACAGAAATTTGAGTCTGCTTTAAAGAGGAAAAGCAACTTTCCTACTCTTTGTGGTTACGGGACAGAAACAAACAAACTGGAAAAAAAAAAAAAGGGAAATCAGAAAGCAAAGAGAAAAATACAAGCTTCAGATGATTTCTAACCGAATTTCATGCTCGCTGAGTGCCTGGCAGGCTTTCCAGTCACACAGGCTTTGGGGCACCAAAGTCCCCTTGAGCAACATCAAACTCCTCAGCAACCGGGGAGCTTTGGGACATTTACTGGTGGGGAAAAGGACTAACAAGCAGCACGGGAAAAGGACTAACAAGCAGCACAGCAAAGCCCCTCAGCTGATGGAGACCTCTGCCCAAGGGATCCCAAGGTTTTGTGCTCCAGTCCCCACTCTGCCCCCAGCAACAACTGATGAAAAGCAAGGAAGCTACTCAGCCCCACATCCCCGGCACTGCCCAAAAACACCTCCAGCACCTTCCCCTCACACAGTCCAAAAGAGCCAGCAGCTTTGTCCCTGAGCAAACCAATACAGTAATAACTAAACCCAGACCTCTCACCGTTGCTTCTTCCCTGGATCCCAAAGCAGGGGCTGCAGAACCAGCATTTCCCTTCCCAGATGAGAAGTCTTACGCTCCAGTCCACAATCCTGCCCTAACTTCTGGGACCAGCAGGAACTCAGTTAACAAGTGCCTGTCCTCACCCACCTGGGCAGGGCTCCCTGCTGGAACCAATTAGACCAATTAGTAGCACATCAAGGTTACCCTTCGTTTGTACCAAGGATTGTCACATGTGGGTTTTTGCCAATAACCTTACCCATTTCTGTGCCCTTTAGCATCTCTTGGGCTGTTTATGGGGAATCCCATCTCCCCACTTTTATCCTTTTCCCCTTGAGCTCATATTTTCATGGGACTGTGCAGTTCAGAGAGGGGACAGCGGGGTAGATAAGGCAGGAATTAATTAATTGCTTGTGATGGAGGAATAACAACCAAGCTAATTGTCATTAGCTGCTTTGGTGACCCTGTGCCTACACAGATGGCAGAAACCTACCTGCTTTCCCAAAGGGACTCAAAATCTCCCTTCTCCAGAGTAATTCCTATCATGGTGTCAGTTAATGAATGAGTAATTTTTTTCGCTAATTTTCAAAATTAAGGTTATCACCTTTTATTATTATTAGGGTCACTTGTGCCTTTTCATTTTAATCAACTGATGTTCTTATTAACACGTGGTTTTAGAAGTTATCTGAAACATAATTATCTAGTCTTTTATTCTGCAGTGGAGATGGATATGAGCAGGTTGGCCACGACTGCTGAGAGATGTCATATCCATCAAACGGGACTGGGCTCCCAAACTGGTTTTGGTTCTCTGAGTCTGCCCACAACCGTGTTAGCTTGTTTTTGAGGCACATCTCTTCCAGCACAAGCGGCTGCCCTAAAAAATTACACTAATGAATTTCCCTGAAAAAAATACCTTTTCTAAGTACTTTGGGAAACAGCAGAACTTGTTTAACATCCTGACCTAAACACCTGGAATAACTTTGGGGATAAAGGACTCTCGACTCATTGAACTGATGCAGTGAAGTCCTCCCAAATCACAGTAAACCTGCCAAAATGCCAGCTCTGCCCTGCCTCTGCCCATTCTCCTACCCCGAAGTCCTTTTGGAAAGTATGAGACTGCCATTGCTGAAGGATGCCCTGGTAGTATCCACACGGTCATGGCTGAAGGAGTAAACTAGCCCATGCTTCTCCACCAGAGTCCTTTAGAAGGAATAATAGCATAAAAGGACAACTAGGAGATTTTGACAAAAAAGAATATCAATCAACAGACAAAACAATTTAGGTTTTTCACTATGTAGCTACAGTCATTTCCGTCTAAAATTCCCCTGTGAAAGGGGATCGGGTGTTTAACACTCAGTTTTCCCCAGCAGCTTCACTTTTAGTGCTCCCTCTGCCATCCTGGGACAGATCTCCCTTCTGAGGCTCTCTGGGATGGAGAGGCACCAGGAATATTTCTCAGCCATGGTACCAGGTATGCGCCTCCTTCGTTAATGGAAAACTCCCAGCCAAGCCAACCTCGGAAAGTTGCCTAGCTGATCCAGGATGGGAATGACAAACCTATCACGAATGAAGTGGCACAGAACAGCCACAATAATTATGTTGGCCCTGTCTAGTTGCTCTCATTAGACGCACTTAAATAAACTGACAAAAAAAGCACGATGTTCACTGTTGCCGAGTTACCGATAAAGCAGATCTCAGTGCAAGAAAAAATCCATCCAAAATAATCTTTTTCTTTATGGGGATTTTTTTCTTTTTTAAGTTACACCATTAAAAAAAACCACAGGACTTTTTTTTTTTTTTTTTTTAAAGTTAGGTCTTTCAATATATGGGAAATACCGTACAGCCTGTGAATGACACTTCCAAGCTGCATCCTCTCCTCTGCGAGCCTTGCACCCCTCCTTGTGGTAGATTGAAGCAATTGTGTGAGCAAAAGCCTCTCTCTGCTGGGCTTTGGCTTCCAAAAAGAGCACAGCTAAACGCCTGAGACATGCTTTCAGCTCTGGCACCGACCATCGTCTTCTCCAGGTTGTGAACGTCTCCAAGCTAGAGATATAAACAACTTCTCCCTCTCGCTAGAAGTCAACTATAAGCATGTGTTTCAAACATAATTAAACTGGAGGGTGTAGATGTGTGTGACACATTGGAACAGTTAAACTACCCAATCTTAATGTTTGTTTAAAGGTTACTTTTGGATAAAAGCTGGTTAGAGAATAAATAACAGATGCTGAAGGCATCCATTATGTATTTTTGCAATTAGCAGAAAATCCTGGTACTTTTCTTAAAGAACATACATAATTTTGTGGGATGTTTATTGCTGGAAGCAATCCGCTCTCGCTGGCAAGAACAGCATCCAAGAGCCAAGGGAAGCTTCACAAGAAGTCACACATGGTAAGCCAAATGTAATGCTTGCTGCGGGAACAGCACTTAAAACCCCGAGCTCTGTCGCAAGGAAGCAGTCAAATGCACTTTCTTTCCGCAGAAAAATTTAAATTAGAAAGAACACGGAAAAATTATCCTTGTTTCTATTTTCCATGGGCATTTTGATTACCCAGGCTGCTGATTATACTTTCATTTGAAAAATTCATCCAGGATGTTTCACGCCATTGTTGTCTTCTATGCCCTAGGGCTTCTCCCATGGTCCAGCTCCCATCTCCCCTCCTGGGGTAGGGAGATACTACCATACCTGGAGAAAAGTTGTCCATCCAGGATGCATGGCCTGGAAGGGAAAATGGAAGTAAGGAAGCTGCTACAGCTCCCAGAGAGCATCTCCCTCCCACAGAAGTTTGTGTGTGTGGAGAATGAGGTGGGGCAACAGCTTAAATTTGAACTGTGCCAGTCCTCTCCCTGAAATAAAGGTACGGGTGATTTCCGTCATATCCAAATGAAACCACAGGAGATATTCAGACAAGGACAGAGGTATTTGGGTTAGAACATAACATGGACCTCAGGGTACTTGTTGACAAACAGCTGGGGACTTCAGCTGGTTCTGGTTTAGAAGACAATAGTGGTAACACCTTGAAAGGCAACCTGAAGAGATAACTGTGCTCAGTCAGGAAAGGGGACCACCACATATTACATCCTCCAAACATCTTGATAGATCCTTATCGTCCCTGAAGACCTCTACAATAGACTAAGCTTCACTCCTACGACTTGATCCAATTGAGAAGCTATCCAAAAATCTCTTTTCACATCTCATGGCGCTAAATAAAAGCGCCATGCTGAGCTCAAAAGTTCAGCTTTGTACGAGCAGAGCTGCTGTACAAGGTACCACTTCCACGTACCATCCACAGATCGTTACACTTTGGTAGCGGCACAGCGATCCAGCAATCCCTGCCATTTCTTACCACAAAGAAACTGCATTGTGCTAAAAAGCCCTCCAGAATAAAGCAGATAATATCTTTTGGGATGGCGCCTTGTATTTTCCAAGAGTAGTCTCTCGCTGCAGCAGCTCTTACAAGAAACTAACCCAAACCCTCCTATTTGTAAATTAGAAAGAAAAAGCACAACTCAGACTGGTATTTGGTTTAGGACTGAATGGTTTGCACAGCGCTTAAGAAGCATTTTAGACAAAAGCAAGCTTTCTGCCAAGCATTTGAGGGGGGAAGAGAAAATTTCTGCTTCGCTGTCTGAATGCAGTTATAAACCAGGATGACAAAATAGCCTGGCATTGCTGCCCACAGTGAAAGAGGCTGCGCATCTCCTTCTTCACCAGCACAGCTCAACTTGTCTTCAACCCGCCCAGTTTCGCTTCCCACAGCTTTACCCTGAAGACAAATTCCTGTCCCCACAACCCCTGGAATTCAAGGTGGCAGAGACGATGAGGGGAGACGGGCAACTTTTAGGCAGGGCGTGCTTTTGTATGAATTTCCATCCATCCAGCATCATCACGAAATAGCTGGAGTAAATACAAGGATCGCTGCCGTGCGGAACAGATACGTATCAAAGGCTGAAGCCAGACGAGTGAAGCAGAATTGACTGAGCTTCTTTAAGCATCTTCCCTCCCTTCCTCAATCATCTCACTTGCTTCCATTGAAGCATAACAGGTCATTGCTAGTTTAATATCTGGTGATTGAGGAGGTTTTGGGTTTTTTTTTTCCATGCAACTGCTGCTGAAGCAAGATGGACACATCTGACACAGGAGAAAAGAGCAGAGGTACAACACAGATTTTCTGTACTTGAAAAAACCATAAAATGCACAATGTGCTTTACACCAGTTTTGTAGCAGATTATGTACCAAGCTCGCTGGCAGAAACAGGTTCAGATCGCTCCAGCTGAGGGTATTTAAAGATTTAGTTTCTTTTGCAAGGCACAGAGAGATTGGTAAGGGCATCCCCTTCCCCATCCCAAAGAGCATCCACAATTCAGAAAAGTAAGGAAGAGACATTAAAAGGCAGAGAGCAAAGAGGATAGAGAATACATCAGGTGAACAGATTAGAAGACTCAATAAAGACACCTATTGTTACCAACAGAAATACTCTACAGACCACAGGCTGAAAACCACCATCTTAAACTCAGCAATCCATCAAAAAATAGCAGAGAGCAGAGAGATTAAATTCATCCTATCTCCACTGGAAGATTTAAAAAGGTCTGCAGATCAAAAGAGCGTGTGAGAACCGCTGCTGTAAGAAACCACGAGCCTTAATATTTCTTGCCACCGTTTCCTTTGTTACCTGATTAGCTGAATCCTCTTTGCCTCCTCGCGCAGTTTTCATTATGAGCTGCTCACCCCGCCGTCTCTGGACTGTGGTGACCGCCCAGCCCCAGGTGCCCAGTCCCCACGTCCTGCTGCACCGTGCTTTGAAGAAATACCCTGAGCTTGCCAAGGGGCCAGTGGTTGCCCCCCCCCTCCCAAGCAGGAGGCCAGCCGAGTAGTCACAGATCATGGCTTTCAGAGACATCTGTACCACAACAGGAACCCAACTGGTGTTGAACTTCAAACTGAGCAGAACAGTAATCCCTTAAATTGCAACTTTCCTAAGTGCTGGCAGCTGGAAACCGCCAACCGGTAACAACAGTTGGCAACTCCAGTCTGAACTGAGGAGGGTGTTTTTTTGTTTTTTTTCCCCACTTTTTTTCCATTTAACTCTCCCGTTCTCCCCAGTTCAACCCTGGCAGTGGCACGCAGAAGTCCCCGCTGCTGTAAGACATGGCATTTTGCACAAGACCCTGGAAATCCCTCATGAACCATCTCTTCTTGTTAAGGACAAATGCTGCTCGTGGGGAATATCTTACACTGAGGCGACCCTCAACTGCACAGTTATGGTCTTCTCCACAATAGTGTCTCCTCTGCCTGCCCCCATTCCAAAACGTTGGCACCTTTAGGGCAGGCATTTTCAGTTCAAGCCTCCCCCTTGTGGGAGTGGGAAGTCCCCAGGCAGACTCTAGAGCCTGAGGATGAAGTTTCAGTAAAATAGTTTTTAGAAGACGTTTGGTCTATGTGATTTCAGCAGCAGAAAGATACCTACGCTGCTGGAACCCTCCCCTGCTTTTCTCATCCCCTTGCAGGCTCGGCAAATCTTTCCAGAGAAAGGTTTCCAAGTTCAACACAATGTTGCCTAAAAACCTACACGTGAATCAACAGCCCATTTTGTGACAAACCTTTATGCAAAACGAGAAGACTTATTTTTAAATAAGCCTGGCAACCCCTCGGTTTCTTTTATAAGGAAGGTTACACCGTGCCCATCTCCTGTAAGAACAGTCCCCAGTACAGTATGGAGACACGTGCTGCAAAGCGGCAGAATGGCATCCAGGAAATCAGCTGGTAATTTAGCAAGGAAGCAGGAGAAATCAAGGGGAAAAAGCATCACCAAGAGCAGCTGTGCAAGAGGTTTGTGCTTCCTAGTGCACTTCCCAAGCCCCCTTTCTTTCACAGATGTGCCAGATGAGCTATGACTGCACAACTACACAAGTAGAGTGATTTGACAAACCTATATAATCAAGAAAAGATACCAGTTCCACAAAAATTTGCCTGATCTTATTCTGTGCCTCACGGGGTCTCCAGTTCTTCAGTTTTGATCGCGAGAACTGAACCGTTATACACATACCTGTGTGTATAAAATACATAAGACTAATAAATACAAGCTTTGTATAGATAGATCTATATGAAAAAATATTCCTTCTGACAGATAACCATAAGCCAAACACTCGTATTAAGCCACAGAACAAAGTTTATTGGATCTTCTCAAATTCTTTGTACAGTTTTGCTGCTAAACAAACACAACACGTTGGCGTATCGCCTTTATTCTTTATTTCAATCATAAGTCCAACTTGAAAGAATTGGTAACACATTTAATGGCATTTTCAATAAATAAATGACAAAAAAAAAAATGATCTAGTCTTTGCACAGACACATTACAATCCACTCCAAATTCAATATTGCCAAAACATTGGGGTTTTTTTCCTAAAAACTTGCTCCAAAGGGTTTTTTTTTGTTTTTCGGCACTTAAATACACAGAAAAGTATATGATGAGAGAAAACAGATACTCTATTCTGAACAGAACTTGTAAAAAACAGTAATGAAGAAACAAAAGATAATTAAATCTAATTAAAGCATCCTGTTTGAAGTCTTTTTGGAAAAATCCTGATTCTAACCTTCATATCAAAACATGCAGTTTCGCTAGATCCTATCCTATGTCAGCATACTCATACAATAAGAATTAAATTCCGTGATTTAATTTCTTTTTTTTTTTAAAGGGGAAATTCATAAAGCAAAAGCCCACACTCACAAAAGCAGCCATGGTCCATATATTCTGCAGTAGTAAACAACTATTCGTGCTCAGTCCGTGGTTTGAACTCCTACCATAATGGAAAAGATATTGTAGTTTATACCCTTTGTTTCCGTACCCATCTCTTCCCCAGTGCAGCAGCCTCAAGAACCTCAGCGGGATGAGAATTCCCGCAAATACAAATCTGCCTGCATGGATCAGATTGCAGGATGAGGACCAACATGTCTGATTCTAATTAGAAGCTAGGCTTAATTTAAAGCTTTTCCTAAATAAAGTCATTGATAAAGAAAAGCTGAACACCAAGCTTTCCAAATTGCAATTCCCTGTAATTTGCAACATCTATTAGCATATCACAAACCAATTACAGTGTCAGTTAATATAAGAAGAACCACTCTATCACTAAAATTAGTTAAAACAGTCATCTTCCGGAGCCTTCTTCAGTGAAAGCTTAGGGCATGCAAAGAATGTACGCTGGGCTCCGACAGACCTATCCATACTATATAGGGGAGAGAAAAGGTTACTTTAAACAAAAGGCAGAATTACACCATATCTGTACAAACATTTAAACCGATTTGTTTCAATTAGTGATCTGCTTATCCCAACTATTGCTGCTGACTCTACTTGGCTAATTCAAGAGAACGTAATGAAGCAGGACCCAATTTGTTTAAGGGAATGGAACTTTTTTCCTGCGGGTATATTCCCCCTCAGTTGACCACATCATAACAAAAGTGCAATAATTTACAATTTTTTCAAACAAACAGCCATTAAAATGATACAATTTTAGGGAAACAAATTCACTAGTTTAACCATAAAAATATTTCCCCAGGTAACAAACTTTAAAGCATTCAGTAACACAGTATTTCAATAATAATAATACAGAAAATCCCTTCCACTTATTACAAAAGACAGAACTGTTAGAAGATTTTGCTTATTGTACTCTATTTAAGAGTTTCGCCATCTTGTGAAGACCATGCTGTAATTAAGAATATAACCACCATTTAAAATACGTATGGAAATACTGACCTGACTTTGAAATTATATTCTTAACCTGTTGCAAATGAAGACAAGGTAAAGCCCAGGGCCACATCATCCAGTTACTCAAGAACTTACAAGACAGTTTACATCCAGAGTCATAAGAAAGCACCACTTTCCATAATGTACTTTGTATGTCTATTGCTGAAGAGCATATTAAATAGTTTTGTGAGAACTGCTAAAACAGATTCTCATACTAACTGTATCTTGACTCTCAGAATTCAAGTTTGGGGACTACAGGGAACTTCGTGACAAAATTATACTCTGAAAAAATATCTGCTAAATTTGGTCCAAGCATCCAAAAAACAAACAAGGGCACACAGGTCCCTCATTGCTTAATGCTGCTGTTTAATTGATCCTTCAAAAAAAAAAAAAAAAAAAAGAAAAAGAGTGTATGGCAATAAGGGCTGTCCATGATAGGCACAGAACTGTGACAGAATAAATAGTCTCTTCAGAGACATGTTTTAACTGTGGTTTTGCCATGGCAGTAACTGAACTTGTACTAATGAAGAACCCTGAAATTTATTTACTATAGCCACAAGAAATTAATTCCTATTTAAAAAACAGATCCACTTGTAATTAACTGCTTTTCCAATCATCATTAGATATGTGAAAAACAATAAAAAAATCTTTTAAAACAATTACATAGAATGGACTGCAGTAGCAGCTATTCAAGCAAGATTCAAGCACAAGTTTAAATGAACTTTCAAGCTGGGAATTAGCCTTCTTTGTCGAAAATTTGTACAACTTTTTCAAAGACCTAAAAAAAAAAAAAGAGAATAATATTAATTTTATGAAGCATTGGTCAAACAGTTACTTCAAGTTAAACCAGCACACACAACAATTGACAGTATTTTAAACAATATATAGTTTTTTCTTAGAATATTCACGTTAATTCTTTAATAGTGACATTGGTATCAGTTCTGGGAACTGAGACAGAAGAGCAACACTACTTCAGAAAAGCAAAAGCTTGTGAAAGTGAAAAAGACAAGACACTGTTAAAACACAGAAACACTGAAAACGTGTTTAGTCCAGCTCATGTTCCAGCCGAACTAATTGATTTCTTAAAGTTATTCACATCTTAATCAGTTCTTCAAGAGTCAAACCGAGAGTTCCACAACCTCCCTCAGTAATACACGTCAGTGCTTAGTTAGCACACTAACCACACATGCACACGTCTCAGAAGAATGCAAAAAATATGTACCCTGCCCCTGTCATCCCCATGGTTTTTTGGTTTATATACTTACTTCATCAACAGATTTAGAGGCATCCACTTTTCTGACTTTTCCCATTCTCTCGTACAAATCTATTATAGGCTTAGTAGACTGCAGATATGTGTGAATTCTAGGAGAAAACCCAGGGGGGAAAAAAGCGTTACATAGTAAAACATAAACAGAAAAGAACTGAAAAGTTTTGGAGATAGTACCTCTTTTCCAGACTCTCCCGATTATCATCACTCCTACCACTGCTCTTGCCTCTTTCAAGACAGCGGCTAATACATATCTACAAAAAACCACAAAAAAGATGATCACAACCAAGAACGCAAGATGCTATCTTGAAAGCAGGAACAAAACAGAAATCCTGAAAATCTAAATAGGCCTGACACACAAAACACTGGCAGATCTAGTGGATGTAACCAGAATTCATATGGAAAGTTAGATTCTTCAACAGAAAAAGGATGATAACTTTACACTTCATCAGTTTATTAAAATGCGGGCTCTTAAAATGGGATGGGGGTCAGTGGAAGTAAAAGCAACATCAAGCTCTGTGGCTCGACTGGGTTTCCAGCTTGAGAAACGTAAAGAAGAAAATTACCTGATTTTTAAGGATCTGTTCAGACTTTCTGAAAAGCAGCATGTCAAATTAGACTACTAATAAATGCCTGCACCGAAAGAAAGTCACTGTATGTTCTCCCAAGAATTTTGTAAGACTACATACTAAGTTATCATAAGTTAAAATGGTCTTACGTGAAATTGCTATAATGAAGACTTAAAAATCAAGATGTAAGTAAAACCTGAAGAAGTAACCATACTTAAAAACTGCCCAATGAACTAAGTTTTGAAACATAAAGGTAAGCAAGCAACACTGACACGTGTATACCTCATGAATACATTTATCCCAGTCATGCAAGGGGACAATGGTTTAAAATTATTTTTTCCTACAAAGTATACCCATACTAAAAAAAACTCCAGAATATCATGTAGGCACTGTTGTCTATTTTTACATCTACTAAAAAAATCGGAACCCCAAACAAGTGAAAAAGTTAATCTAACTTTATTTAACTTTTTAAATAGAAAAAAAAAAAAAAAAACACCAACACAACCCTCACTTTTCTTTGAGATTAAAAAAAAATTTGCAATTACAGAAAAAAGTAATAAAGTTTCTCAGGAAATTGGGGAAAAGGGTAAGAGGAAGAATGTCAGCTTAACGTGCTGGGATTTTTATATCAGTTTTTATGCCTCAAGGGCACTGACATATTTAAAAGACAGCATATGATGGCACTTGTTAAATGAATCTAATGTATCACTGTCAAAATGCCCTTGTAATCTAATGAGTTGCTGAATAAAACATTGATTATTGGCTATCCTATAGTACAGCCCATGACTACGAAAATACAGACTACTGCTGCCAACGCTTCAGAATTAAAGCAGACATTGCTATAACGTTCATTTTCAACTAAACAACAGTTAATAAGAGTAAACAGAGTAATGTTTTCTGAAAATTAACCAAATAATTTTGTATAATGTATTTACAGTTTAGAATGCAATTGCCTGAAGTACTTCTTCAATATAATTTATTTGCACGTGATTACACCAAGTATATTAGCTGCCTGCTATCTCAAAAACATGCAGTTTTCCATCTGCGAAAACAACTTGCCAAAAAATCCTTGAAACTTGGAGACCAAGTTTTCCTTCTACTCTTACACTAGTCCATTTACTACCTGACAGTTTTATTGTTCTTCTTGAATGATTCTCACAATATAGCAAGAAAGGAAGTTACAGAATAACACACTTCATTACCTCATTGTCACAATCGAAAAAGAGAACAAAAGAAACATCCGCCTTTCCATCCATAGTCTTATTCCAGCCTTGAAGATTATCTTCATTCCTGGGAAATCCATCAATCAAGAACTTGTTCTTCTGGGAATTGGCAGCCATTGTTTGATCCATAGCCTGATAAAAGAGAATTCAATTCATGATCTCCTGCACATACAATCATTTATCTACTTATTAAATTACTCCCAAAATGTTGACATGGTAAGTTGAGATGCATTTATTTTAGGATTATTGCAAATTTACTAGATGTATTTTTGTTCCACCTTCAATCCATGCTAATTAATTCACCAATTCACCCATATAGCCTTCTTTCCAAATGAATTCACTACTTCATAAATCTCAAATCTCATAACACACAATCCCAGCTTTAAAAACTGATTTTCTACAAGATACTGGAACGTGCTGTTACATAACAACATGCCAAAACATCCTTGACTAGAGTTAATTCTAATGGAAAAAAAAACTCCAGACAAATTTAGTGCCACGAGCAACAGAAGCCTTTTCTGTCTTAAAGGAGATACTCTGTTTTTTTTCTTGGATATCTAATAAGGATAAAGGCTGGAGCTTTTTTTTTTCCACAGGAACGTTACCAGGTGCTCTTCTGCTTCACCTGGCTATCTGTAGTACTTTTAAGGCCTCTGCCCTCCAGTCAAATACAACTGAGCTGACCAAGAGGTCCAAAAGCTAGTTAAGGGAAACAAGAAATACAGAGTTTCACTGATTTCCCTAGAGCTACTAACAGAAAAATAAAATAAAAATAACCCATTCTCAGAGATCCCAAGGTATCAGAGGCCATCACCTACTGCCCTCCAACCAGCCAGAGAGAAACGTGAGTAATTGCTAAGAGAAGCCCAGTATGCAATGTGTGCCTACGTGTCTGCCATTTCATATTACTCACACCGGAGGAGGAGCAATTTTTCCAGAATATGGCCACTGCTTTGCTGCTTAGCCTGCAAGAGTGAACAAACAAGGAAATAGCCCTTTCCTTACCCTCTTCAGCAAACTGATTGTTATCTCAACCGGTACGATTTCCCCCTCCTTAATGTAGTTCTCAATGAGTTCTCCGTACTGCGAGCCTGGCCTTTTCCGTTCATCTCGAAGGAGGTCACCAGCAGAAAGATGCGTGTAGCCGTATTTCTGAAACGTGCAGAACAAACAGGCATAGACTCCCTCGAATTAGTACACGTGCAGCGTTAACATCAGAGTCAACCACATTTATTCTCCACATTAGAACAGAAAAATATAGGTAATAGCATCTTGCTAGTGACAGGTATATTCCACCATCAGTGTGTAACCTGACAATACAGCATACTCAGTATGCACAGAAAGCACAGCAGTTGGGAGATTCTTGGCTAAAATGCTCACTGGGCCTTCGGTCAGACATTCATGTCCTGTTCTCAGATGTAATTTTGTTATGTTTGGAAACGAGACTGTCTCAAAGTCCCCAAGGTGCTTCCGGAGATGTTACACTGTGCAACGAGATATTTAACAATCACCAAACTAGATACAAGCTATACCCCATCCTAACAGTTCAACTACTCAAAAATTGCAAGTGGTTATCAGTTGCTGGGTTAAGTTGATTTACAAAGAGAGAAAGTTGCAACAGTGCCTTTCCTTGCTATGTTTATGCATCAGGTTGGTAATTTTATTTAATTAACTACTTTTAGTAAAGGAAAGCACACAAGGTGATTCCAAGTCCTTTGGAGCTGGAGGAATGTTTCAAGCACAGCACAAGTCAGGAATCCTCACTGTGGTTCTGGCACCAACTTCCTCCTCTGCCTTGGTCAAATCACCTCTAATTCTGCATCTAAGGCTGCAGCTACACAAACAGTCCGGCACATGCTCTCCTCCAAACCCAGGCCTGCGTGCCTGCCCCTGCTACCCTCTTCCCTGGGACCAACACCACAAACTGGGAGGGCAGCCCCTGGGGAGGTTAGTGCCATCTCCCAACGGTGACGTGGCAGATGAAGGTAAACAGCTACGCTGGTGCCACCCTATGTCATGCCACCTACAGTGAACAGAAAGAGAGCAGAGAGATCAGGTCCAAATCTATCAGTTTGATACCAGTATGCAGGAAAAACAGCAATCATTACTCTTTCCTTTCACCTCAAACTACATCTAAAAAAAAAAAGTGCTAACACTAATGCAAAATACCAAGGAAAGGTATTTATTACACTTGAACTCCTCAGGCATTTACCATCATGAATAAATATCTAGTGCAAACATACAATCTTACCAAAGAGAAATGCATTGTTATAAAGGAAATTCCAGAGCACAAAAAAATCATTTTTGCAGCTCATTTAAGACCACAAGAAAACTGAGTGTACTACGGTCCTTGACCAAATGTAGTCCATAAAAACAAGCAATAAAGACATCTCCTTGGTGATTACCTAAGTGAGCTATACATCCAAAACAAGAGTACACCTATACCTACTCACCCTAAAGTTTTTACACAAAACAAAAGCACCAGAAAAAACTTCAGGGTTATCAGCTTGGCTGCAGCAACATCCAAAGCAAATTTCAAAAAAGGTGTCTGAGCAGCATAATAATGCGACTATACACTTTTTAAGGCTGTGAACTTGGGATTTAAAAACTTGGCTACTGGACTAAGTACAACAGAAATATTACACAACCCACTAAGCGACTTTAAAAACATTTCAGTTGCTTTCCAATTTCACTTACAAAACCGTGGAAAGTCAGTTCTGCCATAGTCATAATTTAAGAAGGGATACAATTACCTAAATCTCCAAAACTCTACACAGCTGGCAAAAAAAAAAGGGAGCAAGATTTTGCTCTAAATAACTGTGAAGAAAAAGCTCCACAGACATCCTCTATAAGCTCACCGTACTCCTGCTTTAATGTGCACTGCATTTGGATATGCCTATTTAATTGCAAATCTAAATATTTACTATAACTACAGAAACCATAAACCAGAATAAATCTTTCCTTATAAGCAAGAAACCTTACTCTGCTGAACCCAAAATTAACATGTAGTTCTTCTTGCTAAAGTTAAAGAATGATGATATTTTTAACATCAAGTTTCTATAAAAGAGAAAATAGGAGGAAAATATAATCCCTTCAGTTTTAGAGGATTACCAAACCATTTAATTTTCCTTGGCATTTCCCTTTTCATGCATGAAAACGAAATTGAGTCAGACGATTTTTGGAATTCTCTGTCTTTGCAACAGCAAACTAAAATAGTTTTTTTAACAGTTGAACAGGGAAGTAAAAGATAGAAGTGTTTTAAAGTGCTGCTGCATAAACAGACTTGTTTTACATAATAGTAAATTGTATTCTAGGGTAACCTTCAGAATGGATTAACCAGGCAATAAGAAAAACAAACCTCTCCTTCAGGGGCAAAACATCTATTTGTTAACTGTACCAAGTCAAGAGCCAAAGACAACACCTCAGTTTAAACAATGCAAACAAGCACAGAGAAAGGCTTGGCCGCTGCTGCGTACACACAGAAGGCTTCAGAGATGCGGTGCTCAGGCTACTCTTGCCAGTTTTAATCAATTCGTACATGGCACAAAGTTTTGTTTCATCTTAGGCGAGATAAACCCTCAGCAAGAGTCCTCAATTGCAGAAAATAGTCACATCCCCAAGAGCTCGCAAGAGACTGTGATGTAACTGCACAAAAAAATCAGGGCGAAACACTCTCGGGTTGCGCCAAGGTTTGCATCGTGCCAGCATGACTTTCCAGCACTGCCAAGTACGTCTTGATGCAATCCCCAGAACGTGACTTTTTGCAACTACTGCCTAATTCTCCTCCTCAGAAATCAGAAAGGGAGCAGGACTGTGGCTGCCAAACAATGAAAAGGCAGTTTCTCCAGTTCTTGAAGGATGCACATATGCTAGATTCAGAATGTCAGACTGAAAGAAGACTTGAAATAGAAACCAGGTTAAAAAAAAAAAAAAAAAATCCAAATACTTGGATGCCAAGCACCCAAAATGTGGACAGATTTTTAGATTACAGAACCAAAAAAAAAGAAAATCTAGAATTAACTATTCTAAAACATTTCAGAGATAATGTTTTCTGCTATGCTAGCAGACTGGCATGCTGTTCTATAAGAAGAAAAAAAAAAAAGATTAAATCAGTAATTTGCTATTACACAAGTTCTCATTATTTTTAAAAACTATTTTTATATTTGGAGAACCATAATCAACATCTCTTACAAAAATTAACTGTGAATGAAAAAGATAAAAATCAGCTGTCTTCAGCCCACTATAGACATCTTCCTCCTTTGTTTTCAAAAAAAAAAAAAAGATCAGTGCTGTGGAAAGGCAAGCTCAAGTTTCCGTCAATCCCACCACAGAGCTGTTTCTCAGAACAGCACTTAGCAGTACGGTATAGAGCAGAGCAAATCATTGCTCACTTGTTTGTCACAGTCAGTCCCATTCAGCAGAAGAAACTGGGACATGCAAGCTGTATGTTCCACATCTCCAAGTGACAGCCCGAGACTGCAGCCTCCCTGAGATGCCCTTCTCTCCCCTGTCTTATAACCACTTCCAGCTTTCTCCTGTCGACCAGGATTTGCAACGTCCACTCCTCAGACAGAATGTGCTTTGCTTTCAGTAAATAGAATGAACAGATGAATACAACTGAAAATACATGAGTCATATCTGTGCTACACTTGAATAAGGTGGAGTTTGCAACAGCAATCTTCTGGAGGAGTCAGAAAGGCTCAGCGGTGCATGGCAGCTGCTGCTGGGACTACTTACACAGCCAGCTTTGGAGAGGGACAAGGTTTATTTCTGGTTCAGCCCTGTGTGGTCCAGCAGCACATCTCTCCACTACACACACAGCTTGATACTTCTTTAAGTGAGCAGAAGCCAAGAAAAAGCAAGAGAAACACAAATTACTACTTTGACCTTGACTCCTATCTTAGCTTATCATTGTTATTCTGAAAATGAAAGTCAAAGGGCTTAAGATCTAAACACATAAAAGACAAACTTTTATTGCCCTAGTTCTGACCTGTCGTATCTTGGGCAACCTTAATAAACAAAATTTGCTACATGTTCTCAGATACACCATTCAAGAACTAGTTAAAATAAAAATAGAATTGTGTAAAGCCTACAGCCTTTATATTCATTCTTCTTTTCTTTTTTAACCTAAAAAGCTTTTGTCCATCCTATTAGCAATTAGCACATGAAATTATAAGTGGGGTATAAACTACAATGCAGTAATAGACCTTCTGTCTGCTTATTCTAATTAAAAAAAAAAGATGACTTTTTTTAGTTTGAATTATGTTCTTGCCTTGGGGGGGGGGGAACAAACAAAAATTCACATTAACAAAACAAAACACACAAAGACGATCCCACTGACAGTGTCCCCAGGGAAGCGGGGGCAAACAGAGCACCCCAGCGCTTCAGGAATGCTCAACTCAATAAAAGGCACCCAGTTACGTTTGGAAAGTCCAAAATTCAATACCCAGTGAGTGAGCCTGCGTTCAGCAAAATGGAAGTGTTTAGGGATAAATCTTCGGGGGTAGGAGGGAAGATTTATATTATCACTCACCACGTTTTAAAAAAGCTTGATATTTCAGAAACATATATTCCAAAAAACAACTATGAGAACTTAAGGCTAAGTGGGCTACTAATACTTGGCACTCTTGAAAGAGATTTCAGAAGTTGAGTTTAAAGCAAACGATTTTAAAAATGTTTTTATTTCAAGGAAGTTAATGCAGTCTCTCAGCAGACTTCCAGAAGACAATTAACACATGATAGTAAAACCTAAATCCACTGCTGCTTTCAGAAGAGTGTTTCTGGTACAATGAGTTCTTTGTGTTGTTTTCTTCACCCTAGTAAATCTCCCTATCGTGTATCCCAAAGCAATTTAAGAGCTTTTTCCATTTGGATATTAACATACGCTTTTATAAAAGGAGAAGGCTCAGCACCCCACCTTGTCAGATTAATTTTAGATTTAACCACAAAATTCAGGATAGGGCTGTGGTGGAGGTGAATTATATTTTGGGTACACAGGCAGGGATGTCTTGCATGCTCCAAATCCCTACAGAATCACCGTGCCAAAACAAACACACAAACGTAATACAACTCAAATCTTGTTCGGAATAAAGACAAATGATTTAGTTATTATTCTTCCCCCTAACCAAAGAGCTTTTTATTTCATGCAAAGGTTATAAGGATGTAAAATTTAACTACATGAAAGCATAGTTTGTGCAGATTTGAAGAACACATTTTTTTCCTTGACTTTACCATAAGCATTTTATAAGCAAAGTGCAGAAGCCGACAATAAAATACGTCCATTTTGTCCTACAAGAACCTGCATTGCATTCAAATGACATCATTCAACTACCTGCTCAAATATTCCTGCCTCACATGACAAGCTACGCAACAGTCCCAAGGTGACGGCAAACTCCACCTCACACAACGGTGGAAGCTTTCAGGAGTTAATCTGCAGAGCTGGAAGGGAGAGGATAAGAACCGGAGAGGGAACTCTTCTTCATCCCTTCCTAAATAGGGGGAACTGGTCCAGAGCAGCAGTTCTGCTGCATTTGCATTTCAGGGACAATTCTGTGAGTTTGTGGAACGTACACACAAGTCTTCCCTCCGTATCGGAGAAAACCAACTTGCTTCAGCTGTCTCTTCAAACCTTATCTGCAAAGATAAAGAAACCTAATCGCTTACCTGCTGTTCCCTTTCATACACTGTGTCAACACACATTTCCGCTTGTTACTACATCTTCTTCCCTCAAATCGTTTCTCCATTTTGGTCCAAATTGGGCATGCCTTCTCTGGAATGAGGGACTTGAGCATTGCACATACTGAGCAGTTATGATTTAGGTTAGTACTTAAGAAATACATATTTCGCCTACAACATGTGATGGCCATCTCCCTTTTCTGGGAACGTAAAGCATAGTCAGCAAAACAATTACAACACTTCTTTAAGAAATCGTTCCCAGGCAGTACGTAATACCTCCTTTACTCTAGAAACCATTTACGGCTACCCTTGGTTTTTTTAATACAATAATTTAATGCTAAAATCAGGCAAGATCTCACTTCAGCAAAGTGAGACTTCTTCCACAGGTGATGTGCTCTGTCCTAAATCTCCAGTATGAATAGCAATCGAGAAGTATTTATAGCTCATACTGACTTTTTGTTGAGCACAAACTTTGGATTTGCAGCAAGATACTGGGTCAGATTCATTCCAAATGTAAACTAATATTATTCAGCCCATTTACAACAAGGATGAATGAGGTCTATTATTACTCAGCTACAGCCCCTCTTCTCTGTGGCAAGCTGCCAATGGGGTCTAAAATCCGAACAAAAATACACTTTCAACCTAAGGGCAGCCTTGACTACATACAGGCTATTCGACTGCCTGCACCAGGGCTCTCTCTGGGGGCTGCCAAGGGCCAGGCTAAGGATCACAGAATCACAGAATATTTGGTTGGAAGGGACCTTTGAGATCATCAAGTCCAACCAACAACAACAAAAAAACCCAAAAAACAAACAAACAAACAAAAACAACAAAAAAACCCAAAATCCCAGAACACCAAACACCAAACCAAAACAAACGCCCACAACCACACACCACCCCACCCACAAACAGACACAAACCAACAATCTCGGGCACTAGAGCATGCCCTGAAGTGCCACGCCTACACATTTCTTAAATACCTCCAGGGATGGCAACTCCACCACCTCCCTGGGCAGGCTGTTCCAGTGCCTGACCACTCTCTCAGTAAAGTAATTCTTCCTAATACCTAATCTAAACCTCCCCTGCCGCAACTTCAGACCATTTCCTCTGGTCCTGTCATTATTCCCTTGGGAGAAGAGGCCAACACCCACCTCTCTACAACCTCCTTTCAAGTAGTTGTAGAGGGCAATGAGGTCCCCCCTCAGCCTCCTCTTCTCCAAACTAAACATGCCCAGTTCCCTCAGCCTCTCCTCACATGACTTGTTCTCTAGACCCCTCACCAGCTTGGTGGCTCTCCTCTGGACACGCTCCAGCAGCTCAATGTCCTTCCTGTAGTGAGGGGCCCAGAACTGAACACAGCACTCGAGGTGAGGCCTCACCAGAGCCGAGTACAGAGGCACCATCACTTCCCTACTCCTGCTGGCCACGCTGTTCCTGATACAGGCCAGGATGCCGTTGGCTTTCTTGGCCACCTGGGCACACTGCTGGCTCATGTTAAGCCGTCTGTCCACCAAAACCCCCAGGTCCTTTTCTGCTGGGCAGCTTTCCAGCCACTCTTCCCCAAGCCTGTAGCGTTGCCTGGGGTTGTTGTGACCGAAATGCAGGACCCGGCACTTGGCCTTATTAAACCTCATCTCATTGGCCTTGGCCCATTGATCCAACCTGTCCAGGTCCTTCTGTAGAGCCTGCCAACCCTCTAGCAGATCAACACTCCCACCTAGTTTGGTGTCATCTGCAAACTTACTGAGGGTGCACTCAATCCCCTTATCCAGATCATCAATAAAGATATTAAACAAGACCGGCCCCAAAACTGAGCCCTGAGGGACACCACTGGTGACCGGCCGCCAACTGGATTTCACCCCATTAATTACAACTCTCTGGGCACAGCTATCCAGCCAGTTTTTTACCCAGTGAAGAGTCCACTTGTCTATGCCATGATTTACCAGCTTCTCCAGGAGAACGCTGTGGGGGACGGTGTCAAAGGCCTTACCAAAGTCCAGGTAGACAATGTCCACAGCCTTCCCCTCATCAAGAAGGCGGGTCACATGGTCATAGAAAGAGATCAAGTTGGTTAAGCAGGACCTCCCTTTCATAAACCCATGCTGGCTGGCCCTGATCCCTCGGCTGCCCTGCACTTGCCGGATATGTGCTTAAAAAAGGATGCTGCTCTGCAGTACCTCAGCCGCATTTCATCCACACTTCCCTGTTCCTGTTCCCTTCTTCTACAGCTTTCCAGCAGGCTCGCATCATTCCAACTCTCCCTTCAGTGACCTCAGACCCCTTCTCCCTTAAAATACAACCAGCAGCTCCTGTACAGGTGTCCAAGCAAGCAGAAAGGCTGTCCATTGCAGTCAGCGGGTCCGAGCGCTCTACTGTCAGCCCACTGACTCCAATAAACTTCCTTCCATCCAGTGAACGGGATTAGCAGAATTAAAGCAAATTTACATTTATTAGTATTCGGACTTGCCTTTCCAGGTTTAGAAAAGAAAATGAATACAGTACAAGCAAAGTTAACTTTCTTCTTTCATTTTTAGCTGCAAATACAATTTGAGTAGCAATGACTCATTTGAACTCCTCTGAATAAAGTGGTCTTTATCCAATTATATTAGCCTATCAAGCCAAAGGCATTTATACTTCTAAACATAGGCCAGTGGCCACACAAGGTACTTCAGCCCTAAGGCTACATTAATGGTTTGGTGAAAGCCATTAATGACAGCCTACAAAATTCCCCTACAGTTTAAACTCATTTGTTTGCTATGTGCCAGGGGCAGAATTTGACTTTACCAAAAAGGCTTTATGAACACTATGAACCTTTCATTCCACAATTTAATTTAATGAATAAGATGGTTTGAATGAGAGTCTGTAATTTGAGGTTAAAATCCTTCAGAACTAAAGTCATAACGGCATTTTTCAGTCTGGACCAAATTTGCATAACTAAGTTATACAACACTGAGGACTAGGATATAATGGCAGCGTGGATAAACTGTAACAGCACCGCTAGGGCATCACCAGAATATACAACACACAGAACACGCCTGTGCCAGGAGTTGTGGGTTTTGTTTTTTCCACTAATAGTTTCAGAAACATGGGCATTGCTACAGTTCTTAGGCATTTCTTTCAGTGCGGGTATGGATAAACTTCGATCCTACACAACTTTCAGCAACAAAAACACATACAACTGCTCAGAAAAAAAAAAAAAAAAAAAAAAGAAAAGCGCTGTTTCAAATCCAACACATGTCTTTGGAAGCATTCAGTCTTAACTACTTCTGTAATTATCCACCCGAATACAGTTCGATTATCCCTGTGCTTTTTGTTTTTTAAAAGCCACACCACGTAGCATTGACCGTTCTTTCTTAGATACTTCTTCTACGTCAAAGGGCTGTAAAAATGTATTTAAAGAACCAAAAATGTCAAAAATGTAGCAGAAAGTCTTCTCAACCTATACTGCCGGTTTTATGCTCTTTGAAAAGAATGCACAAGATTAACCATGTATGGTGTCAGGACATCCTTCGACCTCTATCATATCACATCATAGAACAAAATTTTACTTCCACAACTTCCAGAAGTGGCACCAGGTCAGAATGCCAACACCCTGCAATGCCTCCTGTACCAGCTCATAACATTTATGGGACAGGCTTCAGAAGACAAGGACCTTGACCCTACACACTTGAAGTTAATGTAAACCACCTCACCTCCACTACCATGCCACAAACCCAGCAACCCGAGGCATGCAGGTGTCAGCCCTGCCAATCATCTACGTGGCCATGCAGACGTGTCCAGAGCCACCCACATGAGCTGGGCTGCAATACCGGCCTGACAACACACCAGGAACTTCTTGAGGGCTGTGGTCCTCTGCCAAGGCGCAGTAGGCAACTGGTGCTCCTGCTGAACCACTGCCATTCTGGGGCAGCCTCCAAGCCCCAAGCGGGTGTCCCCCTGCCTAGGGTGGGTGCCAGTACAGGCAGACCCACCCGTGGAGTGGGAACCCGGGGGTGGGAAGAAAAGGCAGAAGAAAGAAAAAGGTCGGCTCCTGGCTAAGCTGCCTGACAGGGGCACAACGGGGAGTGTGTGTGGGGGGGTCTGCTGCTGCTGCTTCACCGGCTAACGGGGAGATGAGGGTCAGTAATTTTTATTTTATCCTCTCCCACGGGCGGATCAAGGTTGGACAAGAGCCCAGACCGCCGGGCGAAGGGAGACACACTCCCCCAAGTGACCAACCCACGAGGAGGCACAGACACCACCGGGGTGGCCCCCCCCCCGGCCTACAACTCCCAGCGTGCCGCGCCAGCAGAGCCCCCAGCAGCCGGAGCCCGGCGGCACACATAGTCCCGTACCCGCCCCCCCCCCCCCCCCCCCGCTCCCCGGCGGCGGCGGGTCAGCTGCCCTCACCTCCACGATGCGGGCGCACTGCGTCCCCTTGCCCGCCCCAGGCCCGCCGAGGACAAAGACGACGACGGGCTTCATGAGGAGAAGGAGGCGGCGGCGGAGCAGCAGCAGGACAGCGGCGGTAGGGGGGCAGCGGATGTGGAGCGGGCGGACACCGAGGCCGGGGCTGGAGCTGGGGTGAAGCAGAGCCGCTGCTGCCGCTCGCTGCTGAGCTGTCCCCGCCGAGGGAAAAGTGCTTCCGGGTCCCCGGCGGCGACCGGGAGGGGCGGGGTTTCTACGCGCGCAAGGCGGCGGCCCTCCGCTCCGCCGTCGCGCCAGCCGCTGCCTGCGGCCTGTGACGCGCTGTCCTCCGGTGAGCGCTGCAGGTGGCTCACGGCCCTGGGACACCTTGGCTGGGAAAGGCGAAGGCCGGAGCGACACTGCTGCAGTACCGGGCAAGCGGGAGGGAAGGAAGGAGGGCTGTGCCGGTTTATTTCGAAATCCAGGGCAGCTGCCGCCGTCCTGTCAGCCCCGGCCCGGCCCAGCTCCCGCGATGGCTGTGAAGCGTTGCCATGGCAACGCTGCCGCGCCGCACTGCGCCTGCGCGTTCCCCGCCCTCCCGCGGACCGTTTGTGAGGCCCCGCCGGCGTTTTTAAACCCCCTGCGCGCGCGCTGGCGGTTGGTTACCCCGGGGTGCACTGTGATTGGTCAAGCGCTTTTCCTCCACCGCGCGTCCATTGGGTCGGAGGAGGCCGCGGGGGCGGGAGCGCGGCCGCTTGTGCCCTCTGATTGGCTGGTGGCTGTCGGCGGCAGGGAACGAGGCGGGGGTCGGTCGCGGGCTGAGGAAGGCGCCGGAGCGGGGCGGGACGGGACGGAGCGGAGCGGGTCGGGTCCCACCGCGGCGGGAGGCGAGGCGGTTCCTGGTGTCTCCTGGCCGTCGTTAGGCCTTGGGGAGGGGGTGTCACTGGCCGCTCCCCTCTTTTCTCAGGGGACGCTGGCGGACCCCCTCAGGCGCCCGGCTGAGGGAGGGGCTGTGGCGAACGGGCCCCGCGCCTGGGCGTCGCCTCACGCCTGTGCCCCTCGGCAGGGAGAAGTGGAGGGTGCAGAGCTGCGGCTGTCCCGCATGGACCCCCATCTACCCGGCTCGGATCTGAGGTACCCCATCGGGGAAAGCTCCCTGGGAGGGTCAGCCGTACCCTTGGTAGTGAGGGGCGGGGACCGGTGAGGTGGTGCATCGCCCCCCGGCCCGTCTCTGGTTATAAAAGAGCTGTGGGGGTGTGTTTCTGATCTCCGCTTGCCAAAACCTAGTGAAAACTGCGGCTTTAAAAGAGTTTTCCCTTTTCTAAGCCTTAATTAGGACTTACTTTGATGGGCGTTTAGCTTTTAATGGGAGTCAATTAACTGTCGCTGGGAACACGAGAAGTAGGTGAGTTGCTTAGAGAGCCTCCTTAAAAATAGGGAAAGTTCTTTCCTGGGGACTTAAAGAAATGCAAAGAAAGCACCTTGCCAAAGTTTGAGGCTTCAAATACCCAGAAAGAAAGTTTTTGTTTATTTGTTAAAAAGCATTGAGATATTTGCCAAGCGATATAGACTGTCAAATGTTTTGTATTTTATGTAGTTTAGGCAACTCTTAAATTAAAAGTGTAAGCCTGCTTGGGTAAATAAGTTTATGTGATTATGTACTGATTTCTTCAGGCCTCTGAAGGCTGATTGCAAATTTTGCAGTATATTGTTTGAGTTAAGCCAAGGCTTTATTTCAGTTGTCCTCAAAACTTAAGTAAATTGAATGCTGATTTTAAAAAGTGACTAAAACGGGGCTTTTGGAAGTTGACCTTACATTAAGTTTGCTAAATCACAAATTCTGTGTGCCGTGGGAATTTCTAAAGATTGATAACCTTTTCCTTCCCTACTATATATCCAGAGCAGCTTTTTCTTGAGCATTTTCTGCAGACTTTTATTTTGGCCTACACATCTTCCAAGATTACATGAAGGAACTGTCAGGTGGAAAAAGAAAGTTTTGTGTTGACTTTGTAGTTCATATCCTTGACAACTTCATAAGACAAATTTTCTGCTTTATTGGCCTGAACTTGGAAAAAAAACCGTACCAACAGCTTATGTATTCTATTTGTTGTTTTTCTTATAGTGTTACTCCTTTGTTCCTTCTTATAAATACTGTTTGGAAGTACTGAGATTAATCTATTTTCCTTTCTTATCTCTGTGATCTTCGCAGATTTGCTCCCGAAAGGATGGTCCCTTTCAGTTTCCCTCTGTCAAAGTGTGCACTTTGGGACCCAATCCCTATGGGTGATGTTATTGGCTCACATATTGCCTATTACAGGTATGAATAACCTTTTTCTAAGTGGCTGAAGCTTAAAATAAATTAAGAATTATATGATTCCAAGCCTAGCTTTATCTTTTGAGCCTAGTGAATGACAAGGCTCAAAGGTAAAAGAAAGGGAAAGGAAAAAGAAACAACCTATGTGTTCCTTATAAATATATAGGGATTTTCATTGGAAAGACTTGAGAGTTTTCCTTTCTGTGGTGTATCGCGGTCAAGTGGGTTGGAGGTGCCTCATTGTAAAGTAACTTAAGTTTCTTTCAGTTTCCTTCCCATATGGAAAGGTGTAAAAGTAACTGCATACTTGTAGCTTTCTTTAATGTGTTTTTCCTTGTTTCTAAATATTTACAGAGAAAAAATATTTTTTTACAAACTGGATATAGATAGTGTGCTTCAAGTAAAACTTAAAACTAAGCATTTTGCTTGCTTCAGAAATCTAGATTAAAATGCCAAAACTTCTGATGGTTTTTTGTTTAGAATGAGTCTGGAGGGAAATGTGAAGCACTTGTGAATTTCTAGGGCAGGACGTTTCAAACCTGACTTTTGGAACAAATGGAGGGTAAAAATTGATCCTTATTACTTAACTGGGTAATTTCTATATAGATGCTATAAAAAAATCTTACTGTGGTTGTTAAAGCAAGCGTACGCGTACGTGGGCCTATAAGGGTGGACAGCAGTTACAGGTCAGAGGGGCTTCCACTTGTCCTTGCCACATAACGGTCTTTGAGTTAAAACTTGGAGGTTTTAATTTTAACAAAGTTTAAACCAAATTACTTTTATTTTGATGAAGGCAATTCACTTAGTCTTGAGCAGGTAGGTTATGAGCCATCATCACATTATTCACATAAACCAGTAGCTTCCCTTTCAACTTTGACCTCTTTCCAAGGCACTATTATATAAGCTATCTTAAGCTAAAATAATGTTGATCTGTTTACTTCTCTAGATTACAAACTTAGTACCTTTTTTTACTAAATAGTGATTTCATAATCACTTCATCTTTCTCCATATTTACATTCCTGTGTCTTTGAGCCCAGTCTGTTGCTGCTTTAAGCATCCACGCTAAATACTGTGCTGGAGTAAATAATGAGACACCACCATGTCAAAATTAGTTAAGCTATTTGTCCTATGCTGCTCTTTAAATTCAGACTTCTTAGAGGTTCTGTGTCTTAGCATAAGTATTTCTAACTTTTATAGCCTTCGATTAAAATAATTCCCTTGAGTTTATCTCTAGTTCTTGTTACAATGTTGCCCTTCAGATGAAAAAGCTTTTGTCTCTCGTTGTTACTTATTCTCCATAGAAAAAAGCTCTTCTCTCTCCTTGCTATTTATTCTCCACAGAAAAAAAAGTTTCCCCTCTGATGTTGTTTTGCTGGACTACTCAAGCCAAAATATTCTTGTTGAAATGATCATACAGAGCTTTATGTGGAGCCGCTCCAGTTAAAATAGGGACTTCTTGAATATGAGTACTTGGGGTGATGCACAGAACATGAGCAAAAATTCCATTGACATTTTATACAATGTTGTTAATTCTTACCTTTTTGTTGTTTGGGGCTTTGGGCTGTTTCTGTATATGTTCTTTTTAACTGACAAAAAATGTGGAACCTCTTGGAATATAATAAACACTTTGTTAAAAAAGCATTAAAAATAATTTAGATCTTATACTTGCTTATTGTCTCTTTTTAGAAACCCAAAGTTATCTATGATGGAGAAAACCTTGCGACTTGCCTATCGCCATGCTAAGCAGAATGAAAAGAAATTGTTTTCCTGTTTTTTGCTTGGGACTCTTGCAGCTGATGAAGGTAACTTTAAACATCAGGTAGACAGACAGTACTGGTTGGTTGAGTAAGCCATTATCAAGGAGCCTGAGTTGTTGCTCTTGGACTCTAACTTTATTTATTTATTTTAAAGCTGGGGAAGGCATAACGCTAACAATAGACCGCTTTGATCCTGGTCGAGAAGTTGCTGGTGGATCGGGCAAAATTCCAACTGCGTTTCTTCCTGGAGACTTTTTGATTCCCTGTACAATTAATGCCTGGGGACCTTCTTCAGATAATATTATAGTGCACAGTGCTGAAGATATCAGCTTGGCTTTCAAGGTAGGCAGCCCTGGGCAACTTTTGGGTCTCTTAAACAACAGACTGTCCTCCGGACACTGTATTATGTACAGGGCTTGATTTCCAGCCGCCATCAATTTCCAACACAGCACAGTTGTGGCTGAAGCAGGACTATTTAGTTGGTTATCTGAAATGAGCTTCTTGAGCATCATTGACAAGCGTATCAGAAAGTGCTAAAGTCAGTTGGCCTTCACAGGTGTCTAAAGATCACGGAGTCTTTAATCTTGGACTAAAATCTTGCTGTCTGACCAAAGCTTTTTAGCTGGTCTGACCACCAAAACCAGCATGACAACAGCGATTGCAACAAACTTACTTAAACAAGAAAAAACAGCTTTTTCTTTCAAACGTATCATGAATGAGTTGCAGTATTTATGCAATTGTTGATAAAAAGTATTGCTAGGCAAGTGACTTGCAAGAAAGCATGTAAAGTCTATGTGGGTTAGCAGTTACAGTTGAAATGTGTGCCTGTCACTTCTGTGCTCTGCTGTAGACGTGTAATCTAGTAAATACACCTTCCATTCCTGCAAATGTTTGCCTGTAGTTCTTGTTGTGTGTATTTTATAGTACAAATAATGCTTACATCACATCTAAAATTTATCATCATGATACATCCAGATGTTAAATACAAATTTCTTGAATGCAAGTAAGAAAACTTTTGATAGATCCCCTCAAGCCTTCTAGTTGCTTGTCATTTTATTATTTTTCATACAGTTTAAGTAACCTCAGGTTTATTCGTACATCATAAAGCAATGCTAAGATATGCATAGCTTAATTTCAAATATATTTTACGTTTTATTATGTTCAGTACAGCCATGAGCTTTGGAGACCTGGCTTAACAGCTTTTTATACAGTGCTTACTGCAATAGTGGCTATGATGAGTGATTTGAGTTCCCAGTGCAATACAACTTGAATTGTGGTAGTCATATGAAGACAATTTTCTGTATTTAAATTTTTTCTCTTTTCCCTCCTTCTAGGGTCTGCAGCACAGTCTGTGCAGTAAGGAATCACTGGATCTTTCTAAACTTCTCACCGTTAGAGCTCATATCGTTTTCACAGAAAACCTGGATAATCTACATTTTGATTTTCACTGGGCTTCTATTACCGCAGCAAATACTTTGGAATACACCCCTGTGAAGTCTGTCCCAATTATTCCCACAGCCCTAGCAAGAAATTTGAACAGTCCTATGAATATTGCACAGGTTCAAGGAACTTATAAATGTGGGTGAGTAAAGGGTGATGCTAAAGCTATCAAAGTTGCCTGGTAGTTTGTTGCATTTCCTAAAGCAGGTAGGAAGGTGAGATCTCAACCAGTGCTTTGCTTTTTGGTAAAATAACGGGCTCAAAAATAACGTAACTTCTTGGACTTGGAAAAATGTAAAATGTTATAAACAAGAAACAGGAAATGGGGTGGGGCAAAATTATTAACTGGTTCAGCAGGAGGAGTTCTTGCTTTTGACTTTAGTAGAAAGATCTTCCTACTGGGGCAGGAGGACACACCTCTAGTTAACATAATAAATATAATGAGCATCCAGCTCTTTAAACATTGTCAGTGCTTTTGAATGAAAATGAGAAGAATGTGAATCAAAGCTTTTTTCTGTTAATCGTGCTTATAGGATGCTATTGGGAAATCATTTTTCTGACTGATAGCTGATTTAGTAGGATGAACTAAGTGTACATCAAAGAAATAATTTGAAGCAACTGAATGTCATTTTATTTGGACCTTGTGAATGCCTCTCTGAAAGTTACTCTTCAAATTTAACACAACTTGCAATTCTGGATTTGTTGTGACTACCATTATAGTAAGCAAATATGGTCCTTGGTATAGTTCTTTGATACCCAGGGAAAGGATAAAAAGCTGAGGAATTGCTGTAAGTGTAGAGGAAGAGTGGGTTTGATTATTTTTTTTTTCTGAACGTTTTTCTTACAGTAGTTTCTAAACTTGTATTTGTGTCCTCGTGGTTTGTTTTTTTTTTTCTGAAAGACTGACTTCCAAAATGCTAAAAAAACCCCCAATTTCTGCTTTGTTTCAGCTACCTTACTATGGACCAGACACGAAAATTGCTTTTGCTGCTTGAGTCTGATCCCAAAGCTTATACTTTGCCATTAGTTGGAGTGTAAGTGTTTGGCTCTGTTTGTACAGATTAATACACATACTGATTTGAGATGTATTTGAGGGATTTCATCGTGGAAACTTAGTAATGGAATAGTAATTGGATATTTCTTCTTTCTTTTAGTTGGCTGAGTGGAGTTACTCATATCTGTAGTCCTCAAGTCTGGGCCTGTTCCTTGCGATACTTATTCAGTTCTTCAATTCATGAAAGGCAAGTCACTTTTATCTACAAAACATAGAAACTATTGGCTGCCTAAAAACGCATTCCACAGAAATGCCTGGCAACGTGGCCTCTATTCAAAGATATTTGAGGGAATTCTGTAATTTATATAGGAGGTCGAGCTATCTGTTTTAATTGTTCTTTCTGTTTTGACTTCTGCCTCACAAATTTTCTGTGACTAAAGTGTTAGAAAGCTGTCTCAAAGACAGAAAAGGGTAAACATTAATATCACTAAGGTCACTGCATTTTAGTTTAAATAAGGACGAGCAAGCAGGAAATGCCAGTTTAAACAGTGGTGGGATTTTGGTTTCAAATTTTTCTTATGGGTGTTTTCTTTGACGTAGGCTTTCTCCCTGGTTGTATCTGACCAATATATTGAAGCATATTAATTTGCAGCTAATGCTTGTCTTGTTGTGACTTCCTGCTAAAAATTCTGGTTTTATAGTTTTTGCATTCTGATTTTTTTTTTTTTCCATTGTGATGTTAGTAGATAATCATTCCTCATTCTCTGCATCTTTTCACTTGTAACATTTACTAAGTTCTCTTTATATGGAAGCTGGCAGGGAGTTCAGGTGTTTATAGTTTAAAACTGCTCTTCAGCTAAATGAAACTTTAAAATATGCTGTATGCATAAGAATTTCTTCTGCTTGACCACGCTTGCTTTTAAATTATGAAATAAATCCACATTTGGTGAACAGATGTGTCTGTAATTGCAGAATAGACTTTTTTTCCCTTAATGATTTAAATATGCCCAAATACAGATAAGAGCCCAATTAGATTATTAGATAGGCAAGTTAGATGCTTGACTCTCATTAACTTTCAGTCATTCCATCTTGGAAGTGAATTAGGCAGATTTGATGAACCACGCAAACAGAATTAACCTCTGCAGACTAACCGCTTAATCTGTGCATCATAAATTTTTAACTCTAAAGTTGTAAGTATAACTTTAAAGTTGTATGTGAATGTGTTTTTCAAGCATCTTGTTCCTACTGCTTTCTTTATCATATATACTACTTTCAAAAAAACCAACAACAAACAAACAACACCCACCTGCCCCCCCCCCCCCCCCCCCCCCAAACAAGTGCATTACAAGTGCTATAAAAAGAAAAACTGTTCTGGAAGTAGTACTAACTTTTCCTGGAAATGCACATTATTTTTATTATCCTTGATCTTTTGTGTTAAGTGTCGACTGTTATTACTCACTGTTTTAACCTGTAGAAAAAACTCCAATATAGTTTTTATTAAAAAAAAAAAATAATATCTCTTTGCTAATGAGCTTTTTTGGAATATTTAGGGATAAATGAAACAGTCTTTATAATACATCTTCAATTGAATTACCAAAAAATTCACAATATCATTTTTACATATGTTTTCTTCTATAGCATGATTGAAATCTTCTCAGGATTCATTTAAATTGCTAAGTGATCCTAAAGGTTTGAGCTAGAAAAATAAAAGAATTATTCCAATTTCTCTATTTTGCTTTGATTCTTGAATGTGGCATCACTCATAAGTCTGTCTACTCGGTACCACTCAAAATGCAGTGATTCATCAGTTTGCTAAACTGTGTGATGGTTTCCTCAATATATTGAGAAACTAAAGGCTGCCTTCTTGTTTCTTAATTTTTTTTTATGATGTATTTTTTTTCTCTTCTAGGGTTTTTTCAGAATCTGGGAGTTTTCTTATTGTGCTTTATTCATTGACACACAAGGAGCCAGAGTTTTATGAGTGTGTTCCATGCAGTGGACAGACTGAACTAGGGTTTCAGATCTTGACTTGCAAAGAAACAGTACACCTCTTCAAAGTAAGTGACTTGGTTTCCTACTGCGTCCTGGTATTTTAAAGTACTTTTAGTATAAGTACTTAAAGGAGGAGTCGCTATAATGTGACTCAAATGGAACTGCAGCATTTGAAAATTATGTAGCTTTATAAAGCTACCTTTTTTACAGTGATTACTGTGGATTCAGAGTTTGTCTCTCAATTTGAGATGACCTCCAAATTCAGCCACTGCTTCCTCTTCTAATAGCATTAAGAATCTGTCTTTTAAAATGTAGTGTGCTGTGTTGGACTTGGTTAGCGCTCCTTCTTACTAGTGACCTTTTGGCTTTGAGCAGAGATTCTGATGTCGTATAGCATTGGTTAGTCTGGTATGCTCTGTGTATGCTGGACACATCTGACCGACTGCTATGGGTGACACATATCAGTGCTTTCTGGAGGGCAAAGCTGGGGACCTTGTGCTTTGCTTCAAGTTGAATGCAAGAGGGAACGCAGTGGTAACTAATCTGCAGGTCCCTTGCTACGCTACAGTAACAAAGCAGGAACAATTTTATCTTTGTGCAGAGTATCTATTTGAAAGAATTTGATGATATGATGTCTGGGAGATAACTAGTAAGGTTTGAGAAAAATCTAGGAAATCTTTGTTCATTATGTGTTTTCCTGGACTTGTGCAGAACCTGAAGTTGAATTGTTAATTGCTTGATATATGCTCCTATGGTCTGGCAAAGAAGCAGCTAGTGCAATGTGTGTCCTGTGCTGTTCAGTTTCCAAATAAATTTCCCTGTTGAGGGCTGCCTTCCACCTTTAGCCTAGGTACAGCTTGGCTTTCTGAAGATGACAGGGCTCTTAGTAACAGGCTTGCTTCTGTTGTCTCCAGAACTTGCACAGCTGTGGTGTGTGAAACAGTATAGGAGCAGTTGACTGTTTCCTATAGTGGTGAAGGCTTGTGGAAGAGTATCTAAGCAGTTACAGCAAGGAAGCATCTGCTCGTGGCTATAATTAGGCCAACTACTTTAGAGTAGCCCGGGGAGCAGCGTTAAACAGGAAGGGAAGTTGCCTGCCTCCTTGTAGTGGTGAAAGAACTGAGAATTGAAAGTAGAGGACAAGCAGCAAATAATAAGATATAAACGTCCTTAAAATGATTTCTTTGGGAGTAGTACCTCAGTGATTAAAAGCTGAAAGTTTCGTGCTTCACAAATACAGAAAATTTCATTCCAGAATGTTGAACCTTCAGACAAGAACACTATCCACTTTGAGTTGAGTGCAGAAAACCAAAATGCAGAAACTGAGTTCTTCAGCAGAGTTTGCAAGAAACTTCCTATCGCAAGGTAAATCTATCAGATGTCATTTATAAGCAAAAGTTAATATTTCCTGGGTTAAGTTTTTTTTGATCTCTGCTGTGCCAGGTGTCGGTTTAGCTGTGCATACAGTGATCTTCTCACATTAAGATCTGTGTATGGGCTTTTGCTTATTCCTAGAGTTAATAGTCTTCAAGTAAGATGGTCAAGCTGACCATATTGCAAGAGAAACTACTTGTAGTTTTACTCTTGATACTGGTGGTTGTAATTTATACAGTGGATGTTTCTAAAAAGGCTTCCTTACTGATGGAGCTTAGTTCACTGTATTAAGCTTTCTCTGAATCTATCCTTTGACGTAAATCTCTAATTGAAATCTACTTAAGTTGGTGAAAATTCCTTTTTCCATACGACTTTTCAGAGCTGCAAAACCCGGATAGGTTGAAACTTAGGGATTTTTAAGAACCTCAATTATTCATCAAATTTTTATCTGTGACTGAGAAGGCCTTTATTTTCCTTTAAGCAATGTTACAGTCTTTACTGTAGCACTCCCTATCTTTCTAATATAAATCAGTGCTTTGCTGTTAGAACGTCATTTAAAAGGTGTGTATGACTGAGGGTGTGGGGAGAGAGTGTTACTATCTTTTTGCCCAAAAGCAGCATTTGTATTTTCACTGATCTTAGACCTGTTTGCTGTGTGAACTCTCTAGCTAACCAGGGAGGAGATGCATAGCAACTGCTTCTTGAAAAAATGATGCTGATATTGCACTGTAGATGGCACAGTGAAAAACATGAAGATTCATGTTACTGCTGCCTAATCTGACATGCAAACATCTTTAGTTTGATTTATGTTGGTTTTAGTCCTTCCCAAGGCTGCTCGCCCAGCAAGTTGTCAGCAAGTGATCATGACTCTGGTGTAGAAGATGAGGATTTATCCCCCAGACCAATTCCAAGTCCTCACCCAGTGAGTCAACAGGTAATTAAGTAAATAATTGTTCTAGGCATCTCAGATGTGACACTTAGAGCAGCAAAACTCATTGTAAGGGGACTGAAGACTATAAAGCTTCTGTCTCAAAGCGCTAGCAAAGGAAAAGAGAGCTGAAGAAATGGACTGAGAGTCTCAACTCCTGCTGTAGTTAACCTGCCTTTTTTTCCAGGATTATAGGCATTTTAGTTCCTGTATATGCTAGGATTTGAGTACACAGGTAGTAGGTTCTACTTTGGGAATGTTGGTACCATTAAATGGAAGAGCTGTGGTGTCTGAGGCAAAGATAGAGGCAGCAAACTTGTGTATTTCTGGGTAAATGAAATCAAGACCTTCTGGTCTGTATATTTTACTGAAGCATATATTTCATATAATGAAATAGCAGCCCTCATACAGAATAGGTCTAGAAGGATGTGACAGTTGTGGATTATAAAATATGTTCTGTTTCACCTGTCTACTAGGTCCGAGAATAGTAAGAGGGAACATGTAGTCCACTTCTTGAAGGGGGAAAGATCCATACTCTGAAATGTGCTCCAGGATGACATGTAGCATTCATTTGGTAGACACGGCCATTATGCCATATGAAAGCAATTTTGGCTTCTAAGACTGATCCTAGAGATCATCTGGATCTGGATTGTCCAATCTTTAGAAAAGCATTCAATATGTAGTTGGTTTGGAAGTGGTAATGGTCATATACTGATTTTAAATGAAAACATATTCTTTGAAATTCTTCGTGTGAAGAGCTGAAAGACAATATTTTACAATGATCTTAAACTTGCTTGTGTAATTGTTCCTTCAGGTTACCAGGATCTTTCCTTCAGTTCCTGAACTATCACTTGTTTTGGAAGGGAGTTTCATAGAAGCAGGACAATTGTCAAAGCCTATGGGGACTTCAAATGCTAAAAGCCTACCCTCAGCACTACATCAGCGTAATAAAAAGAAAGGGTGCTTGCGATCTACATACTACCCCACCCAGCACTCTGAAGACAAGCAAAACTCTCCTGTTAACATGGGAGATCCCTCTTTGAGGCAATTGCCAAACCATTTAAACCAGAAAATTCCAACTTCAGGGCCTTCCAGAGGAAAGCAAACTGTACTACAGCAACAGTTGCACTGTAAGAAAGCATGCCCTCAATCAAGAAAAAGTTCTGGATCATCTTCTCCTTCAACCCCTTGTAGTGGGCCTTCCCCGGATACATCTGTGCATCGTCCCAGAAAGCCACCGGAAAGACTTGTATTAAATCCCGATGGAATCACACAGCAGGGAGAACATCCAATTAAAAGAACATCGATACCCAGTTCCAAGCAGCTTCCTGCTGTTACGCAGCCAGACCTCTACACCCCTGCTTTTTCACCACAGATATGCAGAAGACCACCAGAACTTCAGGTGCCAGTTCAAGTGCCACCTTGCTGTCCAGCCAGTGCATGCAACTGTCAGTTTCCTGCTTCCCTCCAATATAATCCGATAAATTCATGGCAAGGAATTGGTAAAATTAGCCCCAAACATGGAGCGGAAATCCAATCAGAGATGGCTCAACAGAATCTATGTGCAGCGCTCCATCAAAATATCATTTGTCCAAATATTTGCTGCAATCCAGGATATACCACGAGCAGCCCTGTAAATGTGAGATATCATGGGAAAATGGGGAACTGTTCTTTTGACAATAGCTTATCACCTGGAATAAGGCTGCCTTCAAGTGCAAGCCCCTCTAGTCTGCAGTTTTGTGCAGCCCACTCACCGTGCCTGCACGTGCCTACTTCTAAAGCAGGATCAGATAATGGAATGATGGGATTATCTCCAGATGCATACCGGGTTCTTACAGAACAAGATAGACAACTCAAATTACTTCAAGCTCAGGTTTGTGGAAATGGCAGCTTTCTCCTCTGCCCTCTTAGTGATTATGCTTTGATAGTTCCCCTGCCAAAGGAATTAAATTAACTGTTGTCCATCCTTGTTGGAACAAGAGAGCCTGTCATACCAGCTGCGGTTTGGGGATAGAGGAGGGTCCTGATTAGCTCTGCTAATTGGTGTCCCTTAGATGAAAACTATTTGACTCTCGCCTAAATTTTGCATTTATTTTTATTGTGTTTCCATAACATCATTTCCCTTTTAGCAGACTGTTCTGTAATGCAAACAGATATGCCTTCAGTATAAATGCTTTCCTATATGTATATGCTTGCCTATATAAAAAAATTTCCTGCATAGGCTATAGACTTTGGAATTATTGTAAGCTTACAGGTGAAGCGCAGAACACTTGTGTGTTGCTTTGCCCACCTTCAAGCCTGCAGCTTCCTGAGCTGTTGAGGCTGTTGCTTTGAAAACTTCAGTTGTCTGTCTGCAGCAGACTGGCAGGATTCGTCAGGTGTTTGTTGCTGTGCTGGAAAATTGGGCTTTGGTGGTCTCACTAACTTCTGTTTTGATACCAGGTTAAGTTTCTTCAAAATATCGGCCTTTTACGCTGCTGCCCCTGTGTTTTGCAGGGTATGATTTGGGGCTGAAGAGCCAGAGTTTAAATATTGCTGCTGGTGATGAATTATAGGAATAGGAAAGTTGTTCACAATACATAGTTTTCCTGCTTAAACTGGAAAGTTGCAGCTGAAAGAAGCTTTAGGTATAGTTTCTGTATGTAAAATCAAGCTCTCAAAGCATGGATTGTACATGAGAGAGGGAAACCTTTCCTTAATGCATAAATGCAACCTTCACTGTTAGGATATTTCCCCGTGGAGCTGTGAACTAATTGGTGAACAGGATGGATGCAAATACTAGAATGAAGATTGCCTGGGCAACCTTAATTTTATCATTTAAGTGCTTGGGTTTGTAATTAATACAAAGTTGATTTAGCGTGGTGTAGGGACAGTTGGCCTATAAATGCTTGGCTGGTAAGTCGGTAATAGGCTTTGTGTATGAATGAAAGGGACAGAGAGTACTTCCAAGTGTAGTGCAAATAGGCTTTACTCAAGTTGCCTCGGTGTAGTTCTGCCAACGTGCTTAAAACCTCTTCTCTGCTGGCTCTGCCAGCATCACAACTGATGGTTTGATGTATGCTGCATGCACTGCTGAGAACTGGAAGGTTATCAGACGTCTGTGGCAGTGCAGCCTGGATTTGAATCCAGACCTTAGAAGAGCCTAATTTAGCAATTGGCTTTTCCCTTTTGCACTTTGTATTTTATTGCACGAATTATAACTTTCTGATAACCATTACAGATCCAACGCTTATTGGAAGCACAGGCTCGTCAGGCTTGTTCCTCTGAACCAGCTGCATCTAGCCACGCTCTGCAGCCAGAGACGCAAGGGGACTTTGTTTCTATGGAAACACAACCCTCGCCAGCTTCTCGCTCGAGGAAAAGTGTGAGCATTGCTGTGAGCACAGGTAATGCTTTATTCTTTAAAAATAGACTGGTATCACTTTTTCTGGATGTTTCTGTGATTTGTTTGGGTGTGGAGGGAATGTTTTGCAGAAGTGCTGAACATACACAAACATGCACCTGGATACAAAAACCAGCTAAGTTCTCTAGGTGTTATTTGCAAGTTTAGGCTGGAATTACTTCTGTCTTTGGGCTGCAATAGCAGCGATCGCCATCACTGGAAGAATTATTTTTCCAATAGCTTTAGCAAGGTCATCTATTTTAAAATGTGCCTTATTGAAAGAAAGAAATCCACACCTTTTTTTTGAGTTAATACACTGTTTTGAAAAGTAATACCTTCTATCCCATCTGGTGTTCAATTACATACAGTATTGATGCTTTTTGTAAGTCATGCATTTACATGCATGGAGAGGAGACTGTATTTGCTTTAATTTTAGCAAGTTAGGCAGCTGTGTTTGGAAAGCTACATATTAATGCATTGGTTCCTGTTAAAACCACAATATTTCCATGGATAGTCTGGAGGAAGTTTTCAAGCTCAAGGTCAATGCATTAAAGTGCTTTAATACAACTATTTATTTTTATCAAGTATGCTTTGGAAGAAACTAGGACTTGACTGATGTTTTGGCAACTCTTAGCTGTTCTAAACCCTGAATCACTTTTTAAATGGTGAAAAAAAAAAAAAAAGACCTGAATGCGAGGAAATGATTCCTCTAGCTTTACAAAGCCAAAGGGCCTCAGAAGATAGTAATGACTTTCCTTAAATGAGTAAATCTCTAATTCTCTTCTAGGTGCTAGCTTATTTTGGAACACAGCCTCAGAAAAACAAGATGACTCCATACCACAAGGAAAAAAAGAAGATGAAGAGATTTCTAAGGAAGACATAAGCATTTCAATTAATGCTGAACAAGATGCAAGTAATACAAGTATTGCCTCTTCCTTAAAGGTGGTGGACATGCCCAGCTTTGTAGACAGTGTTCATCCTGTGGAAGAAGGAACTAATCAGAACACTCTCCAGTAAGTAACCAGAAATATCTTGTGTTCACATAATAAGCTGAACTGCCTTTCATAAGTTACTACTTTCATGATTATTTTTTTTTTTTTTCAGGAATTATAAATAGTCACCTGACTTCAGTTGTTGTGTTCCTTCCCTTCTTTGTTTTTTTTAATTATGCTTCAGATGGTTCAGCTCACGAAAACACAGTTGCCTTTAGAGTCTGCATTTATCAGTCATGCACGTTTAGGTAGCCTACCTATCAGCAGCAGCTGATGGCAAAAGCCTTTAATTTGGAAAAGCGTGTACAGGGCTGGCAGTTCCTTTCTTACCTTAAATCCTGAGGGAGAACGGGGACACTGATCACAGAATCACAGAATCACCTAGGTTGGAAGGGACCTTTTAAGATCATCTAGTCCAACCGATGGGGGGGAAAAAAAAAAAAAAAAAAATGATGTAGTCGTTCGTTTTCCTACAGTGGCTTTTCCCTGTCAGCATTCACAACCTTTTCAGTTTTGAAGGGCTGAGGATGAGGGGTTTATGATTATGTGACTTCCCTGAATTTCTCTACATTTTACACCTAACTACTTTGTCTAATCAATGCAGCTACAACTTCAGTGCTGCTAATTTAATTATTTTTAAGCTCAAATTCTTTATAGTGCAATGATTAATCTCAGCCTAATTTGGGAATTGATTTTAAAATATTTTTAATTATCTATATGGATGTTATTTTTACACAAGGAATAGCTCAACAATTTAGCGCTTTTAATGATCTAATATTCTCTAAGTAGAAAAAGCCAAAGGAGGGTGAATACCATTCCAGTTAAATTAGGTTTCTAAAATAATCATATTGTGAAAGATTATGATAATTAAGCTATAACTTAAATATTCATAGTCCTTTATTAAAGTATTATCTGCAAACATTTACTGCTACCATAAACGTTAATGATTCGAATCAGCCTTTTGAACATTGTGTTTTAAAGAGATGCCATCTTGAGGTTCTCTTCAACTTGGATTCCTAAACCTGTAAAATTGCTGTATCTTATAGTAAGAATGTAGAGTGTCACCCAGATTTCTTTGAGGAGGAGGGGAACATTTTGGGGAATGATGAATAATTGCTAGTGTAACAGTAACTGATAACCTACATTGACTATCTAGTATGTCACGTGATTTAAATCTTATCGCTTTCAACACAGGCAATTGATCAGCTGAGTTCTGAAATTCCCTTATCTTACACTTGTCTCCCAAGGAGGAACGGGGAAGGGGAGGAGGGTCACTGGAGGATCTCCTCGGGATGATAGTACTATTGATATGTCTGGTCTCAAAAGGTCTACACGATGCACACACCAGCAAGCTGAAGGGAATGCGGAGCATCGCACTGTAACTCGATCTGGAATATTTACACTTTTTACCTGGAAACTTCAGGATAGATTATGGTTCCTCTTTCACATCTGCTATTGAGAAGTATTTCAACTAAGTGTTTGTTCTCAGTTCGCGATACTCAGTGTGCATTGTGTATGTGTGTGTATTTGCACTAGTGTCTTTGAGAAATTTTGAGAGCATTTTTAAACTACTACAGGAATCTCATTATCAGTTACTCACCTTGGTAACAATGGCTATTGGAACAAGGCATGTTTCAGAACGTGTGGAAGATATTTACTCCTACAGGCTTTTAAGTGTCCATAAAAATGCTGAAAACATAAGACAAACTCCAAATTGTTAATAACTTTATCTTCATCTGCTTTACGGTTGTCATAGAGTGTCATTGAGTTTTGACTAGTCCAGAGAAGCCATTGCCATTTTCACATCATCTTCTGAAAAACTAGTCAGGCTGTTGTAGATTCACACAGCGAGGTGTTTTTCCTCAGTCCTCAATTGACTTTTGAAAGAAAACGACTACAGAAAGGAGCAAAGCCGCAAGCAGTAGACAAACCAAGAAATGTTAGGATCTGTTTCCAGCAGTTGGATTTTTCTCCTTTTCTAGTGTTCATGAAAAGATATGTACTTTCACGTGTTTATGAAAAGATACGTAGTGATACTTGTACTTTTTGTGTTTCAAGGAAACATCTAGGTGTCTCGGTGTTCTCTTTCAGAAACGGAAATATTTCCCGAGCACTTGTTCGCGGTTCATCCCTGGAAGAAAGTATTAGCGTGTCTTTACAGAAAGAACCAACAGAGGGAGCCAGCAACCGTGTGGTGGTAACAAGTGAGCAAAGCTCGGAGCCACCCGCCTCGTTGCTGCCTCGGCGTCCGTCAGAGGATAGGAAGCTTTACCAGGACTTACTGGTAATTCATTTAAATTTGATATCCCGCACTGAATGCAGCAGTGAAAACAGCACGCTGCTGATGTTATGATGTGGTATTGGCATGAATGAAAGTTGCGTCCGGCTTTCAAGTTCACGTTACGCTCTACAGAAAAGTTCCATGTTTTTGGTTCTTTCTTTTTTAAGGTTTAAGTGGTTATTCTGTACTTCACTCTTCCATGCATACAAGCACTGTCTAATAAATCTTCAGTTCCAAGATAATGTCAGTTGATAACTTCCCAAATTAGTGCCCTTTAAAATAGCATAGCATTTTACCTTCAAGTACCTTAAAGGGCAGATACTTTAATCCTGAAGAATATCAGTGTGTGATGTGGTTAAATTCAGAACAGACTCTTATGGAAAGCTTGAAGTGTAAGATATTCCAGTGTTTGACTACATTGCTGTGAGTTTACCTGATTGTATCTGAACTGAATCTGAATTTGGCTGCTTTGTCAGAATAAGCTGTTAACCCATCTAGTTGTATTTTAAGTTGCCTAAGAATAAACCAGGATTTTTGGGTCATGATGTTCTTGTCCATGTGCTTTCTCCCCTACTCCCTTTTTTTATAGGGCCAAGTAAACCACCTCTTAAAGTCCTCAGAAGAGCAAGATCGCTTCCTTGTAAAATCAGGAATTGTTGATGATGATGATGGTCCGAAGTATCAGGATATTGATGACAGAACAGAAATGGCTTCAGAGACTGACGTGGGAGTGGGGGATAAAGAGAGTGTGATTAGTGCTACGCTCAAACAGCTGAAGAGTCTCGGAGTGACAATTGACTCACCTGGCAAAATGAAGAAAAATACACACAAAGTGGAGAATGCCAGGTGAAGTATTAGTTGTTTTGAGTAGTAATGTGTAGATCTAACCAAAAATGAAGATTGGCTCAATGAGCAAAGAGAAGGGACTGTGTTCACTGCCACTGGGGATTTGTTTGGCAACTTGATCCACATTTTCTGCAACGATGAAACACTGGCTCATGCTAGGGGTATTTCAGATAGGTTTAAGAGCTCTGCTAGCAAAACTCAGATTATTTAAATACAACACAAGTAGCTCTAGCTGTTAGAGCATCTGGTGATTCTTAAAGTATTGTGCATGCAGTAGCACAATTCCCTAGAATAATAACGAAGCTGCTTGAGTGACTTCAATCCTTTGGGCTATGTCAAAGTATTCCAGAGAAACACTGGACTTGGGAGGCTGAACGTTAAGCAGCTATATATTTTTTCGCTGCTGCTTAACCCTTGTCTTGCACTTCAGCAGTATAAGTGAAATTGTTATCAGGGCTTTGATATGTAACCAAAACCAGGTCTGTCCTAATCATTCGTTATTGTGAGTGCTTTGACTTGAAACGGGGAGGCTGCAGTGCCTGGGGAGGGAAACAGCCTTGATGAAACAGAAGAAGGTGCAGAAGTAATTTCTGAAGAAGGTGTTTGAGGCACGGGAGTATTTACTTATGTAGTTGCTTAGGCATAGGCTGACTGCCTGGCACAGCTTCGCTTTCATCCTTATTGTCGTCTTGATACTAGTATGTAACTGTTAGGTAAACAAAAAAATAATCTAACCATCTCCTAATTAATCTCTTAAGCTATGTATCAAAAGCGGTTTCCAGTCATACAGTTTCTAAGCTTTCTTTTATCCTTTTCACTTGAGTTTTAACAGCCATTTTTCTGGAATTTCTGGTGTATCTTCCTGGCTGGAGAGTTTCACAGTGTTCTTTTAATGTCAATAATATGCTAATAAGTGAACCCATAAGACAAGACTGGAATTCTTGGGATTTTTTTCTTCAAGCTTGGGGAGTGGGGAGGGATTCTTCTTTCTGCCACGTTTGTGACTGATAAACAATTCTGAGAAAAGGCCTACACCTCAGTACGGAAGGAAACAACAGTATAAATTCACAGCATAATTAGTGGTGGTTCATCTGAGCCAGGAGTTTAGTCTCCCTAAGCAAACTTCAGAATCTCTGCTCGCTGAAATAAGACTACTCTTAACTCCCAACACAAGGAGTTTGGGTTTATGAACTAGTATAAGATGCTTGTACTAAATGCACTGGTTTATAACCGCTACCAGTGTACCAGAGCTTGTCCTTTCAGTCTTTAAGCACCTAACGTATACAAGAAATTAGTGTACAAAGCAACTGAACGAATGAGCATTTCCTGTACTGAAGGATGCCTTCAAAAAGTAGAACCTTGCAGGCTTCTGAAAACAGATACTATGTCAGAGTTTCTGTAAAAAGCCTGGATGGAATTGGCATGCGTTGGGAAAGAGTTGTTCTTGGTCTCTGTCATTGTATCTTCTACGGAGATAGAAATTTTGGGTTGGATGGCCGCATCTAGAGTCTTAGGATCAGAGACATACAATCTCATGTTCACTGGTGAGACGAGACCAAGAGCTCAAAACCAGCTCTGAAACCTACTAGAGGGAGGCTCTTCGTCGTACAAGGGTTTTGTTTAGCATTGAATCAGAAGGGAGTATCACTAATTCTGTAACACGGTGTTAGGGTGCTATTGGTGTGAGTAGCTGGAGAGCTGCTTTTTAGTGTGTGCAGAACGTGTGATCTTAGCACTGAGCAGCCTGGTCGAGCTGCAGTGTTCAGAAGGAAGGAGAAATCGGTACAGCAAGCAAAAATTAAATTACTAGATTATATTGTGAAATGCTTACTTTTCCTGTGATGCTAAACTAACTTTTTGATTGCTTTATTTCAGCATCTTAGCGTGCATAAATCCTGAAGCAGTGGTTCCTGGGCTAAATTATATGTCATTTGCCAATGTCAGCATGTGTGGCTTAACTCCTAACGTCGTTGATCTGAGCATGGAAGCAAACGCTATAGCACTCAAGTATCTCAGTGAAAATCAATTATCTCGACTTTCTCTCAGTCGCTCAGGCCAGAATCCTCCTGCGGATTTCTGTTTCCAAGACCTGTTGCATACAAATATGGACAAGAGCATGGTGGGGCTTAGCTTAATTTCACCAAACAATATGTCTTTTGCAACCAAGAAGTACATGAAGCGATATGGGCTGATACAGGGCAGTGACAGTAGCGAAGATGAAGAGGAACTGCAGGTTCAAGATGGCAATTCTGGCACTGTCAAAAGTGAAAGCGTGCTGGACAAAAACTGCACCCCTGTGTTGGATGGCTTCAACCACTGGACTGAATTATCCAAAAGAATTGGTGAAAGACTTCCCATTCATCTAAAAAGTCGCAGCAGAGAGTTGACTGCTAATGCTTCTCCACCTGAATTAAACAGCCCTGTGTTAAGAAATATTACAAATGAAATTTTTCCTCCCAGAGCGGATCAAGCCGATGACGACTCAGTTCAGATTTTAAAGGATTTAAAACCCAAACCCAAATTGTTACGTGGGAGGGTTGAATTCACTGAACAACCTGGCAGGAAAGACGAAGGAGATATTCAGGTCTTCCCTGGAAACCTCCATACTCCAGCCCTCGAAACGTTAAACCAGTCGAACAGCATGAATTCTGTTGGCACCATTCTTGATGTGAAACAACTCAGGCAGTTGCCAAAGTTATTCTGAACGTCCCCCAAGACGGCTGGCAACCACGGCTTCGAATCTGAGAGGGACCTCTCTGTAAAGGACTATGGGGAAACCAGGGATTAAGTGATCTTTGAGGAGGTCACTTTGTTGTAGCAACGTAAAACTTGCAGAACTGAGTTTTCAGCCCAGGTCAGGGACAACCACCTCTAAACGCTGGTTGAGTCAGTGCTGAGCAGCACTGAGGTATGTGTGCACTTTTGTTTACAGTTAGGCGTGATTTTAAAGTATCTAAAAGGTCAATCAATGTGCTCTCAATATACTTTTAACAATGATGCTTATCTAAGTCATCTTTTGACTTTTTTAAAACACTGACTTTTCCATGTTCGTGCCAACTGTGAGCCATCGATACAGTGTGTGGCAGAGCAGGGGCAGCACAGCTAAAGCACTAATGTCTAGAAATTTGCTCAAATGGTTGGATTACTGTGGGGAGGGGGGAGTGTTGTGTCTGGTGGGAAGGGAAGTATAACTGTGGCCTTTCTTTGTATCAAATTATTTTTTAATTCAGCCAAAATGGCACATATAACTCTGTATCATGAAATCTTGGAAGGAAATTGGAAAAACTAGCACTTTTAAAACTTTTGTGATTTTTTTTGTTTTGTTTTTTATTCTGAATGAATGTTTTCTATTTATTTAAGAAGTACATATTGCTCATAAAGTCAAAGATTCCATTAAAAAAAAAAAAAACCACAACAGCAATCTTCAGTTGTCTGATGTAGCCTTTATTTAAAACACTTGCCACTTCCCGGTCATTGTTTGGAATGGCTAACTGGAAGTGTGAGCGTGTCACTGGCTTCTGAACTCTTCAAGAATTCCAGTACTGGGTGGTGGGGTAAGCAAAAACAGATTTTTTTTTTTTTTTTTTTTTTTTTTACTTTGTTCTGTATTACCATAGAACTATTGTGTGATGAAGCACCACAGTCTACTAATGAAAGAGCCCTTTTCCATCACCCTGTGCTGATAATAAGGCTGGGAGACTTGGGTCTTTTTAGTCTGGAGAAGAGAAGGCTGAGGGGGGATCCGATCAACACCTATAAATGCTTAAAGGGTGGGTGTCAAGAGGAAGGGGCCAGTCTGTTTTCAGTGGTGCCCGGTGACAGGACAAGAAGTAACGGGCACAAACTTGAACATAAGAAACTCCATCTAAACAGGAGGAGGAACTTATTTCCTGTGAGGGTGGCAGAGTGCTGGAACGGGCTGCCTGGAGAGGAGACGTTCAAAATCCGCCTGGACACGTTCCTGTGCAACCTGGCTCTAGGTGGACCTGCTTTGGCAGGGAGGTTGGACTAGATGATCTGCAGAGGTCCCTTCCAACCCCATATCATTCTGTGATTCTGTGATACTATTCTACAAGTTGAGGAATTCAGTTATTTATTAAGGATTCCATTTCTGTTAAGGTTTTGACTTTTGGTCAATTTCTAGGCGCAGTATTTTTGAGGTGACTCTGTGTTGTCGATGACCCAGTAACACACTGGTCCTGGAAAACCCGGTTGCCCAGCGCCAGCTGAGACAGCTCTGCCTGCCTTTGGTGAGTAGGTCTGAGGACAGGGCTCAGCCAGCGTGGCTGTGGTGTCACACACCTCTGTCCTGACCTCTTGGGCTTGGAAATGAGGCACCGGCGCTGGAAGCGACAGTTCATTCCCATTCCCACCGTTCCTGGAGGGAGGAGGGTGCGGAATGACGGCTGAGCCATCTGTTTTCTCACTGGCTGTGGTGCATCAACAGGCTTTAATGGGAGCTTGAACACACTTTGTTTCAATGATGGCATGGTCTCAGCAGAAGTTCATCCTGGGGTGCTGACCTTGGCTTTCCTGCTCCAAGAGTGTTCAACTAGAGAATTAAAACACCCCACAGCAAAGTCCCGGGCCCTTCCCGTTCAAATGCAAAAAGCTGCACTGTTAGCTCATGGTTTGTTTGGATACTAATTGCTAATTAAGAGAACAAGTCATATGAGGAGAGGCTGAGGGAACTGAGCATGTTTAGTTTGGAGGAGGCTGAGGGGAGACCTCATTGCCCTCTACAACTACCTGAAAGGAGGGTGTAGAGAGGTGGGTGTTAGACTCTTCTCCCAAATGAATAACGACAGGACCAGGGGAAATGGTCTGAAGTTGCGGCAGGGGAGGTTTAGATTAGATATCAGGAAGAATTACTTTACAGAGAGAGTGGTCAGGCACTGGAACAGCCTGCCCAGGGAGGTGGTGGAGTCACCATCCCTGGAGGTATTTAAGAAACGTGTAGACATGGCACTTCAGGGCATGCTCTAGTGCCCGAGATTGTAGGGGGATTTTTTTGTGTGTGTGTGTATGGTTGGACTCGGTGATCTCAGAGGTCCTTTCCAACCGTGATGATTCTGTAATTAATTTATTACAATGACACAAGCCTTTTCCAATATCTGCCACCCTTGTGGATTGGGAATTGGGGGTGAAATAAGGCAGCTGCTATTCCAGTGGCAGCGCAGGGAGAGGAAGGCAGCAGCTCCCTTCAAGCCCTGTCAGAATTTCTCTCCTCTCACGCAGCTTCTTCCATCAACAAGAGTATTTGCTTCCTTTCAGGAAAGGTGCTGCTTCGCCGTGCTGAAAAATAAAACCTTCCTCGGTCCCTGAATCTCCCCTGGATCAGGCACAAGCTTATTATCTGGCAGCGCCTTTTCTGCTGAATCAGTCAAAAAACAGTTAATGTTTTTGAACATTCCAGTGAGATGAATGAGGCAATTCATACCTCTGAGCTATTGTTGTAGGGTTTTGTTCTTTGTTTCCTATTGTAAAATGTCTGGAAACACAGGAAGATGACAGTTGTATTGGTTAATATTTTAAAGACTTTCTTCAAATGCTGGAGGGCTAGGAACAATTTGAAGACAAAAGCCAAAGGACTCGCGCAGGGCCCAGGACGAGGGTGTGGTGTTACATTAAGTTACGCAAATCCTACAATCCCGGACAGCAGCCTCTGGGCGAGTGAAGCATTAATTTATTTGACCAAAACAACAAAAAAATACCCCAACCCCACACTTCCCTAAAACAGCTTTTCCTTTCACACTGTAGAGCTGAGTAATTTCAAGATGCCTGGCTTTTTGATTCTTTTTTTTTTTTTTTTTTTTTTTTCTGTCCTGAAGCATCTACTGCAGCTTGGAGTTAAAAAAAAAAAAAAAAAAAAAAGGATGGAAAGCCAGGTCTGGCTTTGTTAACCCTGAGCGATGGGGACCCAACGTGGGGGCTGGCTCCATCACCCATTCGGGCAACGACACGTGTGGAGGAGCAGCAGGGTTTAAACCTTTATTTACAGGGTTTTCTTCTTTGCTTCTGGGTTTTTTGGGGTTGGGTGTTTTTTTGTTTTTTTGTTTTTTTTTTTTTCCCTAGCTATCCTTTGTTATAATTAAGGGCAGATATTTGAAGTGCTGGCTCAAAAGGTCATGGGCCTGCTCGGAGCATCAGTGACCCCTTTATTCTGTATAATTTTGGTGCTCCCTACCGCAGGGCTTTTTACCTCTTTGCCTTGTGAAAAGCGTGGAGAGGGGGCGAGCCCTGGGTTGCTGGGCAGGACCGGGATGCCCACCCGTGGCAGGGCAGTGGGAATGGTTCCGCGGTGACTTTCGGTGCACAGAAGATGCTCGGGCTTCCTAATCTCCCCCACCCAGCCCCGGCTGTTCTATCTTTAACGCTTCCTGTTGGTGAGAGGAGCCGGCTTGAAAATGGTCGTGTTTCCTGACGGGAGGCACGGCGGGCTCTCTCCGCCGCGTCGTGACCGTCCCTGCCCCGCCACCCCACGCGGGCTGCCGGCATCGTGCGGGCTCCTGCCTGCGGGGACCCGACCCCAGCCGCCACCGGGGATGGAGGGGGGAGAGCGGGGAGGGTTTGTGGAAACCTCTCCCACGGCCGCGTCCAGAGCGGGAGGTTGAGGGGAAGGAGTGAAAGGAAGAATAACAGCTCCGGCATTTCCCCCTGCGGGAGGGCCTGCAGGTGGCGGGGGGACAATAGCGGCCCCCGCACCCCCGGCCCCGCCGCACGGCAGGTGCGGGGCCGCGCCGCAATCGCCCCGTCGGCGGACGGGGCCGCGGCGTCTCTCCCGGGCTCCCCGCACGGCCGGGGGCCGCAGCTTCACCCCAACCCCGCAGCAGGGACCGGGGGGTGTCCCGGGAGGGGTTCAGCCCCGATTCCCTCCTCTCTGTCCCGCTCTGGTGGAGATTTCGTTGATTTTCGGCTGCCCGGGCAGGTCGATCCCCTGAGCTACCGAAAACCGCTCCCCGCCGCCGTCTCTAGGACCGCTTTACCTGTGGGTCTCCAGGGGAACGGACCCAGGACCCTCCAGCCATTTCTCCCTCACCTCCCTCTTCCTCTGCCGGGACCCTCTGGCATTTCGGGGAGGGTTTCGGGGGCGTCCCGTCGCCTTCCGAGCGCCGCGTAGGGCAGCCGACCCCCGCACCCGCCCGTCTCCCCGGCAGCCGCTCCGTTGGCACGGCGGCTTTGGCGAAGGCCGGGGGCGTCCCCCGTCCCCTCGGGCCCAGACCCTGCCGTCGCCGGGCTGAGCCCCAGCCCCGACGGGGCGCGCAGTCGGTCGCGGTCCCCGAGCCCCGCTGGCTGCCGTGCGGCCAAGGGCCCTTCTACCCTTCCCCAGGCTCCTCTCCTCCAGGCTCGGCTCCGGCCCTGAGCTCTCCCTTCTATTCCCATCCCAAATTTCCCGAGGGCGAGGGGTACCCGCTCTGCTCCCTATCCTCCAGCATCCCCCGGCCCGGAGGGGATGCTCGGCCTCCCCCCGCCCCAGCCCGGGAGATGAGACGGGCAGCTCCCCCCAATTCAGCCCCTCAGCGAAAACACACAGTGTGGAGGGAGGAAGGCTGAGGCTGAGGCCACTTCTCTCCAAAACATGTCCTCTTGATGCGCTTTATTTACCTCCTCTTGTCCCAAAGCAGCCCACACCCCCTTCCCTCTCTCTCAGTATCTCCAACAATTTATTTTGTCTCATTAAATTTAATTAAGAACGGAGTAGGTGTTCCATATTTAATAAAAAAAAAAAAAAAAGGCAAAAAAAAAATAAAAATAGAGCAGGGGCATAATAACCTCCAAGAGGACTAAAATAAAGAATTGCTATTCAGATGCGGGCAGCCACAGTGCAATTTTTTATTACTCTTTTTTTTTTTTTTTCAGTGTCTTTTTAAGAGCATCTAAGCACACACACATAAAAAGCTAGAAGGCATGCATTCCGGAGTTATTCCTATGCATATCCCTGCAATAATTTTCCGCTTTCCTTCGATAAAATTGCCAAATAATAATGAATCATTTCATAAATAATGGGTTTAGAAGCTTATCAGGGCAGGCGGGCCACTGCTGGGGTTTTATCTCTCTCGGCCACATTGCAGTAGTGTTCCGCTCTCCATACTAAATAGGAAACTGGACGTGATGTGGAATTAGAGCCTCCCCAGCTGAAGCCACCCAACACTTACTACAAATATAGCCGCGATGCGTAGGCCACAAAATGGCTCCACTCACTTTTCCCAATGAAAAGCAAATGGTGAGTAGAGAGGAATCCGGCCCCGCAGCGGCTTGGGGGCGGTGGGTTGGGGTTTTGGGGGGGTCCGGGAGGCAGCCAGGGGTGCTTGGGGGGGTTCTGCCCCATGGAAGAGGCAGGCGAAGGGGGAAAAAAAACCCACCCAAGTCTTTTCCGCGGTTGGATTTTAATCTTTTTTTTTTTTTTTTTTTCTTCTTTGATGAGGGGTGGGTGAGGAAGAGAACACGCTTTCGCCTTTGAAAATGTGGGGTGCGCTTCCCCCCCCCCTCCCCATTTCCCCCGGGACCCCCGGGGTGCGGCAGCGAGGGGTCGGGTGGGACTGGCGGCGGGCGGGAGGGGAGAGCGCCCACCGGGCCCGGCTTCTCTCCGGTGGGGGGGGACACACCAGGACGCGGCCCGGCCGACGGCCAGGGCCTATTCGCTTGTCCCCCGAGGGGGGGGGACGACCTTCCCCCCATATACCGCTCCCCCCCGCCCCGGGGTAATTCCCCTACAAAGGGCCGGCGGGAGAGGTGCGTTTCTGGGCTGGAAATTTCCTGCCCATCCGCGGCTGGAAAACAAAAGGATTTTACGGAGAAGAAACCAGCGGGCAGGGAATTAATGTCGTGTGTGTGTGTGTGTCCCCTTGCTTATTTTTCTAAACGAAATCACCCTCAAATGAAGGCAAAAAGCTGCGGGTATTTTTTTGCGGTTTTGTGTATTTCGTTTTTAACGAAAGCGGGAGGAGACGCCATCGGGATTATTTCATTTTTTTATGAAGGGGAAAAGCTTATTTTTCGTGATTTCGTTGGCGGGGGAGGGAAACCGGCCTCGCCTTCCTGTTGATCCGCGGCGGGGAGCGGGCTCACCCCGCCGGCGGCCCGGCCCCGGCCGTCGCGGCACCTCGCCGGGGGGGGGGGGGGGAGCTCCGCCGGTAACTGGCCCCTTTTAGGAATTAAATTTACCCCTTTAGGAATTAAATTTTCCAGTCGGGCGTAGGAGAAACGCCGCCGCCGTTATTTGCGAGCCCATCGGGAGAAAAACAACTCCGTCTCCGGCCCCGTCTGGGATTTCCTCCCGGGGAGACCGGGCTTGCAATGTGTCCAAAAAACCGCCCAATTCGCCCCAAATATAGGGCTTTTTTTTTTTTTTTAATATATTTTCACACCTTTTTTTTTAAAAAAAAAAAATCTATTTATATTTTCTGCGCCAGGCCGTGGCCCCGTGTGCGAGGCGGCGACTCCCGACTGCGCGGCGGGGACACGGAGGGGGGGGGCACAAGGGGGTGGCCGGCTGTCCCCTATAACAGGGGCCGCCTCGGGGTGCCGTCCCCTCTTTTCCTCTCCCCTGCGCCCATCTCTCCACCGATCTCTGGCAATCCGGGCCCACGAGATCCACCCTCTCCTCTTTTTTTCTCTCCCCCCCCCCCCCTCCCCCCCCCTTCTCTTCCTCCCAGGATTTAGCAGTTTTATCCCGATGCGGGTGTCCTTCCTCTCTGTAAAGTCGTAAGTACCTTGAGGTGGGAGGAGTAAATTCAGCCTGACACTGAGAGCGCTTTTGTTGAAACAGGAGAGACTTGCGGTGTCCCTACTTAAATATGACACATGTGAGTAATCTCTTCCTATACAATATGGGAATAGGCAATTATATTTTTCTTTCTAGAGGGCTGGCGGGGAGGGGGCTGGAGGGACGGCAGAGAACTTGTGCTTTAGGTTGGGTGGTTTGTTGCTTGGTTGTTGTTTTGTTTTATTTTTTTTTTTTTTCCCGAGCGAGATGGTGAGATATGACCCTCCCCCCCCCCCCCCCAAAAAAAAAGGTTTTCTTTCGCAATTCAGCCCAGCAGAAACGAAAAAAAAAATAAAAAATTAAAAATGACACAAGGCAAAGGAGCGAGAAGGATGGGGAGGAGAGCGGGGGGCGGCAGCTCCCTGCTCCGCGAAACCCCTTATTTACAGGGGGGGAAAAAAACCCCAAACCGACCGAGGCGGGAGGTGGGAGAATCAGCGTGGCAGTAATAGCGATATCGCTGCCTGCCCTCGGCACGAGGTGCCCTGTCGCGACAGGGTTCGTTCTGTGGGAGAAGGGGGACAATGTGCGGCCGCGGATGGAGCTGCCGGGCCCCTTCCTCCTTCCTGCGGTAGCGAATGCGCGGGGGGATCGACTCCGTTATGGGCTGCTTTAACCCCCTCTCTCCCCGTAAAAGTGGCTTCAGGTATATTTCGCTATTTAAAAAATAATAATAATTAAAAAAAAATTAAAAATGGGAGGAGAGGCGATCGCCCACGAGGCTGAGGCCGCTGCCCTCAGGCCGGGCTGCGATGGGGCTGGCTCCGCGGGGCGGCAAACACCGCCGGGGTCCCCCAAACGGCGAGAAATCCCTCAAACGAGGGGGCGACCCGAGCCTCCTCCCGCCGGGCCGTAATTTGGCCGCATAATTTCACACCGGGCCACCGCGGCGCGCCGGGTGGTGGCCCAGTGTCTCCCGCTGCATCAACCGCCTTGATGGGTGGCAGCCCTCCGCGTCCGGCCGCGGAAATCACCGCGGGGCGGGGTTGAGGTAGGGGGTCCGGCCCGGCCGCCCCCTGCGCGGCGCGTCGTGCGGAACCGGGGCGCTGCCCGACGTCAAAAGCGCCGCACCGATCCGCGGTGCTCCGTGACGTCAAGGCGGGGCCGGGGCGCTCCGTGACGTCACGGTGTCGTGGGCCCCGCGGACCCCCCGCCCCCCCCCCCCGGCACCTCTCGCACCGTCAAACTCGAATTGATTTGGGGTGGTTAGTGCCTCCCCCTGTTTCCCCCCATTTCTCGCCGGCGAAGCTCGAAGCCCGAAACGCTCCCCCCCCCCCGCCCCCGTCGGGGCGGTGCCCGGGGCGGCGGTACTCCCCCCCTCCTCCCCCCCCGCACCCCCCCCCTAAACCGGGGCCGCCCCCTCACGGCTGCTTCTCTCCGCAGGACGATGGACAGGCCTCCCGCCCCGCCGCCCCCCAGTGACCCCCGCGATGCCCGGCCCCCCCGGCGGCACGACTCGGAAACGGAGACCACGAGCGAGCCGGAGAGCAGCCGCGGGGGCATGGAGGCGCCGGCCGACCCCCAGCTGCTGCTCAACGGGGCGGCCAAGGAGGCGGGCCGGCCCTCCCCCGGGCCCCCCGCCGCCCCCGTCCCCGTCATCGAGCTGGTGCGCCGGGGGGGCTCCCTGGACATAAAAAGCCGGGAGGCGGCGGGGGAGGCGATGCAGAGAGCGCCGGGCGCCGAGCCGTGCCGCGCCGCCGAAGCCGCCTGCGAGGCCCGCATGGTGCAGCTGAGCCCCCCCGCGCTCCCGCTGCAGCCCCCCGGCAGGGCCATGCTCTACAACCTGGGCCAGCCGCTGGCCACCATCAACAGGTCCGTGTCTCCCCCACCCCATCCCCGGCCGGGCTCCCCGAGGGGAGCCCCGCTCGGTTGCGGGGCTCGGTGGCGGGGAGGGAGGGAGGAAGGGAGGGGGGCGACAGCAGCATCGTCCCTTCCTCCGCTCGGGGCTTAGTCATGGCGGGTTTGCATGCAACTTTGCAAAGGAAGAAAGGGGGGGAAAAATAACCCGAAACGAAAACTCGAAATTATTATTTCCTAGAAAAATAATAATAATTAAAAAAAAAAATAATAATTCACGGTAGAAATGTCCCGGGCAGAGCAAAGTGGTCCGTCGGTAAACGCGGCACTTGTCGAGAGCTGGTTTAGACCCTGGGAGCTCCCCGGGCTCCGATGAGCCCCGCAAAGGAGCGCAAGGGGCAGAAAACGCTCTGGCGGGGGCAGAGGGCGGCCCCCCTGTGCGGGGACGGTGCCCCCCGCTGCCCTCTCTTCTCCGGGGGGAGGCTGCGGGACGGACTCGGCCGGGCTGGGGGGGGGGATGTGGGGGGCAGAAAGCTGCGAGGAGGGGGCTGGTTTTTGCCCGGGAGCCGCTAGCCCCGCTGTCCCGCTCCGCCCGCATCCCCCAGCACACGCAGGGCTGACGTCCCTCGGTGCGTGTCGCCGGGCGGCCGCGTGTCGTGTCGCCGCACGACCCCGGGCTCCGCTTCGTGAGCCGTGAGCTCCCTCCGAGGTCACGGAGCTGCTCGGTTTCTCACCGGCCCACGGGAGCCTCCCCCCGCCCCGCGGGGGCCGTGGCGTGCCGGGAGGATGCCGGTGTGTCCTCACGGCCTCTCTCTGCCTTCTCGTTTGCAGCGGGTTTTTCGGCGAACCGGATTCCTTCTCCATGTACGGCAGCAACCGGGTGAAGAGGAGACCCTCTCCCTACGAGATGGAGATCACCGACGGTGAGAGCGTTTGGCCCCTGCGCTGGCTCTTGGCGGGGGGGGGGCTCCCCAGCTGCTGAAAGGGGCAAGTTGCTGCAGGGTGCCACATGCTGGGATTAAAAACCCCAAATCGTAAAGGACAAATAGGATGCCCGAGGTGGCGGGGTGGCTCCCCCCGACCCCTGGTTAAGGCTCTGTCCCGACTAATGACCGGCAGCCTGCTCGGTGGATTTGCTTTCTCCCAGCAAAGCAGTTCAGCGTATGGTTAATTACATCCCTGTTCTGCAAATTGCTTAAAGATTAAATCCGAAGGAAGCCGCTGAATTTAAGTCCCCGTTGAAGTGCCGAGGCTGGATCAGGGCCATCGCAGTGACACGCTGTGTTTGCAAACCCTTTCAGCCGAGGCGACGTTGGTAAGGCAGACCGCAGCCTTGGGCAGAAAGATCCCACCCGCCTTTTAAACTGCTTAAGGACAAAGAGTGAAACCCGATTTAAGGTCTGCAGGGTTGCAGTGGGATTGTGGCCGTCCCTTTGCCGCCGGTCCCTTTGCCAGCTTCTCCGCACCTTGATTCAGTGCGTATCCACCCCCCTGCTGCAGCCCGGCCTGGAGAAGTGCCCCGTGTCTGCAGAGCCTGGTGGGGAGGGTGACAGCCCGGTGTCCGAGCGGAGACCCCAGGCGCGGGGATCCCTGTCGGACCGGCAGGATAATATCAAAGAAAGGAAAGGCAGAGAGAAGGCAGGGCAGGATCCCGCTGCCCGTTCCCAGGCTGCTGGTGTGGGAACGGCTTTCACGTGGAAGCCTGACACGTTTATCTGGAATTAACAGCCCGTACAAACGAGATCCAGTGAAAAGTGTTTCCTCTTTAGCAATTGTAAACGCCGTATTTCAGTCGCCAGACAACTCATTTTCCTTCTTTCTAGCTGTAGCTGTCCCCGTCCTTCTACCCGGCTAAGCTAAAATCAGATCAAATCGTAATCCACGTCGCTCTAAAATAATACGCTACGAAACGACGGGCTCAGGGCGTTATCTGCCTTCATCAGTCCGTCTCTCCCCGCTCTCCACCCTCCTCCGTCTGCCCGGTCCCTTCAGCCCGCAGCCCCCCGGGGGCAGGGGTTGTCTCAGCCCCCGGCACAAGAAGGTCTTTTTGTCTGGATTTGGGTTCAGAGGTTTAGCGGCTGCGGTGAAAGTCCATCAAATCACGGTGTCTGACTACAGCTTTCGACTTGCTGCTAAATTACATACTAAGGATTACAGAGATACTTGGTTGTAACCAAGTTTTTGGATATGTGCTGTAAAGCAGGTGTATACATCGGACCCAATCCTGCGGGTTCTGGCTCATGTGAATTTCCAAGACTAGTTTCAAAAATTTTTTTGGGGGAAAATAGGTACCAGACGATGCTGTCTAAACGGGAGCAATTTGTAGGGATGTGCATCCCATGCTGAGGCATCTGTGCCGTCTGCTGGGCTTTGCTTGTCGTTCTGAGCATCGCTCCTGTGGGTCCTCAGCCCTTGGAAGGTGCAGAAAGGTAGAAGGGTCTTGCCGGGTGCTTGGTGTTTGGTTTCCTCTGAAGGGAGTGAGTGGTGTCTTTTTGCAATTATTTCTTTATCCATTTTGGGGAAAGTTTGGTGCACTGAATATCTTCTTAAAAAATAGATATAAGTGGAGATGTTAAAAAAAAATATGTAAAAAAGCACCTGCAAGGATATTCTGTAGCTTTGTAGCTTCGGAAGCTCATCTTTTTACTAGTTTTCCTCAGACTTCTAATTTACAATTAAAAAAACCCAGAAAGCATCAGTCAATCAATTGGAAGAAAATCCAGGCAAAAATTCTCAGCCAACTGCTTGAATTAATTGAGGCAAATTTCTCTATGAGAAATAAATATCTTCTATTATAACACAGCTATGGGGCATTTAAAATTTCTCCATTGCTTGACACGTTTTGGCCAAAGCCTGATCTCTTCCTAGAAGATATGTTTAATTCGCTTGGTGCAGGAACCAAAAATCTGAGTGGTGTCAGAATTTGTGTGATATTGTGGAGCTGGATTTGGGTGCCCCCGGATGAAGATGAACAGGTCTCTTTTCTCATTTCAAAATTTTAGGAACAGGTGCCTCTTAGTCAGCAACTTTCAGTGAACAGAGACGCGTGGTTGAAGCCTGTGAAGACTGGAAGTCTCTTGAGATTTTTTGGAAAATAAATAGCACCCAAGTTTGGGTTTTTTTTTTTTTTTCCTCATAATCTTATGGAAGTAAAAAGATTTAAGCTCCATCTCTTTCTAAATTTAAGGCTCATGGCTTTGTTTGCTCTGGAGAGAGCACTGAAGTGTTGAAACTGTTTTATTATTGTAGCAAGTTATAGCACCTTCTCTGCTGCCTTATTAGCAGTGCTGGGCAGCTCGGTGCTGTTGAGGTCCCCTTAGTCCCCAACACCTTCCCCATGACCCCATGGCACAGTGGGCTGTGCACATCAGGGACAAGAAACCTTCCCTTTCCATGCGCTCTTGCACATTAATTCATACAAAGGGAATTTACGTGCTGTCTGGGAGTGGAAAATGGGCTTTATTAAAGCATCAGACCAAGATCTTGGAGGTTGGAGATGAGTTTCTCACTCTGACATCCCCCATCTCATCCCCAGGGGCTCTTTGCGATTCTGGGGACTCCTTGCTCCTGAGCACGCTGTGAGAAGTGAGTTGTGTGGCTGCTCACACGCTGGAGAAGCCGGTAGCTTTAATCTGGCTGCTTGGGAGCGTGTCCCTATGCAAACCCTGTGATGGGGGGTGTTGCGTGTGACAGGCTGCACCAAAGGGTCTCGGTTTCCCCTGAGGGGAGGAAAGTGTGATGGTGTTTAATCAGCTGAAACGTGGGATTCCTCTTCTCACATTGTGCTAGGTGGGACCTGTCAAGGTGCAGCCTGACTAGGATTCCTCTAGAATCACATCTGGTTGCCTGCTCTGCCACAGTCAAAGCAGCCTGGAGTTTTGCTTTCTAAGAAAAATGTTTAAATGCCCCTCAGGTTGCTGGTTTCACTGGGTGATGGCACAGCTATGGCTTAAACCGCTCATCACAGCCAGGGACTTGCTCCCACCAGGAGGGAGTAGTTAGGCAAGTGTCTCAGAGTGGGGCTACAGGGGAGAGATGGTGCAGATGGGAATATCCACAGCCTGTCCTTTGGGGTGGACACTCACCCCTTTCACTCACCCATCTGATATCTGCAAGTCTTTGCTTCATACTTTGTAATGATTTTCACTGTATGTGATGCTTCCTATCCTATAGGGGTTTCTTCCATGGTTATTCTCCCAGAATTTCATGAGATTGCTATGTACTTCCACCGTTGGTATCTCGTGGGGATGAGGATGGAAAGGATGTAATAATAAAAGCATCTTGTGGTAGCGTCTCCTTACATGAACTGGTTCCTACAGACCCAAGGACCTGCAGTCCTGATTTACAGTGTTGCTACTCCTGTAGCACAGTACTTTTGGGTAGATGTGCTTTTGGGTCTCCCCTAGTGCTAAGATCATGTCTCACTTGTGCCAACAGGAGTTACCCTGATGATCTGAAAGGAGAATTGCCACCTTTTGTACATCTGTCCTGTGTAACATGCCCCGTCAGGACTATGGCTGTAAAATTACAGGGATTTAACTGGAGTTCACGTGTAACTGAGCCAAATGCACACCTCTAGCAATTTAGAGTCCCTTCTCCCGTCACTGTCAGATGGGGAGGTTTTGCCATGACATGCCGAGGGAGCAGGCGGTCCTCGGGTCAGCTGTGAAACTGCTTCATCCTCCACCCGTGACCACCCTTCCAGCAAGGACACTGCTTTCACTCTGTGGGTGGCATTGCTACCTGTCCTCATTACTGCGGGGTGAATCCCACCACCTCATTTCATACAAACCAGCCAGAAGGCTGGTGGCAATCCTGTGGTCTCTATCAACTCTGGATCCCGCGGGCATCAGGGAAGATCTCTGGATCTTAGAGTTGGCAAAGCCTCTGCTCAGGCTTATTTTCTGCTGTCCTAATGGTATGTCCTTAAGATGCTTTTGGGATAGAAAATAAAACCAGCTTGCAACCTAACCTTCTAATAGGACCTTTGTTGCTGAGATACACTAAAAATAGAGCAGCCTTCTGCACGTGTGTCATGGCCTAAGCCTGTCTCCTTGGAGAGGTAAATTTAGGCATCTCAGGAGACATCTAAAAAGACACAACTCCATTTTTCCCTTCCACTGGGTTGAACAGAAATCATGTCTACCTCAGCTCATCAGGGTAGCTTCCAGGTAGCTGGAGACTGCTGTTTCACTGCCTTGATGACGTCACTAAAATAAATCAGTTAGTTTGGGGAACGGTGACCTATTCACCAAAGTAATAAATGCCCTGTTGCGCCCTGCTTCTAACTCCGCGTGGTTGCAATTGCAGGTCCTCATACGAAAGTGGTTCGTCGCATTTTTACCAATAGCCGGGAGAGGTGGAGACAGCAGAACGTCAACGGAGCCTTCGCGGAGCTTCGCAAGCTCATCCCCACCCACCCGCCCGACAAAAAACTGAGCAAGAACGAGATTTTGCGCCTGGCTATGAAATACATCAACTTCCTGGCCAAGCTGCTCAACGACCAGGAGGAAGAAGGAAACCAAAGGGGCAAAGTGAACAAAGACTCTGGGATAGTCCAGGAAGACCTCCTGCAGGACATGTTGTCTCCTAACTCTAGCTGTGGAAGTTCTTTAGACGGAGCGGCGAGCCCGGACAGCTTCACAGAAGAGCACGAAACACTAGATTCGAAGCACACGCGGAGCCTGCACCATGCCATCCTCCCCGTAGAAGGCAACGCGCAGCGGTGATGACCTTCCGCATCGCTCCCGAAGCACCAAGGGGGAGGTGAGACCCGAGCCTGAGGATGCTGGAACTTGTGCCCGTGGGATTTGTGACTCTGCCTTTCCGCGGGGGCTCAGGCTCCCCGTTCTCCCCAGCCCGGGATGGAGCGGCCGGCACGTTGGCCGAGGACAAGACCAAACCAGATGGATGTTCGGCGTTTAGGTACGTGATCGTACAAAGAAGAAAAGCCTTGAAGTCATCTTCATTGTACATACTGCTCGTGATGTGACTCTGTGGAGGGGCAGGACACGTGGCCAGCACCTCTCCAGCATTTAGAGGGTTTTCAGACCGTTTGGTGACTGTTGCTTTTTAAACAGTCACCTGGTTGAGACATGAAACTCCTCTTTCGCTGCTGGTGGAGGCCACTGATGCTTTCCAGCTCTACGTGGCGCTGGAGACTGCTGAAACCTGCTAATGCTGCAGCATTTCTCCAGCCTGTGGCATATACAACTGGTCTGAGCAGGAGCTGGGGCCACGTCTTCCTGTTGTCTGAGAGATTTTGACTGTATCTTTTTAAAGAGGTGAAAAAATACCCTCAGCAAATGAACTATTAAAAGGATTAAGACTTCTTCTTTCTCTCTCCCTTTTTTTTTTCCTTTTCTTTTCTTTTTTTTTTTTTTTCCCCCTTTCTTCCTTTCCCTTCTGCCTAACTTTGGATTGTTTGGGGTTGTTGTATTTATGACATGGGATTACTTCTGTTTAACGCTGTCATGCAGTATCCACTGAAAGAAAAGGTACATAGGTGTTTTCTGCCACCCTCCCAGTCCCTGATTTTTCTGCTGGTAACGCTCAGCGGGTGAGTTCCAAGCCTGTTGCATTCTCCTAGAGTTTTCCCAGTGGTTTCCATAGGGCCAGAGCTTCTCTCAAGGAAGACAAATTTCAGGGTTGTAAGGGGAAAAAAATAATTTACTAGCGAAGCATCCCCTTGGACTGGGGGATTTTTAAACTCAAAAAGCAACAAAGAGGCAAAAGGAGTCAATGATGCATCAACAGTGCGTGTGTACATAGAGTATAAAAGGGTTTTAATGGTATGCTTTGAATTTTTTGGTTTTATTGTGTGAAAATGGTGGTGGTTCAGCTATGCCAGTGCCCACAGGCTGGACTCCAGGTGCTGGAATCAATCCGGCATTAGGAGGGTTCTTGCCTGCCCAAGGCTAATAGGAGCCCCCAGCATCTCCAGATCTTGGGGGGAGGCACTAAAAGCAGTAGTGGGATTGGCCTCCGTTCCCGAGCGCTTGAATTGCTGCAGAATTTATGGCCGTGACTGAGCCGATCCTCTGATCCCTGCCGCCTCCTGGGAGAGCATTTGGGAAATAAGGACTGGGGAGCAGGAGGCTGCTGCTGGGAGCTGAGGATGGCATCATGCCATGACTGCTGCATCAGGCCCATCTCTCACCCACCACGTGATGCCTGGTGGAGCGATTCCCCCAAGCCCATCCTTTCCTTCTGCAGAGACATCAAGGCACAGAAATCTCCACCATGCTACAGTAAAAAAAAAAAAAAAAAAAAAAAAAACCACCCACAAACATCCTTTGGAAGGGAAAAAGTCCTTCAAGAGGGGACACCTTCCACGGCACTCATTCCTTTTCAAGGGTGCTGAGGTACAAGGACACACAGAGGATTTGGGCGGGCATCTGCAAGCCCCTCTGGGCTTAACTCAGAGCCCCATCGTTTCCATCCCCGCTTGGTTTTAACGCCTCTTTGTAAATAGTAGGTGGGAGGCCGGCACATGGGTTGGCACATTTGGTTGAAATAGTTGCCAGAGAAGGAGTCCTGGACTGAGCAAGGGTGTCCAGCAAAGACCCGAAGCCACCAACCTCCCTCATCTTAAATTGGGGAAAAAGAGGAGAATTCCTTCCTAGGTCCAGATCGCCTGTGCATGGGTGGTTGTTTTTTTTTTTTTAAAGAGGTTACCCACAGGGCTGGGCCAGGGAAGAGGCAACGACGGGTGATGGAGTGATGCTGAGGAAGAGGTTTGGGCTGCTCCCGGCGCCAGGGGTAGGAGAAGCGGGTGGCGGGGGCTGGCAGGGAGGGTCCTCCAGGAAGGGAGAGGGATGCTGTCACACAGGTAAAGCTGTTCTTGGTTTTCAGCATTCAAAATAACCCTGGGGTACAGGTGGTGTGTGTGGGGGTGTTGTACACCCTTTTTATTAAACTATCGCAGGAAAAAGTCAACAACACTTGGAAATTCCTCATTCCCCACATTTTTTAATTTTTTAAATCTTTTTCGGTAGCTGAACAGTTGGGAAATGGTACAAACCATGGTGGCACCCCTCCAACAACCCACGCACACACGTGCCTGCTCGTAGCCCTGAGCAGAGCGCACCGTAGGTCTCCTGGGGTATGTACAGTTGTACTTTAATTGTGATTTGAATGGTACATTTCCTCTGCCCACCTCTCCTCCTGCCTGCTTCATCTCTCGCTGTGTGGACCATCGCCCCCTGTTTCTGTTGGAAACAGCACTTTGGGGCAATGTTGTACCATGTGAGTGAGTTCCTGCCTGATGATTTTTGGGTTTTTCAGTCCCTTCCCTTTCTCTGCCACCCTCCCCTTGGATTTCTGCATTTTTTCTGCAGAAACGAAGTAACCAGACCTGGTACCCTGAATCTCAACCCACTGTGGATGTGCTATTTAGAAAACACATTTGTTGTAATGTGTGTGTATATATAAATATATATATATAATGAATATATCAAGAATATTTCTAAATAAAGTTTTACAAAGCAGCCTCCACTTGCTGTCTCCCTCTCTCCTGCCTCATCGCTTGGATCCATCGCCACTTCACTATTACATTCTTGGGAATTGTGGGATGAGCGTGCCAGGATGGTCCATCCCCAGCCATCAAAAGCCATCAACAGGCAGCAAAAACCTTGCAAAAGGATCTAATCGTATTTTTTTCTTGCTTGGTTCATGCCGTCCAGCCTGGGCTGGGCTTTTGCAGAGAGAGCAAGCGGGAGGAAGAGCGCGCGGGGCCAGCAGGAAGGAAGATGGGCGGTGAAGCAATCCCCCCACCGCAGGCAAGCGTTACCAGCCGCCACCATGTTACCCCCATCACATTATTTGTAGGTCCCCAAAAGGCTCCGACAGCCTTTTCCCCTCTTTTGGTGAGGGGGATGGTGTGGGGAGGGGGGCTGCTGGGGGCAAGGCTGCTTCCCTTCATACCCCAGCAAGTGTTTGGCCACAATTTTATAGGCAACGACAGTAATTCCTCTTTTTTTTTTTTTTTTCCTAAAAAAAAAAAAAAGAAGTTATCACAGCCATGTGCACAAATACTTTAAAAAGCAGTTAACCAGTTGAGCTTGTAACATCAGTTAGGGAGTGTTTACAGGCTAACTGGTCCATTGAACATGTGTGTGTGTATATTACATATATCTATATACACACATAACTGCAGCACCACGCTGCTGATGGTGGCCAGTGCCATGCCCCGTAGCGTGGGGCAGGTGAAGAACAGCACCGCGGGTATTTTCTTGTCTTTAAATTCTACCATTTTCAGAGTCGTTACCTACTTAAACAGGGTCTTTTAGAGCATCTCTTGCTATTTTAAAGTATCCCCCCAGAGGCCCCCCAACCCAGCAGCCCAGCAGCCAATGCCAACTTTTAAAAGCCAACTTTTAAAGTTTCTGGGTGACATTTCCCCCCAGGTGAAAGAGGGGGGGCCCTTCCCAGGCTCCAACCCGCTGGGTGTGGGATGCCCTGTCTGGGCACAGCCCCATGCTAAGGACACGGGTATCCACACTCCCCCCCCCCCCCCCCCCCCCCCCCCCCACTCCAGCCAGGCTGAACAAAGCCCCCGCAGCCAGGGCTGGGCTGGTTTCCATCCCGGGTGCTGGGACAAGGCGTGGGACTTCTGGGTGTTTATCTGGGGTCGGGCGATCAGGGCTGCACAGCTGGTTTAACTCCTGTCCCCTGCCCTGCTGCCAGCCCAGGCAGAGCCGATAGCTCACCCGCCGTTTTATCTCTCCCTCCCACCTCCCGACCCTCTCCCTCCCTCCCTCCTTCCCTTGCCAGGTCAATTCTCCTTCCACCTCACCCTTCTGCTTTTTGCCTTTCTGCAATTAAAATGTCCTTCCTGGCCACGCAGCCTTTGCCACCAGCAAAGAGAAGAATATCCTCAAGGTGAAGGTTTCAAACCACTCCCTGCACATATATGTTTAATATATAGCTCTATCGTCTATAGAAAAGGCTTGGAGGGTGCCAATGCCACCTGGTCTGCACAGGGGCGGCCAACGTGCATCACTCCTGATGGATCCCAGTGACGGAGAGACCCTGCTAACTGCTGTGCTGGGACAGGCTCTGGGGACGTGTCCCCAGCTGGGTGGCTCCGTGTTGGCATTGCTGGAATGAGCATCCTCCTTCTAGCACCTTCCTCTCTGCAGTGTCTGGACTTCGCTGCTGCTCTGCCACCAAGATGCAAAGGTCACAGAAGGTAGCAGGCATCATCTGCCCTTTTTATTTTAATTGTTTAAAGGAATTTTTGCAAACACTTCCCACTCTTATCTTCTGATGGAAAACATCCCCTTCCCATCAAATGGTAATTTTTTTTTTTCAATCTTGTTGTGTACGATGATGGCGATGAGCGCTGCTCTGTGGATTGAAGTATGTGGGGAAATGACCCCATCCCAACCTGTTTTCTTCTCTGTTTATACAAAACCTGTTGTGCCAGCACTGATGGCACCACAAGGTGATGGGGGCTTTGGTCTGTCTCCTCCTGTGGGAAATTTTCTGGTCAATAAGCTTTTCTTACAAACTTGAAGCAGGTGCATTTAAAAGGATTTTTTTCACCCATGTTTCTAATGTGTCCCAGGAACCTGGTGACATTCGGGCTCCTGGTGGCAGAAAATCCCCCTTAACGTTGCATTGATGATACTGAGGAGTGAGAATGGAGGGGAAGTGACATTGAGATAAAATTGAATTAAAAAAAAAAAAAAAGAAGGTGGGAGGGATGTGTGTGTCTGAGGAAATAAAACAAGAAATGCAAAAAACCAAAATCACTCAAAATTTGGCCAGCTTTTATTTTCAAGCCTCATTATCGGGTTTTAATTACATCCTTTCTGGCAATGCCATGTTGAGGGCAGCCTGCACTGACACCCCTGCCTGGGAACCCCATCGAAGCCAAGAGCAAGGACCTGCTTCATTAAGGGCATTCCCACATTATTGAATTAAATATGCTCATCGAAACGGCAGGACCCAAACGTTCCCACCCCAGCAGACGATGAGAAAGCTTCGCCTCGTTGCTATTACAGGCCAGTGACAACAGGAGGGAGTAATTTATGACTCTCTGAGACTGCTTGATACGCTCCTCAGCCTCGGGCTCATCCCTGACGTTCCCACTGCCACACAAAGGCTCCAGCCAGCCAGAGGTGCCCAGGGGACACCATGCTGTCACACGCAGCAAGGAGATGAGCAGTCAGCGAGATCCCCTTTCTCCTCCCAGCCCTTTTCTCCCTCTCTGGTCCTCCTACCTCTCCCTTTCATCTTATTTTTTGCTCCCTGGTGTGTTTTTTTTTCAGTTTCCATCAAAAATTGGTGCTGGGGGAGCTGGGAGAGATCCATGGCTCAGCGGGGCTGGAGGCGGATGGGAGAAGATGAAGATGCTCCAAGACACCAGGGGCTTAGGATGGGGGGGACGCATGCTGCTGTTGGAGATGCAGGAAACCTCCCATGGTGGGGGGGGGGGGGTCCAGCAGGCACTTCTAAACTTGTCCCCCTTGGTAGACGTTCCTTTTCCCCTCCTCTCAGAGCTATTCTCAGCCGCCCTGGTGACCTTTCCGGGGAACAATTTACTATTGTGTTTTGGTGAAGCCCGGCCTCTATTTTTACACTCTGTTTTGCTGATGTGGGCGCAGGGAGCGAGACGGGAATCCAGCAGGAAATGGGAGGGAGCGTCTGGAGGACGGCTAAAACTGCCCCGGTGCTTTGATGTGTCGCCGGCAGCACGTGGTGGGGCCGGGGGCTTCACTCCCTGCCCATCCCTATGGTAAATCCCGCACGGCACCAGCCTAACCTGGCCACGCCAAGGTGGGAATGCGTCCTGCACCAAAGGGCTTGTGGCAAAGAGAGCAGCAAAGCCATGGTGATACCATGCTCCTTGGTGCGTGCACAGTGCAAAGTGAAAGGCAGCTTTCTGCTGGCATCACGCTGCTCTAGAGATGCTGGAAACAAGGGGAGGAGGTGACCTGCTGACCAGGCTGGGATAGGCTTGGGGACTTGCCCAGGGGTGTCTGGAAAATGGCAGAGCATCCTGGGTGGCATCATGCAGAACAAGCCGGTTGACAACAGGCGAAGGCGGCAGGTCTTTGTGTGAGGTGCCATTGAGCCATGGTCCTCCCTGATGTGGGACCCTGACCAAGGCTTGCGGAGAGTGAGTGGCTCCAAAAATGCCAAGCATCACAGCCTACAGCGGCTAGAAAAGCATGGGTACCTGCTTGCCCTGTTCACCCTGTGTCTGTGGTAAGGAACACCAGACCATCCAGCCCTGGAGGTGGTTGGGGAGTTGACCAAGCCCTGGGGAAGAGGCCAGTGCCAGCCCTGACCTGTGACTATCCTGCTTCCACCATCACCACCCCCAGTACAGCCCCCCAGCAGGAACAGCACCCTGCTGCCCCGGGGCTTGCCCAGAGCCCACCAAAACCAGATGCAAGGTCTTCCTGTGGGTCAGAAGGGTCCAGCCATGGCCTCACCCACCGCCCATCCGAGGCTGCCTGGAAGGGCACGTCAGCAAGGGGATGCTTTACAACAGCTGTCCCATCTCCAGAGCACTTCACTTGCACCCCACCAGCCATACATCCGTTCACGCGCTGCTGGAGCTGAAATAAAACACATCAACACCCTCCCAGTCGTGTGTCTTGCAACCATCCAGCAACGCAGCATCGCTCCTCCGAGCCCCCGGCCTGCCCTGTCCTGGGAATGGTGTTGAAATGGGAGCTGGAGGCCAGCCCGGGGTGGCCTGGGGGTGGCCAGAGCTGGTTAGCGGTGTGCTGCCATGGGTGCTGTGGGTGGGAAGCTGCTGCTTGGGGTCGGGAGGGCTCTGTTTGTGCTTGGTGGGCATGTGGTGGGTGGTGTCCTGCAGATGATCCACCAGGGAGCAGGAGAGAAACAAGCCTGGCTGCATCTCCACTGTGGGGCATCGCAGGAGGTGTCTTAGCAGTCACACATTTGCCATAGACATTTCTGTGCACAAGGAGTCACAACAATAGTCACACCCCACATACGCCTGTCCGTGCAGGAGCTCACGCACATGAGAAGTAAGTGTGCACGCTGATTTGCTCACAAACACACAGCCCATGTGCTCTTACATGCACGGTCTCACACGTGTGATGGTGTACAAGCACGTTCACAAACACACGCACTCATTCGTGCCGTCCCACACCTGTGGGCACGTCCGTGGATGCACCTCTGAGGACGCAGTCCTAAACACGTGTATTTGGATGGACATGAACACGCAGCCCTGCGTGTGTCTTCAAGCCACCCAAGCCCATGATGTGCTCACACATGTGCGTCCCCTGCCCCTTGCACGCTGCCCCACTGGTTGTCACCACCGTATAAAACACCACCAGGGTGGTTTTGCTTTTGGTTGCATGAGCAGAAACCGCTCCCAGGCTGCTCCCTGCCTTCTCCTAGCAAACTCCGAGCTGCTTTTCCCTTCTTCTAGGTCAAACCGTCCCAAGCAGGTACCGGATGCTTCTCCAGGGGTGGGTTTTTTTGGGTGGCAGGAATGGCTGAGCTTGCCCAGCGTGTCAGAGGTGACAGCCGTTGCTCCTATCTTGGCAGGCGCTGGGCGGGAGGGCTTTTCACCTGGTCCCCAGGGGCCACCCTCCAGCTGGCTCTGTCCCTGCTCCAAGCTGCCCCGCTCTATCTTGCTGGGTGCAGGCATGGGGCGTTGGGGATAACGTCCCGCAGCCGCACACGCCAACAGCCCCCTGGACAGGCATCACCAAGGGCGTGCGAGCAGGGGCATGTTTTGTCCTCTCAGGTGGTGACGAGGTCCCAAGGACGGTGGTGGTGTCCCGAGGATGGTGACATCCATTACCACCACCCACCCAGCCTGTTTGGGTCTGCTCTTCAGCAGCAGCCTGCAGTCGATGTCCTCGCTCTGGCCTGATGGGGGTCCTGGCCGGCCTGTCCCACACGGGTGACACCGGGGTCCTGTCCTCGCCCCATTGCTGAGCCCACGCAGCCGCTGGCGGTCCCCAAGAAGCTGCCTGCGGGCCAGCGCCTCCTTTGAACAGGTCTCGGGGAACCCCTGGTCGCAGATAAGCGGCAGATCAAAGCCGACCGCAGCAGAGCGCTTCCTGCCAGCCCAGAGCAGCCCCAGCCGGAGCCGGAGCCGGAGCCGGCGCGGCCGCTGCCGCCGCCGCCGCCGCCGCCACCGCGGGCCCGGCCACCCCCACCGCCCGCCGGCCCGCAGCCCGCTGCGCCGCACACGGCCGCCAGGGGGCGCCACCGCCCCGCCCCGCCCCCGCCCCGCCCCCTGCGAGCGCAGCGCCGGGCGGGGGGGGGACTCGGGGGAACCGGGTTTGTTAAGGGGGTTTAACGTCTTCTTGGTGTCTTTCAAATAAACTATGAAGGTTTTTTCTTCTTTTTCTTTTTCTTTTTCTTTTTCTTTTTCTTTTTCTTTTTCTTTTTCTTTTTCTTTTTCTTTTTCTTTTTCTTTTTCTTTTTCTTTTTCTTTTTCTTTTTCTTTTTCTTTTTCTTTTTCTTTTTCTTTTTTTTTCTTTTTCTTTTTCTTTTTCTTCTTTCTTCTTTCTTTTTCCTTCTTTTTCCTTCCTTGTTCTTCTTCTTCCCTCTTCTCTTCTCTTCTCTTCTCTTCTCTTCTCTTCTCTTCTCTTCTCTTCTCTTCTCTTCTCTTCTCTTCTCTTCTCTCCTCTCCTCTCCTCTCCTCTCCTCTCCTCTCCTCTCCTCTCCTCTCCTCTCCTCTCCCCTCCCCTCCCCTCCCTTCCCTTCCCTTCCCTTCCCTTCCCTTCCCTTCCCTTCCCTTCCCTTCCCTTCCCTTCCCTTCCCTTCCCTTCCCTTCCCTTCCCTTCCCTTCCCTTCCCTTCCCTTCCCTTCCCTTCCCTTCCCTTCCCTTCCCTTCCCTTCCCTTCTTTCCTTGGGTTTTGGGGTTTTTTATTTGGCATTTTTGGGGGTAGGAAGGCACAGAGAAAGTTCCAGACAGCTGGTGTTCCCCCCAGCTCAGCCTGGCCCTGGAGGTCTCAGTGCTGGTCTGCAGGTCCCCACTCCCGGGGAAATGGGGGTGAGGGGCTCCAAGCCTGCAGTCACTGGTTCCCTGTTGACTCTACCAGGGGAACCGCAGGCTGATGAGTCTCCCAGGATTTCGGCAGGGGCAAGGTGACCCTATGAAGGCTCGTGCTTCCCGGTGGGAGTGCCTCTGGTTGTGCCAATGCCCTGCTATTTATTGGATTTTAATTAATAGCATGCCCAGTCCTGGAAACTGCCTCTTCTCCTCAATCCCAGGCAAAAGCATCTCTCAGGGGTCTTCACCTTTTGTCCTGGAAACCTATTCAAGGCTGTATTTGAGGGCAGCCAGTTCTCAGCTGCTGAGGCACAAAGGCACAGCTCGGTTTTGTTCAGCCCTTTCCTATCCATCCCATACCTCCCGTGGGAGCTCTGGATCCCTGTCCCCATCTCACAGCTCAGCTGCAGGAGCATCCTGCCGGTGCCGGCAGCCTCCAAGGCTTCAGGAATGTGCTAAGGTTCCCAAAAAGCTCCCCTAACTTCAGTGTACCCTGAGAAATGTCTCTTGGACTCACATGAAATCCCTCTGGCCTTCCTATGGCCCTCCCACCCCCTTCCCCAGCAACAGAAGCTGCTGCTCAGAGCAGAAGATGACGTGATTTCTCCCATCTCCTCCTCTACCTGCATCTGTTTGCTTGGGTGGCGGCCAGAAAAGTGACTTCATACATTCGATTTTGTTTCCCCTTCTCCCTTTTTTTTTTTTTTTCTTTCATTTTGTTTTTCAACCAGCCAAACGTTCTCGCCTGTTGCAGAATCGAGGGCGAAGCATCCAGGCCAAATCCTGCCCCTGTGTTATGGTAATCGCGGCTGCCACCCAGCAGATGCAGCTCGCTGAAATAATAAGGCTGTTTAACAGGCACGGAGGAGGAGAGGGGAGCTTTTGTTTGGCACTTGCCGGGGTTGGAGTACACTTGTAAAGCAACAACTGGAGCTCGTTGAAAAGAAGTGGAGGTTATTAGATGCATTTCACTCCCTGCTGATGGCCCCGTTATTTTTTTTTTTTTCCCTTCGGATGCCAGGCAAAAGCTCTAAAGCTCTGGTTCTGGGAATGAGAAGGAAGAGGAGAGAGATGCCACCTGAAAACATACTGCTTTTGATGATGAGTGTGAAATAAATAGGGCTGGTGCCTGCTGGCAGGGCTCTGGAAGGTTTGGACACCATGGTTCAAGGATGCTCAGGCTGATCTCTTGCATTAGGGGTGCTCCTCAGCTCTGCCCAGGACTCTTGCTATGCCCTGGGAAGGCTGCGGGGTCCAGAGGAAGGAAAATATCTTCTTTGGGTGGTACTGAGCAAGGGGGTCCAGCTGGAATCGGGCTTTTCTTTATCCACACCAAGGGACACACAGGGGTCTCCTCTTCATGGGACACAGCCTTCCCTGATGCTCCTCTGCTTTCAGGGAGGCTGATGAAAGCACAAGGCTGGGTCCGGCTTGTTGCGAGACAGTAAAGTTAAGCAGGGCTCAAGGGCACACTTAATCATGCTCGGAGCTGTCAAAACACAGGGCTTGTCACCAACAAAGGTGACAGAATTTGTCAGAGCTTGGAGGGCAGTGGGTTGCTGATGGGGATGAAAGAAATTCAAGTGACTGCAGGAGCTGGGGTGACAAAACCTCATGCTTGGGAGTTATAATCCCATTTCTAAGCATTGCAGTTTTGGATGAGAGAATGCCAGGAGGTAGGTCTGGGTGCCACGGGGTTTCTCTGTCTTCCCCTGAGAAAGTGGGGACAGAAAAATGATCAGATGGGTCATGAATCTGCCCATCTATCCCTCTGTCTACCTACCTATCTATCCCTCCGTCTCAGCACATCTTCGCTCTGAGAAAACCCAACAATCCTGTTCAGAAGCCAGGAATAAAATCAATATATTCCCTCTCCAATTCAGGTAGCTCCCCATAAATCTTCCCAGCTTCAGTTTGGTCTCCTAGGACTCCCAGATCAGTTGGGAACCTATTTAATCAGCTGAGATGATCAGTGCTATTTGTTGCCGAAAGGCCCTTTGAACTCTTTGTCTCTTCGTTGAATGATGCTCGCGTCCCCCGAGGATTTAGCCAGACTGGCCCATTCTGTGTGACAAGTCTCAGGTTAATAACGCCAGGCCCTGGCAGCACCCACCAAAGTTCGGCTGTGAGCCCAGGGCACTGGGAAGAGTCACAGCCCCTCTGCCAAGCCCTTATCTCCATATCTTCCCGTGGCCCCTTGCTTGGCTCACTGCAAACCTCCATAAAACCACACCAAACTGCAAGCCCAGCATGAAGAGCATCCAGCCTGGTGCCTGGGGAAGACAAGTACAGCTCTTTTTGGTGAGGCTCAGCAGGGGCTGAGGGAGGGGAGAAATCACAGCCCCCCATCCTGGGGGTCCAGGCTTGGATTTTAGCATATTTCAGTGCATTTTAGGTTTTAGCTAGTTGGGAATCAACCCCAGGCCAGTACCTTTGCTGAGGGATGGTGGCTTCTGGAAGAGGTTTCCCATATTGGTCCAGTCCTTGGGATCAGGGGGCTCAGCATCACTCAGGGTCTGGCTTCCGGGAAACAAATCTAGAGATGCCCCAAATCAACAGGACTCCTTCCACTGGCTTGGACCAGTTTTCAACCAGGGAAACACTGAAGTGTCACCTTCAATAGCCAGGTTTCTCTTCTAGGCTGTGTTGAAGTTGTGCTGGAGGTGGCCGCTCCCTGCTACACCAACAGCCTCCAAGAAACCCAACCTGGTGAGAAACAGCCAGATCCTCACCCTGTCTCCATCCAGCTCTGGCCCATGGGGTTGATGTTTCTCCTTCCAAAGGCTTCTGTTCTCCATAAACCACAACTTAGTATGGACCACCATCAAGACAGGCAAAGCATCCTAATCTATGAGCGCATTAGGGTGTCGGAAAACAATAATCCAAGAAAGAAACACATTATCTGGCCTTGTTACTTTACAAAGTAATTTAAATTAATTTTTCCCTAGAGTGGTTAGGGAGCACTGCAACTTGCCCTTGTCTATTCTCTCCGGCTAATGAAGCTTTACCAGCGACTGCTCGTGAATTCCTACTAAGACCTCATCTTAGAGGTTACAGGGCAAAGCAATTTCTGCTCCTGGGAAAGATGCCTATGAATTTGTAATTGTAAGTCCGTGTTTGATAGGGATTAGCATCTGAAAGGGATAGAGTGGTGGGTAGCAGAGAAAACATTATTTCAATTAGCAGAAGAAAAGCAACTTAACATCTGATTATAGTTTACACTTTTAATTTTCTCCTATTCTGGCCTCTGGGATAATTATTTCCTGAAACTATCCACCCACACCAAGCCAACCAACTTTTTCCTTCTCCTCCTTTTGGCCATCTTGGTTGAGATTCATGTGGAAATGATTGATGAGCTGGGTTTTTGCCTTTTCTTTCTTCTCCCAGGCAACAGCCAGTCTCACTGGATTAGGGGATGGAGAGGATGCTGCTGTACCAAACCAGACTGAAATGAGACATAATGTTTCTCTTTGCACCAAAGAGGTCCAGGTTGAGGACGTTGGGGCTTTGCTCCACAGCCAGGCTCATGGTCAGGTTTGTGGCCAGCAGCTTGTGCCGGTGCCCAGCAGCTTGTGCCGGTGCCCAGCTCTCCCAGAAAGAGCCCTATGCCTAAAGCTTCACTCTGCATTTGGAAATTGCCCCCGATTGTCCTCTTCCCTCCTTCCCCATAAAGGCAGGTGCCGTTCGCTCTGCAGGGACTTGGCCCTTGTGCTAACCTGTGCTCCGGCTATTTTTTTCTGGCTGCTTAGCCTCCTATTTCCTAACGACGATGCAATCGGTTTTCGGATGGGAGATTCCTCATGAGAAGGCATGTTGTTATTTAAGGAAGATCATGAAATCCATCCTTAATGAAAGGACAGGAGTAAACCCTTCCACCAAGTTACACTGAAGCCTGAGATTATCATTTTTATGGGCTTCCAATCTTTCCTGCCTTATGTCTTATCAGCAAATGCAGCTGGAGGCTTCAAAAACCCTCCCAGCTTGCTGCTGATTTTATGGGATGAAGATTAGAGATGATCGGATAGTAAATTATTCATTCCATCCTATATTGCTGGGCAGGAGGGAATATCCAGAGCGAAGTCAGCTCCCTTCTCCCTTTCTGAGCATTACGTACTGGGATCCCAGCTATCTGTCACTCCAGCAGTGCAGCGGCACTTTCCCTTGCGCTCAGAGATGATTAAGGGTGCAATGTGTCCTCTGAACAGCTGGGAAAGCCGAGGGGGAGTCACGGATGCAGACTCTTTCCCCAGCAATAAGGCAGACTGGAGGTGGGTGGATTTTCTTCTCGTTTCAGGGATTTTTAGTTTGGTTCCTCGCAGCAAGGTGAAACAGTTCAGGTAGGTGTTTCCTCAGCTTAGTTTCTCAAGGCTGTGGGACCTGAGGCTGATGTGAATGTGCTGTGAGATCCCTGGCAGCTACTGACCCCACAGACAGAGGAACAGGAAACTCAGAGAGGACAAATCCTGGGAACCATGTGCAAACGGGCAGCTGGATAGAGGAGAGAGCCCATTGCTGCCCTTACATGTACAGAGCAGCAGCATCGCCCATCAGGCCCCAGCAGAGATAGCGGTCAGTGAGAACACTGCCCAGAGACCTGTGCCAAAACCCAACCGGTGTAGAAACATCATCCAGAGGGTCCCACAAAATACACACAGGTCACAGTGATGCTACTGACCAGATCTTGAGGGAAAATGAAGGGAGAAGCACGGCCCTTTCTGGTGCCCGATGGTGGTGCCATATCTGGTTCCCATCTCAGATGGCTGCTGGGTACCAACTCCCAGCGAGTGTCCTGCCAGCAGCGGTCCTGGCTGACCCCACCAGAGCATCCAGGCTGCCTGGGAGGAGAAGGGGAAAATCCACGTCTTCCCCGAAGAAGGGTCAAGGAGGGATCACGGCCACCACCCTGCCACCCCTGCTCTCTGCTGCTTATTCAAGGCTTGCAATTAGCATCATCCCTGGGGGAGTCATGAATGGTTTCATAAAATGTCTAATAAAATGTCTAATAAAGTGCCGAGAGGTGTTTTTTTTTCCCTTGGCCTTGGGTGTGTGTGCAGGAGGGGAGCAAACAGCCCAGCTGAACCCCAGGCTGGTGGTGGGAGGACAGGGACAGTGTGGGGCCGTGCCCCATAACCACACCATTGACTTTGGGATTTTCATCAGCACATAAATAAGAAAATATATTGCTGTTCAAAGGCATTTTCAATGAGGGAAAGTGAAAGCATAGAGCTGTGATGGCCGAAAAGCCTTTTTCTGCTGCCATTTATGCACAGTGGCACCTTGGGTCAAGAAAACGCCCCTTTTATAACAGCAGTAGCTTCTGTCTCTCCCCTGGCAGCATCCATCCCAGGCTGGATTTGAAAGCCAATGTCAATGGGAAATGAGAGAATTCTGGGGCAAGCGAGGAATATTTGGTTTTGATGGAAAATGTTAAAAGAATCAAGCAATTAAAAATTGGGTTTGTGGTTTTTTTTCTTTTCTTTTTGGAGCAGCTATTGAAATGCAACAAATTCATCATTACTTTTTTTCCCAGGAAAAATACAATCTCGTCTTTAGGGGCCGTTCAGCCTTGCTCTCATCTGTTTTCTTTGTTTTTATGGCTCTTTCCAAAAGAGGGGGAGGAGATGGAGAGGATGAAGGAGGGAAGGAAGGAGGGAGGGAGGAAGGAAGGAAGGAAGGAAGGAAGTGAAAGAAAAATAACCTCCATAAAAACACAGAGCCCCACAACGTTTTTCGAAGAGGAACTGGCATCTGTGCTCTGAGCCATAATCACCCAGGAACACATTTTAGGCTCGGGAATGTTGCTTTGAGCAAAAGTTAACTTTGACTAAAGAAGATATATTTCTTGGGGGGAAAAAATGCCAATTTTTGGAGGACATCACTGTAAATCCTGAAATCCCACGACCTGCTTTGTGTGACCTGTTGGGTGGGCAGCTGCTCACATGAGTCCCTGGGAGGGAACTGAGCTGGGTCTGGCTCCAGTTGGGTTTGACTAACTACTGCTAAGGTGACTTGCCCCTTCTGTGCCTCGGTTTCCCTCACCTGTAAAACGGACCTGTAGGGCTTTGCCTCACCATGACTGGGCACTGCTGAAGTTATCAGTGTGAGAGACAGCAAGATTTCCAGCAGGTTGGAAAGGCAGAGCTTCTCCCTTCTTCAGGACCCAAACCACAGCCAGAATGACAAAAGGACGAGCCGGATGGCTAATTATTTGTCAAAATTTCTGACTTTGCCCCTGCAACAAGGCTGCTGCCATTACAGTGACTTGCTGTTTCTCATCCCCCCAGGCTGGGCCACGCAATATGCAATGAAGCAGGTGCCACAGGCTTTTGGCCACAATAGCGCATACCTTCCTAATAGCTGCCATGAGCTAAAGGAGATGCACAGTCGGAGCACAGAGGAGCTTTGAGATAAGCAAACAAGCTGATTCCCTGCCCTCATCAGCAAGCCCAGAACAATTACATTTCCTTAAATTTCTTAGAAATGTAGGAATGTGCAATAGCAAAGTGCTATTTTCTCCTCAGGAGGGAGCCAACAGCAAGACCCCTGTCTGTAAGGCACAGCAGCCCTGCCTTCATCTTGGGGTCTGGTTTGTCCCGTTCCCCACCTCCCACCCCCCAACACACCGTAGGATATGGATGGATCTTTGAGACATCATTGCTATCTTCAGAAAATCAGCCCAAGGTCCCCAGAGCTAGTCTGGGCAGAGCCCTGGGGTGAGAAGACAATCTGGAGTACACGTGGAGGAGGACCAGAAGGAACACCATGAGCAACCTGCTGCAGCCCCAGGCGTGACTTGGGGTGGATAGCAATATCAGAGAGATGTCTCAGACCTTGAATTTTCCAAGGGCAGCAGCAGGACTGACTTCTCTAGAACTTCTGATCTGCTAATAAAGCTTTCTGCTCTAATCGGCCAGGGTTTTTGTTGGGCTTTTGCTAAGAGACAAGCAACAACAGGCAGCAAAGATTGCAAGCTCTGCGTGCTTTCCTGTATAGATAACATGGAAGCAAGTCATCATGGAGAACCCAAAGTTCACTCTCATTTTAATTTCTTCGTAAGCCATTCTCTTTACTCTGTAACAGGGTTAAATTGTTTTTACATGGCCTTATTATGGGCAGGTCCCTGTCCTGCCGCTTCCTTGCTGGGTGCAGTGGGAAAGTCCCTGCCCCGAGAAGTTCGTAAGCAATAACTAGCAGGGCTGGGAATGGGATTATCCCACATTGCAGGTGGAGATTTTGCCATGGAAAGGAATTTGGGAGAGAACCAGGAGCTGGCCTTCAGTCTTGTGCAGCTCAAGCCAGCTCCAGCTTGTTTTCAGGATAAATGACATTATTCTAGATCCAGGGGAAAGATGAGGGATGAAGGGGGAAAATCCTGCGCTGGTGGGTATGTATTCCTGAGGGTGCTGCATGTTCCCAAGCGTGGGTCCGTTGTGGGTGCCTGGCTGGGGACTTGGTGCCCAGGTGGGGTCCCTGTGGAGGGGACCACCAGACCCAGAGGCCGGGAGCTGGGATGCTGCTGAGGGGGATGCTCGCCAGCTCTGCGGGGCTGGGCTTACAGAGACGCTATGACACACGAGGAGAAGACTGACGATGAAACCACTGGCTCACAATTCTAAAATTTCCTCAGGGAGTAACTGAAGTTGTGCAGCCGTGAAGCCGGATAGCTTTTATTCTTCCTGCAGGGTGGGTTTGTCAGCCATCCAAACCCAGCACAGGCTGGGAAGCTGCTTAAGTTGGAACCTACGAGCCTGCCACACGCTTTCCCCATCCTGCAGCATCCTCCCAGCTGATGTGAAGACCCTGCCAGCTTTGCTATCTGCCTCAGGTCTTCATAAGTTTCTAGCTCTTCTGGTATCGAAGAAATTTTGGAAACAACCCTGATGGCTCAATAAAATGAACGCCGTGTTTGCTCAGTTTAACAATCTCTCCATTAAACAAGGCGTGGGGCGTGGGAGGCAGTACTTGGCATCGAGTCTGGTTTATTAAATTGATGGTTTTTAAGCTGCAAATGTGTTTTGCTGGGCTGTTAATGACACTTGCTGAAAAGAAAAGAGCCGGGAAGCGAGTGGGAGCTGTGCCGGGCAGCTCCCTGCATCCCCAGGACCCGGGTCCCGCGGGGTGGGAAGGGGTGTCAGAGCTGGGGCATAGCTGGACCCCCCGGCTCTCCTGCTGTGGAGAGGGGGACTTAGGGGACACCCAGGTCCCGTTCAGCCACGTTCCCTGAGTGCCACAGCCATGCTGGGGAAGTCTTTTTCTTCCTCCTGGGCTGATGCAAATGTTTTGTGGCCAAGTCCCCTTCCACGCCCTAAGGGGACTGTCAGGTTCAAGTCACCGTGCCCCATATTCCCCACCAGCCTCCTCCGCGGAAGAAAGAGAGAGGCACCTCCTTCCACCCCTTCCCGCAGCAGGATTTGAATAACCAGGTGTGAGAGCATCAGCCTCCTTCGTTAATGCGTTTGATAATTGACCAAGCACTCATTCCTGTGGGAGGGCGGTGTGCCCAAGAGCAGCGCCCGGCTGTTCCTCCGCGCCCCGAGAGCCGGTGGCCCTGCCTGCCGCCATGCCTGCCCGCTGCCACCTCCTCCTCCTCCTCCTGGGGCTGCTCCTGCTGCTGGAGCCTGCCTGCTGCCAGGAAGGTAAGTGCAGGCAGCTGCCTGACCTCCCCGGGGAAACTGAGGCAGGGGGAAGGCAGGAAGGTGCGCTGAGCACTGGGCAGGTGGGAGCTGCTTGGGGGGGTGGCTTTGGGGACAAGAGACAACTGTGAAAAAAACTCTTCAGAAGAGAAAAAACGTCCCAGCTCCTGCCCAAGCTTCAGCTCTGGCTTCACATCAGCGGGCGATGGGTCGGTGGGTGTCCGGTGGGTTGGGAGGTCTTGCCAGAGCCGGGATACGGAGACTTTCTGCCTGTTTTGCTGAAGGCTGAAACTGCCATCCGAGGTTTATTTCTCCGTAGCTCTGATTTACCTCCGGCAGGACTGTGCACCGAGATGAGTAATCTGTTTTCTTAAGGCTTTTTTTTTTTTTTTTCCTTTCTTCTCGCTCTCATCCCTGGGCAAGCATTACGTTGGGTCGCTCCCCGAGCTCGCAGTTTTTCCTGTTAATCTGTAATTTTGATCATTGCCGAGGTGAGGGAGCAAATATTTTCCTCTGCAAATTGCCCTCCCATTCCCTTCCCGAACACTTAATAAAGAAACTTCCTATGACTAGGGCATTATTTTTAGGAAATTTGTGGAAGGCCTTGTGAAAAGCTACAAATAACAAGGCGTAATTAAAACTCTTCTGATGCTGCCAAAGTCCTGGAAAATTCCCTCCCCCTTTCTCCTTCTGATGCCCCAGCCCTGACCGCTCTTCCTGTATTTGTTTACCAACTTGGTGAGGATTTAGCAGTCTGGGGTCTCCACTGTCAGCAGGATTGAAAGTTTTGCTGTTGCCTGGAAAGAGAAAAAAACCCAAAACCTTTAATGAGGATTCAGAGCGTGGCACAGCTTCATTGGAGAGGGGAAAAGACAGGGGCCAGCCGATGCTTTCCAAGCACTCAGGGAAGATGTATCAAAAAGCAGCTCTGTGTCTTCAAACCAGCCGTTGACTATGGAAATGGAGTTATAACATATGCAAGGACTTGTGTTGGTTTTGGCACCTCCCTTGCTCTCATTTGTAGCTGCAGACACACGTCTGTCAGGGTTGCAGGTCCCACATTGCTTAGTTTGGCTTAGAAGATTTTGTTTGGGAGGGGAAATCCTACTATTGCCATGGGGTGAAACAGAGAGGAGGTGGCAGAACGGGAGGGACAGGCTGTCCCTAGAGGGACCTCCCTGGCAAAGCATTTTTCCAGGAACACAGTCCTGTTTCCACAGGTGAGACTCATCCTTTTGGCCATCCCTCCTGGAAGGGAAGCAAGGAGTGCTCCGGTGAGGCTCCAGTCAGGTGGTGCCCCCCAGGGCTGCCATCTACATACTCACTCCCCAAGAAGATGCTATCAAGCTCTTGCCTCTGCCTGGTTCCCATTCCTCCTTTCTTATGCCCACACAAGCTCCCCGCACCCATGTGGATGTTTTAGCCCAATGCAGAGGCATTTGCAGTTCCAGCTGCTATCCTCATCTCTTCTTGCAGCCAGGCTCTACCCGGTCTCTTAAAGCCAGAACCTCTTGATTTTGGTTTGGTATTTTTCCTTTTGGCTTTGGATGCTCTGAAATCTGGTGGAAACAGCTGCCCGAGTGAGGCTTTGCTTGCAAAAACATACAGTACCTCCTGAGTGTGGCTGCTCGGAGGAGGTTTCCTACCACTTATTTTCTCACCTCATTTGCTTGAAGATCACGAAATGCAGCTTTGGCGCTTTCAGTCATCACTGACTTCATTCTCTGGTTGAACTTGAACTCCCTTAACCCCAGCAGAAAGCTAACTGGACCTGACCATCCCCTCCTAGGCTTCGGTTGGAAACCCTGGCCCCGACAGGAAAAATAAACTACAACTAATAAATAAATCTGGCTGACATAACAGCCAAGGGCAGGGCGAGGGAGGAAGCAAAGCGAGCCAAAGCTCAGCCTGGAGGCAATAGGTGCGTTCGGGGCTGCAGCCAATGGGGGTGGTGGGCAGCAGGGGCAGGAGCATCCCCACCCATCACTTAGGACAGGAGGGGACCAAGTCCTGGACTGCAACTGTCCCCTCCAGTATCCCCACCAGCAGCCTACTGATGTGATGGGATGTCAGCCAAAACACGCTGATACAAGAGGGAATTTCCGCCTGAATTCCTCCTGCTTGAGTTTTGGCCCTGTGACCTTGCAGTAAACATGGCAAGTGTTTCTGCAGAGAGATGGAGGGGCCTAATGCCATTGTTCGGGGCTGCTCTCCCGGCCACTCACCCAGGGGTGCCACTGCTTTTCGGACTGGCACAAGAGGTGAGTCCACTGGCCAGGCTGATTCCACTTCCAAGAGGAAAAAGCTTTGTTTTGGTTTTTTGGTTGTGGGGTTTTTTTTGTTTTGTTTGGTTTTGTTTTTTTTTTGTTTGTTGTGTGTGTTTGTTTGTTTTTTCCAAATAAAAGCCTGTTGCAGTAAAGATTCAAGGAGCTGGAGGTCTTACCAGAGGGCAATCCTCCTCTCCAAGACCCGAGGAAGGAGATGAGGGCTGTGGATGAGGAGTTTGCACATGCAATGCAGCGCACCACCCACCTTTATTGACACTAGTAAAGATTATTTGCTGTTTACAGCAGAGATTTGTCTTCTGTGAGACAGATGAAGTGTTCAGCTAGTGCAAAGCTCCTGCGTTGGACTGAAGTACCAATGCACCACTTCTGGGGCAGCTCAGCCTCGTGGGCGCTGGTGGTAGGGGCTGGGTCCAAGTGGTCCGAGGCTGATGCTGGGGCTGGCACAGAACATCCTCCGCCTGCACAGAGGGACCTCATCTGTGTGCAAGGGTTGGCATCTCGATCAGCAGAAAGAGGAAAAGCTGTGACTCAGTAAATTAGTAATTAAATCCCAAAGGGGTGTGCCTGCATGGACAAGGTGTCCTTTCGGTGCTGATATTCAGGACAGCACTTAAGGATGACTTTGACTCCATACAAGTGCTCTGTTGCCCAGCGACTGGTGGGAGCCGAGGAGCAGACATCCTGACAAGGACTGGGACAAGGTTTCTTCTTCTCATCACCTTACCCTTGAGTTCCTCCCACACCCAGGAATACGTCTTGCAACCTTCCCACCCATGGCCGTATCACTGCTCAGGTCTGGTTAGAGAAAAATGAATCCGTAAGGCTGTCCCAACCCGGAGGAGCCAGGGATGCAGCAGCCGGCTCCCGGCCACCCCCCAGCCACCTGGCCCATGCCCAGCCCTGCCTGGCCTTTGCGCTGGAGGCTGTTGCTCTGAACGCCTCAGCCTTCAATTTCCCGTCATAAATCTGTTTGCTCCTCTGGGAACTTGTTGAATGGTGCATTTTACTGAAATCCACGCAGGCAACCATTTGCTGTGAGAGTGACAACTGAATTTTACACCGTCCCTGTTGCAGGGTCCTTATTTTACCAGGCAGCATTTGGAAAATAACCCAGAAACAACGTCTGTGGCATCTGGGGAAGGAGAATAAACATTTTGCTGAAACCCCTCTGCCTTCTTTTCCCTGCCACTTTGGGCAAATATCCCCTCTCCTCTCCTCTCTCCCTTTCTCCCTGCATGTCTCCCAGCCCTTTGTCCCCCCACCCCAGAGTCGTCTGCACCCCATTGCGTATTTATATGAATGTGTATATGGGGCCCTAAAGCTGCAAGGTGTCATGCTCCACATGCAAATGCCAGTGAAACTACTGTTATTTGCACTTTATTTCACTGCAATCACCCAGGTAAGCCTGCCTTGGACTAATAGCAACATGCTCTTGCTTGGCTTTGCAGGACCAAGCTCTTGGTAGAAGCTGGACAGGAGAAGCTCAGCAGATAAAGCCTGAGGATATATTTCTAACACATGTCCTCTTATTTTTCTGCAGCCCGGGGCAGCCTCCAGCCGTGGTCACAGGGTGTCATTGCAGTGGTTGTGTTTCTAGTCCTGGTGGCTATCGTTTTCGTGGTCAACAGGTTCTGGTGTAAGAAGAAAGTGTAAGTGTGGGAGCCCTGGGGCTTGTTTCAGGTTGGGTTTAACTGCCTCTGCACGGGTCACTTCCAGTCGCCTCCGTCCCCATGCCAGGACTGGGAACACTGTGATCGCTGCCAGGCAGGGAGAGCAAAGACTCCCTGTCCTGGTCTCGCTGTCCTGGTCTCTGCTCCCGGTTACTTATTGCCAGGTGCAAGTGTAAACCATCCGTCCCCACCGCTCCCTGTGCAGGGGTAACCCCAAGCAGAGCACTCGGATGCTACCACAAGAAAGATGGGAGACCCACAGCATCATGGCTGGTTTACACGGGTACACATCTCGGGGGGCTGGCCTGAGCCTGGTTCCCTATGGATTTTGGGGTGCAGCTCCCAGGTGCCTTATATCTGTGCCTTATAACAAGTCCAAATAACTTCATCTGCAGAGCAGACCGGGCCAAGTCAGCAGAAGACACTGAGAGGAGCTGGGGGAAGAGGGAGGTAGCCAAGCCATGGCAGTGTTCTCCACCTGGAGCCCATGGCACAGGCAAATGAGGTGGCCTTATTAATCAGAAAAAGGCTGTGCAGGACTGGCTACCTTTTGTAAGCTGCTGGCCAAGCAAAACCACAGGCTGCTGCTCCTGCTCAGCCGACCCAGGCTAACTGGCTAAGCTGCAGTAACTTGATCTTGAATCTGAGCCCAAAGTCAACAGGGGATGAAGATCAAAAGTGCCCTATAGCCTGGCTCCCAGTTCTTCTGCACCAGCACGGGCACTTTGGGCTTTGCACCCAAAGGTGCTGGAGTCTTCTTGTGTCTATACATCCCTCCAGCCTCTCCAGGCCAAGGAAGTGTGGACTTGGGGTGTACCCCGATGCTCAGCAGGTTGGCTTCTGCCCCAGATGCATTTAAAGGGGGCCCTTTAAGACGCATTCAGGACCAGTGCATAATGCAATGTGTATATATATGTATTTATGTGACCTGATTTGCAGCTGCAGTCTTTGTTTCCCAACGAGGAACCTTTGTCCTCAAACTGGAAGAGCCCCCAGCCCACAGAGCGGGAGGCAGGGATGGTGTTTCCCACCTCTGCCCATGCCCAGCTGCCTCTTTCCCAGCCTGGAGGCAGAGGATGCTGAGGAGGGCTTGAGGGGGGGATGGCGGCTTGCTTTAATTAATCTGGCCTCTCTTCAGAAGAGCCGTCAGCGAGGCTCGGCAGCCTGGACCTCTGCCAGCTCCACGCTGTCACTGTGACAGCAGCTATCAGCCCAAGCCACTGCCTGTTTATGCCAGTCTGTTCCTCGGAAAAACCTCCCAAATCACCCTTGGGAGAGCGCTGGAGGAGGCAGGGATGTGCACACAGGGTGGACGTGCACCCACCCACCACGGCTAAACCCTCCCAGGGCCATTCGGTTCATGGGCTTGCTCCAGAGCTGAGCTTTTAGGGTCTGGCTGAGGTTGAACACCTGGTCCCTGCCCTACAATTCCTTCTGTGAGTGACTCGCATCCGAGAGGAAGCTGCTCGGATTTGCACACACGGACATGCACGTGTGCACCCTCCTGTGCCAGGGCTACGGTGCCGGCAGAGCCTCGGAATTCCTCTCGGTGTCAGTCAGGACCATAGGGGACTATTTTGCAACAGATTACATAGAAGAAGACTGGAAAAACCAGTTAGTGGGAGAAAACAATCCCATGTGTTGACAAATGAGTCTTGCTGACTGCCAGCCCGGCACTGGGAGTACTAGATTCAGAGACAGGAGTTGACACTTGGTGTCCAGGCACGGCCCGTGCAAATCTGCTGCAATCTCCTCACCCATGTCCCACTGGGAAGGGGGCTGAGGTGGGTGTCTGAGGCCAGGATCACACGTCCAGGTCCCGTATCGTCTCTGTGGTGTTGGAGCAGTCGCTTCCTCTGCACTGTCACCATCACGAGCTGCTCCCTGGTACGGCCCCTCCGTTGCTCTGTCTCAGCTCCTCTCTTCTCCCTTTCCAGGGAAAATGTCGAGACGGTGGTGAGTGTTGAGGACAAGCAGGAGGCTGTCACATCCAATGGCCATGATGGGAAATACCTAACTGCTGCGGCTGACTTCAGGTGAAGAACCCCCTCCCCATGGCACCTGGGCTCTGCTCTGTCCCCTGGGGATGGCTCAGACATGCAGAGCCACAGCCTCTCCCACTCAGGGTCTCAGATCCCCCATGTACCTGGTTTGGGGGCTTTTATCCTCTCCAGGGGCTAAGGAGAAGGCAGTGAGGGAATATCCCCCTCTCCCCAGTCTCTCCCCATCCCTGCAGCTGAGACCCATGGTCCATCCACCACCTTGCAACCAGCTACACCACATTTTTCTTATGCTACATCACACCTTTCAAGCAGGGGAAACCAACAAAAGTGGCCATAGGTCATCATGCAGATGCTGACTGTCAAAACAGAAATTAGAGCAACTCCCACCCCACACTTTGCTCTCCTGGCAGGGGGACCCTTCCTGTCTTCCCTACCTTGCCCCTCGCTCAATGCATGGCTGGCACCAGCCAGCACAAGCCCTGGTGGTGGCTTCAGGGAGGCTGGTCTTGCTGGGGGTGAGCTCACCTCTGTACTTCTTCCTACTGATGCAGGTCCAAAGAGAGCAAGCACGCCTACGAGAACTCCCTGGAGGTGGAGGAGAAGGTGATCACCACTGCCATGTAGCAGGCACTCCGGCCATCTTCCCTCCTTCCTCCTCTCACTTTGCTTCCCACTGTTGCGATGGGCATTTTCACAGGGACCCTCTGCACCGGCATCCCCTGTGTGCGGTGGGTCCCTGACCTCTCCATGGCACCACCATCTCCCGATCTTTTCCCTTCCCATCTGCGGGATATGTTCTTCTGCCTTGGGGGCCAATGTCCATGTGGGCATTGGTCCCCAGGAGAGGGCTGGAGGTGCCACTTCTCCTGCTCAGTGGTCACCCCACCTGGCTGGTGAGGTTGATGTCCCTGGTCCCTGCAGGATGTTGACCTGCTCCAGACATGGAGGGGCTCCCACTGGGTGCCTGGGACCTCCCCACATCCCCAGCCACCCTCCAGGCAGCTGCTGTTGGAAAACCCGCTCTTCTCCCCATTTCACCCTCCTTTTTATGACCTATACCGTGCATTTTAATGCCAGAACAAACTTTCTCCCTTGTATATATCTTCCCTGTGAGCAATAAAGAGAATTGTTGCCCATACCACAGCAAAGAGGGGCATTTTGCAATCACCCGAAGGACTTTCTGTCCTCTTGAAGTGCTCCCAGCCTTCGGGCATTTGGGCAGGGAGGGACATCGGGGAGGGCGGTTCCGGGGTGGGAAGAGTGCTTAGACAGAGGTGAGCACCCTCATCTCCCCTGTGATCCCTCCTGGGTAGGATCCATCTCTTCTTTCCTCACTTGGGTGAAGCCAAGAGTACTTTTGTGTGTTTCTCTGTGCCAACAGGGGAGGAAAAAAAGGTTGAACATGTTTTTTTGGTCAGTATTTGGACCTCCCCAGAGCCACGAGGGGCTGTATGGGGAAGCGAGCATCATTCCCCTCCATTTGCCAGGTGGGGAAACTGAGCCATGTCACCAACCCAGTGCTTCCCAGTGCTGCTTGATGGGTGAAAGGCAGTGCTCCCTGAGTCCGGCTGGCCACAGGGCTCAGGCCCATAGCCAACTTGGGAGCATTCCCATGGCTGGAGGCTGTGAATGGCAATCGCTTACTGGTGTTGCTGGGATGTGGCTGGGGGGTGGGCTGCTCTGGGCAGTGCCCCCAGGGCAGCTGGCCACCGTGCAACCTGCTCCTGCCAGGCTGTTCATTAACCAGGGTCCGTTTTTTGCTGTGGTGGGGACAGCGCTGGGGCCACCGTGGGAGCAGTGAGCAGTCTCAAGCTGTGGCGTTTGCAGGTTGAAACCAGAGACCTGTAACTCTTAGGTCTTCCCTGGGATATCAGTTATCCAAGTGGCGTGCAGGCTCCTCCTCTTGACCAGCGAGGAAAGGGTTAAAGGGTTCTGCAGTCAAGGGCAGCCCTGAGGGGCTACAGGTGGAGCAGGACTGGGATTGGATGGGGTGGGAGGTTTATAAGGGGAACATTTTTGGCAGCCTCTTGTGTTTGGGGGGAGCAGGGTGGTTTTGGGGCTCTGCTGTGCCTGGGGCTGTGCAAACACGAGGGGAAGGAGGCGGCAGGAGAACATCAGGTACCTCAGCCACTCCTTCCTCTTACTTTCTGCTGAGCATTGAGGCACCTGGCCTCTGCTCAGGAGGTGCTTTGGAGGCCCATTTGCAGGCAGCGATGCCAGAAACAGGCAGTTGGGGTGTTGGGGCTGGAGGTACTGCTTTGCCCATCGCTAGCAGAGCTCCTGAACGTGCTTTCCTGCTGTGAGGGCTGTCCCCTGCTCTTGCTGGTGACCTTAAAAGCCCTGAGCCTGGCGGAGGTGCTGCCTAGCACGGTGCCCGTGAGCTTGCAGAACGCCCAGTTTTCCTAAACCACCGCAACGTGCTGGGTATTCCTCGAAGTGAAGCTGTGACAGTCCTGATGGAGAGCTCAGCCCAAAATGGGCCAATTCTCACCATCGGGAGCCCTCTGGGCTGGAGCTGAACCTTGGTGCCACCACCCGCCATGATCCACTGTCTCACTTCCCGCAGATGAAGCTGCTGATGTCCCTAGCAGGTGGTGACACAAAAGTTCGGGCATGGGAGTAAAACAGGAGCCTTCCAGTAAGAGGCCCACACTGAAAGGCATCTCCCTGGAGAACCTCACGTAGGCAAGCATTTTGAAAACACCCTCAAGACTCAGCATTGAGAAATCACAGCTGCAGTTGAGAAATTGCATGGGGATAGACAAAAACAGGCAGAAGGGTTAGAGGGGTCAAGCCCTTGGTTGTGGAGGAGGCACGACGGCCACCATCCCCAGCATCACGACAGAGCTGTTCCCTTCTACCACCTTCCCTGGGGCAGCTGGAGGCTGGGTCCTGGACCTCCCTATTCGTGCCTCTGATGGGTGCTTCTCCCCTGACTTTTCCCTTGCAGGTGCCAAACGTCACGCGGGTTTGGAAAAAAACAAGCTGCCGGAGTTCAGCAGTAATGCTTCGCTCAGCAGGATTTAGGGAGGATTAGTCATTGCACGTTCCCGCCGCGTCAGCACTGGGGCTGGGGGCTGGGGGTGTGGTGAGAGGATGGGAACCCATTAATTTTTACCTCTCGGTTGCAAAAGGAGTTAGAAACGACATCCTTATAATGAGTAACAGCGGGAGTTTATTCCCTGCCCTGCGCACACTCTGAATACGTACCTGATTGCCCAAGCTGTTCCCCAGCAGTGCCTGGGTGAGGGATTGGAGTGGAGGTGTCCTGGGGCCTTGGTGGGTCTCAGCATCCCTTTCCCCATGGATCCCTCCCATGGCTGTAGATCCAAGCAAGGAGAAGGATGGGATTTTACCGCTGCGTGTTTTAGGCAAGCCATGGAACCTCAATGCTTGGTCTTAACCCAGCCAGTGCCCCTTCAGGGTTCACTTTCCCGGGGAAAACATCTTTTGCAAGAGCCACTGTGTTATCTCCCTGGTGGGATCTCAGCTCCGCACAGTCTTTGATGCCGTCCTGCCTCAGTTTCCCTTGTCCGTCAAGCACGATCCAAGCCTGGCTGTGCGAAGTGGGCTGCCTTCCCACAAGCTGCGCAGCCAGCTCACGGATGCTTCTCGATGTGATCCTAAAAAGAACAAAAGGGAGCAAGCGTAAATGAAATGTATTGTTGGAAAATCTTAATTAGATTTTAAGCCCCAAAGGGAGAAAAGTGAGGTATTATCTGACACAGCTAATGAGTGTTAAGGGTCCATTGTTATATTTCTTGTTTACCTTTCTGTGCTGACTGATACGGCCCGGATCCTCGCCTGTACTGCCATAATTAGGATATCTCATCTCTCCCTGATAGGGTCGGGGATGCTGTTTAAAGCACAATGCCATCTCATCCCTCCCTGGCAGGATGAGCGTGATCAGGAACGCAACTTCTGGCGTTGTGGCACTCGCACCCACCGCGTTGACCCTGTGAGATGGGGGATGCTCTCCAGACCCAAGGCTGTACCTGATAGCCCCCAGGTGATGGGCACCTCCAACAGCCTCAGCGACCTCTCTGAAGGGCCCTGAGCCAACTTGCCTGGGGGCCAAATCCTCCCCAGCACCTGTCTCCATGCAACATGGGGGGTGACCGTGCACTCTACAAGTCACCCCACACCCACCGATGGAAGGGAAGGATACCCATGGCTACCCCATCCTACCCCTCACTCCATAATGCCAGTATCTTGGGCTTCAGGAAGGTGTTCAAGGTTGGGACCTGCTGTGGACTGGATAGTCCTTTTTTGGGCAGAAGATATTCAGGGTGGTCTTTTTGTGTTACAAGATGCATCACAGCTTTCCTTTGTGGCCTAGGAAGGTGCCACACGTCCCTTGGACCTCCAGACAACAGGGCGTCTTATTGAAAGCCACCTTTACCCTGCAGCTTCCCTGATCTCCCTGAGGTTAGTGAGGCTCTTCAGCCACAGAGGTTTAAGATGTTTCTGCTCCAGCTGTGACAACAACCCTGGAGCAGCTTGGGCAGATGGACACCTACTTTGTTCCTTGGGTGTCCATGCACAGCCCAATGCATGTAGCTGCATTAAACTACTGGCAAAGGTGGGTTAGCCCTGCCTGGTCCTGAGGATACATGAATTATTCCAAGGTGGTTAAATTAAAGTCTCACCGTATGCAGGTAAACTGCTGCTGGAAGGACCACCAGCTCCAGCCCTGGCTCTGAGCAGTGTAGCCTGGAGTTTATGTCTTGGCGTTGGGTACCTTGACACCCAAACGATGCGATTTGGACCTCCAGAAGCAAAAAGGGAGCCCGTCCCACCATCGTGGTCCTTTGGGCCAGTCAAGGAGCCCAGCCACCCAGGTGGGAGCTGGGAGCGTGGTCTGTAAGGGTGGCTGTGTGTGGGCAAGGGGGCTGCAAAGTTTTTGGTCTCGATTCAAGCCACAGAAAGCCAGAAGTAAAATACCATCCATTGTTGGTTTATACACTCGTAGTAGCCAAACAAACATCCCCGGAGCCCGTCCTTATCACTTTATTACACCTGCTAGAGTGAATAGATTAAAGAGGACAGGGAGGGGGGAGAAAGCAGAAGAATCCAGCAGAAAAACTGGGTTTTGGGATTGTTAATTATTCTCTGGGGTCTCTAATCTTTAACTGGCAAACAGCATCACTAACTGTCTTAAAGCCCCTCCTGGAACATCCTGATAATAAGCCATCTGCATGAAGGCACCCCGTTATCTGCCCTCCTCCAGCCGCCTGTGACATGGCTGGAGTGGGAGATAATGAATGTGTGGTGTGTAATAACGACACGTCATTCATGATTATCGGCCTGATACCCAACCTTTTAGCTCCATTGTTTGTGCTTCAAAAAAGAAGAAAAAAAAAAAAAAAGAGAGAGAAAGAAAAAATAAAAAGGAGGAGGGAAAAAAGAAAAAGGGAAATTTTTGGTGCTATGGGCAGTCCCAGGGTCCCCGAAGTGTCTCCCTGCCAAAGGGGCTGGCTCTTGTAGCATCTCCCAGAGGGTTTGGTGGTACCCTGGAAGGACTCGCACGTGGATTGGCAGCTGCTGTAGCCATGGTGATGGAGGGAGAGAGTGAGACAGCGCAGAAATGTCACCGCCTGGCAGGGAGACATTTGGGGCAAATGCTCGGGCGATTAGATCTGCGTCACCGGGTGCTGCCTGGCTCCTCGCGCTGCTTTTTGCTGCTCTTGAAGCCGTTTAGCGGTGGCTTGGCAGAGGAGGTTATCTTGAACATGCTGCTGTCCAGAAACTGCCAGCGTTTGGAGGTGGGGGGGATGTTTGGGTTGCCCGGTTTGACCTGGAAAAAGCTGAAAAGCGGAAGAATTTTCTCCTGGTTGCCGCTGCCTTATGGCTTCTCAATGCATCAGTGCTGTGAGATCTTCCCCCAAAAGCTTTGGTCCTTCAAACTGAAACTTATGTTAAGCGTGATTCTTAATGGGGAGAGACTTTATAGTGTTTGGCTCAGGTTACCTCAATTAGTGTCAGAATTGCCTGGAATAATGATCCTCTTTTTTTTTTTTGCATAAAAAATGGCAGTAGATTCTCTCCTCTTTCCTGAGTATTTCCCATATTTCCCAGAGCAGTTTCCCCAGGAAAGGTCTCTGCTGGAAGTGGTTGGCGTTTGGCTGTTCATAACAGTCAGGGCGACTCTTGGAAATCAAACAAGCAGCTTCGGTCGTGGCAGTGAGGAGGGTGATGGCCTCAAAACACAGGGCTGGGAGGCCAAGCAGAGCATCACATGGAGACAGGAATGGGTAGCAGCTGTGGGTCCTCACCAGGTCTAACTTTTTGTTCTCTGGTCTTTTCCCCCTGTTCCCAAACCAGAAGATTCCATAGGGACATCTTCAAGTGCCACGTAGTTTCCTTTGCTACCCACCACCAAGGAGACTGGACTGGGTCTTTGTGGCCAAGGCCTTCCCCAGCTCATTGCTTGGACGACAAGCTGAGAGTTGATGAGCAGAGCTGCAAGGTAGCTTGCTTGTTCCAGGATGGGTGGCTGAAATGTCTGTCAAATAGGGTCAGTGATGAAAAACTGCATGAAACTGCTGCCCTCCAATGGCCTCTCTGTGCTGGAACTGTGGAGAAGAACTGGAGTCGGACCTTGGAGACCAGCCTGAGTCCACCAGCAGTGCAAGGGTGGTGGCATCAACACCTACACAGCCTGCACCCAGCATCTTCCTGGGGTGAGAAGGGGAAGGATTGGGGAGAAGAGGAACTCAGTCTCCAGCTGCTTTGCAAAATAAGTACAAGCTGCACCTTGCTGGTTATTCACGGCATCCCTGTCCTGTTAGGTACCGAGACAGCCAAGATGAAGGTCCAGATCCAGCCCTAGAGGAGTTTTATTTCTCAAACTGAAGATGCAGCAGAAATGGGGAGCAGGGAGCTGCAGGGGTGTGTTCAGCTGGGGAGTTTCTCAGATTTGGTTGTCCTGGTGTGGCCACTCCCACAAGCAGAGTAGAGCTGCCCAGACAGACGGACACAGGTTGGTCATGTTAGTGCCTGCAGTGATGCTGGTGATGTTACTGCCATAGGTGAGACCTTGTCTCTACCATGGCATGGCATCCATGCAGTTCTCTGTGCCTCGGTTTCCCCTGCTGCCTGCTGAGTGCCCAGGCACTCGCAGTGACGAGCATTCCCTGTGGTAATGCTTGGGTAATACCACCATCGTGCCAGGGACTGTGACAGAGCGGTCCCTGCTCTGCTGCCTCAGGTGGCTGAGGGTGAGGATGGGATGGGATGGGATGGGATGGGATGGGATGGGATGGGGATGGAGGTGCCCCCAGGGATGGGACCCATCCACTGCCCTGCTGGGCCTGGCCATGCTCCCTGACAAACTCAAGGGGCTTTGCCAGGGACCAGGGAGGACTCTGGGGTTTTCTGGGTCTCCCACTGCCACCTAGTGATCCATTTCCCACCCTCAGACCTGCAGCTCACCCAGATGGTCCCCCTTAGCCTGGGAGCTGGGGTGAGGGTCTGCAATGGGTCCTTGCACTCTCAAAACAAGCCCAACCCCAGAGCCAGCCCACTTGTGCTCCTCGGGCAGCTCACTCATGTACTGAGCAGTCAGTTCTCAGCCTCTGTAGAAAAGGGCTTGAGACAGACTTGTACTCCCTCTTGGGGTTTTTTTTTCAAGCTGATTTTGTTCATGCTGCCACCAGTTGAGTGGGGGTGTGTGTGATTTCTGTTTTATTTTGTTTGACCCCCAGTGTGTTACAATTGTTTTCTTACCACGGAACTCCTGCAGGCAGAGGTGAGGGCTTGGTGACCCATGGTGTGGGAGGGGTGGAAACAGGTTCCTCAGGCTCAACGGGGGGCAAACCCACTGAAACAGCCCTTGTGGCTTGAGAAAACACTCGCAGGGCTGCACCCTTGGGGACAGCCTGGCCTCCGGGCTGCCAGGACTCATCCTGTATCCCCTGGCCCCCCGAATGCAAAGGAAACCAAAGCCACACTTGGGGAGCATCTCCATGGGGCTTTATTCTCATTTCAGAGAGGAGGACGAGACTGATCACACGTCGTTCTGAGGGCGGTGAGTGCCAGGGCTCTGCGCTGGCTCCTGAGCACCCTCAGCTCAAGGAAGTTCAACTCCAGGGCAGAAAAACCCGCTGGCTTTTGTCTCCGTAATGGCAGGCACAACGCCAGCCTCGGAACGGATTAAGGGGAATAATCTGGAGGGTGGTGCATGGGGATGTGGTGTGGCTGCAGGTAGGAGCTCTCCTGCCCTGGCACACCCCAGGCTGGAGGCAGGGAAGGGACGACACGCTCGGGCAGTGTCCAGGCTGTAGACACCCATGCAAACCACACAGACGGTGATCATCGCTGTGCCCGAGCAGGGAACTGGCAGAGGTGCAAACACACAGGCAGGCGACAGAAGTCCCACCAGGCAGCGTGTTGGGTTGGAGGGAAGGTTGGAGGTGAGGAGTTGAGCAGGACATGGAGGATGCCCGTGGAGGTGAAGGCTGAGCCACAGCTGTGCCATGAAACCCCCTTGGGCAGTGCTGTTCCCCATGCAAGGAGGGGACCTGGACCTTCTGGGTTTGGTGTGTGGGCGAGGGGACTCTACGTGCCCTCCTGGATGGCAGCGGAGGATGTTAATATGGCCATGGTGGGTCTGTTTGGTGTCCCACTCTTAAACTTCTGGGTGGAGGGTGGTCTTTGGGAAGGCTCTTGCTCCCCCGCTGTGGTACCCCACATGTTCAGTGAATTTTCTTCAAAAGCAGGTGGATCCCATTGCTGGACCTGAGGACCAACTGTGGCATCAGTGTGGGAGGCCTGGACGGGTCGGGGAAGAGTTCGAAGCGGAGCAGGGTCAAGGCCAGGGCCACCTTCATCTCATTCATGGCAAACTGCTGCCCAATGCAGTTCCTGGGGAGAGGATGACAAATGTTCCAATTGCTGCCTTCATCCCCGACCACCCCCAAGCTGGGCTCAGCCCATGTGCAAGTTGGGGTACCTCCAGCTGCTGCAAGGATGGCCCCACAGCTAATCTCCCCTAACCTCCCCTGTAAAAAACAGTGTGTGAAACCCTACAGTGACCACAGAGCTTGGGGTGTAGGAAACGCTCTGGAGCTGATGGAGCATGGTGGAGATCCTGTTATGGAAAGCCTGCTTGAGTTGGCTCATGGGAACTGAAGGAGGGTTAACTTCAGGAGCTTGGCTCTGAGCTAGGGCTTCCATGCAAGGCAGCCTATGGGGAAGGAGAGGGGTGAAGGATCTCCTACCTGGATCCAGCGGAGAAAGGAATGAAAGCATGGGAGTGCCTCTGTGCTGAGTTCTCTGGGGTAAACCTCAGGGGGTCATAAATCTGTGGGAGCAACAAAGGCCGTTTGGTCAGTGTTTGTTCTGATATGAGCAGCACCAGGTTATTCCCTGGTCCCCAAGGTATGGCTGGATGTGGTCTCTGCTGTTCCTGGGGGAGCTGCAGCTGACAGGCATCTGTCTACAAAGCCACTGGGTGGATGAGAAGAGGGCGCTGGTGGCTGTGGAGATCTTCCCCTTGGAGATTTCCAGATCACCCACTACAGTGTCCAAGATGCCTGCAGGTGTTTTCTAATCCATGGCAGCAATGATGAAGCTAGACTCCCTCCAGTCCAGACATGCCTGATCCTGGTTCTCCAGGTAGCCACTGAATAGAGGCAGCTGCTCACCCTCCTTCAAGTTTCCCAGCTCTTTCTTTCCTTGAAGCCTCTAAGATATCAGCTTTGAATCATACACTGCCTGGAGGTCTTGGGACTTCTCCTACCACGCTGGGACCTAAGTCTATCCACAGCAGCTGAAAGCAGTCTGAGTATCTCTGTGTCACCACGCATGAAGGCTATTCAATATCCTCGCACAGAATCACAGAATGGCAGGAGTTGGAAGGGACCTTCGGAGATCATCATCTTGTCCAGCCCTCCTGCTAAAGCAGGTTCACCTAGAGCAGGTTGGACAGGAACACATCCAGGCAGTTTTTTGTCATGTTCAAAGCCTTTGGCCTGTTTGGTAACTTCATTAAATTTACATTTAGATATGGAGTGTTGGAATAAGAGAGGAAAAAAACCCAAAACACAGTGGGGAGCTACAGGCTGCCTTATTCAAGGGGAGTGGACATCTGGGCTCAGAGAACATCTCCCTCTTCTTGTTATAAAGGTTAAATACCTCAGGGTCCTCCCACACATCCCGATTCCTGTGAATAGCAAATATGTTCAGTGCAACCTGGCAGCCTGTAAAAGAAAAGTGAGAAAAAGCTCATGACACCTCAGAGCAAAGAGCCAGGAGAGGTGTTTGTAGGATGCCCTCCCTCCCCTGGCTCTGCAGGGGCTGTTGCAGGAGATCTGGCATGGACGATGCCCATCCTGTCCAGACAGGTCACCTCCTAAAACCCTCACGTGGAAGAAAAAATGGCCTCAGAGCTGAGACCCATTTTGGTACCAGTAGATGAAATTTTACTCTTGCCCAGGATCAACACTCTTCAAGACCCCTTTGAGCTCTGTGAACACCCCAATGCCTTGGAGCATGTCCTTGGACACTCTCCAGCCACCCTTCCAGAAGAGCTGTGATGTTGAGCTGTGGGGGCCCTGTACAGCCCTTTGGAGAGAGAAGAGAAGATGGAAGTTCCAGCACCCCCTTCACATAGCAGCTCTAGTGAGGGTGCCCCACTTGTCATGGACAGGAGCATGAAGGATAAGCAAACAACAGACCTGCTGGCAAGCTGCGTCCATCGGAAAATGTGATAGGTTTAGAGAGTTGTCGGGACACGGAAGGAACCGGTGGAAATACACGCAAGCTCTCTTTGACGCACATTGTGGTGTAAGTCATCTTCCCAAGGTCCTCCCTGAAAGCAAACCGTGGGGTCAGGCTGTGTTTGGGTGGCAGAAATAAGGACACCAGCAATGGGGACTGGGCAGGCTGGACCACCACGTTTCCCGTCTTCTGTTGGGTTTTCTCCTTCTAGTTCTCCCTTTGCTGCCAGCATTGCTATGTGAAAAGCAGAATCCCCCAGTGCAGATACAGTATAAAGTGGATAAAATTTCCTTCTCAGGATGAGTAAAAAGAGTTCAAAGTAAAGGAGCAAGAAGCCCTAGCTCACCACTCAATGGTATCTCGGTCTCCCAAGATCCCCTGGATCTCCTCCCTGCACCGTTGCTGGTACTCTGGATGTAAGGACAGGCAGTACAAGAGCCAGGAGATCCCACTGGCCGTGGTGTCATGACCCTCAAACATGAATGTGTCCACCTCGGCACGCAGGTCCTCATCGGACAGCCCAACTCCATTTGCATCCTAATAAAGAGGAGAGAATATAATTCTTAAGCGCACATTAGAAAGAAGTGGCTCCAGAAAGACAGTGAGCAGAGAGTGTAGGATCTCCTTCTTGAACACCAAAGGGCAGCTTCTGTCCAGAGTATCTGAGGATGTCTGTTCTATGAGTGTAAAACTACAGAAGGTAAGAAACAAAGTCTCTTAGGAGGACTACAGCCAACTTGGCCCCCCAGTAACCTTTCCAAAGATCTCATTCTTCTCTGGTTTCTGACAGCTCGCTTATTTTAAACTTTTAATGTGCTCAATGAAAACGAACAAGGAAGATGAAAGTCTGCCCCAGCTCTTTGTGTTCAGTCACTGCATCTCACACATTTGTATTTCCTTCTCTTTCAATCCACGTTTCCCCAAGTTAGGAAATCTAGAGTGGGGAAGCTGTTGCCAGCAGCTCCAGCCAGGGGTGGTGAGCTCCCTGCTGATGCATCCTCAGTGCAATGCAGGTACGTTCTTTGACATTTGATATGATTATTTCAAACATTCACCTTGGTACAAAGAAGAATATCCAGAAAATCCAGGTGTCTCTTCTTCTGGATCTTGTCAAGTTCCTTCTCATTGGAGAGCAACATCTTTCTTTCTTGTATTACCTTATCTATATAAATGAATGATCAACCCGTTAGATGTGTCCTGCCCCTCCAGACAGCTCACGTACTTGTCTGCTCGGTCAGCAGCTTGGACTCTGTTTAATGTGTAACCCTCAGGCCAGTGCATGTTGCAACCCCCCTCCGAGGTGCTCCAGATTAAAGTGGGGTAGAGGTTCAGCTGGGAGACAGGGCTGGGGAGAAAGGGGGAGAAATACCTGTGTGGGTATGGGCCAGCTTGCAGGCATCCTGATACTCATGGCCTTTGCGTGTCCAGTCATAGAAGACGTCCTTGTAAGAAAAAGTCTGGATTCTATTGCTCAAGAGGCAACTCAGGTCATAAACAGCTCTGATATAATAGTCTGAGTTGCTGTAAGGAGACCCAAATTTGAGGCTGGTGTTAGTGACATGAGTGGGGAAACAGAGCACTTGCTTTCCCAAAATTTGAAGGTTCAGGCACTGACCTCTCAGTCTGACAGTTGGCGTTATAACTGAAGGCACATTTCATGATGCTGTCTAGCGTCATCAAGCTCACATCCTGAAAGAGCTCCACTGACTTCCTCTCTGCGATCTTCTTTTCCCATTTATCCTAGTGGTGGAGACAGGAGTAAGGAGGGAGAGACTACCATCTACAATTGGGTCATATTTTCCTGTCCCTCTTCCCAGATCCACACGGCTAATTACTTTCTTTTCTTGCAAGTGGAGGCCTTAGTTCACTATATATTCTGTGAATCTAATCAAACTCTTCTGTGCATGCCTTTTTCCAGGTTTACTGTTACTGGGCTAGGAAAGAATATTCTAGCAGTGGTTGATTTTATTGGAAAGCAGATGAAAGAGAGAATAAGTCGAATGGCCAGAGGAAGGTGAGGGGAGCAATTTCAGAACTTCAAAACTACCCAGAAAGTTCAGTGAAATTCCAGAAACCATCTAAGTCCAGTCTCTTTCCCTCAGTCATTCCCACACTTGGTTATTTTCGCCGGTGCACAGCTGAAAGGTAAAAGTAGCAGGAGTCGTGATTCTTACCAGCATCACTTTGACTGAGTCTGACATCAGGGACACATAGGATTTCAGCACGTCATAATGAAAGGCTGGGGTGAGCATCTTCCGATGCTTGAACCATTTGGGGCCATCCAAGATCAACAGCCCCTTCCCTGCAGACACAAACAGCAAAGGCACAATCAGCTCCTCCAGGCTCTGATCACGGCTCTGACAGCCTTACTGCTGCTTTTGGCCAAGCACAGGCTTAAGTGCAGGGTCTGGGAGGAGGAAGAGTTGGTGGTGGAGCCTTTTGCCCAGCCTCTCTGAGGCCATTCACAGCAGTGCTCTTTGGATGGAGGACAAGCATGCCCACCTGTCCTTCACTGCAACCAGCCACGCATACCTAATCTACCCTGAAACCCATGATGGCAGAGGCACAGGACTTGCTCTCTCAGATAGGTTTTTCTGCCCTAAATGAAATAATTGGGTGCCTTTTGCAGCAGAAGCTGACAGGTGTTAGCAGGACCCTGGAGGACTACCTCGAAGCTGCGTGCAAGCCATGAGCCCTCTTGTCCTCAGTGTGTCTCACCCTACTTGTCCATGGTAGCATCCATCCCTGAGCAAACTGAAGGTTGCTTTGTGAAGGCCAGGGTGTGTGATCCAGGGCAAAGCCATCTGATGAGCTCCTCCACTAGGTGGGCTAATGCTGACACTCAAAGAAACCCTCTCATTTGCAAGCTCTGGTTTTAGAATGGAAGAAAGCGACATAAAGAAAGACGAGAGAGAAGCAGCTGAAATGTATAATATGGCTGAAACGGATAATGGAAGAAAACGGCTTACCAATCCAGGGAACTAAGAATTCGTAGGGTACATTGGACTTGGGATCTGTAAAGCAAAATAGATACCAAACCAGTACGAATGGCTAATGAATTCAACATAACAAAAAAGAAAATTCAGGATAAATTGATGTTAGAGTCCATTCTCTAAATCACTTTGTAGACTACAAATAGTCCCATTTCAGTATGTAAAATACTCTAACACTAGAAGTAGCGTTTAAAAGTGGTCTTCTACAAATACGACCTCAGTGGACTTGAGAAAACCAGAGAAAGGTGTAATGAAAAATGCGTGTGGTAAAGAAATGGCCATGGCAAATCTCAAAGTTGAGAACAATGGATGGGAGTTACTGGAGATGCTCATGTGTCACTCACAGGCATCACGTTCCACAGAAGGGAGCAGGGAGAAGACTTGGAACGTCTTCCAAGACCCATTGCCATGCCAGCTCACCCACATTACTGGGTTTGCTGGGAAACAGAGATATTGTTGTGGTAGATGTCATAGAAGACAGTAAGACCAATGATAATGGAGACAGAGGACTGGGAGGAACAGGCATGTGGTCACTGTTTTGCATGAGAATACAAACTGCTTCATGAAACCTGGGGTGGGAGTTTGTGAAGGGGAGCAAAAGAGGAATTGCAATAGCTGTGAAGGAAGCTGGCAGAGGGGATGACTCCAGGCAAGTTTCCCATTATTTTCTCGGTAGGGAAGTGGAAAGGACATGAATTTCCAAAACCAGATGTAGAGACTTACCTGTTCGGCCAAGTATGCTTTTGGCATATTCAGGATGGTGGATTATTAGAGAAGGCAGGACTGGTCCGAGCCATCTGGGAAAGGCATAGGGGTATTTTTCTCCCCATGACACTATCTGAGTTAACATTTTATCGACAGTTATCTGCAAAAAACAGTTAAGCAGGGACTGAATTCAGGCAGAAAAAGAGGGACATGCCAGGGAGAGCAGAGGCTAAACTTGCCCTCTCGTGGAAAGCACACTCAAGGTCTTCTCTCCTGGGAAATGGGGAGAGAGTGGGTGGACTTGCCATGGGGGGCTTTCCATGCAGCAGATGGAGGAGATGCTGAGCATGGCAAAGGGACCATACACAGGTGGCAAAGCTACCTGAGCTCCTGTGTCCCTGCAGCACAAGGCAGCTCCATGGACAGTCCCTAGCTTTGGCCTGGCTGCAGTTGAGCCACGTTAGGACAGCCTGGCATCAGAGCGGCTTGGTGTTGTACCTGGGAGCTACAGCTGGCACAGACAATGTCAGGATGCCCAGTGAATGGGCCAGGGGGACCAAGGCTGTTACACATGTGTTCTCTAAATTCAGCAGTGCGAGGTGGGCATGCAACATGAAAGCAAAAGTATCTTCACAATAGAAGGATGAAAATGCCTGTGATAAAATGCCCTGCTTTCGTGGCCATGTCTTCTTAGGTGGCTGTAGGGGGAGAGGCTCTTGGTAGGAGGTTTAATACAGAAGAGAGGCATTTTATGGTTGCTCACATTTAAATAATTTCATGAAAGTCCCAGAAATCACCTAACTCCATGGTTAAGCACATGATCCCAAACAACACGGCTCTGTTTCCTACTAAAATTGTGCCCATCTCATATGCAGGCACCCTTTCTGCCTGCCCTGCAAAAGTTTTGGCACTCCTATGGGAAGGAACACGAGCAGGGGACACGTTCCCTTGCATCCTGACTGATATCTTCCACAGTTGTTGGGACAGACCCACCCAGACTGAGCCCAGTTCCCTCCTTACCAGGTGATTGTGGCCGTAGAGCCAGTGTTTCGGGGGACCAGGGAATGCCTCCAGATCTTTGATGAGTTTCTTCCTCTGCCGGTAGAACTGGGCCACCTTCAGCACCACGAAGATGACACCAAGCACCACAGACAGCTGCAAAATGACAGCAGAAGGTCTGGCTATGCTGTCCAGCAGAGACGCCATGCTGGCCCTGCGTCCTGACACTGCCTTCTCCTGCCTGCTCCTCTTCTGCTCCTCCCACACTTGTGCCTGACGGGGAGCTAGGTGCAGGTAAAAATCCTCTCCCTCCTGCTCTGCTGGAGCTGAGCCTGCTGAAGGGCTGCTGGCAGCAATTTATACCAGCAGGAACATCATGGTAAACAATGCGTCAGCTTGGCCGGCAGCCCGATTGCCGGCTGCTCCCACTCACCCTTTCACCTGCTTCCAGCAACCTGTGGATGGAGGTGGCTTGTTAACAACCAACTTGCACATATTTTGCTACTTTCTTTGAAGTCCTGTAGTGACTTTCCCAGCAGTGAGGGAAAGTGCTCAGTCATCCATGCCCAGCTTTAGGATGAAGCTATAGGAGGGAGGAGCTAAAAGGTGGCCAGGCTTGGGCTCTAGCCAAGCTCTGTCCTGTCCTCAGACAAATTCAGGTCTGGAAGTCATTCATCTCCTCACATGAAGTGAGGAACCTTTGCCCAACACACAGGCTGGATGGATCCAGACACCTTCATCTGTAAAAGCAGTGCTCTGAGTGACCACAACATCACACAGCGCCACCAGACTGTAATCAAGAGAACGGACACAACCCCATCAGCACACAAGGGACCATGGCCCTGTTCTCCAAGGGGTTCTGCTGTAGACAAACCAGGAGACAAAACTGCTGCCCAGAAGAATTACCATGGTCAATAGAAAAGACAAGGAGAGGGAAAGCAGCAGAGCAGTAAAATGAGCTGCAGCAAAATAGAGGGCACGTCCACCCCGATAGGGAGGCGTGATGGTAAGGTCATGTTCCCTCTACAGTCCTGGTGAGTCCTCCTTCCCCTGTCTACACAGCACCTCGCCATCCTCCAAAAAAGGCTCCCCATCACTGCATTTACCTCTCCAATGCAGTGCTTGGTTGGTCCCCAGGTAGGACCCCTGCAAACAATCCCTGAGTAGATCCTGCTGGTTACCTGGGCTCACATCCCGTAGGTGCCTCTGCACCTGGAATGGCTTGGATGGAATTCCGGGGTTTGTGGAGGACTTGGGCTGGAAGCCTGCCGCATGTGAGTGACTTCCAGGCATATTGCAAAGAGGAGGATCCCCAGATGTGTTGAAATCATCTCCCATTTGGTTGTTGGGATCTTATGAGGATCAAAGGTGTCATCAGCTGCTGAACCTGGTAGTCTAATGGGCTACTACATAGGGGCTGCTGAATTTTGTGGGTGTTTCTCCTCAACTTAACACATCTCTTCTGACATTTGGGAACTTTCCTTTAGGTTTTAGTCTAAATTATGCCATGGCCATTGGAAAACAATGTTTTCTGCTAGTACGGAAAAAACTACTGTTTGTCCGCTATTCATTGTGCAGATCTATCCTTTTTATAGTGACAGAGACATGGAGATCGCTGGTTGAAGTGAATCCGCATATGAAATGAAAATATTTAAAGGAAAATATTTAAACTTTTTAGACTGAAAGGATATATGAAAAAATCTTACAAGACCCACTGCCTGGGAATCACCTGACTCCACAAAAATGCCTGAAAGTTAGTGAAGTGAGTAACTTTTCCCTTAGCTGGCTTGTGGCCTATTCATTAATCAATGATTGCGAAGACAAAGCCCTAGGTACGGATGGCACCATTTGTATTTCAGTCTCGGGGGGATTTAAAGTGTCTGGCTGCCACGAACCGATGCGGGGGATTATAGATGTACTGCTCATCCATTGTGGTGTGTTGCTCGTTGCAAAGAGGCTGAAGGTCACGGCGTGTGCCGGTGTGGGTGCAGCGTGGGAAGGTGCCCAGCTGTGAAAGCTGGGCTCATCCTGCACTCTTTGAGAGAAAAATCAACAGAAACTCTTTAGGTGTGGTGCACGCCACTCCTCAAGAAAAACTGTTGTTAAAGCAACTCCCTTTTCATTTGAAGTCTTCGCATGCAACCTCTCCGAGCTCTCAACCCTTCTTGGGAGCTCACAGCAAAGCCCCCCATATCTGAGGGCATTTGGGACAGTTTTGCTTTGGATCCGTTGCTGAAATGTGCAACCTAATTCAGCATGGCTTTTTTTGTCTCTTCATGGGTGGGTAACCTAGTGCAGGGAGAAGGAAGACTCGGGCTGACCCTCTGTCCAACGCAAGCAGTGCAACATCACCTGTGGGTCCTTGCAAGGGAGAGGATTTGTTGCCCCTGCGATGCAGCTAGAGGGTGCTGAGTGCCATACAAAGGCTCAGCTTTGCAGCCGAATGGTTCACACAGGGACCTGGTGGGTTCAGGTGGCTCCACCTTCATGTCCCTTGGAGGGATGTTAGTGCAGCCCACTGCTTCTGTCTCCTCTTGGAATTCAGCTGTGGATTTTCTGGGTGACCATTGATTCCTCTGCTGATGTTAGATGGTGTGGTATGTGGTCTCTGTCATTTGCATCATCACCTGGTTCTCAGGTGATGATATTTTGCAAATGCTCGGGCAGGTTGTGTTGGAAGTGGCAGTTTCTAACAGTGGCCTCCAGCTCCAGCAGAGACAATGTTTCCAGAGCTCCTCCTTCACTTCTGGGTTTGCATCCCGAGGTTGGCAGCTTGGACATTTCCACAGAAGATGGGACGAGAAGGCTGACATTGAGACACCTGCCATTGTGGGTACCCAGGGTGCAGCAGGCACAGGGCATGTCAGCTGGGTAACAGCCAGCTCCTACCACGCGTGACCAGATGCCTGCTAAAGTTTGGTCTGAAGAAAGGGACTGTTCATTACTTCTTCATGCTGTTAGTAGAAGACTGCTCTAGAAATACACCTTTCTCTTGAAAGATATCAATTCTATGACCTACTCTTAGTCTGTTCCTGGGCTACAAATACCCTTTTCCTAATCTGCCAACATTGTCTATAACACTAAATCTCTTCAGCATTTCCCTAGAAATAATGACTGCCTAAGTTCCTCAGCTGAAATACAGTGACCCAGTCAATACCACAGCTGTCCACATGGCACTGGGTCTTTGTCAGCATGGCAGGAAGATGTATTGCAAAGAGCCAACAACAACAGCTGAAAATCTCTTGTATCTCCTCAGACTCAGGTGCTTTGGCTGCAAGAGCCCTGTCCTAGCATATTTCTTCAGCTCCCCAGCATGACTGTCCCCTGAACTGGACCCTTGTAACCTATTTTAAGATGGTGCCTCTAATTCTTCAGACTGGGAAGAAGAGGAAAGAAGAGTTATATCCTCTTCCTGGCATTTCTCAACCTGCTTTCTCCCCATCACCATTGCTGGTAGGCTGCATCCTTTGGGCCAGAGCCTGGTAAGTCATTAGAGCCACGTCCATCAACATTTTTAAAGTTTTAAGAACACACTCACTCTCTTTGTGTTGCCTTGGAGAACATCCCTGGCAGGCACTGAACAGCATTAGCTTTTCACACACTTGGCCATCTTCGTAAGACCAAGTGTAGCTTGTTATGCCAGGCTAGCTGGATCTGTGCAAAAGTTCAGACGAGAGTTAAAGGTTGTTCTTTTGGAGGCAGAAGGCTGCAGTCTGTCAGGTTTGGCATTTCTTACTGAAGGCTTTGGCTGTAGCCAGATCAAGAGGGACCTGATCTGCCGTGACAACTTCATGCTCCTGAGTGGGAGCACCTGACTCCAGGGACCTCATGGCCATGGAAGTTGTAGGAGAAACATCTAGTAACGCCAGCTCTTCCTATGATCCTCCACCTGTCCTGCAGCACCATGATTAATGGGCTTCCCATCAGGAGAGGAGGCAGTGGAGGCTGGTTGGCTGGCTGGCCAGTTGGCTGGTTGGCCAGATGGCTGTGAAGTGTATGCATTGCAGTTGGTTGGGAAGCTCCTGCTGATGCTTCTTGCCTGCATGAGGAGGAGAAGGATGAACAAGCAGCACAATGAGAGACTTTTGGGCTGAGGCAGATCTAAGGCTCTGCAAAGTGCCTTCAAAATGTGACCTAAGTAGACTTGGGGGGCGAAGGGTATGAGGAGAGAAATGTTACCATACACTTTCTCTCTTTATCAGATGACGTCACAGAGAGAGTTTGGATGGGTCTGCCATGATGCTTGGGATTAACCTTGAAGTTATGTTCAAGTGGTGTACGCTACAAGAGACCCCATTCACCATCTCCAATGCATCATGGACTCTGCTGTAAAGCTGGCCCTCTTCCAGGCTTTTTTTTCCCTCTCAACAAGCTCTAAAATGGCCCTTAGGCTCTTTCAGAGACGCCCTCTAGGAAACGGTTGAAAAACAATTAGCTTCTTGTCTGGCCTTGCCCATGACTGAGGGTGGGAGGTGGAAGAAGGGGAGCTCCGTAGGGCTGAGGACATTGGAAGGTGGGATTGCTGCTGTGGGTCCCTCATGTCAAGACCTGCAGCACACTCATAAATCCAGAAATGTCATGTAGTTGGGTGCTTTACAAGGTCCATGTACGGAACACAGCGAGAGCTGGGGGCTGAGCCTTTGGTCGGCACCAATGGAGCTGTTTTGGGGTGTCCTGTGCCACCTGCCCAATTACCAGACCATCTGATCTGGATCCAGCCGGCATCTGTCAGTAATCACCTACAAAATAACTCAAAAATCCCCCAAGACCCACAGGTGGAGGGACCAGGCTGGAGTGGTGTCAGATGAAACTTTTATAACAACACAGAAATTTTCTGTGTCCAAAGTCCCTGGACAATGGGTTTCACCGTGGATTACTGAGCAGGGTGGATTTTTACCCATCTGGCTCCCTGGTAGTTATTTAATAACCAGTAACAACTGTTGAGCATGGAGCCAAGGGGATATGGGTTGTCTTGAAGGTTAAGTGAGATGTCAAGAGTTGAGCTGACAGGGAGGGGACATAGGGGACAGAGCGGCTAAACCTACATCAGTGGGGGTTTGGAACAAGAATCTGAGCTTGGGTAATAGCAAAACTGGGTGCCTAAACCAGCCTTCGGCCTCTGCATTTTCTGTTTCACTGGTGGAGGGGAGACAAACACCTTTCTCCCGTATTTCAGAGATTTCATGGTGAGAGAGGGCACGAACACTTGACACTCTAGCACAGCCTGGGGATAATAACTCAGGGGTTTTTGCAGTGGAAGAAATATGGAAGTTCAAAAGAGAAAGTGAAGTAGCCACAGAGCCTCAAATGGAGAAAAGTGAAAGGGGACAACACTGGTCTGGTCATCATAAGGAATTGGGAGAAGGCCAGAAACATTCTGCTTAGCACCAGGACAACCTACAGCCCTGTTGCTCCCAGGCATCCTGACTGAAGTAAGGAACCTCCGAAATAAGATCTCAGCATGACGAAGCAGTTACAAGAGTGGTCTGGGGAGGCTGGCAGAATGAACAGGGTCTTGGCTTGACCTTCTGGACATCTGAGGCTGGCAAAACTACAGTTGGGTGTTAAAGGGCACTTGGAAGGTTGTCAGATATTTGCAAAGAGCCTTTGCACATTTGGCTTGATGCTGTGGATGTCCACATCATGGCAGTGTACGTCATGACCGCTCTGGCCACAAATGTAAAAAAACCCAAATGTTACACTGAAGGATTCTAATCCCACACCACAGCCATGGACACATCAGGCTGTGGAAGTTGCTTCCAGGGTCCTGAGAATTTCTCCACTTAATTTAGACACCTAAACAGAAGAAGGAGAGGATCTTCCTCACTGATTTAACTCATACTGTTTGCATTCATTGCAGAAGAACTGGTTTACCGAGCAGGTGAAATTTTGATGGCAAATGGGTACTTTGCCCCAGAGCGTGACCTTGCAGCAGCTGCTTTCCGCAATTGTGCTTGTGTCTATTCGGATAGGAAGAAGAGTCCAGGCCCATCTGTCCCTGTGTGTTCCTGCAGTGCTTAGTGCTGACAGATGAAATGGAGCTGTAATGCCAAAAAAAATAATAATGCTTCAAGCTTCCAAACACGATATATGAGGAAATCACGGCAAGAGCCCAGCAAGCGTTCCAGAGTAATGTGAGCTGACTGGATCCCATCTGACCACACATGTCTTGAGGATGGATTTATATCTGGAAGCATTTAATACAGCTGCCTTACAAATGTGTTGCAACACTTATTTAATTTACAAGCTGCTTCCAGTGTAAAATCCCAGAGGGGTTTAGATGGAAATTGCCGGTACCATCTGATAATGGGTTTGCCCGGAGAGTGGCGTGGGGGACCGCATCCCTTGGCAGAGTGAGCTGCTCTCACCGCTGGTTCTGCTGTTCCCATCGTGCTTGGCAGCATGCAAGGAAGTACCACCAGCAGACTGCGATGGACGGGTACCCTCTGCGTGACGGGATGTGGCTCTACAGCTCTTATGACAATCTCTGTGGGGAAAGGAATAACTGCGTGAGTAGATGGAGTCTTTGCTCTGCCGTTATTGAAAGGCCAAGCTGTAGCAATGAGAAAAATCCAACATCTTTTAAACCGAAACAAAGATGTATCCAGTTGCACCCTGCATAGTCCCTCTCACGAACTCTTGTTGAATTAGTTATCTGAAGGTCTGAATCAGGCAGTCCAAGGTCAGCTCATCATCGTTGCAATTACCCTTTCAGCAGAAAGTAGGGAAGGATCAAAGAATGAGGCAACCTCTCTGCGTCCAGTCCTTGACTGTCTTTATTGCTCTGAGTGATACATCCAGGAGGGGAAAGGTAGCTGGTGGCAGGAGCTCTCAGAAATTACATTCTGGAAAGATCTGGTTTACTCTGTCCCTGGGACACAGTTGCCCCAGAAGCCCTGTTGCAGCCTCAGCCCAGCTCGCCAGTTCAAAAGCAGAGCAGCCAGGGAAGATGTGGGATGCAGGATGCAGGATGTGGGATGGTGCAGGATGCGGGATGTGGATGCAGGATGCGGGATGTGGATGCAGGATATGAGATATGGGATGCGGGATGCATGATGCAGGACGCGGGCTGCTTGGCCTGGCGTGCAGCGCTGGCCCACGTGGCTTGGGGACAGCGGGAGCTGGGCTGCCATGCACGGAGTTATTTAGAAGAGTGTGACTCTAGCTCTTGGCCTCGGAGGGTGCTGGCACCAAGGAGAGCTTTGTGCACAGATCTGATGCTTGGTTTGGGTATGTGACTGCAGGAGGAAGGATCCACAGGCACAATGCAGAGAGGAGGATGAGGATGCTGCAGAGTGTCTTTCCATTTCCTCTTCAGAGATGGAGAGGCAGATTTTTACTGAATCCTAAAAGTCATGAGGGGGCCAGTGCCTGAGCAGGGTGAGGGCAGGAGCAGGCTGGTTGTTCGGTCCCAGGGCCAGGACCATGCACATATTGAATGATCCAGTTGGGAAAGCAGCAGGGCAGCCTTTCCTCTATCCCCGATTCAGTCTGCTCCCAAAACCCAGACCAGAATTACACTGCTGTAGCCTTACACCACATTCATTGTTCTTCTTTAGGCTTTTGGATTATGCAGCAAAAGTGGTGACCTGCTCTTAAAACCTCTGAAAATGCAGATTTCCCAGGCAATTTATGTCAGGATTTAAGCAACTTTAGGGAATGCTTTATGCTATGTAATCTGTATCTACGTAAATGCAATTGAGCAGCTGCCATTTATTTACCTGAGAGCCGTTATGCCAAGTTCCCCTAGTTTGAGCCCCTTTTACCTACTCCCTTTCAGTAGCTGCACCATGATTTCAGTCTTGTGCTCTTGCTCATCAGATGTGCTTGCTTTAATCTTTCACATTTGCATGCCAAGGTCCATCCACTCCTTCTTAGATGGTATTTTTTTCAAACCTTGTCTTAAAAGGAAATTGGATCTAATATAGAGATGCATGTCATTTTCTTCTGGTAACCAGCTATTTTGATTAAAAATTTTCTCATTTTACAGTTTAGAATATGTAGGCAAGGTACATTTTGGAAGTAAATGTAGTTTCCTTTATACTTAAATCTCCAAACAGGGTTGAAGGACACTGTCTCATTTCACCTAGTGAAAGGAGATGCAAATGAAAAATTTTTGAGAAATATCTGTATTTATCTATCCAAGTATGAGGTTTGCTTTGATTACAACAGCAGGATATTATTGATTCGCATTACTTTTGTGAGCCTCTATATCTACAAAATACCTGTTGGAGAGATTGCTGCCTGTCCGTCATTTCCCCTCTCGGATTTTGTGCCACGGCTGTGCTTGCCCTTGTGCTTCGTGCTGGCGCTTACGCACCTGCATCCCATTCACTGCAGCATTTTTTCAATTTATCAAGATAATTTTTGAATCCCAATACCGCCCTCCAAAGTGCTTGCGGTGTCTCACAGTTTTATAACATTTTACACTTTAATAAGCATACTCTGTCCCTCTCTGCTGCGGGGATATCTCTGATTGCAACTCGAGAGCTGCACCTCGCATCCGGAGCGGGGACAGGCAGCTGGAGCCTGCGGCCGCAGTGAGCATCCCCTGCAAAGCGGCTGCCCTCCTGTTGTGCCAATGCTCCTGCTTCTTTGAGAGGAGCTGGCTTACACCAAAATAAATTGGATTAACTCGGAAGCAAAAATAGGTTGAACTGGGATTCGGTTTTCCCAGCATAGGTGGAAAGCCAACATTGCCAAAGGGCAGGAAATAGAGAGGGAAAAGCACATGGAAAAGCACATGTACTGAGAAATCTTGTTTTCATTTTACTTTCTAGAGTCCTGATCCTTATGTATATAAATGAGAGCAGCGGCTAAAATTGTGTGCTGATTGAGCTGCCATTTGACAAGGACTGCCTTTACGCATAAGCATAAACATATTTTCAAAATATATCTTTCTCATTATAAGTTCAGATTTGTTCTTTTGGTGGAATTCATTGCAAAGGAAGGGAGTAGTATCATCATTCAGATTATAATATGGGGTTCAACAAGTTACTGATTTTTTCTTCAGAAAAGATTTCTGTTCCTGGGAGGCTCTACCTCTGAAAAATCTTGGTTTTCGGAGGAACTTGAAGTTTGAAAATGGAAATGGCATTTTGAATCTATTTTGGTTTTGAGCCCAGAAAATAATAGCTGGGTTAGACTGAAGTCTGGCCTGATGCTTGTGTTTTCATGTGCTTTTTTTCCAGATAGTATAGCATATAGAATAATGTGCCGTAATCTGAAATCCCTGCTTACCCACCCGGAGCAGCTAAGGGATGTAGGGTAAACCCGACAGCTCAGGATGGCCTCTGAGCTCCCAAATTTCCCAAACTCCATTCATGCTCTCCCATGAGAAGCTGTTGTAAGCTTTATTTTTTAAATTGTTGTTTAACTATCATTATTAATTTATTAATTATTATTAATTATTCTTTTTAAAGTTATCAATTCGATCTCAGAGATTTTCAAGCCTTTTGGCTAAAAACTAGTAGGTGACCCTGCAAACCCTTTCCTGGCAGACATAGTGCTCTCAATAAGCAGGAGGGACTCTTGAAGGTGCGCGAAGAAGGGACGAGGCTGGGGGATGCTTCCAGCACTGCCAATGGCTCCCGGTGCTGAGGATGCGTAGACTGCTTGGTCTGGCAGATGCTCTCCTGGCAGGACCAGAGGAAATGGTCTGAAGTTGCGGCAGGGGAGGTTTAGGTTAGATATTAGGAAGAATTACTTTACTGAGAGAGTGGTCAGGCACTGGAACAGCCTGCCCAGGGAGGTGTTGGAGTCGCCATCCCTGGAGGTATTTAAGAAACGTGTAGACATAGCACGTCAGGGCATGCTCTAGTGCCCGAGATTGTTGGTTTGTGTCTGTTTGTGGGTGGGGTGTGGTTGTGGGTGTTTGTTTTGGTTTGGTTTTGGTGTTTGCTGTTGTGGGGGTTTTGGGGGGGGGGGTTGGGGTTTTTGTTTGTTTTTCTGTTGGTTGGACTCGATGATCTCAAAGGTCCCTTCCAACCAAGAAGATTCTGTGATTCTGTGAGGTGCTGTGCTGGCTGGAGACCTGGGGGCACAGGCCCAGCTGGACACCCCCAGGGTGGGTCATGTCTCTTGCTGCTCATGGGTTTCCTCTCCATCTCCCATTCCTAAAGGGGTTTTACATGATATTTGTGACAAAGCAGGCAACCATCAGCAATAAAAAACGATGCAGCTGCTGTTACAGGAAAAATTATTGGTTTATTAACACAAAAATTACAGAATATTTTTTGCAGTTTAGGCAGAATGTGAGAGCCTGAACTAGAATCAGTGCTTTCAATGAAACAGAGACACATTGAGTGCAAGAAGAGAGACAGAGGTCTGCCACGTGCTGTCCCCGCTGCAGGAGAGGAGGGCTGACCTCTAGGCACTGAGGAAGGTGCTGACGACGGAACAGGGCTGGGAACGGCCATGGATTCGGCCAGGACATGAGTGTGAAGGCAGGATTTGGTAAGGAGGAAGCTGGTGGGACCTGCAGATGTTCCCAGGCCAGGACAGCCCTTATGGCAGGGCAAAGGGACAGCCGGAGAAGAGGCATGGCCAAGCCCGGCTGCTCCGAGATGGGCACTCATGGAGCAGATGGCAATGGGTCTGTGCAATGCCATCCAGGCTACCTGGGCCCAGGCCAAAAAGGGCTTTCAGCTGGCGGAAGCACCACCGAAATCAGGAATCCTCATCCCCAAATCCTGCCCTGCACCTTTTGCCCCAGAGAAACATTGTCCCATCATCTGCTTGGTCCCTCCCTCCGGCAAAGGCAGGATTTTTTGACCATCAGCGGATTTTCTTTAGATACAGGTGAATCCCATTCTTGGAGCGAAGGATGATGCGAGGTATTTTGCAGGGAGGCTTGGCGGGGTCGGGCGAGAGCTCGAAGCGGAGCAGGGTCAGGGCCAGCGCCACCTTCATCTCATTCATGGCAAACTGCTGCCCAATGCAGTTCCTGGGGCAAAACAGAGCAGCTCAGCCACCCCATCTCAGTGCTGGGCACAGCAAAACCCTATGGCCAGATCCCAGCCCTCTCCACACAACCAGCGCACAACCCTTCCCCTCTGCAGCTCTGTGGGTCCCAGGTGGTGTTTTGGGTGGCAAAAGCAGGGGCATGGGCTGAGCGGGGGAAATTCGGGGGAGCATCGGGAACTCCTGGATGTGTGAGCATGGAGAAGGAGGGGAGATGGGGAAGCCAATGGAGAGGCCAGCAGAGCTGAGGTGATGGGTCTCCAAGCAGGAGGGTCTGCAACGTGTTTGCCTCAGTGGGGTGGGAAGGGAAGGATTGGGAGCAGGGGAGAATGGGAAATCAAAGGACCCAGGGGTGGGATGGGGTCTCAGCATCAAGGAGAGGAGAGCAGGTGAGCCCAGAATGCTGCAGGCTTCCCGTGTGATGCCAGCAGGATGCTCAGTAGCTTTGGGACCCCATTCCCCATCCCCAAGAAGGGCCCAGAGATGCTTCCTTCCCATTTTGCCTGCTGGAAGCAGAACCCCTCTGCGGCACACGTGCTTGGTATATGCTCATGAACTACTTAATGCTGCAGGGCCAGGACTTCAGACGGTGGTCTCTGAAAGCACTTTTTGAGTGCTTCTCTGATAGTAACTATAACAGCAGCACATGTTTCTCGGGGTGAGCAATTTCCAGGGATGCGTGTTTTCTCTCCCTACTACTCCTTCACTTTACCTCGATCCAGCAGAAAAAGGCAGAAAGGCGTGAGAGTGTCTGCCAGAGACGTTCTCCGGGGAAAACCGCAAAGGGTCAAACACCTGCAAATGAAGAGTTCACAGCAAGAAAAGTGATGATTTAAGGAAGAGAGTATTGACCACTATCTTCAGACATGTGACACCCCATAATTTCTGAATAACCCCATTGGAGAGAGAATTCATTTTGAGATGGACTGAAACTCATACACCAGACTCCTTTGCTTTCCACTGAGTCTGGCAATACTTTTGCCAAGATAAACCAAACATAGATAGAATGAAAATTAGGGAGCTGGGATTCAATTCTCCACCTGTAGACTAAGTAAAAAATAATCTTTTCGCCTGTTAATACAACAAGCTCTTCCGAGCACTTTGTCTTACTATTTGGGGAGCACCCAGCCCTAACACTGCTGTCTGACCACCATGTGCCACAGCTGGCCAAGAGTAACACAAGGTGGTCACATCTCAGCATGATTCCCATGGCCAAAGGTGCTCAGCAGCAAGGGGGCACTCTGCTCTCCCACTAACAGGTGAAGAGGGCATTCAAAGAGGCACATAAAGGGGAAAAATTATTAGAAGGGCAAATGGAAACTTACCGAAGGGTCTTTCCATACCGCAGGGTTTCTGTGAATGAAATAAATGCTTATCGCAGCAACGCTGCCTGTAAAGCAATGGAGGAGGAGAAAAAGGACTCAGTGACAAAGAAACTAAATGGGAAGTTGCAGCCTGTTCACACATGATGGAAATCATCATGGTCTTCTCTGTCAACTGGAAACCTATGAGGGTTTTGTCATTGGCTTCAGAGAAAACTAAACATTTTCCATTTGTTTAGAATCATAGAATCATAGAATTGTCTAGGTTGGAAGGGACCTTCAAGATTATCTAGTCCAACCATCAATCTAACTCTGATAAAAAAACACCACTAAACCATGTCACTAAGCACTATGTCAACTATGTTTAGTTGTAAGCAGGCAAAAGGTGGGAAAGAGGAAGGCAACGGCACCATAGGCATGTGGTCCCCAACCTGACACTGCCCACTTGTGTGCCAAATCAGAGAACGAATGCAGCAGCATGGGGCAGTTCCCATTCTACAGGTTGGGATGGGACCAGACCCTGTCCCCTTGCTCCTGCAGTTTGCCAAAATGGGTGAACCGTGAGCTTGGTCAGGAAGAGAAAGGGCTTTTGGCACAGGCACAGATGACCTATAGTGATGGTGGCAGGAAGGATGTCATGGGGATGCTGCTGTACAGCCCAGACGTCAGCCTATCAAGAGGATGCCAACACCTGCACAGTCCTGTCTGAATGTCTGTGCTGGTGAGGAGCAGGTCACAGAGGCAGGGCTGTCACCTTTGCTCTGTGGCAGGCAGCGAGGATGTGGTTGATGTCCAAGAGCATGGTTTCGTGATGTGGGAATGGGATTTACAGACCTTCAGGCAAGGTGCGTCCATCAGGGAAGGTGATGGGTTTGTTGAGCTGCCGGGAGACGCCAGGCACTGGTGGGTAAAGGCGAAGGCTCTCTTTGATGCACATGGTGCTGTAAGTCATCTTGCCCAGGTCCTCCCTGCCGGGACAGAGGCAGAGACAGGCTGAGCCCACGCTCCCCCCACTGCCCTGCTGCCGGGAGGTCCCTTGCCCCATGGCCACCAGCCCCCTGGGCAAACCCCCTTGCAACAGATGGGGTGTATGGAGGGACCCACAATGTCTAATCATAGGCTGCTGCAAGCTGGAGACCCCAAAATACCTCTGAACAACCTTAAACTCAAGTGCAAAGTGACAGCAAAAGGTGAAAAGCCATGACTACAACGTCCTGTGGCGAGAAAACAGGAGAAAGCAAAGGGCAATGTTGGTGGCCAAGGTCTCGGCACGGCATCCAACATGTCCTACTGGTCTGGGATGTTTTTCTCTCATGTCTGCCCTGGCAACAGGAGCCCTGAAAGGCAGGGAGGCAGATTTAGCTGAAGGATGCAGTATCTGCTCCATCCTATGAAGTCCCTGTGCATGCAGCAACCCTACAAATCAGTCCTTTAGCACCCCAGCTTTAAGGTCTTGAAGATATTGCTCACTTAGAAATACCGGCGATGGGAAAAGAAAGTTACCAGCTGAGGAAATGTGCAACCTTACCACTGAAGCGTCTCTCGGTCCCCCAGGATCCCCTGGATCTCCTCCCGGCACCGTGCCTGGTGGTCGGGGTGTGACGCCAGGCAGTACAACAGCCAGGAGATCCCACTGGCTGTCGTATCGTGGCCCTCAAACATGAACGTGTCCACCTCGGCACGTAGGTCCTCATCGGACAGTCCAGCTCCATTCTCATCCTAACAGCCCAGAGACACTTTCAGTGGCCCATATATATATTTTTATATATATATATATGTATATTTTATAGTGGTGCAGATCCATATATATGAAATGTAATATCCCAAGAGGGGACATTATATTCTTTCAGCTATTGCAAAGGGGTGTGGTGATGCCCCTGGGATACGTATAAACCAAATCAATCTCTGTTTAGACTGAATTCAGGGCCCTTTTTCCTCCACTTATAAATCACTTTATCCCCCTGATATTAAACCACCAGGACTATGAAATCTGTCTGCGTGTTGTATTCCCCAACAGACGCTACCAATGTTTCCATGATGGAAAATTGGATCACCTTGGCCCCTCCGCAACTGGGTCGGACTCAGACGGGGCTAATTTATTTTAATGGCTTGCGCAGTCCTGAGGGTCTCTGGTGGTTTGTGGCACCCCTGCAAAGACTGAATGGCTTTTGGACCCTGCTGCCCCGCCACACACCCACTCCTCACCACTCACTTTGGCACACAGCAGAATGTCCAAGAAGTCCAAATGCCTCTTCTTCTGCATCTTTTCAAACTCCTGTTCATCTTTAAGGGACTCTTTCCGCTCATGGATCACCTTGTCTGGGGAAGAAAGAGTTATAGGTTCATCGGGGGCAGGAAATGCTGAGCTGCAAAATTGTCCTGCCAATGCAAAGCTCAACCAAGGGGGTGACCACCACTCAGTCCACGATGCATTCGACAGGTGGACTCCAGCATCCCAGGCAGTCTGGCTTTTTCAGCAGCATGACAGCAAACGTCGTGCACATTGCCATCCTTTTCTGCAAACTTCTTTGTCCACCACAGACTCCTCAGCCTATTTTACCCTCTCCTCCTGCATTAAAATCACTCCTGGCTTGGATAGGATTATCATTCCTTGCATCAGTGTTGCCTGCAGCACCCATCCCATGTCTCACCAGTCTCTGGTCAGGAACAGGAGTGTTCTCACAGGGGAATTCCTGTTAGTCCAGTTTAATAACCCAGGAGCCCCTTGCTTCATGCCTAGATGAGACCACTGCCGCAAGCTGATGCTCTGCTTGGATCCTGGCTCCAAACCTCCAGGCAGGGTCACTGCATGGGCAAGGAGGTGACTTGACTGCCTATGGTCAGCCATCACCCTCCCCTGCTCGAAAGCTTTGATAGAGGATGAAGGCAGAGAATACCTGTGTGGTCGTGAGCGAGCTGGCAGAACTTCCTGAACCGATATCCATGGGGGCTGAGCCAGTAAATGATGTCGTTGTGGTAGGGGAAGATGCGGAGGCGCTGGTTCACCAGGTGGCATAGGTCGTAGACGGCCTGGATGTAGGTGTTTTTCCTGGGGGGAGTGCAAAATTGGAAGCATCGTGACAACGAATTTGCCCGTGTCTCTTCTGAGCTGCAAACTTTCTGCCAGGGTTTGGGGCAGCCAGCACCAACCTGTTGGTCTGGCAGTTGCTGTGACAACTGAAGGCACATTTCATGATGCTATCGAGAGTCATCAAGCTGACATGCTCAAAGAGCTCCACCGGTTTCCCGTCTGTGATCAGCTGTTCCCATTTATCCTAGGGTGCAAAGGAGATAGAAATGAGAAGGCAAGGGACAGTTCTGCATGATCTGCGATCACCTTTGGGTTAATGAGTGCTCAGCTAGGGATACAACCCAGAGAAATCAAAAAAAGAAGAGGATCTCTTAGTTGCCATCAAAATCCCGGAGAACAGAAGCCAAGAGTGGGATGATTAATGCAAAATTTGTCTCAGGCAGCTGCTACTCTCGAATCCTGGCAGCAGTGAGCCCTGGTACACCCTATTCTGGGACAAGGGGACCCTGGTGAACCCCAGGATGGGCACATCGCTGGGTAATGTGGTGTGTTACCAAAGCCTCTCTTAGGGTGCAGTGTGTTTTCTGCACAAGACACTCATATGTTGGCATTGGGCTTCACTGAGGCTGTGTTTTCTGTCTTTTCTCACAAGCACATATGACTTCAGTGACTTTGGTGTCTAAGATGCAGGCTTCCATCTCACAATCTCTCTCCCACAGTGTTTTCCCAGCATATAATATAGGAGCTCTTGCTCGACTCTTCCCATAGGGGATCCCTACAGAAAGCATAAACAGTGTCTCTTCTTGCGTGGCAGACACGAAATGATGTTGAATCCTCTGTCCATTCGTGGCTGTAAGGAACCAGAGGACTCTAAAGCTGAGAAAGGGGGGAGTTGGAGGAGCACAGTCATATCTGAACTCCCACAGCATGAAACCGGGCTGGGGAACAGGACTGTTATGGACAGACTTATGTCCTTAACACATACAACGATTGCCACCTGGTGGCACGGGCTCCCACAATAGGCACTTTGCTTTATCTGCAAGGAATTATAAACTGCCAGGCACTTGTGGGCATTACAAAAGCTCTCCTGGGTCTCTAGCCCCCCGGCTCCTGGCTGCTCCCTGGGCTTGTGGGAGAGAGGACAGCCAGGAGCTGCTGGGGAGGCGGGAAGGAGGGAGACAAAGGAAAAGGAATAGATCTGGCAGCCAGACTCCTGCTGGTCCACGTGCGCAAAGCCTGGTGCCCTTCACCTGTAATTCACACTGGTTTCCATTGTGCCCAGCACCAATGGATGGAAGAAGAGTGCAGTTTCACTGTGTATTAGACAAGGCAGGGATTGCAATCCAGTTATGGGTATGTTGATAGCAGAAGGTACTCTTTAACCTTAGGTCACAGTATAGCTCTGTTCCAACCTTTATATTTTCAGGATTTATTACGAAACTTTATTTACTTCAATTCTTCATTTACAAAACAAAACAAAAAAACCTTATAAGAAGTTGCAGCTGGGATTGAGATTATGCACAGTTTGGGGATGGCAATAACATTAACCCTCAAATCTTGGCCACAGAGCCCACAGCGGTACCAGAGACACAGTCCCTGCAGGGAGGCTCGACCTGCTCATTCCTTCCAACTCACGGGCAGGGATTTGTGGTGACTCAGAAAGCTTGACCACCAGCACATAGCCTGTCCTTACAATTACCAAGTTGTAAGTATGGGCACTGTAAGAAAACCCTGCTCCAGCATTTACCTACTAACAGGGCGGAGAGAGAAGCATCAGATATGAGTCCTACCAGCATCACGTTAGTAGACTCTGCCATCAGGGCCACATACGGTTTCAAGACGTCGTAATGAAACCCCGGAGTCAGGAGTTTTCGATGTTGGTGCCATTTCGGCCCATGTAAGATCAGCAACCCGTTCCCTGGGGAAACACAGGCAAGGCATGTTTTGCTGGGCACAAGCAGGCTGGTTTCACCTGCCTGAGGACACAGCCTCTGCCTTCAAGGAACACCATTAAATCTGTCTGAGCTGCTATGAGAGAGCGTTTCCAAATGCTGCCGTCAGCTCCAGGGTTCCCCAGGCCGAGCAGAGCCCTGCTCAACTGAAACCACCCACCACTGCCTCCAAAAAGAAACACCGTCACTGCTGGAGCTCAGAATTTCAGACCAACAGATGCCTTTTTCAGCGGTCCTCTACTGAATCTGAGCTTCTCCCATCACCACACTTTGCTAACTATGGACATGTAAGTGGTTCTCATTTGTACGTACGACTATGTCTGAACTTTCTTTCCTTGAATCTCAAAAAATAGCATTATTTAGTACCTTTTTCAATTCAACGTAGTAATTTTGGGAAACCTTTAGTTGTAACTGGAAGAAGGCCAATGCTGTTTATTTATAGCATGTTCTTGACTAACTTCAGAATCATTCCTGGTAGGCAAAGCCCTGGGAATACATACCGATCCATGGGACAAGGTGTTTATAGCTGATGTTATCCTTGGGATCTGTAAAAAAATCATCAGGAAAGAGAAAGTAAAATGGTCAATGTTTCAGTAGCATCAACCCACCGGTTTGCACCTGAAAGCTCCCTCTGGGCTCTCGCTTTTGGTTGGGTATGAAGCAGAATTGGTGGCATCCCTGCAGAATTAATCAGTATTTCACAACAAAACTACACCGTTTGGCCCAGCTGCAAGAAGCACGTACAAAAGCAGATGCCCAGACTGGAATAAACAAGAATATTGGTAGTCCAAAGTCTGTGCTGTGTGATAAATGATTAACCCTCTCAGGCAGCACTGTTTAGCACCTTTCTCTCTGGATGCACCAAAGACATTGGCACCACACTAGGAGCCAGGAGTCTGAGCCGGGAAAAAAAGCTTCCAGCTTTCTTCTCCTCGCTGAGGCCAGGCACCAAGAAGATAACTTTTCAATGAGCACTTGAGGAATTTTGATTTTCCAGGTTTGGGGGGAGTCCCGGTCATCCCTGCAGCCCTGTGTCTGAAGCATTGAGGGCACGGCACGAAGGAGGGACATCTCTCCGTGCCTTTAGATGATTTCTGTAAGACAACCTCTCTGTGAAACCCTGCCTTGCTGTGCATTTTTAGGCTGGCATGGGAAATCTGCAGGCTGTGGTTGTTGCTCCATAGCTGGAGGCATCATCTCCTCACCTCCTCTGGCCAACAGAGCCTTGGCATAGTCGGGATCGGTGACAATCAGGAATGCCGAGAAACTCCCAAACCAGACAGGGTGAGCGTATGGGTACTTCTGTGCCCAGATCTCCACCTTTTCCAGTGACTCCTCCTCCTTGAGAAACTGTAGTTGTGGGGAAGTAGAAAGAAAAACAATACTTAGATTCAGAGAAAAAATAACAAATAATATCCCAAACCACTTTCTTAAAAAGCTCAAGATCTTTCTGTATCACAAAACCAGGTGATCGCAAACAAGGTGTTGTCCCTCTGGGTTTGCAGAGCATGAAAAGCAGAGATGTTTGTTACTTTTAAACCTCATATAAAATAATTCTTCCTTATCAATTGACCCGGACCATGGACACTTCCTAACCACTGACCCCTTAGAGACAGTGGTGGTGCCTATCAGTCCATGTATGTTACCTGCTCTTTTTTCCATGGCCACCCAAAAGAAGACTCAGATTTGCCCCAGACAGCATCTGCATTTTGTGACATGCAAATACGTTCTCACTCACACATAGCTAAGCAATTAGCACCCTGCAGCCGTGAGAAAATACAGCAGCACTTTTACAGCGGCCAACAGCATCACTGCTCTGTCTGCCCTGGTGCAACGATGCCTCCTGACCGGGAAACCTGGGCCACAGCTTCTTCCAGCCATTTAGGTGGAAAGGCCAATGTCCAGGTAAAACTCAACAGAATGAGACCACAGTCACTGACAGAATGTACTCTCTGACATCACCGACAGATGCTGGTTAATAACAATTCAGATTTAATTGACTTTCAGAAATTGAATTTAATAGGTAATGAAGAGCTGGTGCTCCCAGAAAGGTTTATCTCTGGCCCTTGGAAGCTGCGCGCTGGGGAGTAATGTGAGCACCAGCATTCATATCAGTGATACTGGCGGGTTTACTCTTTGAAAGCAGTCATCATTTTATTGCTTTTATAGCCAGTGTTGTTGTATATTAAACAGGCAATAGCCAAAAATCAATCATCAGAAAGATCAGGGGAAAGATCCAAAGTCACAGGCAGAGAAAAAAAGATCACAGAGACAAAGCTGTGTAGGAATTCTCATTTCTTTGAACAGAAATGACATGGCATAATATGCAGGGGGAAGGATTTTGGTCAGCTAGGGCTGACATAGCTGCTGCTGCTGCTTTGACTTGAAACTTGAAGTTTAATTACATCTGCATACTGCTGCAGAAATCAGCCCCAAAGTCACCCTATTGATTAAGTCAAGTGCGTATTTCTTCAATGGCTTTGGTGCTGAGTTATCTCAGCTCAGCTCTTAGTTTGGTTAATGTTTCTCAACCCAGGAGATGGCTTATACTCAAATAACCACCCTTGTCAGGCCCTGTCTCGGAGAGGATGCTCAGGAGCCCCGGGGCATCTGCCAGAGGACTGCACAGGCTGTGTGGGGACACGGCCGGACTCCATCCGCTTTCCTTGCAAGCCGAGAGGGTCCCTGCAGCATGTCCCATGTGTCTCTCGCATTCAGCAGAATGACATCCAGTTATCCACTACACCTAGCTATCATTTACGTAGAAAGCTACCATTCAACTTCTCTTGCTCAAGTTCAAGATTTTGGACTTGCTAAAGAGAACCATCGGTTTCTCTGGTTGGGGGATCAAGTTTTGGGGGAAAAGGAGGCAGCCCTCCCCAGCACCAGCAACGCCAGCAGAAGCGGGGCTTGGCACGGTGCCTTTAGCTGAGTGACACTTGAACACATGAAAGTCCCTTTGATACGTCTGCTTATGCTTCCTCCCATCACGAAGTAATTGGGAGATGCTGAATAAGCCTCGCTGGCAGAAGTCCTAATGCTAAAAGCGTTTGCATCCAACTCTGTTTTTGAGCACTGGCCTTGGTTTGTGCTATCAAGAACTATCCCTGCGCTGGTAGAGGGTGGGATGGGTTTGTTTGAGAGAAGAGGTTACCCTCAAGGTGAGTAACCTCTACCTGCTGTGCTGAGCACTCCTGGGCCACAGGGTGTAAAGTCCTGTGGGCTGCAGAGGAACAGGAACGGAAAGGTCCTGCTTCTTAACCACGGCTCCAGCTACCATGAAAGACCATCACTTGTACTTCTTCCTCCCTTGGGGGCTTGAAAAGAAAAGTATAAACACCACTTGGGTTGCAGGAAGAAAGGCAATAGCTGAAATGCAAGTTTTGAAATTGATCCAACACTAAAAGCATCTGGGAAGAGGCGCTTAAAGGCACTTTTAATGACTACACACGGATAGCAAATGAAACAGGAAACGCGGGAGCTGAAATTTGAGCACAAAGCCGTGTTGTGGTCAGTCAGAACCGTGCTGGCTCCTCTCCACCCACCATCCATGCAGGGCAAATGGGAGCAAAGGGCTACTGAGGGACCTGCGGGCCCCGTGGGCTGGAGGAGCAGCTCCCTGCCTTCCTCTGCTTCCCACTGACCCTGACCTTGGGAAGTCGGCTTGGCCAGCTCGGGGCTGGCACTCTGGGTTTTAACAAAATTGTGCTGCTGCAGTGAGACTGAACAGCTCTACACAACCGCTCCTGATATTTTAATATCATTTCTACCGAGTGGTTTGCATAAGCAGAGACTAACACCTAAGAATGCTCTAGAACAAAGTGATGTATTCCCAGGAGACCCACCCAAGGCACGACAAACACATTTGAGACCTCAATATATATTTGACCTGAATCAAAACTGGCAATTGATCATTTTAAATCAACAGAACAGGAAACGTCAGTGCCCTCCCTGAATGCAGCTCTCAGGCCCTCCTCCGAGGTGCCTGTAAACTTTGTATTCAGTATGTTCTCAGAGCATTGCCAGTTTCCTCGCCGGCACAAAGAACTGTTTGGCTCTGAGGAATTCAGCAGCATTTAATCAGCAAATTTGCAAAACAGGAATTCCTCAAAAAACACTGTCCAAAGCAAAAGTCGAGCTGTGAACAACCTAGCCGCGACGGGAGCGAGTGATCCGCACAGTTATATCCCATTCCAGGATAAATAGTCACTACTGACAAACAGGCTAACATACTTTATTTAATTGCAGTTTTAAAGTCTAACTGGCAGTGCAACAAAGCCCTGAACTGGCCCATCTTCATGCTTACGTTGCCAAAAGACTGACTGTCCCATCCAGTGCAGGAAAACTGGGGCTGCCGTGGTGCAGAGACGAGCTCCAGGAGGCCCCCTCCAGACTTCCCAGCTACTTTTCAAGGTGCCAGTTACTTAATGTGCCACAGGGTTGGCCAGGGCAGGGCATCAGCAGGGTCCCTGAGAGGTCAGGGCAATTTTAAGCAGCATGTATGGAAAAGCCTTTTGCATCAGGCCGCTCAGTTACTTCTCCCGAAGCTGCTGAGGAATTGTGGAAATCTGTTTGCCAAGGCAGCCACGCTGACTAGTGTGGGCAAGCGCATACCTCAGGGAACAGTCAGCCATCCCATGGGCGCCCAGAACAAGTCTTGCTTATATATGAGGGCTTAGTTAGTCATGGCTTTAATGCAAACTTAAAAAGATATGTAGCCCCTGTGCCAGATGCCATACCTGGGATGTGTTTTGTGGCTGAAATGTGACTCAAAATGATTAACGCCACGTCTGGCTCACCTGGCCGTGAAGATGGTGCAAGCTGGCAAGGGAGAGAAGGTTCTTCTGGATGCTGGGATCAGTGTGCATCTCCTCAGGCACAGCTGCAGCGGCCATGCCCTGACTTTCACAGGAGCAGAGAGGTGACAGTGGAATCTGCAGGGTGGCTCTGCTGCCTCCAGCACCAATGCCGGGTTACACCCAGGAACAACCTTGCCCACGCCACGTTATATTATCTCTTTCTTTACTTGTGAGCCAGCTGCCGCCTTTTCCCACCGGGCATTTTGCAGCAGCCAGCGTGTGCCGTTCCCTCGGCATCACGAGCAGAGGAAGCAGGTTGAGAGGCTGAGAAAAAGGATGCCCACCTTTCCCTTACCCCCGGGGACTAGGAGAAGCAATTCTCCTGGACCGCAGGGACAGGTCCTACCGGCATCATTCCCTCCCGGGTCGCACCAGCATCGTTCCCCCGCGCTGCTCGGGGAAACCGCTCCCCGGGGTCCCTCCTTCCCCGCCCCCGGCAGAGCATCCCCGGTTCTCGCCCTACCTCGTGGACGTGCCCGAAGAGCCAGTGCGTCGGGTGGCCGGGGAAGTCGGCCAGCGCCCTCAGCAGCTCCCGCCGGCGGTGGTACAGCTGGATGGCCTTCAGCAGCACGCAGGTCAGGCAGAAGACGGCGGCCAAGTGCAGCACCCGGGAGACATCCACCCCCAGCCAGGAGAGCTTCATCCCCCTCCGGCGATGGCAGCCACCGGCCGCCGGGCTCAGGGGGAGGCCGGTGTCACCGCCCGGCACCGGTCTCCTTCAGCCAATGCAGGGCGGAGAGGCAGGTTCAGAGTCCGAGCGGCTGCCAAATCACGACGGGGCTTGTTGGGGAGGGAGAGCATCCCGCGGGGGCTGGGAGAAGGCACCGCTCGCCTGTAAAAACGGGATGAAAGCTGCTGCCGGCTCCGCGCCTCGCCGGAGCCCACCGGCGCCGCTGGGGAGGTGGGCTGAGGGGGGAGGAAAAGAGGTGCCGGCCCAGGGGAGGGAGGGCAGGATGCCGAGCATCCGCCTAGTCCCTGCCCTCCCCCCGTCCCCCTCCCTGCCGGTGCCCATCCCGAGCTGCCCCGGCACGGCTCGGGGTGTGTTCACATCCCTCCCAGCCCCAGCTGCTGGCCTGGGCGCTGCCACCGGGGAAAAACCTCTTCCGCAGCGAGGGCGGTGAACCCTGCACCGGGCTGGTATTGCGATGCTGCACCAGCCGGGAGGCGGCGGCTTTGGCTTCCCCGCTATCGTTATTTCTGGGAGCAAGGGCCCCCGCCGAGCCTGACAGGCGAGGGGACGGAGGGGGGGTAATCGCGGAGGGAGGCACCGGCGGTGCCGTGCCCCTCCAGTCGGCCACTTTTAGCCACCTCCTTCACGGTCCGTCTCACCCGCCGGGAGCGGGACTCGAACCTCCGTTCCTCCACGCCTTTCCCGGCTTGCGCGGAGGACGCGCCTGGGCCTTTAAGCCCGGAGAGGGGCGGCTCAGCGCCGCCCAATGGGAGCGCGGCTTGCTGGGAGGTGGAGGGGGCGGGCGGCGGCGGGGCCGGCAGCAGCCATGGCGCGGGCGGGGCGGGCGGCAGTGGCGGCGGGGCCGGACGCGCCGCCGCGGGGCCGGTGGGGGAGCAGCGGCCGCGGCCCCGCGGAGCGCCTGTAGCCGCCGCCGAGCCGAGCCGTGCCGCGCCGCAGGCTGGCGAGCCGGGGCGCGCTGGAGGCGGCGGCGGCGGCAGCGGAGGAGGGAGGCGGGAGCCAGCCGCCGGCCGCGCCGCCGCCGACGCCCCACAAGAAGATGAAGAAGCGGAAGGAGCTGAACGCCCTCATCGGCCTGGCCGCCGACGGCCGCAGGAAGAAGCCCGCCAAGAAGGGCTCGGGCCACCGGCTGCTGCGCACCGAGCCGCCCGCCTCCGACTCCGAGTCCAGCTCCGAGGAGGACGAGTTCGCCGTGGCCGGGGCGCGGGGCCGCTGCGGCAAGTGAGTCCCCGGGGGCTGCCGTGCTGGGGGGCCTCCAGCGGGTCCGCTTGGCGGTTGTCGGGGCTGGTGGGCCGTCAGGAGAGAGCTGGAGCTGCACTGAGCCTGTCTGGCCCAACAGGTCGCCTGGCTGCGGGGAGAAGTAAATCTGAACCGTCCTTTGGCTTTTTTCTTCTTCTTTTGGTTTGGTTGTTTTTGGGTTTGTTTTTTTTGTTTGTTTGTTTGTTTTTTTTTTAACTATTTTAGGCTCATTGCAGCTGAAGGCCTTAGAGCAGCTCGGGGTCAGTTGCTTGAAAGGTTGAGCACAGTTGTCCCCGTCTGCTGGGCACGACACCGTCCTGTCTCTGCGAGCTGACGCAGCGCTGGTTTTGTCGCGGCACAGACACTATGTGCTTTTGGCCCATAGATAAACTTTTCAGTTAAGTAACAGGGTTATTAATGGGCCTCTAAGAATAGCCAAGAGGAGGCACGTCGCAGAGAAACTTAAGGCTTTTGCAGTTTAGGAGAATCAAGGAGTACTTGTCACAACATTATGGCAATACCCTTCCTTGAAGCCTGCTTTCCGAGCTATCAAGCAGATGTTCCTCACATAAGTTTATGTGAGCAGAGCGGGAAATCTTAGTAAGAGAAACCTGACAGCTGCTCTTAAATGTGCTAGAATGTGCCTCCTGAGGATGAACTGAACAGAGAGTAATAGCCCTGATCTCCCTGTACAGCCTTATTTATTCTTGGAAAAGCTCTTCCTTAGCTCTTGTCAGCCAAAACATGCGTGCTGCCCCTCACTTTGATAGGTCAGCGTTTAAAATAAGACTTTTCTCGATACTGTTGAATATTCGCCATCTGTTACTTTTCTTTTTTACCCAGGGGAGACTATCTACGATGCTGCAAATTCTGTTACCCGTTATGTGCGTTTGTCATTCTTGCCGCTTGTGTGGTAGCGTGTGTTGGCTTGGTGTGGATGCAGGTGGCTCTCAAGGAGGATCTGGATGCAATAAAGGAGAAGTTTCGAACTAGTAAGTACAAACGTAACTGTATATTTCACATTCGCTTTGTGCACTATAAAGAACTGTAGTTGCCCACCTGCTTATTGAAAGTTTTAAAGTACTGAGTAGGCAAGCTGCCCCTGAATTGAGGAGTCCTCTGAGCCAAAAACACTCGGAGGCTGGGCGAATCTAAGGCAAATGTCATATATTCTTCCTGCTCTGTATCTTCTGGAAAGCAGGGACGCTGGACTAGATGAGCCTGTAGTTGCTTGTATGTACATTTCTAAAATTCCTGACTTTGGTCTTGGGAGTGCTGCCTTGCAAAGGAAGCCCCTGTTTTAAAAGAAAAAGTTCTAATCAGCCATGTAAAAGCAGTGCAGGGGATTTTGATGCATCTCTTAAAAAAAAATAAAAAAATAATGGAAAACAGTGTTCTTCTCTTGAGCTCTTTTTAAAACCTCTACTTGCTATGGCGTTACTGCAATTTGAATGTGGCTTTGGTATTATGTTTTTTTCTTCGTATCCTCTGCATGTTTATCTTGCTTGCATTGCTCTCTTGTTGTTCAACTTTTATGTTGTGTTGCATAAGGTGTGGAGTTACGTCATCTTTAATACTTGGAAGTATGGAGTTAACGTAAAGCATTTTGCTTGTGTGTCTCGGGTTCTCCCTGTCCATATAAGATTTTAATATTATAACTTCTGTAGTGCTGAGGTATAATGAATGGTGAGATTTGCCTGTAACGTGCTCTTGGTTCTCTGTGCCTCACCTCTGGACACAAGATACGTTTTGGTGCCTTATTTTGGTAGTGGTTAAAATCCTAGATATTGAATAAGGGAAAGATAAGCTGAGGAGCTGTGTGAACGGAGCAGAAGAGAGTGAAGCTTAAGCATTCAGGTTCTCTCGCTGCTTCAGGAAAGCTGGGTTTGCCTGAGGAGCACCGCTGTTGACCGCAGGTTTTGTCCCGTAACTCTGGTCTTCGTCTTAGAATTTTTGTGCCCAGGGCCTGAAGGTGACTTGAAAAATAAGGCTGGTGAAATCAGTTCAAAAATTAGGAGGCTGCTAGGGCTGGAGGTAAGCAGAGGGCTTGATTTGCTTGTGCTTAAAGAGGCATTGAGGAAATGTGTATAGAAGTTCTTTGCTGTTGGTGTTTAGGGCTTCCTGTTTGGGTGTGTAACTGCTGTGAGATGGGGAGTTGTCTGTCAAGGTGGAACCAGCTGGCGGGCTGGGAGTGAGAGAAAGCGTCGCTGATAGGTGTGCTTTTATATGAACTGATACTGAGCGCCGAAATACTGAGTGCTGAGCCGTAGCTGGTGTCCGTGGCCAGTTACGGAGGATACTTCAGTTACAGGCGCTGCTTTGTGGCTGCGGGGGTGCCCAGCAGCTCTGCAGTAGCTGTTTCTGTGTTGACTGCCGCTCTCCATGGACCGCTCTGCTTTAAGTACGTACTGGCAGTAAAAGTTTTGCACGATGGCAACATTTGTTGGCTTTGGTGTAGTTAAGTTTCATCAGTCCTGTTCTACAGAGACCTCTTTGTTAAAGCAGTTGTTCTCTCTGAACTTACTGCCTGGCAATTACAGATGTAATTGTTTTCTCCTTAATAGCTCTGATAGAAAAGATGTGTATTTAATAGTTGGCCTAGTGATAAAATACTCTTGGATTTCCTTGCCACACTATTTACATGCCTGGAAGCTGGACAGGAGTCTCATAATGAGGCACAGCATTAAAAGCAACAAAAAACCAGCAAAAATAACCTGGTTCCAAAAGGTGACATTGTCTTTTGGTGAGACGGGTGGGTGGATGGATGGAGAAACAAAGGTACAGGATCCGTCTGTCCTACAGCAGACTTGTAAAAAGCATTTTCCTCCTCTGAATCTCCATCCAGATGTTTTTTCCCCACAAGAGCGGATTCCCGTGGCGGTATTTGTTAATGTTCCGCAATCATTTGAACAAACCGAGCACGGTATGAGTGCGTTTTAAAAATAAGACATCTTTGCATCTGGTGTGTTTGGGGTAGGGGAAAGTTACAGTTGTGTTTCCCTTCAGCTGTTAGTAATGATGCTAAAGATGCGTATAGCACTTAACTTTCCTAGCGCTGCAAAAAACTCTTTAAGTGGAGTCTCACTGTACGCAGTGAGAGCAGCAAAACAGAAAATCCTTTGTCTATAGGAGCCTCTGAAACATCAGATTCAGTGTGAACTGCTTGCGTCAAACACACAGTTACCTCTCTGTCTGTTTTGGCTGAAATATGCCTTTCAAGGTCTTACTTAACTGGAAGTGTCATTGGGATCTTAAGCAATCATCGTGGATTACTCTGCACCTAGAAATGACTTTTAGGACTTGCTTTAAGAAAAGTGAAGTGGGTTTTTGAAGATGCGTGGCTTTCCAGTTGTGCGTATTTGGGTATTCACTCCACGGGCATGAAGCGCTCCCGAGGGCATCCCCTTTTAACTGGATGGGTCACACAGGGGAAATTTGTTCTGGGAGCTGCCAGCTACGAGCTGCATAGGTCCCACTGCTCTTGACTGTGGTTTGAATGACGGTGGTTTGCTGTGGAGCGTTCTGGTGCGGCTTTACAGGGTGGAGGTGCAGGTTTTGGAGAATGCTGTCATCTCCATCTCAAAACCTTTGCTTATTTGTTTGCCAGACCTAGGGATTTAGGATTGCCTAACAGCGCTTGCAGCTAAACAGCTTAGTCACTGCAGACCTGGAAGAGCTGCATTTCTGAAGCTCGCTTAAATTAGTTTGAACTGCGTGTTTCCCTCTTCCTGAGGTATTAATTGCAGTAATAACTGACTTTATTTCCAAGGATCTTGTTTACTGATTTGTTTACCAACAGATGCTAGTATGTAAGCTTACGCATTTTTTCCAGTTGTCCTTCCCTCACGTGGAACAGCTGTAATTATGTTAATCTCTTTGGAATTCACTTCATCGTCAGCAGCCCCTTTGCAGGCTTGGAACCGGCACTGAGGTTCATTTCAGGTGCCTCCCTTGCCCTGGCACTGTTGGCGGTTCTTATTTACAGTCCCACTACTATTTCATGTCCTTCTGTGAAAGTAAAGTAAAATAACTGCACTAAATAAAGACCTGCTGAGGCTTGCCAGAATGACAGTGCTATTGCAGTATGGTCTCTCTGGGTTCTTTTTGCGGACATTAGTACTCTTAAAACAAGAAAGAGCTGTCATTCTGAACAAACACTTAATTCTGAATTGGCAATAAACCCATATGTAGAAACTGTTATTGCCTCCTTTCACTGCTGTCGATGTTGCTGCTTGCAAGTTGGGGTTTTTTGCCTTTCAGTGTTGTTTATCTGGACTTTTGTGTTTGTTTTTTTTTTTTAAAGCAAATTTAATTGTGATTTGTTTTTTTTTTTTTTTTAAGTGGAATCTAATCAAAAGACATCATTCCAAGAAATTCCTAAACTGAATGAAGATTTGGTGCAGAAGCAAAAGCAACTAGAACAAATTGAGACTGGAGAACTGGGGCTAAGTAAAATTTGGATAAATATCACAGAGATCAATAAACAGGTGAGAGGGATCAGTGCTTGGTTTTGAAAAATAACAAAATACTCCATTCAAATTTATTTTTACAGAACTTAATTTTAAGTGCAATGTTGAGCTTTTATTGAAGGATTTCTGTGACCATATGCTAAACTTTTATTTTTGAAGTTAAAACAGAGTATAAGCCTCACTATTAAGCAAGCAAAAAAAGTTTGAGCATCCAGTTGGATTGGAGACTGGTTGCAAAGGGGAGAAGTTATGCAACTGGTGGAAAGACTTCTGGCAGAATTTAACCTGAGAACCGTGCAGTTCATAATTTTACTGCCAAATAATCACGATATTTATGGTGAGAGATTTGATGTTTCAAATTTCTGAGAGGGTCTGCAAACGTTTCATAAGCATGGAAAAGAGTTAGCCGAATCAGTGCAAATTCATGTTGCTACAAATGAAGTACTGGAGTCTCGTGAATATAAAATCTGTTAATACACACTTGGAATCTGAGCTGGTGTAAATCTCACTTCTGTTTACGCGGCTAGAACTAAGCCACTTAACAGAAAGCTGTTTCCTCAGCTGCTGTATTAACTCACACTTCAAACAAAGCATCCAGCAAGGCTCTTATTGAAATTCTTACCTCGCAGGGTAAAAGTTCAGAGCTGCCCATGGTTAGTGGTATCAAGAGGTGTGTGTGGGGGGGAACCCTCCCTGACACTGGTGCTTTGGGTTTAATTTTTAAAGACTCCTGAGGTGCCTGCTCAGATTGGCTTGTCTTCAGTCCTGTGTAGTGGTTAAGTGCTTAATGGGGCACATAAATAAATTTGAAAATCTGCTGCCTTGCTTTCTTTGGCATCTGACAGTATGCATTATCCACAGATATTTAGGTGCTTCATTGGACTTTTAAAACACTGTAATCTGCACCTGGACATTAAAGATACTTGTACATGCTTCTTGCAGGCCCTCAAGTTACTTCACGGTCTGGTTAGAGTCTGAGCCAGGCTGTTTTTCATGAATTGTTGGGATGTGCTGCTGGGAATTACTTTAGCCAATATTCACAGCTGTGGAACCAGAGGCTCTGCAAGCTGATCAACATTGACCTAACGTAAGATTAGGATCTTGCCCATTTCCTCAGCTTGCAAAACAACTTTTTTCTTTTTTTAACCATAAGAAAGTGGATTTTATCTGCTCTACTCTTGTGTTGTCAAATGTGTGAAGAAATTTTTTTTCTTCGTTTTAACTACTGATGGCTACAAATTGACCTTGAAGTGATAGTGTTAGCGATTAATGAGTAGCATGTAGCTGTTTTTAATTTATTTGACAACCTCTCAGTTGGGATGAATAAGTAATCTCAAAGACCCAGTGAATAATTTGCTGTCTGAACAGTTGACAGAAATTGAGCCAACCCGCTGTACCTAGATTGTCACTGTTCCACTTTGGTTGATAAGCGTAACTTCTTTGCCTGTCTCTTAGCTAGAGAAGTTGAATGACTTTGCTGGGTTTTGCCAGGCAGGTTTGATTACTAAATAGAGGAGCGGATGACTGTTTTCTCTGTGTAAGAACTTATTGCACAATGTTTTAAATCTTTCTTGGGCAACAGCTTCTCTCTAAGAGGATGAATATAAAATGGGCAGAGCATACCTTATAGAAAAGAAGGGGCTTCTATGGCTTTCATTCAGTTCCAAAAAAATAATTTTGCTTCTGTTGCAAGAGGTAGAATATTTTTAATGTAGCCTAGGCAGGACTTCTAACCTAGAGACAGGCATACTTTTTGTGTGTGTACATATATAATTTTGTCTTATCTTATGTTTTAATGTTAAAAGTTAATAGTATTGGGGAAAGTCAGAATCAGGATTGTGTTGACTAATTCTAAATATTCCTCTTTGTTTTTAGATATCGCTATTGACCTCAACAGTAAATCATCTCAAAAACAACATAAAGTCTGCTTCTGATCTGATTTCTCTTCCTCTCACAGTAGAGAAACTAGAGAAGGCAAGTACTGTAAATGTGGCTATTGATAAATGCATTCTGTGCTGCTAAGCTGGGCTCTTGGGGACAGCAGTGACAACAGGAGTTACCTGAATCATTGTGAGGAATATTTGCTTCTCTTGTTTTTAAATTGGACTTCGTATACTTAATATTGTATGGTCCTATGATAACATATGGCAGGTAAAAAAATTTGAAGGCCTCCTTTGTACCTTTCTGGAGATGCATTTGTTAGTATTTTGTCACTTCTTTACCTTGGAGCTGATCTTTCTGGTTGCTTTGCTGCAGGTTGCTAATCTTAATATCGTTTAAGACACTTGCAAAAAGTCGGTCTGCAGTCTTACAACTCTGCCTGCAAATAGGCAGTTTGTTTTTTTTCCTTTTTAATTGGAAAACATCCTCATCTTGAGCAGTATAGTTCTACAGTGAGCAGTATATAGTTCTACATCTGACTCTGCATTTAGGCAGGTAGGGCTTTAACCTGGGAGCCGTGGCCTGGAACATCAGTGTGGGAGCTTTCTTGGTGTTCAGCACACGCAGAGCAAAACATGGATTTACTGGAATGGTTTTCTGACAATCCCTTGAAAGATGGGTCTTACTGGATGGCGCAAAGTTCCTTCTAAAGTGACTTCTGTTAATAGTGTCTTACTGTGTGCCTTAGCTGAGCATTCTTTACTGAAGAACTATCCTGTTTATTTTGGTAAAAAGAATAGCGTGTTGAAACTTTCCCGGCTCTTACATGGCAGTTCTGTTTATTTAGCAATAAACATATATATTGTGCTAACACCTCATGTCAGTCCAGTCCTTGTGGCTTTTATGGGTTTCTACTTCTAATTTCCTATCCCTTCAAAATTACCTTATAATCAACAAGCTAGTCATATGCAAAGTAATTAGTGTGGTTTTGCTGATCAGGCTGCTAGGATTTATTTTTTCTGGGAGGAGTACAAAGCTATTTCCTAAGCTTCTAATTTGCTGTTAGGAACATGCTGAATTTTCACCGTGTCATATCAGACGTAAGTCTTAAGGCAGTATGTAGGCTGGAACCTGCACCTACTTTATACATATAATATAGAAAAACCTTGTTGTCATCTTGCTGCCTTCAGGACAAAGTGTTAGGACTAACAGGTTTCAACTTGCAGTGATGTGCTGAACAGCAAGGCTTTTTCACAATGAAGTAAGTCCATCCTTGGCCACACTTCATGAAAATCAAAGATCTTGGGAACTTTTAGAGTTCTTTCCAGTCTGTGTTGTTGAGTCTAGTAGGGTGTTAAATGTGGCATCTGTTTCCACTGCTCTTTTGATGCCATCTTGCTTGCATTTATGTTTTGGAAGGTTGATATAAAAACAGAGCTGGAATTCTTCCAGGAGGTATATTGTGAGGTGTTTAGCGTAGGAAAAAAACCATTCTGATGTTTAAATACAATAGTTTTAACAGTTTGTAAGCGTCACATTAATGAAAAGTGATAGTTTTCAAGACTTGAACTTCTTTTTGACCTTTGTGTGCATGTTGCACTACCTCCTGTCACACAGAACTTCAGTGGGTGTAGGTGGATAGCCTGGCTTTTGATAGCCCTGGTGAAAAATCTCCTGCTCATCTATCCATTGTATCCCTCTGTCTTTGGAATTACCTGCCTTTCTTGGGAGAAATCATTTATCAGTAGTCTTGGCTAACTGGGGAAGTCCCAGTTGACTGGAGGTTAGCAAATGTGATGCCCATCTACAAGAAGGGCTGGAAGGAGGATCCAGGAAACTACAGGCCTGTCAGTCTGACCTCGGGGCGGGGGAAGGTTATGGAGCAGATCACCATGAGTATTATCACGTGGTGTGTACAGGACAACCAGGTGATCAGGCCCAGTCAGCATGGGTTCATGAAAGCCAGGTCCTGCTTGACTAACCTGATATCCTTCTATGACAAGGTGACCTGCTAGTGGACGAGGAAAAAGCTGTGGATGTTGTCCACCTAGACTTTACTAAAGCCTTTGACACAATTTTCCACAGGATTCTCCTGGAGAATCTGACTGCTCATGGCTTGGATGGGTGTACTCTTCACTGGGTGAGAAACTGGCTGGATGTCTGGGCCCAAAGAGTGGTGGTGAATGGAGTTAAATCCAGTAGGTGGCCAGTCACAAGTGGTGTTCCCTAGGGCTTAGCATTGGGGCCAGCTTTGTTTAATATCCTTATCAACAATCTGGATGGGGGGATTGAGTGCACCCTCAGTAAGTCTGCAGATCACACTAAGTCGGCCAGGAGTGTTGATCTGCTTGAGGGTAGGAAAGCTCTACAGAGGGATCTGGACAGGCTGGATTGATGGGCCAAGGCCAATATGTTGTGAGGTTCAACAAGGCCAAGTGCTGGGTCCTGCACTTGGGTCACAACAACCCCATGAAACGCTACAGCCTTGGGGAAGAGCGGCTGGAGAGCTGCTGCCTGGTGGAAAAGGATCTGGAGATGTTGGTCAATGTCTGGCTGAATATGAGCCAGCAGTGTGCCCAGGTGGCCAAGAAGGCTAGTAGTATCCTGACTTATATCAGAAATAGCGTGGTCAGCAGGACTAGGGAAGTGATTGTCCTGCTGTACTTGGCAGTGGTGAGGCCCCATCTCAAATACTTAGTTCAGTTTTTGGGCCCCTCACTGCAAGAAAGAGATTGAGGTGTCCAACAAAGCTGGAGGGCAGCAAAGCTGGTGGGGTCTGGAGAAAAAGTCTTATGAGGAGTGGCTGAGGGAGCTGGGGTTGTTCAGCCTGGAGAAAAGGAGGCTGAAGGCTGAGGGGAGACCTTATTGCTCTCTACAACTACCTGAAAGGAGGTTGTAGCGAGATGGGGGTTGGTCTCGTCTCCCAAGTAAGAATTGCTAGGATAAGAGAAAATGTCCTCAAGTTGTGCCAGGGGAGGTTTAGGTTGGATATTAGGAAAAAGTTCTTCACTGAAAGGGTTATCAAGCATTGGAAAAGGCTGCCCAGGGAAGGGGTTGAGTCATCATTCCTGGAGGTATTTGAAAGATGTGTAGATGTGGCACCTAGGGACATGGTCTAGTGGTGGACTTTGCTGTGATGATTGGTCTTTATGATCTTAAAGGTGCTTTCCAACCTAAATGATTCTATGATTCTGAGAAAAGGCTGATATTCTTAGAATAGGATTTTGATTTTCTTAAACCTTTTCCCCTGTAGATACTGCTCCTGAAAATGGGGAGTTGGCTGCTGGTGTTAGAGTCCTGAAGGATTACTGAGGGAGTTCCTCCTGGATGGTGACTTTTGTTCAGCCTGATGAAAGGTGCTAAAGGTGTCCTGAAGTCCTCCAGGGCAGAGAGATTGCTTACTGAACCTGTGTTCAGGCTTGCAAAATGAGGAGCTGGAGAAAGATTTGTGTGGATTTTGTCTGAATATAGTCTGGGTAGCTAGAGGGTCACTTCAGTGCCTTAAGAGCTTATGAGCATAACAGGGTGGTAGAAAAAGGGGAGTTTTAGATGGGTTCTGTTTGTTTTAATGATTGAAGAAAGTATTACAAATGGAATGAGAAGCATAGGGACGTGCTCTGTCCCGTTACTGTAACTTCCACTGGTGTTTGTGGATGTCCTAGCTGGCAGTGTGATTCTGTGATTCTTCATATCAGGATTATTATTATTATTATTTAATAAGTGCCAGAATATTTGTATTGTTTTGGGAGCAGGATGAACAGATGCATAATTTTGCTTATCTAGCTTAAGCTCTCATGGTGTAGAGTGTGTCTTTGTTTATTGGCCTGGAGATACGCTGGGAATAACTTGCTGTTTTGTCTGCAAAGAAAGTTCTGAATGCTTCAAATTCATGTGCATGTTTTTGTGGCAGTCTGCCTGCGGTTTCAGCAACAAAGCATTGTGTTTAGCAGATTGAAACTTTGGAACGTTGCAATTTGAGGAAGGCTGAGATTTTTGTCATTTTCTTTATTGCAGACCGTAGCAAACATAGGTAGCACGCTTACCAGCGTTTCCCATGATGTTGAAAATATACAGACAGCTATTGAAGAATACAAGAAATCCACGGAAATACTCCAGAATGATGTGGTAAGAAAACGTACTGATTTAACACTGCATTTTAACGGTTACTTGCCTAATACGAAGCAAGTTTAAGAACTGTGTGGAGTTCTGACTTGTGCCTTTGAAATACTTTTGAGGTTTCAGTAGTTGCTGGTTGGTACATTAATAAACTAATCTTCTAATCCCTGTGTGGCACCAACCGTGTATTTCTCTGGAGCCACAGTTGTAGATCCCTGTTACACTTCTTATCCTGCAGATCTTTGCTTCCTGTTACACAGATGTGGAGCCTTGGGAATCTCTGCTTCCGTGTGATGCAGGATACTGCTTATGGGAACTGTCTGCACTGGTTTAGGTTTGGGGATGGTGGGAGCATTGAGATGGAGCTTGTTGGTTGAATTAAGGGTGATATTACTGACTATCGTTACCAGAAAATACTCGCTGTGTTTATACTGACCTCTCAGTTGGGGTGAACAAACGGAGCCAATAATTAAAGTTTTTCAGCTAAACTGCAATACTTTAATAAGAATATTTGCAGATAAAATCTAAACTTAGACACATTATGAAACTTGATTAAGTCAGTATGAAAACATTGTAGATACAGCAGTGTGTACGATAGCAGTGAAATGTGTATCATAATACTTCATTAAGGGGAGAAGAGCTAATTAGGAGGGTTTAATTAAAATAAATTTGGACTTTATGTGTTTGAAAGAGAAAACTCAGTATTAGCCCAGTTAAAATACTGCATGTGCAAGAGACATGAATGACTATAATTGTAGCAAAACATCTTTAGCTGCAGCTTGCCAGTTATTAAAAGCTTAGTATTTTTTTATAGGCATTTGCTAACATAATTTTCTACTTCGTTCCATAGAATGAATTAAAACAGATACCTTCGCTTCCTTCCACTGTTGTGCCAAGGACTGAGAGAAATCAGACAGAAAATTGCAAAAAGGTATTCTTCTCCCTTGCATAAGGAATATTGGTACAAGTATTGCTGATAAATAATTTTTTTGTGTGTTTTGCAGTACTGTAGTGTACAAGACAGTATGTTTTTTATCAAAACAAAACAGATACCATCCTTCAAACCAAAATATAAGATAACTTTGCTGTAGTTTGTTTCTGTACATGTGCAAACAGGAAAGTACCCTCGTCTGAGAGTATTTTGTTGTGTTACAACTGGGTGAGGAGTAAAAAGACTGAAATGAATATACAACAGATTTATAGGTGTACTTTGCTCACATAAATGGAAATGAGTTTATTTTTATGGAATGAATTTTATGACAGGTACTTGCCAATCTGAGATGTGGGAGCGGCATGTACTGAGTCACCCTCAGTGTAAGGAGGTGTGGAAAGCAGGGATTCAGCAACAACAACAAAAAAAAAGGATGATGTGTGGGTGTTTAGCTGAATGGGTTGGAATGGAATGACTGCATTTATTTATATTTAATACAGTTGGTATCTTCCTCAAAAATTAATTTTGTGTATAAATATTCCTAGTACATACTTTCTTGGGAAAAATAGTTGGTGACTAAGCTTGCCCTGGAAAATGAGATGAATGGGCTTTCTGTGTTTGCTGGCACAGCTGAAGTGATTACATTAGCAACAAAGAGGTTATCCCTGAGGAAGAATCTCAGTTTCAAACTTTGAAAGCCGGAATAACTTTCTGGAAGCTTCCAGTTGGATGTTTTCAGCGGTGTCGGTGGAGAGCCAGTCTGAAGCCTGCCCAGTTAAACTGGGTCAGTCACTGTGCTGTTAATAGCAAGAGCTCTGTGTCTGCACAGAGTACAGGTTGAGTAAACTGACACGTGCTGGTTTTATATTTCAGGAAAGCCAGTCACTGCATGCAGCTTTGGAAGAGCTAAATAAGACTGTAGTGGCGTACCAAAAGTTGAATGACCTCAAGCTTCTCAATGTGGATTCAGCCATTAGTAACCTCACCCGGGGGGTTCTGCTGTTAGAAAACTCTCCCCTTGCTGCGAATAATCTGGACAAAAGAGAGAACTTGTCTACCAGCATGGTAAGCATTTGATGACTAAGGGTGTCTACTCAGGCAAGTAGTTTCAATACTTCCTATACACTACAGATACAGCTTTTCAAACCTAACTCTAAGAAAATGTCAGAATGAAACTCGAGACACTTAGGATTTCATTTTAAAAGGCTGGAATTTGTTCTGTATTTCTGAACGGATAACCAGCGTGAAGGATATCTCTGAAGTAGTCATTTCTTCCCTGCAGAATCTACAGAAAAATGTCCAAAACACTGTGACATATTAAGACCTGGGTGTCTGCTTAATGGGATGGGATTTACAAACCTCTTTAACTATGTTTTAGGAAGGTGCTCTGGCATGGGTCTATTAAAACCACTGAGGAGTTAGGTGGGCCTTTAGATTGTTCATTGGTGCTTATACGCAAAAAAAAAAAAAAAAAAAAAAAATTAATACTAAATATGTTCACAAATTTGTTTTCTGTATGCCATACTAGAACCAGTCTCTGAGAACATGTTCTGTATGTTTAGCAATAAGGAACGTGCTGACCTTGCTGTGGTAAATTACATAACCCACACTCTTCACGTTTATTCTAGCATGTATGTGTTCTGCTTTTTTTCCTGCTTCATGCCTGTGAAATCTGAAGGAAATAAACTCTATTGTAGAAAATAATAAGCACATGAATAAACTTGGCTCTCCTCCATTTTTCCTGTAGGGGCGTGATGCAACTACCTCTCGAAAAGTGGAAAATGAAGATCAACTAGATAATGAAACTCATTCATATAAAGATTTGAAGGTAAAGTAAGGAAACACAAATTACACTGGATTAGTAGAGCGTGTCATTGTCTCTATAATAATGTTTTAAGTGAGGCTTAATTGTGGAAAGTCTGCAAGCAAGCTAATCCTGTCAAGTTTCTTTTAAAAGTCCAGAGCAGAAGGACAGCTTATCCACTCCATTCTGGGGACATGAAGTCAAATAGGATGGAAGAAAAGTTGCAGTGGGTTAAAGCCTTGCCATTCTGACTGCCTGTGGGATAACACAGCAGAGCTGCTGTAATATCCTTCCGTGCAGCTGAAAGAATTGTGGGAGGTTCAGACCATGGTCTGGTGGAAGAGGGGACTCTGGCAGCTGGCTCAGTTGAGGTCCCATTGCCATGCTTTCGGCAAAGCTTGCCCAACCATTGTGGGCTCACACTGCAAGTGGGGTTACGGCATTTACCCAGGTTTAAAAACTTATTTGGGCTGACTTAGAGAAACTTTGCCCTAGTGGAGTCTAGTAATTGATGAAAGCTGCTTCTCGGTAATGATCTGATGACTGGCTGTGAGAGAGTTTCAGACTGAGTGGCCAAATTTGGGGCTGGGAATAAGAGGTAGCACTGCTGAGGTTAGTTTCCATCTTCTGGGAAGCAGGCAGGTGAGTGAACTGGCTACGCTGGGAGTTCTAGGCTTGGGTTGGTGTGAACTCAACCTTTCATCTGGAACCTAAATGAAAGAGCAAGGATGCTCCAGATTAATAAAGGTGGTGGTTTTACTTTGACAGAGATATAGTGATTTCTGCACTAAGGTAGTCAGTACTGCAGGCAAATGTTTGAAACAGTTATGCAATTCAGTTAATGTATAAATGTTTGCTGCAAGTGCATTTGACTGCTTTATATTACAATTTTGCAGAATGTTGCTCATTTATATAAGAAATATGGAAATTAAATGCCAGATTCTTTTGAAATTGGTTTCTGCAAAATAGTTGTCTACTTTTCAGGTTGAGGTACTGTTTTCTTACAGACCATGTGAATTTATTCCTTACATCTTTCCATAGATTTTTTTTTAATTTTATTTTATTTTTAAATCTTGTTTATAATTTTTAAACTGGATGAGCCTCCAAGACACTAAAAAGTACTTACATATTTTAAATTACTTCTTTTCCTGATTTTCTCCATCTACTGAAGGGGTGCTTTTTAAGAAATTTTTTCTCTACATGTACAGGAAACAGGAACTAGAGATTCTCAGGTATCAAAACTAAGAGAGAAGCTTCAGCTGATCAACGCTCTCACAGGCAAGCCAGAAAATGACAGACCCATTGAGACATCAAAGAATGGTAAGAATGCTGTATAATAGTATTCCACAAACTTGAAGGTTCCCTATGTAATTCAAAGAATAGCTAATGAAGGTGGATAATTTAGACTGTTCCTTAAGATTTTGGTGATTATTTGAGTTAAAGTGGTAGGAAACTGATGGCTCTAAAACAGAAAACTGTCTATGACTATTAAAGGTGACTTTCCATGTGTATAGCAGGATCCACAGGCATCAGTAGCTTGTTTTTGAAGGCATACACTGATTAACCAGTAGAAATTTATACCCAGTTCTTTGCTTTTTCAAAATCTAAGTGTAACAGAGAGGAAGGGTCTACTTCTCTGCTGACTGGTCTGTTTTGCACTTTTGCTATATCTCTTCAGGTAGTGCTGAAGATAGGATTTGAAATACTTCATTACAGTAGAACTGTGCTTGTTGTTAATTTGCTAACCAGCTACTTGGAAGTTTAGACCTTGCTGTTGGGGAAGATAAGCACCTGTATTGACAAGGTGAAAACAAGCCAGGTGGGCGGGTATAATTTGCTTAATAAAGCTTGTTCAACACTTCCGGACTGGGAAGTAGAAAGCACTTTCATTTGTTACGGGGTTTACAAATACACATCTCCTACTGCAGCATGAAAGATGAATGCTGTATAAATGTCCAAAATAAAGTTTCCTCCCTTCTGTTCTTCTAGTTATTGGTAAAAGGGGACAGCACTACCGTATCCAGAGACGATTTTGCAGCATTTTTATCCCATACAGCACCTGTGATGCAAAAAAAATTTAATTTTATCGGATTTTTTTTTTCTGCTAACTGTAATTCTGTGGAATTAGTAAGACTAATATAAATTGTTTTGAAACAGTTGAAAGTAGTGCGAGTACTACAGCAAAGCCCACAGACCTTTCAAGGCTGGCTTCAAGGTCAGCTGATGACAACACGGAGAGTAACGGACAGCTGAGACATCTGTCCTTACCAGGAATTTCCAGCATCGAAGGTATGTCCTTTCTAGCCTGACCCTTTCTTTTTCTGTTTCTCTTTCATATAAACGTTCAGGATACAATAAGTATAACTGGAATTATGGTAGTGTGGCTGGGCATTCTGGGAGAAGTGAGGTTGTTTTTTTTAAAGCTTGAGAACTATGGACTTTTTTTTTAAAATAAAGTAATTAAGAAGAACTAAAAGAAAAGACTAACGTGTAAAAGAAAAGAAACTAGGATTTAAACACTAGGACTTAAATCACTAGGATTGTGAACTGTAATTCTTTTGAATTTGAAGCTCCAGAGCTTGAGAAGTCAAGGGCAGAATTAGGGTGCTGAAGGAAAATGAAGTAGGTGTGAGTACGTATATTTTGGGGTTTTCTCTTTTATTTTTTTTTTTAAGAGAGCATTGCCTGATCAAATGAATGGTTTCTGCATCTTGCTGTTCAGTCTCTTCAGCTACTGAAAGGGCAATGCTTTGCACCAGGAAATGAATAGACACTTTTCCCTTTATATCATCTGTGCTGTTGGTATAGCAACAGTCATTCAGAGCTTGCTTTTGCGGGGGATAACTGTATCTGCATGCAGTGTGTGGCTGTAGAATGGGCTATTAGACATGGCTGGAAATAGGGATTGCTTTTTTTAGATTTAATCTAATTTAATCCAGAAATGTTCATGCTTTTTTTTCTCCCTAAACTGTTACTGACTGCTTGCGACAACACAGAACGCAAACTACGTACTTGGGGATGCTTTATTTAATTACTAGCTAGTAAGACATAGTGCAGTAAAACTGGAAGAGCAGATTATAGGATATCCCTGTATACTTAAAGGAGCTACTTTTAAACCCTTGTTCTCTTTGCAGATCTTCAGAATTTGTTTAAAAAAGCAACTGGAGATGCTGATGGAAAGCTGTCATACGAAGATCTTCAAAACCTGCTTGGCTCTGCAGCCCAAGAGTCACAGAGCTTTAAGAAATTTGACACAGATGGAGATGAGAAATACTCATTACAAGAACTGAGATTAGCTTTAGGTGTATAGGAAATATATATATATATAGAAATGTGATATTGGTGGATGCTACTGTAGCTAAAGGAAACTACAGGACATGAAAAACTACATCTGCACTTTCCCGGTGTTTTACTGATCTTTGGAGCTAAATTACTGTACACATTGCCACCTCTTTTTTTGTTTGCATTTATTGAAAAAAGAAAAAAAAACTGACAGATTTCTATGTTGATAGGACATAACATTGGGACTGTGTTAAAATCCAGAAAATTCCCAAACTTGGAAACATTTTCCTCTCACTCTTTCCTTTTCAAGGGAGTTCTTGTTTTTAATTTAAAATGTGTACATACTAAAATAAAACTATGGTTTTATATTTCACTGAAATTTGCCTTAAATTAGAGAGCTGCACTTTATGTAGAGCAGAAAGAAATCTGTCTTGTAAAGATGGGCTTCTTCTGCTTGTAAATATTTGAGATAGAGTAAATTATGCATATTTAAGGGGAAGTTTGTGTCGAGGCTGTGTTGGTAGTAAGCTGTTTGTAATGAGAACCTGAGCCTAAAAGGGGTGGTTAAGAGCTTCAGCTAAATTTCTAATTTTGAGTAAGTATAACCATGAATGTATTTGGACTCGGAGGAAAGCAGGAGTGGTAAATCATGCCCATCTATAGCAGGACTTATTTTTAGAAGGAAGAGTTGGAAGTTTTTTTTTATATCGTGAGCCTACAGGAGCAATTACTACCAAGTGCTTGGGTTTTCACTTCAGCATCCTTTTAGCTTTGCTGTATCGCGTCCAGATCACATTTTGTGAGATGAGCCTGTTTTTAAAAACATAGCAAGTATTGAATAACTTTAACTGATGTTTAAGAGGTAAGAGTCCATAGCGCAGCCTGCAGAGCAGCGCCTGAATAGTTCATGCCTTGGGTATGGTCAGCGGTGTGCAGATGGTCTCGCTGACTGGTCACTGGAGATCTTCTGAACTGGATTGCTGGTGCTGCTGGTTTCTTCCATCCACTGTTGTTGGGGTCACAGATGAAGTGCCCCGAGTAGAGCTCCTGGTGACGAGGAGCGTGAGCAGGTGGGGAAGACCCAGAGTAGACTTCCGGGCTGTTTCCTGGCTAACGTCAGCGTGATCACTTCTTGGTACCTTAGCCTTTTGTGTATTTGCCAACGGAAGGATATAAAAAGCAGGATAGGAGCGTGCAATGGCATCGGTGTTCTCTACTGACGCATGCTTTGTAAGTGAGGTTTCCTTACTGTGGAGGAACCTAAGGGTTTGTTTGTACTAGTGGAGCTGAACACAGAGTGTGTTTATAACCTTCTGGAACATAGAAAACAACTTTTGCTGAAGGGATTATCTTCCAGGCTAGACCAGGGCCAAGTCGGATGATTTTGCTCACAAATACCGCTGATCTTGTTGGGAGGTTTTTTTTTGTGTGATTTGGTGAATAGAAGTTGCCCAACGTACAGAAATATCAGTTTATGTGGAAGTAGGTTCATAACTGTTGACTTTTTTATAAAAAACTTTGGATTGGATGCTTATAGTTTTGTGAACAGTTGTATTCTGGAAGTACGAATCAGTGAAGGAATGTACAAAATGGAACCCTGCTACTCATTGCCTAGGCTGCTTCTTTCACTGTTGCTCTTCTATCCTGTTTGGGTAATGCAGATGTGACCCAATATGGTGATGCTTTTGATGTGACATTTGAAAATACAGTATTTAAAAACAAAACCAAACCAACCAACCTTGGCTTTTGAGAGGACAAGAAGCCAACGCTTGCTTCTTGCTACTTCCCACATCCTTTTATACATGACTGTGTAAGTCCTTAACCAAATAATAATAAAAAAACAAAACAAAACAAAAAAACAAGCAATAAAATGTAACCATTCTGGTATTTTATTTGTACATACTGTATCATAGCCATATGCCAGAGTTTGCAGAATATTTTTGGAAGTTTGATTTGTACGGAATTTAACTTACCTTAAAATTTAAGGCATTTATTGTATTGCTGTGTGACCCTAGTAGCGTTTTGTTTTGTCGCAGTCTGCTTTACATTTAGAGGGCTCTTTGGCAGCGATGGGGATGCTGTCGGCGAGGGGCAGCGTGTGCCCAGAAGCCAAGCTGGTCCCTAACTGGCACCGGGGCACAAGCTCTCCAGTGGGTGCTGCTCCGTTTGCATGTCAGGAGCACAGCGAATCGCTAATTGCTGTAGTCAGTGCTGTTGTAGGGTGGACTTGTGCTACCTGTTTAACAAAATCTGATCATCCCCCAGGACAGTGGTCGCTTTATTTTTGGCCTGGGGTCCCTGGTAGCGGCGTGCTGCAGGCTGGGAGCACTGGACCTGTCCCTGCAAGTGTTCTGCCACGCTGATAGTCTCCGTCCCCCACGCTTTCCAAAGCCCCGATCCCTGCTGGGTGTTGGTGGGCTTCTTCTCCCGTGTTTTATTCCCGCTGCAGGTGTGGTAGAGGGCACAAAAACCATGGCTGGTGTAAATACACTTGTCCCTGCCCCCTCTCTGCCGAGCGGGGGGGGGTCTGTGGGCGGCAGCGGGGGCTGTAGCTGAGACTTGCTGTTACGCTGTGATTCTTGGCTTCACTTTCAGGCTGTATTTGTGGGTTTCGGGGTGACTCCCGCCTAGGGACCATTGTGTACTCTTCAGTTCCCGGCCTGTGCGAGGAGCGGAGCCGCGCCGTGCTGGCCGCGCATCGCCCTTCCCCGCCCCCCTGGGTCTGAGCAACGGCACTCCGCGCCTCTTACCATGTAACCCCACTTTTAAATTCCTCTCAATAAAAGTTCGTTTTTTGGTTTTTTTTTTTTTTTTTTGGGTGTGCGGCTCCGGCGCTGTCATTCCGGGGGCGGAACGTTCCGGCGGGGCGGAGCGCGGCGTCGGAGGAGGGAGCGGGCCGGAGCCGGCGCCATGGCGGGCCCGCTGCTGCAGGCCTGGGGGCTGGGGGCGGCCCTGCGGAGCCGAGCCGCTCTCCGCCCGCTGGGGCTGCTGGCCCCGCCGTGCCGGGAGCTGGCGGGGCCGGGGTCGGGAGAGGCGGCGTTGGAGGAGAATCCTTTCTATGGGAAGTACCGGCACAAGATCCAGGAGCTGAGGAGGTGCGGGGGGGGGGGCTGGGCCCTGAGGGGAATGGCGGCGGAGGCCGAGCCTGGAGGGGCGGGGAAGAGGGCCGGGCCCTGAGGGGGAGGAAGTAGGGGAACGGTGAGGTGTATGTGCACTGCTGTTTGGGGGGAAAAGGGGTTGCTGGGTTATTTTGGGAGGAGGGAGGTCACTTTTGGCTTTGCGCCCTCATGAGGAAATTTAACTAGTTCAGGCCAAACGCAGCCTTGAAATTCACGTATGTTACACCAAATCGATGAGAGAGTTTTCTCCCAAGGTGTTCACTGAATGGCAGGGGTTGGAAGGGACCTCTGGAGATCACCTAGTCCAGACCCCCTGCCAAAGCAGGGTCACCCAGAGCAGGCTGGACAGGAACGCATCCAGGTGGGTTTTGAGTATCTCCAGAGAAGGAGACTCCACCACCTCTCTGGGCAGCCTGTTCCAGGGCTCTGCCACCCTCAAAATAAAGAAGGTTTTCCTAATGTTGAGATGGAATTTCCCGTGTTCCAGTTCGTGCCAGTTGCCCCTTGTCCTGTCACTGGGCACCACTGAAAAGATTCTGGCCCCATCCTCTTAATACCCGCCCTTTAGATATTGATAAGCATTGATGAGATGTCCTTTCAGTCTTCTCCAGGCTAAACAGGCCCAGGTCTCTCAGCCTTTCCTCATAAAAGAGCTGCTCTGTTTCCTTGATCATCCTCATGCCTTCTGCTGGACTCTCTTCAGTAGTTCCCTGTTCTTCTTGAACTGGGGGGCCTGTAACTGGACACAGTACTCCAGATGTGGCCTCACCAGGGCAGAGTAGAGGGGAAGGATGACCTCCCTCCACCTGCTGGCTGTGCTCTTTTTAATGCACCCCAGGAGACCATTGGCCATCTTGGCCACAAGGGCACATTGCTGGCTCATGGGCAACTTGTCCACCAGGACTCCCAGCTGAACCCTATCGAAGTTCAGCTCGGTAAGAGATAATTTTGCTAACAAGAAGGTAAAATTTTAAGTTAAGGACATGAATCAGAACCACAGTAAATGTTTTAAAAGGCCAAATGATGTTAATCACCCAGCCCTGTTAATTGTCCCTTTTCCAATTCAGATCCAGTCCAGATGTATTTGAATCCCGGATGGAAAAAAGAAATGAAGTGAAAAAGCAGCCGGTGGGATATTCCAAGCAAGGAGAATTTATCAAATGTATGGAGGAAAAGGCAAGGCCAATTTTCTTTGTAGTTAACATATAGTAAAGCTATAATGTCATTTATATAGGATCAGCATAATGCTACAAACATATGGTGTTCCTGTTAGTAAGAAGCCCCAGAATTTCACTCTCTGGTGGCTGGAAATATTATTCTTTATTCCAGTGTAGTATTTTGCTGTATTTTAGATTGTAAATTTTGCGCTTGAGGCCTTATTTGTTTAATTAGTTCCACATTAGTTTGGGCAGATGGAGTGACAAGATCTGGTGTTTATCATTTTGTAGTGAATGAAGGAAAGCTGTTCAGTAATATTGTATCCAAAATGCATAATACTTTGCTTTAATCTTTTCTGATCTTGAAATTCACAGTTCACACTGTTACTCATCTTCTTATTCTCCTAATCAATATTTTATTTTAATAAAATGCACAGCAGCAATCTCTTAAGTATTTCAAATTTGAGCTTATACTTGGAACATCATGTTAGCAGGCATGTTATGTGTGGAAGGGAAGGCAAATATATAGTATTAAAAGTATAAGCATCAGCTATAAAAACTAAAGAGGAATGTTGTTTTTTTTCTTAGGCAGAAGACGTGGGCACAAAGACATCAAAGGGAGGTTTTACAAAAGATAAGGTAAGGGAAGCGAGCCGAAGTGTTAGGAGAGGACTTGCTGGCAAATCAAGGATATAGATTAACTTGTGTTGCTACCATCAGTGGTTCAGCCAAGAGCTTCTTGAGATAAAACTAGTATTCCTTATCCAGCTCTTGAGTATAAGGGACTCATTTACTATTGGGATCGCTTTCAAGTCTTAAAACTCCTGGCAGTCTCTTTTTTTATTATCTGGTCCTTTCTCTCTTGACATCCTGGAAGTTCCTACTGTTAGGGGATCTGTACTGAATGCTGACAGTAATAAATTGAAAGGTTAAGCTGCCTTTAGAGCATTTCCAAGGATCAGCCAGCAGAGGGACAAGAGAATGGTTTTATTCTTTTGAATTCTTGTATTTTGGCAAACTTTCTGTGCAAATCTGCCAACAGAGCCTTTGCCTGAAATGGCTGAAGGGGAGAGGCTGCAGCTCCTCTTGCAGCTTTAGTAGAGATCTGCAGAACTGAAGCAAAGTATATTCTGTGTCCTGACAGAATCTCTTCTATTCTGCCTCAGTGTGTGAATCCACTTCTCAGTGTGTTACTGCTTATGATTTACTAGTTTCTTTGGCAATTCAGAGGACTAAGTCACATTGTAAATTTAAGTAAGTTGCTCCAGCTTGATTTTGCTCTCTCTAATTGCATCCATTGATTCAGGATTCTCACTTGAATCAGAGAACTGTCATCATGCCAGATTCCTTATGCTTTCTCTTGCAGACACTTGATTCCATTCTTAATGTTGAGATGGTGAAAGAAAAATCAGCGGAGGAGATAAAACAGGTGATGTATTTAACTGCGATAAAGTTTGCTTCACATCCGTGCTTAATAGTAACCTTCACGTGAGGATGGAAATTTTCACTTAGGCTGAAAAATAAAGCATGGCTATGCATGTATATTTATAAAAAGCGCATTCACATGCATATCAATAGTAGAAGATAAAGTTTTCTCCTTATAGGTAAGTCCAACTAGGAGGTACCTGCTTGATAAATAATACATTTGGACTTGATCACTCAAAAACTGTCTTGATTGTAATTCTTATTGTTGCCGTTTAATGTGTAGCAGTTGAATTGGCATCAGCAAGCTCCCGTCAGGTTTGAAGCCCGGTAAAGGGAAACCCTGGCAGTAGCTCATGTGCATTATGCTACGTCTATTTTGCAGGAATAAAAAAAAAATAGCCTTTGCCACCTTGTACCTTTCTTTGCATTATGTGTCATTCAGGAGCCTGTGTACTCATACTAAAGTTGGTTAGAGTAAGAAGGAGGTGGGTGGGTCTGTTTGTTTGCTTGAAAAACAGTGTGAATCAAGTTATTCTCCCTAATGATCTGCTTGGCTTTGCACTGTATTCCTTTTTATCTAGTTATAGATCACATCTGTTGCACATTTCTGATGTAGCTTGAGTTGGATCTGGTTGGTTTTTTTTTTCACTTATCAGACTGTATGCCAAGAAACTTTATCTAGGCATGATCATTTAAGGGGGATAGCACATATGAAAGAGCCTTCTGGCACGGCTTAGAGAACAGAAACCCAGTTGCTTTCCTGATAGCTCGAGAACATTATAGAAGTGGTTCTGTGCTCTGCAGGGGATGGTGTGCGACCAGTTTCAGCAGGGACTAGATTTGATAATGCACGAGTTTCCTTTGAGTTCCCCTATCTCTGTTTCATTATTAAACATTTTACTGGCAATTCTCATATGTAAGACTGGGGAAGGGCAACTGAAAAAGTCATGAACTCTGGGCTTTTACGTGTGCTTGTCCATTTATTAAGGACTTCGAGCTTCTGTGTAGGTATTGCCATCGTGCTGTGGTGAAGAAAAAGATTCTGAACACGGAGGAGCATTATGCAGAGTCTTGTCTTCTATTGAAAATGTTTTGTTATGTTCTTTATTACAAAAAAACCCAACACAAAACACACAAAAGCTCAAATCCTCTAGAAATTATTAGTGTGATTGCTGGGAAAATGTAAGAAGCAGTCCTGATAGCTGGTAAATCTTGAGCCACCTCTGAGCCCACTGCTTATTTCTGTTACCTGGTTGAAGTCTGTCATTTGGTTCAAGTACTCTGGAACCTTAGGAGAAGTGTATTCATTAGCAGGAAAGTCAGTCAGGCTTGATTGAAAAAAGACTCCTCAGAGTGCTTACAAAGATTAGTTGACAAATGGAATTCTTTTCAAAGCATTTAATATTACAGCTAGATGCGAGATTTTAACTGTATCTCATCTCTTTTGTTTCCTACAGATTTGGAATGAGTATTTTTCTGCAAAAGATACGGTTTATGCCGTTATACCTGTAAGTAGTTCCCCTGTAGTTACACACTTGAACGGCTAGTGTACAAAGCTTTCCTTTTGAATTGTGATCCTGTTGCTTTTAAAAGCAATCGTTGAAGGGAAATGAGGTTTCAAGAACAAACTAAGTTTCCGGATTGGGTGATCTTATTGCCCCAAATAAAGGCTTTTGTTTCCAAAAATGTGTATTCCTTTTTTTTCTCACTTACATCAGTCTCAATAAATCCAGTACCTTTTTCTGCACACCTGGCTTGAATTTCCTGGCATTTTCTATTATGAATATCCAATGCTCTTTGCAGGGCCCCAGTATCTATTAAGGTAGCATTTTCAAATCATTTTTTCTCAGAGTTGCTTGTTTCTTCCCCCTCTTCCCTGCAGCACTGACTGCTAACTCAAGTTTAATAAGGCAGTATTAGAGCATTTGGCTAATAACTTGCACATGGCTAATCACTTATGACTTACTTTCATACATTTGAAATTATTGGCAGCACTGTCTTTCATTGAGATTGCATGGTGCTTCCTGTGATAAGATCAAATTTCTTATTCCCGATAGCTTTACCAGATGTTAATTGTTGTTAATCTGCATTAGGCTAAAGTAGTTTTTTTTCGCTTTTGGGGTTCCTTTTTATTCTTTGCTTCAGAGTCGCTATGTGATCGTGATCTCTTTAAATCCATCTTTTCACAGCTGGGCACGAATCGTGTGTTCCTTGAGTTCTTGAAACCTCATTTAGATCTGGGGTCTGATTTGTGATTGCGCTTGTCCCTTTGAGCTGCAACTGGAGTTGATGGGAGGCTTTATTCTAAGTGTATAAAGTGCTGTGTGCTCCGTTTCAGTTTTCCCAACGTGTGGATGTTGGGAAAATGGTTTGAATTGCACTTTTACTGTAGCAGAGGGCCAAGGCCGGGGACTCCAGTGTAGGTCTTTCATTAGTGGGGCTGGCACTGGTCTTTGGTGCAGTGTTTTAGACGAGCTTTTGGAAGGTTTTAAGGCTTTAATGCAAACCAGGTCCTAGGCACATTAGGAAGTAGTTCATGGTGTCATCGGGGAAAGAAACTACATCTTTTGCCAGAAACTTTCTGTTGGCTGGAAGAAAGGCCTCACGTAATTCTCCAGTGCTCGAAAGCACACACGGAGGAATTTCGTGTTGATGAATGGCATATGTTTGCTTTCATGAACACCTTAGAGCAGGTATGAATATGTGGTGCTGAGAAGAGAAAAGCAGGCAAAAGATTTGGGGGAACGCAGAGGACCCATGAATGAGATTGCCAGGTTTCATCAGGGATCACCAAATGAGTTTGTGGTTTCAATAAGCAATAAGTGTGTTATTTGAGTAAATATCTAGGCTGCATTTTAATACTGAAGAACAGATGACTGTGATGTAAAATCTACAATTTGAGGCCAGGGATATGTCATCTTGCTGAAGTGTTGACACCACAGGATGCAGTGGAGCCATTACTGAAAAAGGACGTAATGTAAGCTTAAAGCGTGGGCCCCCACCTCCAAGGAATAAAGCTTTGGATTCAAGGAGTTTGCTGCTGCACCTTAGAGATAGCATTGTTAAAACAGGGTACCAATGACATTAGGTAACTAAGTGCAGTTTTTCATGGACTCATTGTCAGCCATTCCTGCAGTGACACTTTCTGTAGATAGAAGTTGTACCCTGTAAAGGCTAATGCGATGATTCTGAATAACTGTGCATCCATGTTTCTGTTACGAAAATTGAATTTCTCTTTCTCTTTCCCTAAAGGCAGAAAAGTTTGATTTAATATGGAAGAGAGCCCAGAAATGTCCATCGGTATGTATGGCAGAGACTTGCAATGCATGGATGTAGAGCTGCATTTCTCCTCTCTAAAGCCTAATTCATCAACTTTTGACCCTCCTCTATTCAGACTCAGCTTGATTAGTAAAATCCACGTGTTCAAATACTTGTCTTAGTGTTCAGATAAAAGCAGTGGCTATTCATATGTATTAAACAGTTTGATCTAGGTATCAGATATCTAGATATGAGACATAGGATTTAGTAATGAGAGCACAGAATCTCCCAGGGAATGGATTTATCTGCATGCCTTCTGTTTCCATTAATGGATTTCTTGTGGTTAAATCTCTTCTGTGCAGTGTTGGGAAGAGCCAAGCCTTGCAGGCCAACCTCTTTGATGTTCCTGTGTGTCTTTACTTACTGCTTAAAGCATCCTTGCTTTGACCTCGAGGGGCTGCTGTTAGCTATAGCTACGTGTCACCATTGCGTTACATTGTGTGTACATGGAAAAAGTGAATTCTCTTGTGTTACGGTTGGTGTGAGTTGCTCCTCCTTCTTTTTATGTTTGTTCACTGGCAGTGAAGACAGGCAGTAGTACCTGGAAGGGAAAAAGGCAAGAAATCAGTATATTGGGGGTCTGTCCACAGAATGAGCTGAACCTTGTCATGTATTAGCCTGCTTTTCCTGATCACAAATATGCATAGCCATGCTTTCTTCACCATACTGGTGATCTGCGATAGCTAAATATTGGTAAGCGAAGATGAGGTATTCGGATGGAAGCCAAACTGGGCAGGCAGTATGCTGTGTAAATAATGCATCTCTGTCTCTATGGGAGTGTGAGTTGTCAAAAAAAAGGCTGTATGGCATGCACTGCAAAACCGAGTTGCATTGCAGAGCATTGTAATTCAACAGCTGCGACAGGGGAAGGAAGGAGGGAATTGGGTGTAGTCAAACCCTTTATTGCAGATACAGAGTAAAATACTCTGTGGGTTGTGTCTTAGGTGTATGCCAGCGTGGCAAAGCATGAAATACTGACAATGTGTAATAAGGTTATTTCAGAGATGAGTGCATTCCCAAGATTTGGATTCACTGTTTCTCACATGGGTTGGTGGGTATTGCATAAGCTTCAGTTAGAAGATTCCTATGTGAATGAGCAGCTTGTTGCTTTGAGGAAGTTAAACTGCAAAAGAGCATAACAGCTAACGAGCTAAAGGACATCTTTCTGCAGTTTTGTACCACATGCTGCTTGATTATTTTTGTTTTCTATTGAAAGTAGTGTGTTTTTACAGTAATTTGTGCGCTGAAGGATGGACTTTGTGCAAATTTCAGTGTCCTGAGACAGAAATAAAATGCTTCGCTCCTTTATGAAAACAAAGTAGCTAGACTGCGCTGCATTAAGAGGAGTGCTTTTGTGGATCTGAATGGGACACTTTACTGAATTGATGGATTGGTCCTGTATATTTCAGCTGGCAAGAGCAAGATGAAATATATCTGGCTTCCTGAGCTACTCAGAGCTTGGAAAGTTATTTATAGCTCTAAGTACATTTCTGTACAGTGCATTGGCATTTAGTCAGGTATCCTGCTTGTTTTTCTGCTCCCATCTTGTCCTTTTCCTTGGTGTGGGAAAATGAGCAAGTCCCTAGCCTATGGGGCTGAATAGACTGTAAATCTTTAGAGAGAAAATGCTACCAGTTCTGGTGAAATTACAGGATTAAATACTCTGAATGCTCCTTACCTTATATTTGACCATTTCTGCTGTCAGTTTTCTAGAAGTGAACAAAAAGGTCAGAGTCTGAATGTTCTCCACCGTCCTTTCCTTTCCTTTGACTGTCTCTTATAATACTGATAAAAATTTGTGCCGACATATTTGCTAAAGAAATAATACTGATAAGGTAATGCTGGTGTATTGTCTGCTTTGAAGTCTGGTTCCTGCTGTCCTATCACTCCTAGTGGGGCAAAGAAACCCCTTTTTCTGTTGTGGTTTTCTTGCTAAAGCATTTATGCTGGAGACCAGTATGACACAGGCATAATCTTGTTCTATGAAAGAGAGAATTGTGGTTTTTATATCATTTCTCTGCAGTTTCTGTATGCTTTGCCAAGAAAAGAAGGCTACGAGTTCTTTGTGGGGCAGTGGTCAGGAACAGAATTGCACTTCACTTCCCTAATAAACATTCAGGTGAGTGGTTGAAATAAAAAGTCCAAAAATGGCTTAGCATCCAGAAATCTATAATATCAGCATATTACTATATATAATATTTTGTAAAGATTTTAATTAACAGGTTGTCTAGCTTAACTTGAAAATAATTGTCGGGAAAAACTGCCGTTAATTATGGGTATTTAATAAATTTATGGGTATTAAATGTCTCTAATCTAAAGGACAATGAGGTAGAAGTCAAACAGTCTGAAAATAGAAGCAAGAGCCAAACTTTTTAGAACTGTTTATGCAAGCTACTTAAAATACCAGTAGATGCTATGAGATGAAATGTCTTTCTGGAAATTGCTGGTTCTTTTAAATGCAAAATGGTCTTTAGTCAAGAAAAAACTCAGCCTAACTCTGCAAATCCCTTATTTTCTCTAAATACCAGGAATAATGACCTCTTAATTAGAACTGGCCCTTAAGCCCTGAAAAATGACTGCGTCTAGAGCAGTTAATGCTCAAAAGTTTTGTAATCAAGCCTCCAAATCTGCAATAGAGCTGAAGTTCTTTATGGGCTACTTATGGGATGTTTCTCTCCTTCAGACTCAAGGTGAAACTGCTCCCAGCCAGTTGGTTCTGTACCATTATCCTGAGCTGCAGGAGGAAAAAGGGATAGTACTAATGACAGCAGAAATGGATTCCAAGTTCTTGGTGAGAGAAATCTATTCATTGCCTTTCTTCATTTTATGCTGCAACCTCCTCCTATAATTTTGCATTAAAACCAAATTAGAGGTCTTTAAAAGACCCTTTTCCAAAGAGTGGTCTTACTAGATTTCTTGAACCTAATCTAGTTAATACTGGGGAAACCTAGAAGGAAATCAGTCTGACTGCCTGGTGACTTCAGCTCATTCATTAGGATTTTTGATTTTGTTTTGTTTTGGTTTTTTCCCCCGCTTTACTCTAGGTATTATAGTTTATTGTTGTAAAACAATAGAAATGCTTCTCGTTTTCTTATTAATGGAAGCAAATTTAAATGATAGCTGTTGCTACCTGCCAACAAGTTAAAACAGTGAGGTTTAATACTGCTCATCAGCTCAGGAGACCTCCAGAGCTCTGTGCTAGGTTTCTGCCTGCCTTTGCTCTTTTCCCTCTGTGCGGGTGTGCTGTTATTTGCGTATCTGTAGTAGCACAGTGCTGGGACTATTAGCACCAGGAATTGTACTGGTGGAACAAGATAACTAAAGCATTCCACCTCTAACTGACCTACTTCACACCAGTTCTGCAACCATGCGCAGAGAAGTCATCAGTAATGCATGTGCCCTGTTGTATCTCAGCGCAAACAATCAATTTTTGCAAATAGGTCAGCCGGAAGATGGGAAAGATGGTGCGTTTCCAGTGCCTTAGGGTGGCCAGGGATCATGAAAGACATCTTTGAGCTTGGAGGTGTGTGCTCAGCAGGAGAGCAGTTTGTAGGCACAGTGCCGGAGTGTATAAGTAGGTCAGGAACAAGAGGGAGGTGGTTTTTTAAGAGGTTTGCAAAACTAAGGTGACTTGGAATTAGAGTCATTTGATGCGTAGGACTGCAGCCTTTCAGCTGCCGAAGAGTCTTTTTCAAGGGGATACTCGAATACAACAAACCCTGATGGTAACAAATGCTTTGTTTTAACTTGCAGGTGGTCCATGAAGCACAGTGCTTAGCCAATCAGGTGCAGCTTTTCTATGCGACGGATCGTTCCCAGACCTACGAATTAGTGGAGACCTTCAACCACAGATCTAACGAATTTAAATATATGTCGGTTATAGCGGAGCTTGAGCAAAGCGGACTTGGACGAGAACTGAGACCTGCTCAGGTTCCTGACAAGCCATAGAGCCTGAGAAGTCGTAGAGGGTGAAGAGAGTCAGCAGCAGGCAGGGGGTCTGCTAGATGGAGTGGTCCTGTCTCTTGTTTTAGGAATTTGGTTTGGCTACAGAAAGGATCTGGAGATGTTCTGGGAGTGTGATAGTCAAGCCTGTCTGGTGCCGATGCAAGATGAGGACTTACGCCATTTGAACGACAATAACTAATTGCCAAAATGGAGCCCCGAGCTTCAGTGTAACTTCATCAGAATGAACCATTTTCCCGTTCTGTAACTCACTGCTGCATGTTGTATTTTTGAAATTTGAAATAAAGTGACAGAAGGGGACTATATTGACATCGGTAGAGAGGTAACAATCAATGTTTCTTCTCAGTAAATGCATTTCCACCCTTATAGTTGCATGGTCCAGTGCTTTTTCAACTGTGTGGAATTCATACAGGCTTGTCCATCAGGAAAAAAGATTGGGACCGATGGTCTGAAACAGAGTCCTCTTTGTTACTTTGTGTGTGAGGTTCTTTACACAGATGTATACTGCGGCCTGTGTTTTCCTCAGGATTAAAAAACAGAGCGCCTAGATTTGTTCTGGGAAGTTTCTGCTTCTTAATTGATAAATTAATTTTATCCTGTTGCTGTGTTTCTGTCTTAGAGATGTTTTTCTTGAGGAGTGGGATATTATAAACGTGGGTTTAGTTTCGTATATTTTTGAATAGAGGAATTCATCTCATGCTTTATAGAATTATTTTTTTTCTCAGACTGGCATCTAGTCAGCCAACTCTACAAATGGTATTTGAAGGGACAAAAAATAGCTCTTGTTCCCATTTCAGGAAAGGCACTATCCATAATAAAAGCAAGATGGAATGACATAGTAACATCTAAGGCCACCAGCTGGCTTCTCAATTGTGAAGTGACAACTGATGGAAAAATGCATTGGTGTGAATATGCAGAGGAGCTTTAACACGGCAGTGTTGGTAAGAATCCGGCTTTTAAGGACTATGGCTGCTTTGGTTTTTAAACCTGCCTTCAACAAAGGAATCCCAAAGCATTCGTGCTTTGAGCTTCTCTCATTTTCATTCCCGGCAGGGGCAGCGTGCCTGTGGACAAGGACATACTGCAGCGGTGCTGAGTGATGTGCAGCCTGTGGGTGGATTATCAGCAAAACACCTTTGTGCAGGCAGACAGGTAAACAGGAGATGGCCAAAAGCTTTGCAGGAGCAATGCTGAAATATTTCCCATATCCACATCAAATCCCTGGCACCAACTTGCTCTCAGCAGTAATTACCCGTTACCTTCAGGCCGTATCAGCCCGGTAAGCATTCCCTCCTTTGCCAAAGAAATGGAGGCAAGAAGGGGATGTAACTTGTCTGTTAGAGGAAGGCTGATTTTTTTGGGCAGGACTGGTAGCAGAACTTTTGTGCTGCCCTTCACTGTGACCTGATAGGGAGGTTTGGTTATTTACAAAGGGCTCTTACGCCATTTGTTTGCCAGTAGGAGCCTGTTGCTGTGATACTCTCCGTCACTCCATAATTTCTCAGCCCGTTCTTTGGACATGAACAGTGCCCAGCTCAGCGCTAAAGGTAGATAGTAAGGTTTTCTTGTTGGGGTCTATTTTAGCAGTGACTTGTATACATTGGGTGTGAACTCTTGTCCATTCAGGGAATTAGAAGATTTTTTAGAAGAGACACACTTTCTCCTGGGATTCTGCTGCAAGAAGGTGGTCTTGCTCCCTGGTAATGTCGTCTTTTTGTTTGTGATTGCGTTGGGTCTGTGAGTGTGTGCAGAGCAGGGGAATAATCAGAGGAGATATGGATAGGGCTGTTATAATCCGAACAGCAAATCACCTTTATTAAAGAGCCTTTCTGCTTCTATTTTGTAGCATTCGAGCTCCATTTATCATTTTCCCTTAGCTAAAATAAGGGCAGTTTTGATTCATTATTCACTTCCTGCTTTGAAGAAGTCACAGTTGCTGTATTCATTTTTAATATAGCTATAATACAACATCTCTAGAAGAGTAATGGGCAACAGGAGTGAAATTCAAGGCTTCCAAATCTACACCTGAGCCTTTTTCTGAGCTTAGAAGACAAAAGTCTTTAGAAAAGGCTGCAGCAGTCACTACCTGTAATTTTGAGTGGGTTTTTTTCTACCCATCTTGATTAATCCTAAAATTAGATAATTAGATTAATCCCAAACTAAGAACTTCCCCAAGGTTTTAAGACAGACAGAAATGGCGAAACCAAGAAAAGGAAACATTTCTTAGATTGCATGCATTGGAAAGGCTTTTAAATAAGACCCAAACTGAAAAGGCAAAGTTGATCCTAACCCATGCAGCCCTTTTCTGGCCCTGGCAGAGGTGGAACGGACCGATGGAGGGAACAAGGGCTTTTTTTCTGCCTTGAGGCGCACGCTGTAACATGTTTCCTCTTGTGTCAGGGTGAGACCGCTTGGCACAAATGACCGACTTGGTGTCGGTGACCTGGTGCTGTACGGCATCTCCCCGGGGAGCAAAGAGCCGACTAGACCTGTACGTGTGTCGTGGTTTGGCCGAATTTACCGAAACCAGACCAACAGATTGCCCTTCCCCTGCCCTCTGCCCCCCACCCCCCCACCCCAAAAGAGAGAGAGAGGAGAGAAAGAGATAAGGAGATTCAGAAGTTTAGAATGAACTAAACTACTTTAATGAAGAATTAATATTAAAATAAAAATAAAGAAGAAAATAATGAAATAGATACAATATATACAAAACTGTATCAAGCTCCCAGGATGACAGTCACGTCACCGGCAGGCACTGGGGAAGTCCCAGACTGGACTCAGTGACGGATGGGAACTGGATTCCAGCTCTGGAGTCAGGAACACACGAATCGGGATCAAAGGCAGATGAACAGACGGAGTCCTCTCTGGACGTCGGCCACCGCAGGAAGGGGCTGACCCTTTGATCCCTCAGCTTTTATACTGAGCATGGGGCAGATGGGATGGAATACCCCAGTTGGTCAGGTTTGGGTCACCTCTCCTGTCCACTCCTCCCCACTGATGTGACCCCTCTAGGTTTTATCCGTTTCCAACCCTCTAAGGGGGCAAATAACGAAAGTTGGCTGACCTTGGTTGTTATAGCAATAAGTATAAGCGAGGGCCTCCCTGCATACCATTCCTTGGCACGGAGTACAACCATTGATCTTATCATTCTGAGAACGAGCAGTTTTCTCCACAATATGCCGTTAATTTCAGACAACTAGAAGAGGCCTAGCTAAGACGTAAAATTACAGAACAGAAAATTGGTTCGGTTTTACTTCAAACCGGGACAACGTGCGTGTGTGTGCAGTGGCAGGGAGATAGCGGAGGGCTTACGAAGCTGAAAGCTGCATGCCCTCCTGGGAGCCTTTCCCAGATCTGCTGCCGGGGACGGGGTTTGCTGCAGCCTTGGAAAATGTTACGGCTGTGTTTTCTCCAGCGAGCCAGTCCCATGGACTCTGCCACTGAAACGCTGTTGTGAGCAGGGAAGCTTCAGACAGCTATTTCCTACTGTATTCCTGTATAATCTGTATGCAGATTAAAATCTGTATTCCTCTGGATTATAATATCATGTAGGAATACGTATTCCTACAGATTGTAACGTCATGTAGGGATACAGTTTATAGCAGCAGATGGCCCTGTGGTCTGAGGGGCTGCACCATCGGAGCATCTTGGTCACGGACGATAGAGTTGGTTCAGTGCTCGGTGGCCCAGTTGTAGGGTTGCGAGTTTGTCAGGGTGTGAATAAGATCCCTAAATTTTAAATGGAAAAATGGAAACCCTTAGTCCTTTTGGAAATGTACGTGCTAATGTGTGTGCTTGCACTACGGTTAGGTCTTGAGCAGCACAGTCAGATCTCTGTTGACTGCTGCTGTGGTGGAGATGAGGCTGAAACTGGGACAAAAACCTGTCATAAAAAGGTCCTGGAGGCCTGATCTTCCATCCTATTAAGTGCTCGCTGTAAGGGGGAGTAACTCAGCTGAAGAACTGGCCCCACAAACCATCCTTGCTGCGGAAATAGGCCAGTGGTCTTTCGTGGCTGTGTTGGCTTCTCCGGTGCCTGGGATGCGCTTGTGCATGAACCTTGCTGGTGGCTGCCTGTCCTTGGTGTGTCTGTAGCACGTTTGATGCACGTAGGGTCCGTGCTGAGCCTCGGAGCTGGTGAAAATAACGCTGTTAGCCTTGGCGTGGGGAGAGAACGAGACTGCGAGACTTACGTGCTGTACAGCCACTAGAGGGAAGGGTTGTCTCCTTATTCTGAGCTACCGGCACGCACGCAGCTTGCAGGAGCCTCTCTGCTCAGCTGTGTGAGCTCGGGGTGAGTTTTGTGCTAAAAAACATATAAAACCCCAGGCTGCTCCTATATGAGCGATAAGGTGGTGGGTTGTTCTGAGATAGACCAACAGTTCCCCTAGCCTGGTGTCCTAGGTCCTAGATGAGCTGCCTTGGGGAGGGCAAACATTCCTCAATAGCTTTCCAGGTTGCTTTGCTGATTTCCAGCCATGTGTGGGCCAGGGTCTTCACAGCTGAACCAGCTGCTGCAGGAGCCACCTCCTTCCCTCCTGCTGCCTTCGGCTGGGGGAGAGCCCAGGGCCGGGGATGTGGCAGCAGCTCCTGCTAGGAGCGGTGGAGCAAGTTTTGCAGCCGGAGGCTCTTGTTAGCAATGTCTCAAAACCCGGTTTGCCCACCCACCACCCCTGCCGCCCCGGGGAGATGTTCCCCCACGTCAGCAGGAAACCCAGAGCCCAGCCTGCTCCCAGGGGAGACACCCTGACTTGTGAAAGGCGGCTGTCACAGCAATCAAGGAAGTGCAGATTGAAGGATGATGTTCTTACCCTCGCTTGAAATGCTGACTCCAGTGCTTTTTCATCTGCGCCTGGTTTTTTTTTTTTTTTTTTTTTCCCCCAAGACTCCAGTCCCGTCTGATCCATGGCTGAGGAAGTTCCCATTCCCTGTCTCTGAGCTTGCGCAGGACTCGGTGGAGCGGGGAAGGGGAACTGGCTGTTGCTGAGGCTGCGTAGCCAAGGAAAACTTTTCTGGGCACGTCCTTTGCCTCTCTGGGAACAACCGGAGCAAGCCCACTTGCTCCCTTTGCTGTGTCTTGTGGTCTGCACAGGCACATGGAGCCTTCAAACCCTGCCTGGGCACAAACATCTCCCTGGACAGTGGGCAATGCACTGATTGGGGTGCTGCGCTGATGGGGTGCTCTGCTGATGGGGTGATGCGCTGATGGGGTGCAGTGCCACTGGGATGCGTCGTGTAGGGCATCGTGTGGCCATGGAGAGCCCATCCTGGCACCACAGCTTTTGGGGTGCTCACCGCACCATCATCCCCCAGTGCAGCTGTGTCCTGTCGAGCTGGGCAAAGCCACATCGCCACTGGGCCTCTTTCCGTGACCGCCCGTGAGGTCTGATGGAGCCATCCAGCGATCCAGGCTTGCTTCCTTCCCTGCTTCCTTCCCCCTGGATAAATTCAGCTGTGCACCTGCCTGCGGGAGCGGGGCCAACCCCCCTCTTCCTTCCTCCGGGAAAGACCAATGCCCTCTTCACAATAACACATCCCTCCTGCCCCAAACCTGCCCCTTGGACCTTTTCCTCTCTCCCAAGCGACTCCTGCCCTCCCTCGCCACAGCTGGGACCCGGGTGGCTCTGGTACCACGGGCTCTCTGCCCTGTGTGGTTTCCCAAACCCAAAGCCTCGTGCAAGGGGGAAACTCCCTGACCAGGAGGTGCTGCTGACTCCCACAAACTTGTGGGGCTGCAGCTGATGCAACTACAGCCTTCGTGCTCTTTTCCTGGCCGCTCTCCTTTGGCTCCAGACCGCTGAGGCTGGGAGGGACCCCATCTTGCATCGAAGTATTTTGGCTCCCTCCCGCCTGGATGTAAATCCTGGCTGTGAGTTCCCTCTGGGATCTTTGCTATACGGCCAAACCCCCTCAGTTTTGGATTTGTGCCCGTTTTTTCACTGGGGTTTCAGTTGAAAATTTCCTCCTGGCTTGGCATTAGCTGTCGGGAGTCACATCTGCTCCGCAGACCTCTGCCGCCCTCTCACGAGGTCTGAGGCCATGTTGCGGTTTCCTGCATCACTTGGGGATGAGCGTGGACCAACCTGCCGGGTCCCCGGGGTGGAGGACAGTGGCATTGCTCAGCCCTTGCTGGGTCTGAGAGCAGCTGTGACATGTGAGTAGGGAGCATCCAGCGTCGGGGACACTCCACAGGTGCCAAAAGACTTTGTGGAGCTGCAGCCACTGCTTGAACCTGCTGGAGCTGGGCATGGGGCTGGTTCCCCAGCAGCCAGGAGGAGCCTGCTGGGCTCCTTGGGCTGGATCCTGATTTTAGGAGCATTACTTTGACCTGAGACTATCTGCAACGGCCATGAGAGATTTCCTCAGGAGCTGATGTGGAAAAGGCTCTGCCTCTGTTAACCAGCCCTCGGGTCCTGGGGAGGACGTACATGCAGAGCCGAGCTTTTGGGGTTACGGCTGTTGGACCTGAATCAGCTGATAATGGTGGTGGGAAGTAGCCGGACAGATGAATTTGTCACCTCGTGCTTCCCTCCTGCCCCAGGAGCTGAGAGTTCAGGGCACTTGGTCTCCAGGTTTTTACCTTTTCTGTAGAAACGTGCTGCAGGTGTGAGACATCTCAACCATCTCACGTGTCACTGGGTGCCAAGCACGGGTGGATCCTGCATGTCCTCAGTGTGTCCTTCTCTCATTGCCTGGCCCACAACCTGCCCTTCAGGCACATCCCAGATGGGAACATGCAGGAAAGCCAGGGGTTGCTGGGTTGTGCAAAGCCCCGATTCCCTCTGGTCCTGGCTGAAAACAATCCGCTAGAGACTGCTGGCTGATGCTGTGGGCTCTTTGATGTCTTCTTTTCTCCTAATAAGATGCTGCTGCAGGTGACAAATAGTTTCTATTGCACCTACACAAAACCAGCGCAGGGAGAACAGATGCCTTGTAGGGCTTGGGCTGAGCTCCATTGTGGCCGTCTGCTCCGGGAAACTGCTGGAAAACCGAGGGTGCTTGCCATCACCAGGCAGGTAACTTTATTTTTAAAGACTGTCTCTGAACATTGTGCCTTAAGGGCAGACCCTGGCATCACCCGTAGCTGAGAAGCCCTGTTATGGGGGTAGGAGTCCAGATCCTGCAGAGATGTGTCCCACAGGGGGAACAGTCTGCTTGGAGTCAGAAGGTAAATCCATGGCCACAGCAGGGGAAGCAAGGTGGGGTGCAGGGAGGCAAACCTGAGCCCTCCTGCTCCGTGCAGACCTGCCCAGCGGCCAGATCCTCCCAGCACGTCGGGCTGCTGGGTTTGTGGTTTCCTTTCTCACACTCCTGCTGCTCCCCCACCTCGCCCCATCACCAGCAAGCACTTGGCTGAACCTGAGTTCAACACACATTTAAGTGAAGCCTAGAAATGTTTCCCTCGCTAGAACTGTCCCAGGGCCAAACAACTGGAGAACAAGTCTTATGAGGAGAGGCTGAGGGAACTGGGGTTGTTCAGCCTGGAGAAAAGGAGGCTGAGATGAGACCTTACTGCTCTCTACAACTACCTGAAAGGGGGTCGTAGAGAGGTGGGGGTTGGTCTGTTTTCCCAAGTCACAGGCGATAGGACAAGAGGAAATGGCCTCAAGTTGCACCAGGGGAGGTTTAGATTAGATATTAGGAAAAATTTTTACACGGAAGGGGTTATCAAGCATTGGAATGTGCTGCCCAGGGAAGGGGTGGATTTGTCATCCCTGGAGGTATTTAAAAGATGGGTAGACGTAGTGCTTAGTGACATGTTTTATTGATGGTGTTTATCAGAGTTAGGTTGATGGTCCCTTCCAACTTAGACAATTCTATGATTCTATGAATTTTTAGGCGTTTCCAGCAATGCCAGCATCTCACCTCGCCGCGGCTGAGCCGGGCTGCTCCCCTGGGAAAGACACGCGACTGTGAGCACTGGGGCCGTGCTGCTGCCTCCCACCCCCCTGCAACACCCATAGGCATCACGCGTGAGGTGCTCCACGAGTTTTGAATCCCCACTCAGGAGTCTGAACCCCGGAGCAGAGTCCCGGCCCATGCTGGGCCATCCCACGCTGGCTGGCCGCCCCTCTCGGCGCTGAGCGTGCAGGCGCAGGCTCGCCTTCGCCGAGCGGTATTTAAATACCGCAACGTGCTTCTGAGCTCACCCCACCTCCGAGACCGACAGAAAGTAAGTTTGCTCTGTGCAGAGAAATTTTTTCTGTTTTTTTTTTTTCTCTTTTTTCTTTTTTTTTTTTTTTTTTTCCTTTCCCCTCTCTCTGGCTTTTCTGTTTTGGATGGTGTCCAGCTTGGCCTGGCACTGAAACCTCCGGCTGATTTTTGCGTGTGTGCAGGGGCGGGGGGAGGATGAAGGGAGACGGGGTGTGCAAAAGACAGGAGGGGGGGGAAATACTGCAGGAGGGGGGGGAATATATTGCAGGATTTCATCTCCTTTCCCCCAGCACACTGCTGTCCGGTGAAAGCCCAGAGCCAGCAGCGCGGGACCGTGCACCAAAAAGGAGCTCAGCGTCCAGGAATGGTGTGTGGGTGTGGGTGCGGGTGCCCACCCATGAGCGTGGGTGCCCGCTGCGGGGTCTGGCAGGGCTGGCGGGGCCAGCTTCCAGCGGGTTTTCCAGGGACAGCTGGAGCTGCCGGCGGGGTCAGGACGTGACATCACTTGCTGGAGAAAAACCCTCAGTCCCGGGTTTCTGTAACGAAATCCTGGCGAGAGCCGGAGCGTGGCGGCTCTCCCTGCTGCTGCGATCCCCAAACCACCGACAGTCCCGACGGGGAGCCTGGCTTGCACTTTTTTTCTTCTTAATTTTTGTTTGATTGTTTTTTTTTTTCCCCAGTAAGAGCAGAAAGTGCAGCGGAGGGATTTGGGGCTGGAAGCTGGGCATGCCAGGGAATGAGGTGAGTGCTGGGGGTGGAAAAAGCTGGAGCTGCACCCCCAAGGATGCTCCTGGGGTGCTTTTAGGCACAAGTTGGGCAAGACTGGTCGGGGTTAGCCTGGAAAGGAGCAATCCTTCACCCAGCCAGGGCACGGACGCCTGCAGAAGGCTCTTCCCCTTCCTCCATCATGTCTCGGCTCAGCTGCCAGTGTGTAAATACAGAAGGAGCCTGTTTGGGGGATGCGGGAGGGTCGAGGAGCCGCTGCCGGCGGGGCAGGGGATTAGAGCAGATGGCCTGGGGTGTGCAGGGGAATGGGGGACACGCAGGGGACAGAGGGACTGGCAGCCCTGCCGGCAGCTTGTGATGTGGGCAGAGACCCGTTTCCCGGGTGGGACAGTCCCAGCAGTGGTTTTGCTGGTGTCGAAGGGAGGGCGGAAAGTTGTGGGCGGGGGAACTGGCTGAGAGTAAGCAGCAGAGATGGTTTTTCAGCAGCTGGCATGTCTCCTCTCCTCTTCTTCCCTGAGCTCGCAGGCCCGGAGCTCCCGGTGTTTGGGATTACGGCTCTGACTGTGGAGTAATTGCCCTTGGGACTGAACCAGAGCAGCTGGGCGCCGTGGAAGCTGTTGGACACCTCTTTGCAGGGCTTCTAGCAAGTCACTGGTGGCAGCAGCAAGATCCCAGCCCCCAGGAATGAGGTACCCCCAAAGAGCCCTCAGCCCCACACAGGCATCACCCCTAAAATGAACTGGATATGTTGCCTCTAGCCCGGAGAGATGGGGCTTTGATTTTCTGCTTGGAGTCATCATGGGTGACTCGGGAAAAACTTTTTTGTGCCTTTGGGCCAGGCTGCGGTCCTCAGGGAGCTGCTGCTTTGCTGGTGGTGTGGCAGGGAGGCAGGGCAAGGAGCAGGACAGAGCTAGGGAACAGTAGGGCTGGCCCGGGGGAGAGCCAAAGTGTGTGCAGTCCCGTTCCTGGAAGCTGTGCTGGCTCCATTTTGCAGTTTTGAGTTGGGGATTTCCCAGCATCAGGCGAGCAGGGGGAAAGCGCCAGGGTGGCTTCCCACTGGCAGCTGCCCCCAGCCGGGGCGCAGAGGGCTGAGTCCTGCTGCTGCTCTGGAGGGTGCTGATCCAGAGATGGGTCCTCAGGGGCTGTCTCAGAGGATGCTCGCACCTCTCGTGGATCTCAGCAGCACCATGTGGGTTTGCACAAGGAGGGTTTGGTGGTAGGGAGATGCCACTGAGAGTTCAGGGCTTCTCCACAGCTCCCCCAGGCTGCGTGCTGGGCCTTGATCCCCCTCCCGGCATCTTGTCTTGGCTCATTTCCTGGAATTTTCCATCGTTTGGGTTATATTTGGGATCGGCAGCCAATAACCCCGTTTCTCACGGACAGCCCAGCTGGGGCTTGGCTCCAGCAGGAAGCACAGAGGGAGTGGGGCCAGTGCCCCGAGACCGTGCTCCCCAGCATCGTCCTTCTGCAACCCCCTTCCTTGGGCAATTAAAACTAGACATGGCTATTGCAAAGGCTGGAAAAGATGGGGTACTTTCATCTCTCTAGGAGCCCCATATGCCCACAGCCCCTGGCTGGATTGGGGCTGGGGTGGCTGCAGTAAAAAGGATGCTCAGGAGAGGTAACTTTGGCCTGTGGGGTGCTCCTGATGTACTGTCACATCCACCAAGAAGCAGCCCAGGTTGTAAAGATGCTCTAGGACAGGTTGAAGATCAAACTTTGCAACAGGACCTCTCCAGGGCGTGAAGGGAGGCTCAGGGACAGGGCTGTTGAGTCAGCAGCCAGACTAGACGCTTCCTAGAGCAGCGAAAAGCCAGCCGAGCCCCAGGGCCAGCTGGTTTCTGGTCAGACTGTCCATCTGGAGGCTGGCTGGCTGTTTTGGGGCTCTGGCAGATGGCAGCTGAGCTGATGCCTGCCCTGCTCCTCTGCCGGGGATGGGGCAGAACGGGACTTCTACGCTGCCTGTGGTGGGGAGAAGGGAATCCCCTAAAGCAGGGAAGCAGAAGAAGACATATGGGTGGCCAAAGGCAAGATGCCCCGGGGAAGGCCAAGGGGGTTGTGCAGACCTGGTGGTATTTAGCCTCTGCTTTGCTCTACGGTGCCTGGAGCCACGTGAATCTGTGCTCTCCCTCTGTGGCTTCTTCCCAAAGCAGGAGTCTCCCTGCGGATTGCCCATGGTGTTGGACCCTCATGCTCCCTGGCAAGGGTTGGATTGTGCTGCTAAAGCAGCCGCCTGCGGTTTCCAGTCAGATGCTTGTGCGAGTGTGTAACCGTCTCGGGCTGGATCCAGAGAGGATGCACTCAGCACCAGAGGTGCTGGTGTCGGAGCCTTCCCCTCTCCTTCCCCTCCACAAACTTTAATGCTTCCCAGGGGCACTTGCAAAGCACTTTTCCCCCTGAAGCCTTCGCTTTCACAGCCCTTAATATAAAGGCAGCCCAGGGAGGGAGAGTTTTGAAATTGGGGAAACTGAGGCAGGGAGTGCGTGACCGTCCCCAGTGCCCATCATCCTGGAGACCGGTGGTGTCTCTGACTGATCTTTCCTGCTGGGTTTCTGACTAAAGCTTATTTGGGGTCAAAAATGGAAGTTTTCGTTGGTGACCTTGCCTCGTGCCTGTAGGACTTGAGGGGGGAGGAAGCCCCCCTCCCGCTGCTCTGCCTGCTTTCCCCTTTTGTTTAGCCAGTTTCTAAACAGACCTTTCAGAGTTGTTTTTAATTTACAACAAAGCCTTTGCCTTGCCGTGTTCCTCTGTGGTTTTCAAATGATAAAAAAAGAAAAAAAAATGCTTAAGTAAAAAACCAAAACAACTCTCAAATCTGAAATTAGTGGCTTAGTTTGACCCTGAACTTACATCCCTCCCATCCAGTTCATTTCCTTTCGTCTCTGGACCTGCCAGCAATCTAGGAAATCAGTTTTTCACGTGTCTCTGCCTGCTACATCCCTGGCAGCCGCTCTGCCTTGCCCTTGTAGAGCTTAACCCTGTGCTTACTTCGTTCTTGCTAAACCCAACTGAGTTCCGCTTCCGCTGCTGCCGGTAAAAACAGGGGCAGGACTGAAGCCAGCAGCCTTCGCAGCCATGGACGGGGTTTTGTGGCCATTCAGCTGGGTTTGAAGCCAGCCCTCTGCAAAGCCAAGGCTATTTTGGGTGTGTGGATGGGGGTGAGCACTGAGCATGCCATGGTGTGGCTGTCCCATGGGATGCGGCCGCCTCTTTCCATCTGGCAGCTTCACTCATCCTCCTCCGACCATCCTCAGCAGGGACACAGGGTGACAGCGGGGAAAGGCTCCTGCTCTGCAGCCTCCTGCTTCACTCCCCGTCTGCTCCTGGGAGCAGGATGAGGTTTGATTTGGGGGTTTGCAGATGCTTCAGAAAGGGACATGTGAGCCCCTGGGGTGCCGGCACCACCCCGTGATGGGAACTGCGGCGTGGTGAAGCCTTTGGGTTCAAGGGTTGCAGCCTTTGCCAAGGCTCCTCTCGGAAAAGCTTTGATTTTGCACGTGGGAACTGAAGGCAGAGACCTGCAGGTTGCCACCGCGGCACCAGTCCAGGCCCTGCCGGCACGGGCCAGCAGTGGGATGTGTGCAGTCATGTCGTAGGAAACTGCTGTCTAAGCTTGCTGAATGGCAGCTCGCCCTTCGGATTTCCCAAAATGGGCAGTGCGAGCAGTGATCTGGGACTTGGACGGGTCTCCTGTCCCACCCCAAGCCCCAGTGGACCACAGCCTGATTTCCAGCAACACGACAGCCCTGAACATCAGGGTCAGATGAACTTACCACTGCAACCTTGGAAGATCTCCCATTTTCTGTCTCTTTATGTGGACCTGTCCCAAATCCTCAGCTGGTGATGGAAAAGCACCAGCCAAGTTGGATGCATGAAGGTGGACACTAGGAAACCCTGGTCTTGTGTTTGCTGCTGATGCCCTTTTCCACCAGTTAGACTCGAGATTCGTCTGGGTCCAATCCCAAAGGATTTTGCCTTTCTTCCCAGAAAGTGTTGGCGGTTGCTGGGTCCCTTCCCAGGGGGAAACCAAGGCATCGGTGACTTTGAAGAGACTATTTGCTCCAAGCTGGTATGTCCCATCTCAGCGCCCCAGCTGCAGGGGTCATAGCTGGTATTTAAAGCCCTGGTCCAGCCTCTGTGCAGCTCCCTCCCTACATCGCTCACGTCTTTCCCTGCACATTGGTCTCTTCGGGCAGTGAAAGCTTTGGAGTGAGGTGTAGAACAAATCTGGTTTTTGGCCTGCTGCCTCTCCCTGCTTCTTTGGATTGTAAATCCCAGGATGTGTTTTTGGCTTTGTGCTAAATTTAACTTCTGGAGACCATTGTTCTCCAGTAAAGATTCACAAGGCCTTTTAACAACTTGGTAATTTGGTAGCAATGCTGGTGAGGATCTCGAAAGCAAAACTGCTTATGTTACTCCGGTGTGCACCACTGCCCGGGGAGCAGAAAGGCGGCGGTGCCGTGCCAGCATCCCGTGGGGTCAGGGGACAGGTCTGCTCCGAGCACTTGGGCAGCAACGGGTTTTACTCCCCCCTTCCCGGGAATCTCTAACAGATACATGGTAGGAAAACATCTGGCAGATGTTTCGCAGGTCATTGCTCTTTGTTTTTTTTTTAAATTGGTGTTTTATTAGGATGATACTGAAGGATGAAGCACATTCCCACCTGCCAGATGAGTGAGAGCAGCTTGCAGGGTGACACAGAGATGCAGTTGTGGGATGAGTTATGGGGCAGTAGGATGGCTTCGGGAGATGAGATGCAGAGTTTATTTCCCAGTGAGTAGCTCAACATTTGCAGAGGGCTTTCAATGTGAGGCATAGGAACATGGCAACTACCCCACATTCATGGAGAACAGATTTCACTGCTGATGGCCATGGCCTGCAGTGATGTGTTTGATGGGATATTATCTGCCAGGGTGGCTTCTCATCACCTCGGAACAACCCAGTCTCTGCATGGAAGAGCCTGCAAACAGCAATAGCTCCTGGAGCAGAGCAAATAGAGCCGAGGCCAGCAGAAATGGTGACACAGAGAAATGTTTGTTGGCACAACTTGCCTCTCTGAAGTCCCACGGAAACCTGCTGGGTCAGGTCCCAGTCCCTGCTTGTATTGATGTTAACCTGGAGGGACTGTGTAGCCTGGTGGGATTGGTCTGGTCTAACATGGGCATAACCAAGTTGTTCATCCTCCGACTACCTGGCAAAGAGACCGAGGACTTGGGCTTGGTGTGGGGCTGTGTGATGCCTGTCCAGCCCTGGGGGGTGGCAGTCACTGGGCTTTATCTGGGTGTTGGGCAAATGGGCTATTTGGCTTTGTTGGGGGTCATGGACTGGCTGGGGATGGGGATGGGGGACCTGCAGGTCCCTCCATGGATCTCACCACGGATCAGTGGTTGCTGCATCATCCCTGGTCTGGGAAGCTGCCAAGTGTGAGATGGGGAAATCCTGACTTCTCGTTTAGGTGCATGATTTTTTATTTTTGCTCATTTTAATGGCCTTTATGTTTCAGCCAGAGCCCTCTGCCGCTGGCTGGTGACAGGAGAGAGAAGAAAAATAGTCCACGTCTGAGGGTATGCTGGCCCCCTCCCTCCCCACACTGGCTGCAGGGCCTGGCACTGCTCAGCCCCATCGCACCTACCTCCATAGGGGGAGACTCTGCTGGATGCCTCGTCCCGAAGGGTATCCCAGTATTTCCTATGTTACTAGATTAGGATCTCCATTGCAGTAGTTATACATAAATATATATGTATGTATATGTATATATTTTAGAAACTGTTATACAGACTCCCAGGGAAGCTTTTTTTAGAGGTGTTATCAACAGGATGTGCCTTCAACATGTGACAGCCGGGTAGGAAGCCCCAGATAAGGGCTTTTCTTTACAGCTTTGCTGCGCCCAGAGTCCCCTGGCCTCTGTTGTGCTCCCTCGGGGCTCAGCAGAGACCCTTGCCCTTGGGACAGGTAGGAGTCATGATGTGATGCCGGCTGGCTCCCTCTGTCGGTTGGCATTTTGGAGAGCTCGTGGGTTTTTTTTGAAGTGGGGAACAAGCTCTTTGACATGGTTGGAGCAGCCCCCTCCCTCCCTCCTGCTCCCCCCCCCCCCCCCCCCCCCCCCGCCAGCTGCTTGGGACAGGGGAGGAAAAAGCACCCAAGAAACATCCCCCTCATCATTGCCCTTTGGCAATAAATGGGGACAACAGGGCTGGAGCCATTAAAATCCCACCCAGCAAGATGATCTGGGGAAGGTTTGTAGACCCTGGTATTAAAATCCTACTACATAACATTGTGTGATGGCTGTGACCCCCTCCGTGGGGCAAAAAGTACCTAAAAACATACAGTTTCAGGACTGGTTGTACCTGGGTACAGCAGAGCATGGCAGAGTTTGGCACCACCATGCTGGGAGCTATGTAATGGTGGCAAAACAACACTACAGCCTGCGGGAAAGGCTGTGGTTAGTGCACTAGCAGCACCCATGCTGGGGTTTGCACCCACACCAGGGTTTTTCCTTCACAACCACGTGCTGGCTGTGGTGTAGAAACCCCCGCAGGGCAGATCCTGCCAGTGTTTGGGGTGATCACTAGGTCCCGCTGCGCCCCCAGTGATGTCCCCATGGGTGGGCTTTGAGGGGAGCACAGCATTTCTCTTGCAAGGTGTTTACTGGTCTCTGCTGGGCAAAATAGGATCTTCTTGTGGCTCAGGACTAAGCTTAGAAAACAGAGTTTATATAGCAAGCTTTTGGTTAAAAGCTGTCTTTTTAATGATGAACGTGCACCCAAGTTTTGCTTGGGGGCAAAACCATTCCCTCCTGCTCGTGACTTTGGGTAAGTCACTTCCCCTTTCCGTGAATCTTTCTTCTTTTTTTGTTTAACTCTTTCTCCATCTCTTCCCATCAAGGGGGAGGCTGTTGGGAGCCTTTCTCTTCCCTAAGCCTTATCAAAGCATTTAGCACAAGGGGGCCTTGATCTTGCATTACCACCACCGATAATGAGTGCAGGTAACCACATGCACAGGTGTATTTCAGCCTGTCTGGGGCGGATGGGATTCCCACTGGAGCTTCAGGGAGGAAAAGGAAAAAACAAAAGGGAAATACTGCAGCCCTCGTCTGTGGTGCTAATCCCAGACAGGAAGGGGTGAGCTTAGCGCTTTGCAGGGCCATGACTTCCAGACCGAGTCACCCGGAGCATCAGCTCACCACCCAGCCCGCTCCTGTGTGCATTGTGTGTATGCCTGGAGGGGTGGCCGCATCCTGGCACGTCACATCGCTGCGCTGGGCTGCCGTTTCCCTTCTTTGCACGTGGGTTTTGTTCTTCTCAACACACACACGGGGCAGAACAACAAAAATAATCCCCCCCCCTCCCCCTTTTCCCATTGATCTCAGCGCTGGGGCTGTGTGAACCAGCAGCCAGCTGCGGTCGCAGCGCGGTCCCCGGGGCATCGCTTGCCAGCCACTGCAGCAGGGTCAGGGGTTATTTGTAGTGAGAAATCCCTGGGAAAGAGACACTTCCCCTTTGCTGGAAGAGGAAAGGGCCACCAGGTTGGGACTGTCCGGGCTGGTGAGTTCCACTGATGTCGTGGCTGTTGCTTTATTGCAGCAGCTATTGATAAATGCCCCGGAGGTAAGAGGCTGGATGGAGCCCAGTGAGCTCCTGGTGTGCTCCGGAGGGAAGAAGGGCTCTGTCTGCCATCGAGCTCCGCACGGGACAAGCGTGGCAGTGCTAACCCTCTTCAGTGCCAGGAGCTGCTGTGTGAGGTGGCAGCATCTGCTCCAGGTTACCCTGGTGGATATGGAGGGGCCAGGAGCTCACCCCAAATCTCCACCCCCGTGTGTTGCTGCAGCAGCGGGGTCAGCCAGCATCCTGGTGTGGATTTGTCCCTGCCAGCATGCCCATGTGTGTAGCTGCCTTCACAGATGACCCAAATTTCTCTTTCTCCTCCCAGAAACCTTCACCCCTGAAGACCTCAGCCTTGGGTTTCACGTTGCGCTGAGCCTCTGCCCTCACCCTGGCCGGCACTGCCCATGATGGCGTTGTGTCTCAAGCAAGTCTTCAACAAAGACAAAACGTTTCGTCCTCGAAAGAAGTTTGAGCCGGGCACCCAGCGCTTCGAGCTGTACAAGAAAGCCCAGGCCTCCCTCAAGTCTGGGCTGGACCTGAAAGCGGTGGTGCAGCTGCCTCCTGGTGAGAGCATCAATGACTGGATCGCCGTGCACGTGGTGGACTTCTTCAACCGCATCAACCTCATCTACGGCACCATGTCGGAGTACTGCACGGAGAAGAGCTGTCCCATCATGTCGGGCGGGCTCAAATACGAGTACAGGTGGCAGGACGATAGCAAATACAAGAAGCCGACCAAGCTGTCAGCCCCACAGTACATGTGTATGCTGATGGACTGGATTGAGATGCTCATTAACAATGAGGACATCTTCCCCACCAGGATAGGTGAGTGTGCTCTGGTTCTTCGCAAGAAGGCTGGGATTGTAACCAGTTTGTTTTCCCAAGCCACTGGTGCGCCTCAGGGTTGGTATTGCTGAACTTTGTGATCCCAAGGATAGTGGCCTTTCCTACTCAGTGTCCATCCCTCACCCCCTTGCTGCAAACTGAGCTTGGGATTCCTCATCTGACTCCTAGGGGATTCTGTGCTTGAACTTTTTCCAAGTATTCTGTGCTTGTGAGAAATGGGGGCTGGTAGCTCATCAGCTTCCTTGCCCTTCCTCAAGAAGCTGAGCCACAGGGCTGGATGGAGGTGGTCGTCACATGTCTGCAGTCTGCTGCTATTCTCTCGACTAACCAACTTGATTTCTTTCTGGTTCTCCAGGTAGGTTCGTGTTCCCAAGGTCTAACCCTCGTCCCACTTGCTGCTCCACTTCTCAGCTGTCTTTCAATCTCTGCTAATTCATCTCAGCCCTGATTATAACATCACATCTTGCTATTTAGCTGAGCCATCGCCCAAGCAGAGATGCCTGACCCAGGACCTGGCCTTTCCAGCTGCCAACCCCCCAGCTTGTACGATGCACCCCTTCAAAAAATTTGGCCTCAAGAGCTTGCAGCAGCTGCCAAAGGCAACACAGCTTGCAAACTAACCCCTCTGCTGCTGACTTGCAGCGCTTGGCAGCTGCTGAGGCTGATATTAGCCTCGCTGCTTAGCTGCTTTCTTGTAGTTTGGGGAGATGACTTCAAGGGTTGGAGCTGATGCATTGAGTGGTGGGGCTGACGGAGCCTCGGGTCATGCCTCAAAGCTATTGCTTTTCAGATGAAACACAAAACTACTTGAATGTAAAATAAGATTTAAGGAGCTTTGCAAGTCTGCTTGACCTTTTCGGTTTTCCCAAGCAGCACAGCTGACAGAGCCATATGCAACCAGTGCAGTTTAGGCTCAGGATCTTGATTATTATGCTGGGAAGCATTGAAAAAAATGATCCGTGTGGGACTACTGGCTGCCACTTAATTGTTGCAGCCCTTTTTGGCTGTGCTGCAACATCTAGTTGTGTGTCTTTTTCGTGAAAGTCTCCAGCCCTCAGAGGCTCAGAGGGGTCACGGCTCTCTGCAAGCAAGAGGGTGGTGGTGCCTGTGGGCGGGTTGTGCCAAACTCTGGATTTCAGCTTTCTGAGATGGGGTGATCCCCTCGTGTGACCTGGCTGTACTGACTTTGCCTGGGGTTAGGGTGGTAAAACTCCCCTTCTGGGGGTTTCTTTCTCTCTTCTTCCATCACCTGAAGCCAAGACCTGCAGGAAGACACAGCCGCCTTCCCCTCGCTGGCGGTCTGGGACAGGCCAGGTAGTGCAGTGCCAGATCCTCATGCTGGAGGACAGGCAGATAGGCTGGGATTCACCGGGGGCATCCCCTGTGCCACGGAGACATCCCTCCCTTGTGGGCTCACTGGTCTCCACACATCCCAGCGGATGGAGGAGGCTGGAAGTGTGGCTGGCTGACAGTGTGGGATGCAGGATGCCCACTGCTGGCAGACCCAGCTCTGCTGGGGACAACAGAGTCCCTGTTGATTCTGGCTGCAGCTGGGCACAGGCTCGCTGCTGCCAAGGGGTACAGGCTGGGTCTTCCTCTTCCCGAGGCAGCTTGTTCCCAAGGAGAAGCTCTGCATGCCATTAAAAGCAGGGGTGTAGACGTGGATTTACTCTGTTTTTCCTCTGGCCAGAAAGGAGAGTGTCCTAGTCCAATTTTGCACCTTTCAGGAGGGACTTGGGATGTGATACTGCTTGAAAGCTGCTGAAAGTCTTAACACTGCAGAAAGCAGGCAGCCACGGAGGGACGGCGGCATCGCAGCACCCTCCACTCTCCCAACGTCTTCCTCTGAGGCACAAAACCCAAGTGCAGTTGTGGACCTGCTGGTTTTCACCCTATTTCTGGCACTTCTCCCTCTGAGGGGTAACACATCCCGACGTGGGGAGGGATGGCTGCTGCCTCTGGTTTCCACTTCTCCTTTTTTTTGGCGTGGGGGTAGTTCTGGGTGAGATCCAGGCTGCCTGCAGGCAGTTGTGGGGCAAACCTGTGTTTTCGGTCTTCCAAAGCCATTCCCAGCGTCCCTCTTCCAAGCCTCTTTCTTGGGGGGGGCGACCCTCATGTCCCCGAGTGACTCCAGTGTCCTTGCTGGCGTGTCTCGGTGCTTCTGGCCTTGCACATGTAAAAGGGAACTTAGTCTGAGATCGCACTTTAAAACACGTGAAAGGCTGTTGTGGGAGGCAAAGGGAGGAGGGAGCCGGTGGCAGTTTGTCATCAGTCTGTCCCCAATTAACTGCCTTTCACCGGCCTGCCGTGTGCGCCGGGTAATTGCTCGGCAGCTCTGGCATTTCAGAAGATGGAGGTGTTTGGCCGAAGGGAAATGTCACATCCGCCCGTTCCCGACGGGCTGCTCCTCGTCGCCGTGACAGATGGCGGGGGAGGCTGGGGGACACGCAGCGGGGAGGGACACAGGGCTCAGGGACAACGGCCAAGGCGAGCAAACAGAGATGCTCAGCCTTCCTCCTGAAGAGCCAGCCCCTTGGGAAAAGACCCGGGACAAGGGGAATAAGGCACCGAGAGGACACAGGGGAGACGTGAGCTGTTTTAAGGAGGAGGAGAAATCTGACAAGGTGATGGAGGGAAAAATAAACTTCCCGCTTTGGGGTTGAGGTGATGCTCTTCAATATTAGTAGTAGAGATGGGATTTAGCGTGAAGTTTTGTTCCACTCCTGCTTGTGCTGGAGAGGTCCATCGGCACGGCTGACTCTCTCAGCGGGTGTTTCGTGAGCTGTGGTGCATCTCAGCTTTCCCTCCTGGCCCCTCTTTGCCACGTGCAATAAAACTGTCCCAGCACACAGATTTCCCTGGCTAAGGCCACCTGACCGCAGACAAAACAGACTTTTTTTTTCTTTTTTGAGAAACGGCAAGTGTTCCCCAAACTTGCTAACACTGCCTGAGGCTAACCTCAGCACCCTTCTGCATCCAAAAGCTACAAAGCCTGAAGCAGCACATGATTCAGCAGGGCTCATGGCTTCCTGACAGTCCGCGGGGAGGTATCTCATGGGTCAGAGGAGGGAAACCCTTCACCCTGGGGTGAGAGGCTCAGCTGGAAATCAGCAGAGATGGTTCACTGGCTTGTGGGCTCGCAGGGTCCTTTGGCATCACGGGGCAGACCTTGGCTGGGGTAAATTCACACAACTCCAGTAACCCAGAACAAGAGCTGAGCTCATTTGCACCACTAAAGCATCTGGTCCTTCAGCATGTGTCAGAGGTGGGAGTGGAGCGGAGTGACCTGGGTGACAAACACCTTCGGTTTAGCCAAACTGTGTGATGCAGAGCTTGTGCCGGCTCTGCAGCGAGGCCGGAGGGGCGGCCGACATCCGAAAGGGCATCAAGGAAGCCTGATGCCAGCAGACAACTTGTGACCTGGCAGAGTTCACCAGCAGGTCCGCAGCCCTCAGATGGCACGCTTGCACCAGTAGAAAAATCCTCATGGTGGTTTAATGGGGCTGGGGCTGCCAAGCCCTCTGCGTACCACAGCAAGGGTCGGGGGGAGATACTGCATCTTCCCCAGGGAAATCCACCTGCAGGGCTCGGTCCCACTTAAAGGCTTTGCTGTATAATCCTTCCTCTGGAGCGGAAACCTGTTTGTCTGCTGGTCAAGATGGGACAAATCCCAGCATGGGGAGAGCTATGCCAACCCGATCGCTATAAATCTACAGCAGCAGCAGCTTTCTCAGACGACCCGTATCAGTTTGCATGTGCTAGCGCTCTGTTTCCACTCTTCCAACCAATGTAGCTGTCCTGAAAAATATATTTAAATGGAGAATAAGCATTGTTCCCATGGAGAGAGAAGAATAAATGATTCTACAGGTGTATTTTTACCAGCTGGTAAAATTATATCAGTGGATTTCTTCAGTGAGTCGCCACGTGAACAAAATACCACTTGGAAAATATCAACTCCTCCCAGTAATCGTTCTGCCCTGTGCTGCCTGGTTTTAAGGAGCTTCTGCTGGGTGGCAGCGCGCTGGGGAGGAAGGCTGGGTGAAGGGGGTTTGCAGGGCCTGTGGCAGTTGCTTGGCTGTGTCTCCACCGGTCAGCCCAGCTGCTGGTTGCACAAGGGCATCCTACATCAGCACCATCGTGGCTGCTGAAACCTCTGCGATATTAAATCAGTGCAGACGCAGGGTTTGGACCAGCCCCAGCGCCGGAAACACCCCGCGCTCTCTGCCAAATGTGCCTGCGGCTCTAAAGAGCATCAGTCACAGGAGATTTTGGAACAGTTCTTGGAAAGCTTTTCAAAACTCAAGCTCTGCCATTCAAGCATGGTCACACAACAATTATAAAAAACAGAGAAAACTTGGTGAGAAATTATCTGATACTTTCTCCCCATAACAACAGGAGAAAAAATGTTCAGAATTCAGCTAATTATTGCCGTTCTCTCAGATAGCTATTTTTTTACATGATTTGTCTTTTTTTTTCTGCCTGTTTTCTTCCAAAAATTAACATCACACCAGCTTGCAGCTGCCATCATGCCATTAGTTTTAAATGGGGCTTTAAAGACTTATTTTTAGGAGAAAATGAATCACCGAACACCACGGTGGCCAAAATGGAATTGAGAAATAATAACAACAACAATAATTCATCACGTAGTTCATTGAATTACTGCTTTTGCAGAGGAAAAAAATACAATTGCCAAGAAGCAAAATAGCTTCCCAGTACTGATTCATCACGAAAAAATTAAATTGGCTGGAGCACGAGGGTTAGAGACAGGAGAGATGGCAGGAAAGATCCAAGAGCCATTCGCAGTCCCTTGCCATAAGTGCAAGCACTTTGTAACCTCTCATTTTCATTTCCTTTTACACGTGGTCCCACATGGTTTCCTTATGTTTTGAAGCAAAATCAGCGCAGAGTGGGGAAAAGAGATTTCTCAGAGCATTAAGTCACATCTTGAGGTTTTCAAGCAAAACCTCCAAGATAAACTGAAGGTGCTAATTCATTTCAGGGCTGTGAGTCACACCGCTCGCCAGCGCCCTGGCTGCATTGCAGGGAGTGAAATGGTACCTGCTGTACTTACAGCTTTTGCCCTGGCTTGGAGCACGTGTAAGGTTCTCCCTTTTCCGCCCCTGTGGATGGCTGCTCCGCTCCGCTCCACTCCTCCTGGAATCGGGCTGTGTTTCTGTCCTGGGACAAGCAAAGCTCCCAGCCGCCGGCTCTCTGTCCTGTGTGCAGCATCTGGGTAGCACATACCTGTGATCACGGGTGGAAAAAAAGAGCTGGCCTTGTGTATAAATGTTTTTGCCAGCATCTGAGCGAGCTCACATTGCATCCCGTGGTCCCCTCCTCATCACTCATCATGCAAGAAGAGTCAGAGGAGGGCTACCGCCTCCCAGTTTGTGGGGTTGCTGCTGCTTTCTCCAGGGTTGCTGGATGGTGAGTGCCAGTGAATTAACTGTAAAGGTAGTTTCAATGCCTTTAAATCAGCCCAGGTGGGTTTTGTGGTGTTCTGCTATTCCTTGGGGTAGCTTGGACCGGCATCAGTGGGATGCACTGGGACGGTGTTGCTGGGTCCTCGTACGTGTGTAGGGCTGGGGAGGCTGAAGCAAAACCAGGCAGGGTTGCCCTACCTGCCAGGGTGGTTTGTCAGAACTTGGGGCTCCATCCTGACTTTGTCGTGCCCTGCCATACTTCTACTAACAGGCCATCTCAGCCGTGATGAGTGGGTCCCACCAGCCTCATCCCTTTATCTCACCGAGCTGCTACTCCTGCTGGTTTGTGCCACCATGCGCCACCTCCGAGATGGAAGAAGTCCCCCAAGCAAGGGCCACCACTGCCCTGCTCCCAAGTGCTGCTTATTGGCACACAGGCCACTAATGAGGTCTCTCTGCCACCAGCTGTAACGCTGATCTGCCTGGCCCAGCCTGGCAGGAAGGTGGGAGCCATGGTGGAGCAGCCTGCTGCCCCGCACGCTTGGGGAATGGGTTCCCCCCTTGCTGTCGTGGTGACCCCTCCTAGCAGCTAGGGTGGCTTCAAAGTGAATGTATGGGGGCCTGGCTGCTTGATTTAAAGCTAAACATCTGCAAGGGCAGGATAGGCGCATGGCCAGTGCCAAGATCCATGTCCCAGGGCTTTCCCCTTGCTGGGATGTGCTGGCTGCAATGCACGCCCGGCTGCGGGGAGGAGGCACAGCCGGCTCTGGCTGTGTCCCCTCGTGTGCTGGAGAGGATGTCACATGCGTTGTCTGCTGGACATCCGCTGCGCCAGCAGCCGTGACCCAGGGAAAGTCATTTTTATGCCAGATCTTTCTCTTGCTCTCCCCAGGTTGGTTGGATGCAGCCTTTACTGGAGAGCCCTTTCCTTTCAGCTCTGGGTGAGGGGATGGGGAATTTCTCCAGCTCCTTGCCAGCATGGCCAGTGCCTGCTGGGGCTGCCATGGGTTGCCTTCCAAGTGACTGGAGATCAGCAGCAAGGCAGGATGGCTGCTAGCGGAGGCAACCTGCTTATCAGATATCCGCCTTGCTTCCTTCCCACAGGGAAGCGCTTTGATCAACTGCTGCAGGCCCCCGTGCCAGACACAGGGTCCAGTCGAGCATCCGTAGCCTCTATGGAGGGTCCTGACACAGGAGGCGCAGATGTGGCTGCAGCACGGGGAGGGGAAGCAGGTCCCCGTGGGCCTGGGTTGTGCCCTGTGCTGCTGGGACTGCTTGTGCTTCCCCTGGCATGTGTGAGCAAGAGGGGTGACGTGGGCAGAAAGAGCCAGAGCTAGACGCCAGCGATCCCTTGACCCAAAGGACCACAGTGAGTGGTGGTTTCATGACATAGTAGGGTGAGGTGTGACCTGTAGAAGTCCACTGGTGACTGGCTAGCCACCACTACTGCTTGGCCATGTCTGGATGGGATGGCCACACACTGACACCTTGTGATGGACACAAAGAAGAGCAGCCCAGCTTCACCTCCCAGGAGCTGATTCTGCTGCTGGGTTAGTGTGCAAGCACAGTGGCAGGTAGCCAAGAAGGCTACTTGTAGGTCCTGGCAGCTTGGCGGTATCTTTCCAGGCATCATTAGGTACAGCATAGCTCAGCAGCTCCCATGGTTGCCAACAGGCATGAGATTTGGACTAGATGACTTTTAAAGGTCCCTTTTAACCCAAACGATTCTATGATTTATGCTAAATCTCTGTTCCCTGATGCAAGAGCTGCTTTTGGAGAATCCAGGATGTAGCTGGAGGTGTCACCCCTCTAAGTCTCTCAGCTGCCAGCACGTTCATGAAAACTTGCTGATAACTGATATATAGGACAAGACGGTTCCTGGCTAGCCTCAGGACAAAAGCGGTGGAAAGCCACTTGTCACCATCTGCCAGTGCTGGAGGTGGCTCATTTAACAGCAGTACCTGGACTGTAGATGCTGTCAGCCCTGGGAGTATGAGATCCTTTTGATCTGCTGTTCCCTGTCTGATCTTCTTTCTTTCTCAGCTCAGGACTGGGCTGAGGTTTGCTGCTTTCCTTCATGATTGCTCTTCGCAGTTTGGCGATAAACTCTCGGTGGCTGGCCAGATCTGATTCCTTCCTCGCTGCCTGCTTTGACTGGAGGAGGCACGAGGCAAGGGGGACAAGTGGGATTCGTGACAAGCTGGAGGCAACCAATGCATTGCTGTCTGCTTGCTGGCACCTCGCTGAGTTCCCAGCAGCGACTGCTCACCTCTGGTCCCAGGGAGACAGGCTGTTCAGAACAGGGTGTATTCCCCAGCCGGGGCCCGGCAATGTGTTCTCATCAGAAATTACTTACTATGATGAATTTTTCTTTATTTAAAAATAAAATGTTTCTTGACTGGTTCTTCAAAGCTGGTCTGCAGGGACCACCCTAACGGCATGTCTGAGTACCCAGCTGGGTGATTACGGCTTTTATTTGCTCAGCAAATCCTCACTCAGTACACAAAGCTCAAATGGAACCATTGATGAAGCACCGTGATTGTCCTGACTGCAGGGAAACCTGGAGATCTCTCTCTGATCCCTGCCCTTATCAGACTGGCAGGCGAGGAGAGCTCCGCAGTCAAGGGTGCAGGGCAGAAGCAGGTCTCCAGTACCACCTCTAAGCTGCTGGCATGGGGAGAGACCTGGCTGTACTTTGCCAGATGCAAACACCTTTCCCAGAAAGTCCTGATGGGATCTGTTAGAGCTGGCAGTGAAACAGGTCACATTGAGGTCCCTGCTGTGGGGGCAGCCCTGGGGCTGCGGTGTGATGGTGGTTATGCAGAGCAGCAGCCATGAATCAGTCCCTAAACCACCTCTCCATGTTCGTGTGATGCTGAACCGAGATATGTGTCCTCCTCCGAGTGGTGGCTGGGACATCCACTGGTGGCACCAGCGCACGCTCTTCTGCCCTGCCCACCGCACCCATGAAGCAAAGCGAGACTGGGCTGGGCTGAGGGTGACACTGCGTTAGACCAAAGATCATTTTCTGTGACAAATCCTGTGCTACTGAACCTTGCACCCGCCGATCCCAGGCTATTGAAAGCACACGCTCCACACGTGATGTTGGAGGGACACATCCTTCACATTAGCCACCCACGGAGGAGAGGGTCAAGGCACTGCTGCTGGGAAACAAAACTGCCAGGAGGCTTTGGGAAAAAAATAGCTTAATTGCCTAGCCGGGCTGATGAGGAAGATTCAAAGACAAAATTACCATTTTAAATTTTTTTAGCAAAGAGATTTGCTGATGCTTTCCACAGCGCAAAATGTGTGACCTGGACATGGTTGAGCGGAGATTATTTGGAGAGATTTTTAAGAGGTTATGTGCTTGCATTAGTAAGAAGCTAAGGGAGGAGGCTGGTACAACCACTGGAAGGGATGTTTTTGTTTTGTTCTTTGCAAATTTGCATTTAATTGCTCAGGGGAGAGGAAGAAGCTTCAGGAAAACAAATCCCAGTTGTTTCATCTTCCTCCTCTCAAAAAAATACATTCGGGGTTTCAAAGCCAGGTTTCCTTTAGAGATGTGCCCCAAGCTTGCTGACACTGACTGTATCGCACCTCTGAGATATTCACTGTGCATTTAGACAAGGATGGAAACGTAGAGTATGAAATTGCGTCCTTGTGTGGGACAAAGCTGAAAGTAAAAAGCAATGTGTGGTGGGTCCCCTTATTGAACAACCTGGGGGGACATCTCAGAAGGGAGCACCTTACAGGTGCAATGTAATTACAACCTAAGCATCATTAAGATGGGTAATTTTATTCCTGTTTTAGTGAGATAACTGTTGGAAACAAGGATCAGGGAAAAAGGTAGAAACCCCACCTGTTTCTGTTGATGTATCAGAAGTGACGTTTGAGGGTGTGTGGAGGAAGAAAAACAGTATGAACCATCCTTTTGATTCAGAGGACAGGGGAAGGTATCTTTTCTGCTGGGAGGAGGTTTAGTTTTGTTCATGGACCAGGGTAAATACAATTTAACTTATGCTGTGCCTGCACAGGCTTGTAGGGGAAAGGCAGGGAGAGAGGGCAGAAGGATCCTCTGCCAGATTGCTCTGGATAGAGCCGGATGTGGAGAGATGTGGCCTCCTCCACTGGATGAGAAATTTTCTCTCCTAGGGCAACTCCCCAAATCCTCAGACCGCGCCTGTGTGAAATTATTAGTTAGGCAATGAGGAAGTATGTGGGGAGAGCTAGATGGCACATTGCCCTGGTGTAGCTGTCATTCTTGACATTAGCCAAAGGAATCCTTCCTCCTCGTCCATGACTGCTTGTTAAGCATGACAGTGACATTTAAATGCTAGCTGTTTTTTTTGGAAATGGTCAAATGGCTTCCAACTTGCTTCTGCTTTGCAGGTGTTCCCTTCCCCAAGCAGTTCCAGCAAGTTTGCACTAAGATCCTCACCCGCCTCTTCCGTGTCTTTGTCCATGTCTACATCCACCACTTCGACAGCATCATCAACATGGGGGCTGAGGCTCACGTCAACACCTGCTACAAGCACTTTTACTACTTCATCAGGGAGTTCAGCCTCGTTGACCATCGGGAGCTGGAGCCTTTGGTAAGGATGCCCCTGGGATGGGGAGGTGGCGGGGGTGAGTGGCGTGGGCTGAACATAGCACTGGTAGGTTCAGGTCGGGGTTGGACTCTGAGCAGTGCAGTCACCCTCTCTGGACTCTTTCAGCCACCCTACCTCAGAAGCACACCCGTGTTTTCTGTCCTGTAACCATCAGTCTTAGCTCTCTGAACAAGAACTTCCCAGGAACACTGAGGAAACCGTTTACCCTTTGAAAACCCTCCTTAAACTTTGCCTCTGCTGCCATGTCTATGAATCCCTCTTCAGTATCCTCAGGACCACCGTAACAGAGTGTCCCTCTCTACTGACTTGATAGCTCTAATGCAATTTGCACATCAAAGTGTTTCCAGCCAGTTGTGTCCACATGGCCTTCAGGGGTCAGATTTGAGCCCAAGTCTCCTCTCCACAGTCTTGAGTTTTCTTATTAACAGACAAAGGTCCCTGCTTGAGATCCTGGTGTGAAATACAATGAGGCTGCGGGAAGGCAAGCCCCGGTAGGACACACAGCTCCAGACAACAGCTATAGAGACCAAGCTGGAGAGGCCTCACCGGAGCTCCCTTGGGAAGCAATTAGCCAGGCAGAGAGTGAGAGTCCTTGAAAACAGCAGGACTGGTGGGAAGCAGAGGCCAGACAGCTCGGGCACATAAACTGGAAAATGCAGAGAGTTAGTTTTGAAAGAGAAGCAAGTGTGTCATGGGCAAGGTAGAGTGTGGTCTGACCTGGGGAGGACAGGTTGCAATGGGAGAAGAATTAATAGGGAACCCAATTAAGGGGTGATAGGGGCTGGGCTGCAGAAAAGGTCACATTCAGCAGCAGAGGGCCAGGGAAGACCAAGAGGATGTAATCTGAGAGGGAGAAATAGTTGAGAAAAGTCCCAGCATGAGCTGCCTGTTTAGGAGTATCTGGGGGGGGATATGCCCCTGAGTGCTAAGAGCTTTACTCCTTCTCTGCTTTCATTTGTCTCAGTCAATTTGCTGCCTGTCTGCTCTGACAGTGACCTGGGGGGATGGAGAGATGATGATCTAATTAGGGGAGACTTGAATGACAGCAGCATCTACATTAACTATGTGGTAGAGTTTGATCGTGACCTGTATTATCACAATGGCCCTCAGCTCCAGAAAATGGCAGCTCCGTGTCGCTCTGTCCTCTGTTAGTCTTCCTCACCACTGCTTCTCTTGACAAACTTCTTTAGCAGTGATATACAGCCCATAATGGTGTCATCTCCTTTGACTGATGCTTGCTAATGTAAATAATTAAGACCTAATAGCCAAAGCAGGGGCTGACACTGCTAAATAGGCTTTCAATGCCAGTGACTCACATGGAACATAGGATGATTTATGGGTCTGGATGAATCCCAGATGAACAGATTTTCCTGTGTGATGCAACCAGGGTTAAACTACAAGGAAATGACACACATTTACCTCTGGTCTATCTGTGCCTCATTTCTTGGCATGCCCATTACCTGGCATCCAAGCCCTAGAGCAGACCCAACCACATGGGAGACCTCCTTCCCTCAGGCCACGACTTGCTGCAGGTGTGTGTGAGAGTGTCCTGCAGCCAGAGGACGGCTGTGTCCAGGATGCACTGCTGAGCTGAGGAGGGAGGGAGAAGTTTCTGCAGCTTATGAACAACATTCAAAAACTGAGAGTGGTCCTTCTGGCCACGCTGTTACCCCAGGGAGGCTGCAGCTTGGCACTGCCATCAGTCCCAGAGTCTGCGTGGGTCAGGACTGAGCCAGCTGCTTCCAACAGTGTTTCTCTCTGCTGCAGGCAGGGAAAGCAATAATGGGAAATTTCTTCATGCGCATCTCAGGGGCTTTTCAATAAGCCCCCGGGACCTGGCGCGGCTCCCATTCATTGTGCTGTGGAGCATGTGGGGAGTTCATGCTGTTCTGGTTTTGCTTCAGCAGCAGTTGTGAGGATGCACAAATAGTAACATCCAACCTCTGCAGCACTTTCCACTTGACCTCAGCCCACTTTCCTGTGGCTAATTACTCTCCCCCAGCCCAGGGTAGAGCACCAGTGACTTGCTTTGCTCATCCCCCTTCTCATGGGGCTGCACCATAGCTGTCGCCCAGCTCCTAAATGTTTTTAAGTCCTGAAGAATTCATCAGCAGGGTTGAGACTTAAGCGAGGACAGACAGTGCATTGCATCTGCCTTCCTCTTCAGCAGGGTTTAGTTTTTTCCAATTTCTCAAGGGTTGTGAAAAGGCAATAATCTCTCAGGAGGGATGAGATGAACTGTCCTGGAGAGGTTCAGTCTCTCCTGACTGCCTCATAAGCCCAGACAACTGTCCTAACCTTGCACTTGGATGGCCAGAGTTAGTCCACGTGAATCCCCTGACAGAGGAGACTCCTGCCTGCAGAGGTGCCTCTTTCCTGCTTGTGACTATGGAAGGCCACCCAGCATGTGGAGGGAGCACATCTGGAGCAGGACAGCAGGTCTGAGTGCTGTATTATGGTTGGAGCTTTCCGGATGTGGGCTTTCTACTGATGAGCCCCGGTTTTCAGATTGAGGAGCAAGAAGAAAGAAAAAGCAACACCTCCCCAGCCAGAAAATGTCCTGTTAGGCCCAAATAGTTTAGAAAAATTATGGGGATTGTGGGATGGAGTTCTTGGTTTCTAAGCCTGCCTCTGGCTGAATCTCCCTTTGCTGCTTTCCCTTTTGGCAAGCTTCTCTGGGATGTGATTTCTTAGCAGCAAATCTTGGGAAGCGAGAATGAGATAGGTGCTTTGTAAAGGCAGAACGAGCGAAAGGCAGTGATTCACCCTCTTAACACATCAAGAAATATGGGGGCAGAGCGAAGCCGTGCACTTGCTTCCTTGACAAGGGCAGGTCGTGGTGCTGGGCAGCAGCGCTGGCTGAGGTCCAGCTGGTTACGTACTAAAGCAGAGCAGTGGGGATTTCCAGAGTGTGAAGAATGTCTTGGACATTTGGGGCCAGCCTGAGGAGCTCGTGGGCGGCTTGGCAGTCCACTGGCCACCCCAACCCATACTGTTCAAGGCTGCTTTTGTCCGCAGTGCTGTGCTAGCGGGGTGGGCTGGCTGCTGTTGCAAGAGGATGTTCACAGTCCTGTCCCCCCGTCTTCTTTCTGCTTCGGAGATGTTTGCTAACACTTCCCGTTTGCAACGTGATTTTGTGGCAGAGCACCATCGGCTTTTCATTTGATGGCAGGGTTCTGTGCTCAAGTGATTTTGCATGTTACTCCTACACAGAAGCCCTCTCTTTGCCACTCTTCCCCAGTGGATTTTAAAAACAAAGCTCTCAGCACTGAAGAGCTGAGACTGCAGCTTCCGTCCCCATTGGTTATATCACTAAAGGGCCTTTTATAGGGTTACTCAAGAGTCATCCTACTTTCCTAGTTCTCCTTCTTTCAGAGTTTCATCCTTCCTTCTCTGCAGACCAGTCCTACTTCAGATCTATTTTGGGAGTATGTTTTAATGTGCAAACCCTTCTCAGGGGTGCGTGAGGGGGTCTGCGTGCACACGCAGATTCACAAGCCATGAACCTGATGAGCCAGAGAGAATCACAGACTTTCCTCGCTGCCGTGATGTACGTGATTTGCAAGCCATTAGTTGAGCTCCGTAAGGCAAGGACAAATGCCATCTTTCACCAGCCGAAAGCTGGGCACCTTCCTAATGCCGCTGGCATGATGCCATCCTGGCTAAAGAAAACAGTCTGTTACCCTGAACAGAGCTCGCTCTCGCAGGAGGTTTCGCACAGGATCACAGAATGATATGGGGTTAGAAGGGACCTCTGGAGATCATCTAGTTTCCTGCAGCCCTCTGTAATTAGCACTCATTTGCATTGCAGTGTGACCATGGGATCCCTTGCCAAAAGCACAGGTCCTTTGGGTGAGCTGTTGTCACCTCCCTGTGTGAGAGCCGGGAGCAGCTCCGTGTCCCGTCTCCCTCGGCAGCCACAAACGGATGCTCTGAGAGCGGCACCGGCTTGTCTGGCTGCTCCGCAGCTGAGTCAGGAGGTCCTGAGATGCCCGACCTGCATCTTTCAACATCTTTTTCCTTGGACTGCTCACAAAGCTAGGGCACGGCCAAAATAACCTTGTGCCACAGAGACCGAGGAGGATGCCAGGAAGGAGCTGCTGAGGCAGAGCAGTTCCCAGGAGGGCTGGCATGGGAAACAGAGGAACGCTCCCTGAGACTCCCACGGTGGCTTCCTCGGGTTGTTTTTGGACGCCTGCCAAACTGCCTGACATGTCACCCTAGTAAAACCTGTATTTTTGCACTTACTGTTTCTTTCTTTTCTCTCCCACTTCAATGCAGAAAGAAATGACAGAGCGAATTTGCCACTGAAGCGTTTTGGCAGGCGAACTCAGCTGGCTCATTTGGAACCCAATGGGACAAAACACCCTGTGGTGGGAGACCTCTTCCCAAGGACTCACTCTGGGCATTTCAACTCAATGAACTATGAACGCTGCAGAAGAGCCTCTTCAGGCCAGGGCTGAATCCGAAGCTTGTCAAGCATTTCTGGACAGATATTATTTTTTTTTAATAGATCCCAGTCTTTGTTGTATGGCTCCTGTCTTAGATAAGCCACTGACTTACTGGAGAACGAGGCACGTTTGGCTGACTTTTGCACACTCTGGCTTCTAAGACTCAACACCATGTCTGATAACATCCCTTCAGCCACCTTTCCTCTTGTTCTGTCCTCAGCTACACTGCTCTCCACGTGTTTTATTAGTGATTCCTGCCCCATGAGCAGGTGTGACCTTGCCCACCGAGTAACGCCTGTTACCTTTCCCACAGGCAGTGGGTTTGTGGTAACATCTGAGATCAGCTCTGCAAAGCTGGTAACCTTTGAGCCCAACTGCCTTCAGGGGGTTGGTTGCCGATGAACCATTTTTAACCATGACCTATGAATGTCTCTCCTTCTGCCCTAATTCATGCTTTACCAAAGGGACCATTTTTCCCCACTAGGGATTTTTTCACACTTGGCAGAGGGGACTTCATGATGTTCTCAGATGCATCCAACACTGCTTGGACTAACGGCCAGGTGGCCCCGTGACAGAGAAGGTGAACTAAGCCACTTTTCAGTGTGATCAGCACAGTCTACCTGAGAAACACTCGAAGGCAGGGGAAAGACACTGTTGCCAGAAAACAACATTTTCAATGTGTCAGCATTTCCTGACATGTTGTCTTGGTTCAGGATCAGCAGATGCCGGCTGTAGAAATTGTTTTTCCATTTTCCAGCCCGACAGCGTAGTAAATCAGGTGGAGAAGGCCTTTAAGAGGCGTCTAATCTACCCTGTTCTTCCAAAAAGGCAAGATGAGTTCTTAAATCTTTTCGACCTTTTGAAAGCGTACCATTGCTACCTGCTCTGTGCTGTTATTCCCTGGAAAGGTGTAACATCTCATAATTTCTTCCCCTTTTGCTTGCAATGCCTGAAAACTAGCGTGGTGCTCCCGGTGCCGTTTTTACTTTTGACGAGAGTTGAAATTTTAATATTTTTTTTTTTAACTGTCTTTGGGCAATTAAAATCAAATTATCTGAGCCACAGCAGTTTTATGTTTGTGTTTCCTGCCCTTCTTCTGGGAATGTTTTGTATACCAGACACAGCTGATATTTATAATCTGGGGTTTGCCCATTTTTGGGGTAGGGAGGGGATGTGGGTAGAAAATGTAAATATTTAGGCCAACATTAAAGTGCACAAGTGAATTTTTAGTGCTCAAAGCACTTGTTTTGTTGTGAAAATCTATTTTTTTTTAATCTTGTGTACCAGATGTATATTTTTACATGGAAATAAACCACAGCAATACGGACACAAAAACACCTGATATATCATTCCAATATTTTCTGTGTAAAATAATCAATAGAAGTCCGAACATTTTTGTTCTGATACTAATTAAAGAAATGTTAATAAGCCTGGTGTACTTCATTCTTCACCGATTCATCTGTAGCAAGACAGGCATCATGAAAAAACACCCAGGATAACCTGAAGAGTGGATCTCCGCTGAAAGTTGCAGCACTGATGGATCTCCAACGCCATGTTGAGACCTCCGCTTGCATCTCAGAAGTCGGGTCTGCGTTCTCCCCTTGCAGACTCTTCACCAGTGTCCCACCCAAAGCTGGTATTTTTCCAGCGATACCCAATGGTGAGTTTTACTCACTACTTTTTGCAAAGTGTGTGTGGTTCCTGGGATCCACATTCCAGCCTCTTCATATAAACCAGAACCACAGGCACAAATTACTGTGTGTGTGGTGCAGAGGCAGGAGATGACAACAGCTCTATGGGGAAACCTTCTGTCTTCCTGAGCAGTGAGGCCTGGCTGGACTTAATACACGGGACCCTCTGGAAGCTGTTAAGGCTGGGACTTATGGAGAAGCTGTCTCAAGAGTGGGGTCTAAGGGATGAAGTGACAGCAGCCTACAGCTACTTCAAGGTGAGGTGCAAACATGACAGAGTCAACCTCTTCCCAAATGTAGAAGACAGTGAGACAGTGACCAACAGCCACAATTTGTGGCTTGGGAAGTCCAGATTAGACAACAGAAAAAAAGTATCCAAGAGTGATGTGGCCAGTGAACAGATACCCAAAGAGGAATTGTTAGCCATCAGTTTAACAATACTTAGTGTAAATAATGCCCATGCACAGAAGCCTGCTTATATTTTTGTCCTCCATGTTGTCCTGAGGCAACGAGTTCCACCAGGTAATTATACATTATGCATTACAAAGCGGGGAGTGTACCCTGTTTATTTTTTAAACCATGCCTGAGGATTTCAGCCCTCCTGCTTTGGGAGTGTTTCCTGTTTACCTCCTCCACACCATGGAGCTCCTACAGATTGCTGTGGAGCAGAAAGCACTGTTTCCGAAAGATCAACCCACAGGCTCATCTCAAGCAGCAATTTAAAAAAATAATTTCAAGGGTCTTCCTTCCCTTCTCTCCTTTCCCCTCCCCCCCGACAGCTTTTCTTTTCAATCTGCTTTACCCAAGGAAACAAAGCTCATGACTGTGCTGTGACAACTGCATCTTGAGTAACTCTGGAAGCAGTAAAGGAAAGGGAGACAGGGAGATCCTTCACTGCCAGAAAGGTCCTTCTCTCTCTCCAAGAGACTGAGCTATTCCCCTGGTCCTCTTCCATCTGAGCACCTTCCAGCCTGGAGTGTTTAATGCCTGAGCACAGCAGAGCTGTTTATGAACCAAAAAGCGTTGAGATAAGTATCTAAGGCAACCTTCTCCTCCCTTCAGAAGGCTGGAGTGTGCCTATGAGGCTCCAACATCCCCAGAGCTTCAACAAACATCCCTGCGCAATTTGAAAGCAGGCAGGAACCCTGAGATGCATTAAATATGCACAGAGCTCTCGTTAGCCCCAGCTCCCCAAATGACTCATCTGCTCAGCTGGCTGCCAGGTGCCGGGGACTCAGTCCTCTCTTTGCAAAATCCGTTGGTTCTCCTGGTGAAGGGGAGAGGTGCTACTGCTGGGATTTTATTTTCTTTCTCTGCAGCCACCCTGTCCTTCAGGACCCAATAAAAGGCTGTGGTGCCGGTCACCAGGTGACATAGAGGCTGGCACAGGAGAGAGAGTGTGCTCTGCAATGTGAATGTGTCCTGCCCTCTGCAGATGCTGCAGAATTAAGAAATAGCCTTGGATGGGGAAAAAAAAAAAAAAAAGGGCTTTGTGGAGCATAATGGCTCCTGTCACAGTGCCTTGTGGCATATGGGACATGGAAAGGGTTTGGGCTTTCTGCCTTCAGCCGTGCATAGGCAGGGGTCAAGGCTGACCTACCCTGGCAGCAGCCCCACTGGGGGTTTGCTGGTCTGAGTGGTGACTCCTGGGTTTAAGCCTGCCCATACTAAGGCTGAACAGTCCTGGGTAAATGGTCCCGATAACCACGACATGACCTGGTCTGAGATATTCCTCCTCTCTTAGTGAAAGCTTGTAAGATGTAAGAGAAGACTTGGAAAGAGAGAAAATGGAGCCAAGGAGAAGATGTTGTTTCCAAGGATTAAAAATCTGTCCACATTGGGAGATGATCATGAAGCCACTTAGGGTCAGAAAGGGATGAGATGGGTTAATAACACTAGATCCATTCCTTGATAGATTATTTGGAGGTAGGGGAAGATGCTGATTTTAGCAAAGAGTTTCACAACTAGAGGCAAGTGTGTCTCTCTCAAAGGTGTGCAGCTTTTGGAGGCTGATGGCTTTGCTAGTGCAGCCCAGTCCGCCAGATTCCCTCACGCAGGTCAGGGAAGGACAAATGACTCATAAATGTCAAGAAAACCTCGAAGCAAGAGTGTGGCATTCATGTCCCTGCTGAAAAGAGACCCTGAGTCAGAGCTGAAATGCCAGCGGTGCGTGGGGAGACTGCTGCATGTCTACCCAGATGCAGAACGGAGCAACAGCAAATGAGGTCTCTTACATGAGAGTCTCTTTCTGTAGAGGTGGCTGCGGGGGAAACAAAAGCATGGCCTGCTTGCAAATTTCTTGAAGGTCTCAGTGGAACACAATCCATTCAGCTCTGATGAGGCACCTTACTTTGAGATGCTAGGTGATGGTACCTGCTACCGACATCCGTAGGGCAGGACTCACTGCCCGCGTAGTCACTCAGTGCTGGCTAAACTTTGACTGCCTCAGGGTCTCCAGTCTCTTCCAATGTCTGAGCTCACCCAGCCTTTCCCCCACTGAAGCTGGCTCTCCCCTGGGGTGAGCCACAGGTTCCTCGGCAGCAACCAGGATAACTGGGATAGATCAGTTGATACCCGTTGGATCCTGAGTCCAGCAGCTCCACCACTACTGCTTCTTAAAAGTATCTGGCACTTGTTCTCCCAAATCACGTGTTCTAGTGGAAAATTTGAAGGAGGTTTGGGACTTTGCAGGAACCCTGGATTGTAAGGCCTCTCTTGCAGAACAGTTGGGTCCGGATGCTGGCTGCTGGGGTACAGGGTTGCTTCCCCTGTGCAAGTGGTGGTTTGGATTTAACAGCCTCCTGCTGGGAACAATAATCAAGAGGGGGAGGAAAAGGATCCATATTTTCAGTATTCTTCAATTTGTATGGCTCTTCAGCCTGTGTCAGAAGGAGAAGTTTCACCACCATTTGGGTAATCCTCCAGCAGCTATTTTATGATTAACTTTAATGAAGCTGTACCTCCTGGGAGTTGCCACACTGGAACAGACCTCTCCTTTGTCATTTATTATTTTATATGCCCTGGACCAGTTGCCAATGGCTTTGGGCTATGCCCTAATGATGGAGCGAGGTAAGCATTTTGTCATCCGTTCATGTGGCTCTCAGCTGAGCATATGTAAGAGCCGGCAGTCTCAGGGCAACTTGCCGTTGGCATCCTGGGCTGGAGACCAGGACCAGCACTGCACTCGCCATCTCCCTCCCTTGGGTCTTACTCATCTTCCAGTTTTCCAGTAGTGCCAGGATTCTCCACGCTTACGTGCACCGGAGGCAATAAAAGCCGAGATGTACATGAGGCCTCAGCCCCAGCCTAATCTAACAGGGTGGGTGTGCTGGTTTTGGTAGCCACATAAAGGTGGAGACAGTGTTACGGAAAGCCTCGATTGTGGCAAAATGTTCTGCTGTTTTGGTGACTGTGCAACATGAGCTGGCAATGTGCGCTCGCAGCCCAGAAAGCCAACTGCATCCTGGGTTGCATCAAAAGGAGCATGGCCAGCAGGTTGAGGGAGGTGATTCTGCCCCTCTACTCCACCCCAGTGACACCCCACCTGGAGTACTGCATCCAGCTCTGGGGCCCCCGACATAAGAAGGATGTGGACCTGTTGGAGCAAGTCCAGAGGAGGGCCATGAAGATGATCAGAGGGCTGGAGCACCTCTCCTATGAAGACAGGCTGAGAGAACTGGGGTTGTTCAGCCTGGAGAAAAGAAGGCTCCGGGGGGGACCTTACAGCAACCTTCCAGTACCTGAAGGGGGCCTACAGGAGAGATGAGGAGGAACTCTTTATCAGGGGGTGTAGCGATAGGAAGAGGGGTAATGGTTTTAAGCTGAAAGAGGGGAGATTTAGATTAGGTATTAGGAAGAAATTCTTTACTGTGAGGGTGGTGAGACACTGGAACAGGCTGACCAGATGCCCCATCCCTGAAGGTGTTCAAGGCCAGGCTGGATGGGGCTTTGAGCAACCTGGCCTAGTGGGAGGTGTCCCTGCCCATGGCAGGGGGTTGGAACTGGATGATCTTTAAGGTCCCTTCCAACTCTAACCATTCTATGATTCTATGATTCTCTGAAGTTTCTGTGCTGCTGCTGGTTGGGGTCGGTGGGGGAGTTCAGGCATATGCAGTAACAGCCTTTGATCTAATGATCAGCTCGTACAGTGGACACAAGCATTTTTCTGCTTGTTTCCAGAAGGGTTGGTTTGTTGGTCTCCAGCAGAGCAAACATTTTCCAGGTCCTATGTTCCTTGGGCTTTCCATTAAATAGAGTCTGTTCAGGCTCTCTGTCCCAATGGGCAGTGGGGTGGCACTGTGGGATGATGTGATTATTGCTCAGGGGCCCGGCTATAGGAAAAGCAGGTTTCAGCCTGGCATTCACATCCATACAGGCACTTTTACGGTCCATTTCGAGAACTTCCCCTTGTCCCCTGCTGTGAACAGCTTTGCCAGATTTTTTTTTTGGGCGGAGAAGGGACATTCACCATGAAAGAATGACACAGAAGCTTGATCCTGGCAAACATGATTGCATAAGCCTGTCTCTGGGGTTAATCGCCTAAATGAGAAGTATAATTTTCAGAGAAACTGAGCCTGTACAAATTCCCTGAACAGCAGAGGGAACGGTACATGCTCTGTGTCCTGAAAATCAGACTATTCTAGATTGCAGGTGCTTAAATATAGACTTTGATGCTTGGCTGTGGGCAGATAAGAGAGGAATAATTCTAGTCAGGACTTGAAATCACTTTAGTAGTAAAACATAGGCCAAAGTACTGTGATCCAATTGTAACACTGCTAAATCAAAACTAGCTTTGGTAATTACTTCTTATTTGCCTAACAGCCAGCATAGATGGCTCCTTATCTCCTCTGCTGTGTGCTGCACGGGTAAAAAGCAGACATGTACTTGAAAAGCTATTAAAAAAAATAAAAGGAAAAGTCATGTGAAAGAACTACTTATTTTACTGTGGTTAATAAACCAATTATGCTGTTTAAGGAGGTGCTTTCTTCTTCACTTTTCATGGGACTTAGCCCTGAAATATTAGCATAGTCATTTCCTAGAAATACCACACCTGTTCTATTAAAACCAACATAATGAAAATAGTTTTTTTTTCTTTTTTTTTTTTTCCTCCTGCTTTATAACAGGCTAGATCGAAATTTAAGATTTGCCCTCTCGTTAAGGGTGTTGTGCAGCTGGGTTACCTTGCAAGTAAGAAAAGGGAGAGCAAACCAAGGATTCAAGTATATCCACCTTGTTTTGAGAACAGATGCCTACTTTCACAGGCAGATGATGCTGTGTTGTGTGAGAGCCCTTTAACCCAGTGGAGAAAGGTTTAACAAGAAGCAATGGATGGGAATTAAAAACGACGATGAATTCAATTTGAAAACACGCTACAGAACAAAAAGCTTGAGATACTGAACTGATACAGTCCTAGATGCTGAGATGTTGCTTGCATGGGTTTGAGCTATTCTCACAGACTATCCTTTACTTCTGTTCAAGTGGAGGTACACATGGGAAGGTGTTCAGACATAAGTCCTGAACTCTTCAAGGATAAAAGGTTTCGACGTGTTGTGGAAATAAGCAGGCAGCTTGTGGAGAGCAAAGACTGCTAATGCCCTCCTTGAGGGGAGAGGGAAACAGGAGTGTCCTCAACCTGGACAGGCCACCAGAGATTCACATGGGGAAGAGCTGCTGGGAGGTGGCTTTGCTGTGGAGAAGTCTTCACCCAGGCTTGCACTTTGTCAGACACCAGAGCACTGCACCAACATGCACGAGTGCATCCCTAGAAAACCAAGCTTCAATGCTTCTGCTGTTTATAGGAGATGCTCTTCCACGCCAGCTTGGTGGAAAGAACAAAGCATGCTTTCATCCTGGGAGAGGACACCACAAAGATACTATTGATGTTCAATAACCCCATCCTGTCCTGGGACCTGCAGGCTTCAGCTGTCTCCGGCATGGCTCTGCTTCTGGGCTGTTTGCTTTGAACCCAGGTGAGGAATTGGCAGCTCTCTCCAACTGTGGTGCATCTTCCTGGCCCCTTGGCAGAGAAGGCAGCAAGAGCAGGTAGCATATGTCTTAACTTGCCTTAGATGTGCTGAGCTTGTGGCTTTGAGAGTTGTGGGTACCAAGCTGCGTGTCCAGACTGAAATCATGCAGTGCTGGGATGCTCATGGGTTACAGCTGTAATTCACTTACCAAGCTGAATTTGGTGTTTCCCTTGAGCCATTTTTAACAACAACCAACACTAGCAGAATTGAACAGCTTTGGGTGAAAAATACTGTTATCAGCAACATATTATCGACCCCATATGTGGCAGCAGAGTTGAAAGTTTTGGGCCAGCATAACTAAATGAGGTTGCCCTCCCTCCATGGCATCTCGGAGATGGTTTCTGGTGCTCTGGGGCTGGGAAGGGCTATATCTCTTTGCCATCTACAGTCCTACAGGCTCTTTGCCATGTGGCAGTTACCATCTTCCAGTTGGAACATGGTAACGAACTGCGTGCAAATTCCCAGATCTTGGCAAATGCAAAATCAAATGAGTTGGAACATCTGTGTGGTGACTGTTAAAAGTCCAGTCAACTTGGTAACTTGCAATTTGCTTTGATTTTTCCAGGCATATTCAGGTTCCGCTTCAAAGGTTCCCACTACCCGTCTGATCTCTGTAGCCACACAATGCAGCAAAGCCACACACACACAGAGTGCAGCAAAGCTTGCAGTCTCTAGGCACAAACATCTCCCACTTCCCAGCAACGCTAGTATCTGCACTGACATTTGAAATCCTTATGGAGAAGATAATATATCACAAATGAGGTAGGGAGTATTATTTCACAGGGGTTCTTGTTGGACTTCATTTCAATCTACTCTCTTTTTTTTTTTAATACGGACTTTAAAATTACCAAGTTTACATCTTTCTATTTAGTTTACTTCAGTGACAGACTGAAATGTCACCCAAACTGAGAATGACCTTATAAAATGTCAATCTGAGTTGATATGGAAAAGAGCTATTTCTTGCCAGTGATACTTCTCTGCAAATGAATCCACCTCCCTTCTCAGCCTTACGGTGGTAAGTAGCACTGGTAACTGTCTCTTCCCCAGCCTTTTTAACACCACAGAAGTAAACCAGAGGTGCTTTTTGTAAAACTAAAAGAAAGGACTCATCTGCAAACTCCAAAGCAAGATTTCCGCTATTAATTAGCCATTTTTCTCTTGGAGCTCATGCACAGAGCTGGCCCTTCCTGAATAAAGAAGCTTCTGGGAAGTCATCCTTCTCACCCCTGATGTGTCCTAACAGTTCTGTGAGAGACAGTACCTGGTGCAGGCAGATTTAAAGTTCTGTTGGCTTTTTTAACTCACTAGGGTCTTTTTTGCAAAGGTATCACCTGAACAGCATACGCTGAATTTTGTTAATTACTGTGGCTTTTCCACAAGCGCTTCTTGATAGCCCTGCAGAGGGATGGGGAGGCCGCAATACAAGATGGCGGCTGCCGGGCTCTGGGCCTCAGGCTACCACAGAGGTTCCCTGAGGGGCCCTGCACCCTCCTGCCACGCGTGGGGACACGGCCAGGTGCAGACCCCTCTTCTGTGAAGAAGACTGCCAGCTGCCAGCCTAGCTTGGGGAGCAATGCCCCCTATAATGTTCCCATCAATGTCGCCTGAGAGCTGACCCGTAACAGTTGCCATCTCTCCCCCCGCATTGCGCATGCGCGCCCGGTGGGCTGCGACCCCCGGGGGGTGTGTGTGAGTTCGCATCGCGCGCATGCGCAGTAGGGGTGGGCGCGCGCTGCCCACACGGGGCGGTGCCGTGCGCATGCGCACTCCCCCCTCTCCACAGCCCGCAGCCGGGAGTGCGGGCGGCCCGGCGCCGCCCCCGCCGAGGGACGCCGGCGGCCGCCATGGAGGTGAGGGCGGTGGGGCTGAGGCGCTCCCTCAGGGCTGTGCGGTGGCGGCGGTGGCGGCGAGGGGGAGACGCGGCTCGCCGCCCTCCCCGACTCGGTCAACTGAGGGGAGCCTTGAGGGGGGGGAGAGGTCTCTGCCTGTGAGAGCCGCTGCGAGCGCGGGTCCCCTCAGCGGGGTTTGCCCGGGCTCCTCCGGGGCGTGTGGAGGAATAAACGCTTGAAGTCCGGGAGCGGTGGCGGCCCTGGTTTGTGGGGGTGGTGCCGGGGGCTAGGGACAGCTGGGAGGCGGTAAAATGCCTCCAGCCTTCGGCCGGCAGGTTCGAGTCTCGGGGCCCTCTCCGAAGGACGTCGGAGTTGCTTGTTGCTAGTTATTCCCTGAAGGCTTAAACTGCTGTATTTAATACATAGTGCGTTTTTTAATAAAGAGTGGTAAGTTTATAAACTCCTGCGACATCTGCTTTCTAGTGAGAATGTTGCTGGAGTGGAAGGTGCGCAAAGGCAAATGTTCTCCTGCTTCGGCGGGGGAGTTGGACTAGATGATCTTTATGGTCCCTTCCAACTCTAAAAAATTCAGTGAAATTCCTAGATTTGATCACAAGTGTTCTTTTAGTTCTTCTTGTATTTTCCATCTGTCATGAAATGATGGGACCTATGAACCCCTGGGAACACTGCAAGTCTATCTAGATTTAATCCGTACTTCACCTCTGTGGTATCTGTCGGCCTGACCAGGGTGACCTTCTGAGGCAGTTCAGAGGGAAGAGCAGCGGAACAGCCCCGGTGACAGTGTGGCTGCTGGCTTCAAGCAGTACGTGTGATAGCCAAAAGTCAGTCTATTCCCCAGACACCATTGGCACTTGTTTGTGAAGTGTCAACTTAAACCACTCTTTAGATTTTTTATTTTTTTTTTCGTTTTATGAGCTTACTGCTTGTAAAAGCCTCTTTATCACACAAATTTATGCCCCACAATTAGCTTGGAAAGACTAGCATATATTCTGAAAACTTTGAAGAACTACAGTTTGGCTTTTTTTTTTTTTTTCCAAAACAGTGCTCCTCTTCATGCCTTCCAAGCGCTGGATAGAAGCAAGGCAAAACACACTTGCGGAGCTGAACCTCTTCCACTGCAGTTCTCAAGGTAATTGGTTTTGGTATTGGCAGCAGATAGAGTGGATTTGGGTGCCTTGGATGCTTGAAAGTTGCTTGACATTCAGTATTGTCCATTGTGACATTATTTAATGGTATGAATGCTGTATCAGTACTTCCTAATGCTTTCAAAAAAGGTATTTACTGCAATGAGGAATTTCATCTCACCTTTTAGTACCTTCCTGGTAACAAAAGTTAAAATGCTGGTACAAATCTTACGTGACATCAAATGTGAAGATGCAATGGAGTTTAATGACTTAATTTTAGAGTTGAAACTACAGAGGAGGGGAAAAGAAAGAAAAATCAATCTTGCTTCAAACTTTAAAAACACGCTTAGATTAACCTTTCCAAACAAGGCTGCTTGCTAATATGGGAGTATGTTGTGTAGCTTTTTTTCCAGTGACAAATATTATTATCTGATTATTCGTGGGGTGTGGGGTAAGAGCAGGAAGTGCTTATCTTGTATCTGTTTGAAATTAAATGTTGTCTTCTAAGAAGTTGTTTCTCTTTGGTTTAGACTTGAAAACTAGCAGGGGAGCTGAGTGGGGTTAGAGGAGCTAATTGGGGATGCAGAGACAGTCTTCTGAGAGTTGTTGATGCCATCAGATGCAGAAGAGAGTAAGCAGCTTAGTGTTTAGTAAGTGGCCCTCAGAACTTACTTGCCTTGCATATCTTCTTAATTTAAAAGTGCTCTAGGGGTTAGAAACTTGGAGTAGTTGAGTCAAAGTACTGTTGCAAGGACTTTTGTCATTTAGAACGTGTGTGATCTGGAGTTTAAAATAAGGTTTTTGCACTGTGATGGAAACCCTTAAACATGAATTGTCTGCCAGTGGTCAGTAACATTAAATATCTCATTTGGCTGTACCTGTACTACTGTATGTGGAAGGAGGGAAGATGGTCTTTAGTGCAATAACCAGTGCGTATGCCATGCTGTTCCCAACAAGGCTTACCATTTGCATTTGTTAGCCCCATGAAATGCACCCTATTTTGTCCTCTCATCTATGTGGCTGCCTGTTGTCCTACAGCAAGAAATTAAAAAGATTACTCTGTGTTTTTAAGCCACTTTCAGTCTCATTTGTTATCCTTACTTATTAACTCATAGCAGGGTCAGTATGCTCATGTCTAGTTTGCCTTTGTCTTTCTGGGGTGAGGTGGGTGGTGTGATAACAGTTCTTTTGCTGTCATTCTGAATGAGAAATAGTGCTTTTAAAGAAATGCATATGCATCTATATGAACACAGGCGAACCTCAGCAGATCTCGTGTCTACAGCATGTGTGCTGAAAGACACTATTTTCTCCCAACAGGAGAGGGAAAGGGATACTGTGTGCTCTCTGCTCCATTAAGGTTCTCTTTGCTTCCCCAGTAGTAATCACGGTGAAGTAATAAATTGGGGTGGGAGGAATCTATTTGAAATAACTTTATGTGCTATCTTGCAGAGTTCCACCCGTTGCTGGAGGGTTTGACTCAGAACCTCAGAAAACCCGTGCTTAGTTTGCAAGGGAAGTGGTTAGCTGAGAATACAAAAAGTTAGACTCCACAACTTGCGTACACAGATGATAAGGTGACTCTGGTCTTCTAAAAGTGTGACAGAAGGGAATCGCAGAGGTAAAGAAAAAGGTTGCTGTAACCTTTTCTACAGAGCAAAGGATTTTTGAAGGATGGTGTCAGCTGTTATGCTGTGTAGGTGTTACAGGAATGTCTGCAGCAAAGCAGAATTGATAATTTTTCTCAGACTTGCTCTTTCATGAAATCAGATCACTCAGGCTTCCTGTGGAGTTTTGGGTGTTCATTTTAAAATGTTAATGCTCCTGAATCTTACTGGGAAGATGTTGGAATGTTTTCAAGTTCCTCTTCCTTCATGGATAATTCAGATTAATGAATTAAATGATACTAAAAGTTTTCTTGTAGATGGGATGAGAAGGTAACTGACAGCTAAGAATGAATTATGGCAAACTACTCTAAAGAGGAATGTAAAGAATACTCACTTCTTAAAATTTTAAATTAATATTCTTACTAAGGCGATACAGAGTGAGTATTAAAATAATCTGCCTTTGGACTTGACACAGGGATGTCCTAAAGAATTGGGCATCCTTCCTTTTCAGATTGTGTTTCTCTTGATCTGTAATGTTTCAAGCACAATTAATCACTGTGTAGTCACTTTATAAATGCAGTTTTGATTATTCTGAGCTTTCTGCAACTAGCAGGTTGTGGCAGAATCACCACCAGCTGTGTGAGTCCTGTTTCATTATGAGCCAAATCTACAGGAATCAAAGTGTTTCTGGAGAAGGAGAGATCCAAGAATGATATGAGCAACTGAGTTGGGAGGAAGATGAGGCTGAAATCTGTTTCCATTTTGTTTCTTTGTGCAAAACTCTGGATATCTGAAATGTTAAAGTGGCTTAACTTTTTTTTTTAGTTTTGAGCACACACTTTTACATTTAAAGTCTGAGAGTCACAGGGATGTTATGCTTGTGGAATCGAGGGACTTACTCATGCCTAACTATTTTATTAAATCTGTTTGTAGCTGTTTGAACAAGTAAACAATGGTTTTGAAAATAAGTGTAAATCGACAGAGAAGTTGGATGCTGTTCAGGCGGTGCAGACTGGTCTGCCTGTTGTTCAGTTAGTCAAAATAATATTTTTAAATCTCAATTGGAGAAGCCTCATCAGAGATCTTGGTGGGCTTTTACTTGGTCTGAATAAAAAGCCTTTGCTTTTGCAGTATCTGTGGAACAGTGATACTTCTGTAATTGCAGCGGTTTAGGTACCACCTCAGTGGTGTGAAAACATCCTGTGCCAGCACATCAGCTTTTGAGTTTTGTTTCATCTATTGAATTCCAGGTTGTGGCTATCCTCTGTGAAACCACAGAAGGCTTTATTTGAGGCTCCTGATTCTTCTTTTCTTCCGATGGTGTTGCCTGAACATCAAAGTCTTGTTTGCCGCTTGCTAGGAGTGAATTCAGTACGTGTTCTCAGGAGAAGATTTTCAGGTGTGGGAAATGCTTTTTCATGCTCCTGGTCTGTTGCAGCCTGTTTGGCTGCCTTCAAGACCAGTTTAAGATATGCTTTAACTTGGTGCTGTTGTGGCTGTAGTTGTGGTGCTCTACCTTGGCAGAGTGTTGATCTATGTTAGGAGTATGATAATTCTTGTTTGTTAAGAGTAATATTCTGTATTTTATATCTAAATGTGTTACGGTTCTCCAATGATACCACAGCAAGAACTAATGAACACCATAAATCCCTCCATTTTTTTTGCAAGACTGTATCAAGGGGGTCTTCTCTTCATTTGAAATGACCGGAGCCCTGGGAATAACGTCGTATTTTGTATTCCATACTTAAGAGTTATAAAGTCCTTAATGTAGGGGTGTGCTCTTGCTGTGTGCTCACATGAAGCCTGGCACAACAGGTTCTTGCAATCTCTTGGGACTCTGTGTACTACCCAAATGTATGTAACAATGTTTATGTGATTTCTGAATGTAAATGTGATTGTCTTCCTTTTCAGCTGCAGAACAACCCGATTCATGCAAGACCCAGTTTTGAAGCAGGTGGTAGTACCTGGACTGTCTGCTTAAACTGCTTTCTTCCATTGAATTCAAACGCACAAACAAGGTATCTGCTTCTTAATAGAAAAAGCATCTGTATTGTGTTCTCCAAGTGCTTCCTGTACACGTGTGTACTTGTTTTCTAAATATACTCTTCCTTCCTTTGGGAAGCAGATTAGAGTGAGAGGGGAGGTATGTCTGGATATTGGATTTTGGCATGTTTGCATATGGAATGTTAGGCAACAAGATGAAGGCTGATTTAAGGTCTGGATTAAGTGAAACGTGGTAATTGTACCTTTTCTTCTTCACTTGGCATTGTTTGCAAGTCGTCTTTCTGATAAGTGCTTTTTTTCATCCTTTTGAAGATCTTTGTAGAGTCCACAACAACAAAAGGGAAAGGCTGTAACTATACCTTCCTACGCAGGCTCTGAATAATGTGTATGTTAAATACTGCCTCAATACCGAGTTACGATGGTAATAAAATAGAGGACTCCCAACAAAACTGCAGCTAAGACAGAAACTTGCTCTCTTTTATGGATTTTGCTGGGTTATATTATCTGTGAGCAATAGTCCTAACCTAACTGGAAGAAAAATACAAATCAGAACTTGAATTGTTCCCTATTTCTTCAGCTTTTGTCAGACTGCTGGTCAGACAGTAGCCTCTCAGAGAACAGTCTGATTCTGTTATGGTTGAGAGGGATGTAAGAAGTGCTCTTTATCAAAGGTTTGGTTAGTCTGCTCTGAACACCAAGTAGTGTTCTACTCCCGCCTCCCCACACTCAGCCAGAATAGATTATAAAATGGGTGGAGAAGTTGGTTTGGTGGAAGCAGGTGTTCAGCGCTTCGGGCCACATTGTAAAATGACCTTAGAATGACAACAGTTAGACATTCCTCTTGCACCTGATGTGTCCGTGGACCATTTCCCTCCAGAGCAGTTCATCCAGTCTCTGAGCTTTCTGTCTGAGAGGGTGAGCTTCCTCAGAGCCCACAGTGTCATTGTCACGAGAGGTAGTCCTGCAGTATGCAAAACACCTCAGCGTTGCTTGGATGGTTGAGGCACACTGTCTTGCAGCGTCATCAGAAACTCTGGCATACAGTCACAGAAACACAAGCATTTCTTTGAAAGCCTGAAAAGCCTCTAAAGCATTTGGCTGGGCTAAAGGCATTTTCTTGTCATACCAGCTGTTCCTTAAACACTGGTTCATTATAACAAAGTGGATAATGAGAATGAAGCTGTGATACCTCTAAAGGAAAAGCTGTGTTGACAGAAGTGAACTATGCAACGATGTGAAGCAGCAGACCAGAAGGGTAATAAGGACCTAATTTAGCAAACATTTTATGCCTGTCATAGCAAATTTGGTCAAGACTATAGGCTGAAAACATTAGCTTTTCAGTAATTTGGTTTCTGTATACATGACTAGTGAACTTCCTGGTTTCAAGGAAGCAGTTCCCTGTCATTTAGGAATTGAGTCAGACTAAAGGGAATTGAAATAATGTAGTGAGGTATTAAACACCAGAGTAAATATCATAGCCAACTGGTAGCACGAAGAAATATGTCAGCTGTTCTAAGATGGAGGAGTCATCTTCTGTCTTTTTTCTAATTTTTAGTCTGTTACAAGCTCTGAAACGGTGTAATACTTGAAATGGAATAGAGCCTGTCTAGGTATGACTTGTTGACTTGCAGAAGGTCAGGTCATTAAAATGACTTGTTTGACACCTTCTGGAAATCGAGCATCTTCTTCAAGCAGACCAGCTCTGTCTCTGAGCAGCTTCATATGTGTCATTTTGATCCCAGTTCTAAATAACTTCTAATGCAGGCTGAATTGAAGTCGAGGAGAGCTGGAACTTGCCATCAAAGGCTAGCCTTCTCTTTGTGTTAAAATAGAAAGCTCTCTGTGTGTCAGTTTGAGTTAAAAAGAAGCTGTTGCTTCAGAAGTTGGTGAAATGTATGCTTTTATATTTCTTATTGTAATTAAGAACTCACATATGTCATCCATCGTGATGATTTCTTAACATTTTCTGCTTAAAACTTGAAAATGAGTATTTCCTGTTGTCTTGAGGCTTTGATTGATACATTTTTAAGGGTTTCAGTAAGTTGGTAAAGAGAAAGGGCTTTCAAAATGGCATGTCTTAAAGTGAGTTCTAAATGATACTCATAATAGCTATTACTGACAGATATTGACAAGAAAAATACAGTGAAGCAAAGGAAAAGTATTTCATGTATCATTAGATTGTTGTGTAATATTTTCTACTTTGGAGCTTCTCCTGTGTTTTAAGAGCACTTTAAAAACAGTGACAGGCAGGCTATTAAAGGAGAATTGCTAGAAAATTTTTTGTCGTTGTTTTTAGGACTTGCTGTTCTTTCATTAGCAGTGTTCTCATAATTACGCTATTTCTAGCGATTTAGTTTTTTTCTGTAGTACAAGATCTTTAATTGTGAATTTACTTAGAAATCCTCCTGGCTGTAAAATGTCTCAGCAGTGCTTTACTACTGCCTTAAAGACTTTGAGGCATGATGTTTAACTGTTAAGGCCACCTTGGCAGGATGTGACTGGTGATGTGCTTATGCGAGTATAGCGAGGAATCATTTAACCTTTTTGGAGATAGGTCAGCTGTATGAAGCAGCCTCTGGCAAAGAACACGTATAGCAATGTTTTTATTTAGGCCTTCCATAAGAATATGGAGGTGTTTTTTCTTTTTCTGCCATATTATCTTGCATCAGTGAATTGTTATCTCTGACTAAGCTCTTGCAATATCTGTAGCTAGTAATGTGGGAAAAATATACCTAAATGCCATAAGCATTGCTTGTTTTGGAGCGTAAGGTATCCACTGATCTGTGGTTTAGAAAAGCACATCATGGTTCTGTGAGAAATATTGGTGTTTTTTTCTGGCCTTTTGGCAGCATAAACTGACCTAGATCGCTCATTTGACCTGTTAACTCCTGTGGTTGCTTTGTTTCACCAGGTTGTTTGAAACTTCCCCGCACCTTCCTTCTGTTTTGGAAACTCATTTTCTTAAGATGCCTGAAAAAAAATCTACTTGTAAAACAGTAGAACAGCTCAAAGAATAGTGCCATTGTGAGGGCTGTAAATCCTGTCTTGCATCAGGGCATGTGTTATGTTGCGGGTAGCTCATGGTGATTGTTGACAAGGTTATTCTCATGCTTTGCCTTGCTGTGCCGTGAGAGGAGGATTCAGTAGAGATGCATCGTTATTTTCTTCTGTTTTTACATTTCTCTATCAAATCTCCCTGGAGCTGTTAATTAGCACCCAAATTGTCTTTTTAGGTTTCCTCTGATATTTGGGGGAGAGATGGCAGCCTGTGACAAAGAGGAGAAACAAGAGCATGTTCATTTTCTCCTAAAGTAAAGTAATTGATTGTGTGTTAAAGGCACCTTTATGTTCTGCCACACAGAGATGGTCAGCAGTCAGCCTCTCCCCATAGCAGACAGCGGGAAAAGGAAAAAGAAAAAAAGAACCAGAGCCACAGATCACGTCCCTGGCAAGTTTGAAGGTTGGTGGCAACTTCTAAGCTTTTAATTGTAATGGTCTGTTTTCCCTCTGCTGTTCTCAGTTTTCTTAGCTAAGCATTGCTTTTCAGCAAACATTTTAAGTTAACATTTCTGTTTCTCTTTATCCCCCATGTTTCAATCTTCAGTCTCCTTTTCTTCTCTTAGTGTTGAAATCTGAGTCCTGTTCATAATTTGGTGGGGTTTTTTGTTTGTTTGTTTGTTTTGTTGGTGGTGGTGGTTTGGTGTTTTTTTTTGTGGAAACAGTGCTGATGTCAAAATGTTTTGATGGAATAGATGTGAGCACAAATACTGTGAAGCATTGTAGGTAAAATACAGTTCAGAGTGACAAGACTGACCAGCATAAAACTTCTTAGTGTGCAAGTAGCATAGCAAGGTACATTGCAAATCAAGATGGTATCAGTCTTCTAGTTTTAAACCTTAAAGTCCTCTAGGTTTAAACACTCAAATTTCAATTATACTTAAAACACTATGTCTGCTAGTAGATTTTTGCATAGTACGCATTTTCTGATCAAGGAGTGAAATGTTCTATATCTAAAAAAAATTGGTTCTCAGTTTTACGTGAACACAGGGAAGGTGGATGAGGCAATTGCTGAGATAGATGGTTTTTTGTATGAACAAACTTGTAATTTTGATGTTGGAATGAAGTCTACTTTAAATTTTCCTGGAACTTGAAGGGGGGAAGTGAAAAATGAAGCATAATTAAGTCTGGCACTGCTTTAGTACTGCATAAATCTATTTGCTGTCTTCATTACGAAGGGAATTTTTTCAGTTGCTGTCATATGAGGGATGGTCATCGGATAAATAGCTTGTCTTGATGTTATTCACTGAAACACTTTGGCTCATGTGTCCTTTCTGCTGGATTTCTTTGGCAGACTTGTACAAGCTGACTGCTGAGCTTCTTGGTGAGGGAGCATATGCTAAAGTTCAGGGTGCTGTCAGCCTCCAAACTGGGAAAGAATATGCAGTAAAAGTAAGTACAGAACAAAAGCAGCATCTTCCGTCTGTAACGTGTCTTCTCCCTCCTAGTATCTCTGTGAAAACTGGTAATAGAGTAGGCAATAGCAAAAGCTTTTAGAAAATTTTTGATGCTTGAAATGAGCCTGCTGTTTAATGGCTGAGATATCTGTCGTCTGAAGTATTATGCCTCTGGAGTGAACTGGTATATCGGCAGCAGATAGGATTCACAAACAGTAAATGACTGTATGATGGTTACATATCAGGACAGGCTTTCTTCTCATGTCCTAATTTGATTGTAGTCCTACCAGTTTTTATGTTGTCTTATGAAAGAAGAGGCTGAGTCATTATCTAGCCTGGCCTACCAAATATACAAGCTTTTGAGAATGCTGCTCAGAGAGCATCAGTTACTGCCATTAGTTCATGTAAAGCTGTCTTTTTTTTTTTTTGATAGAGGTCAATGTTCTGTAATACCATTATATTAAGTGCTGGGGCCCATTTACAGGTTTGTGGTTAGAATCATAGAATGGTTCAGGTTGGAAGGGACCTTAGAGATCATCCAGTTCCAACCCCCTGGCCCTGGGCGAGGACACCTTCCAGTAGACCAAGTTGCTCAAAGCCTCATCCAGCCTAGTCTTGAACACTTCCAGGGAAGGGGCATCCACAACTTCTCTGGGCAACCTGTTCCAGTGTCTCATCACACACACAGGAAAGAATTTCTTCCTAATGTCTAACCTAAATCTCCCTTCTTTCAGTTTAAACCGTTACCCCTCGTCCTATCGCTCCAATCCCTGATAAGAGTCCCTCCCCACCTTTCTTGTAGACCCCATTTAGGTATTGGAAGGCTGCTATGATTATTCTGAGTCCCCCATTTAATTGCAAACACAAATGATTGTGATAGGGAAGCTTTATGCTTGAATCTTTTGCAAAAACCATAGGTACAAAAGTCCCTTTAAAAATCTAGTCCTATAGATGCTATAATTGTGTGTGTATTTTGTAGAATTGCTGAAGCTGAAAGTCTGGAATAAGCAAATCACTACAGTATGAATTAGGTGTGATCAGACACCAAGTCCCATGCAGTACTGGTGAATGGTTGCCCATTGTATTGGAGAACTCTGGCTGTAAAAATGAGAAACAGGTACTGGATACAGATGGAAGTAGTTTTTGTGGTAATGTCATGAGCTTTCAGTTCGTGTAGCACTCATTCAGTCTCTGCCTCTGTGGAAAGCCCTTGTCCTCTTTCAGTCTGAGAAGAGCATAAAGGAAGGTGACATCTGATGGCAGTACAGAAGGGCTCTGAGATTGAGTGTATTTTTATTTTAATATGTTGGGTCCTATTATTTGGTCTCCATGAAGTTTGCACTATGAACCAAACTCCTTTTGTGGTGAACTTAGTACTTTTGACTTAAATGCCTATAATGACAAATCTCTTCTTTTTGGCTGTTCAGTGTCTGATGTGACTCAAATCTATTTTTGTTAGAACTCAAAAGGATATCCTTTTCTGCACGTTGCAGAGTTAAAATGATGCAAGAAAAAGGTTGTGGTAACTGGTCAGTGACTGTGTAACATGTGAATTTAGTTCCTTTCTTCTCTTCCTGTCCTCATTTCTCTTGTCCTTTGAATGCCTTCCAGAGCTCTGCTGACACTAAATAAATGAAAGATGAGAAATTAAACAAACAAACAAAGGTGGAGTGTTTCTCTCTGGTGGGCATGCCTGAGATTCAAGCTTTAGATCCGTTCTCTAATTCCAGAACCACATGCACAGTTCCTGGACTATTTCTTCAAAGATGAGCTCTAACTCTTTCCACAGATCATTGAAAAAAACGCTGGACATAGCCGGAGTCGGGTTTTTCGTGAAATAGAAACACTGTACCAATGTCAGGGTAACAAGTAAGTATGGAGTCTTGTGTGTGTGTTTATTTAAAGTATCTTGAATATTCTTTTAAAATTTTTAAGCGTCTTATGTGTGACTAAGTTAGGACCTTTTCAGCAGTCTCCTTAAAACCAGTTGAAATTAAGACTTAACTTACTTACCCTTCTCTTACCTGGGAAGTTAGGGAAATAGTTACAAATTAAAAATCGCATCACTCAATTAGCAACCAGATCAGTGTAGCCTGAACGTGCTTAAGCGATGCATGGCTTTTGTCCAAATGAGGAATTAACGTTTTGACACTCTCCCCTGTGATTTCACCATCAGCAAAAGCTGACCTTATACCAGCTGCTGTTGAACGGGACAGTCTTGCCATTCCTTTCCTACATGCATGGTTTGTCCTCCTCTTTGTGTCAGACCTCCTGCTTTTGCACTGGAACTCCTGGATCAACCAAAAACTAATTTAGTTTTCATTTGGATGTGTGCTGGCTTCACAGAGCCACAGGATGAAGCAACTTTAAAGCTGCTACTGAAAAGGAGGGAAAGGCTACACAGCCAGTGGTGGCAGCATGCTCTGTGATCAGTTTAAGCCAATTCTGAAACTATTCCTTTAGATACCTGTTAATCTAGAATATATACAACAGCTGTTATCTATACTGTGGTTGTACAGCTTATATTGAGGCTTTTTTACAAATTTCTAGTATGACGCTTAAAGATAATTTAAAAATAAACTTGTTTACCGAACTCATGGTCTTAAGTTGTGCTATAGAGAAGCAGATTATATCTTTATTCTGTGTGTGCTTAACAGCATACAGTCATCCAGTACGTAACTGATGAAAAACTCAAGCTCTCATGCCCACATGCAGAATTTGGATTTTATGTGTACTATAATTATAGAAAAATCTGAACTTGCGCGTTTGACATTCTCAAGGCATCATGGGGTGCTGCAAACACTGCACACTAGGAGGGAGTCAGTCTAAAAATGGTAACTAAGGCGCTGGATTTAATGTCACGTTGACAGATGCCTGTCTCCTTCAAGCCTTGTGTGTTCTGCCTTGTGATTTCCAGAGAGGAAGAATGCCAGTTTAATTTTTTTTGTTGTTCTTGCCTTCAGCAAAAATGCAATGTTCTAAATTATTAAATGCAACCTATTATCAGTTAGCTACTGCTCAATTGACAGGAAGATGAACTCTTTCACAGTCCTGTCTGATTTTGGTGGTTGGCCTGTTTCCCCTGCTTAAATTCCAGTGTGAGTTGGAAATGTGGTTTTAATGCCACAGGCAACCAAAGCAACTTGTTTAATTGAACTTTCAATTTTGGTTTCTTCTGGTACTTAATTATCCATGCTGAAGTTCTTCATTGCTTTATTTACGCTCTGTGCCTGTTTCTTCTATTTCCCCTTTTTTTCTTTTTTTTTTTAAAGGAACATTTTGGAGTTAATAGAATTTTTTGAAGATGACGCAAGATACTACCTTGTCTTTGAGAAGCTGCGAGGAGGTACTGTGCAGTAACTGTGCCTTTCTTCATTGAATCATCTTGGTCCTATTTGTCCCAGTGTTTTAAAGTAGAAAATGAAGAGCTTATTTTAAATGCCGAGTATTTGAAGACAAAGAAGTAGTAGAGGAAATAATATACAAAGCTTGAAGGATGGTTATTCTTGAATATTCAGGGGTCTGGTCATACTTTTGCAATCCCTTTGTTGTAGTTAAGTGATGGAAATGTCAGCTCTATTAAAATGGAAACTTTGGAATATAGTTAGTAGGTCACAGTACTTTTAGGCAAGAGGAGACACACGGTATGTCAGGTATTATTCATGATCTTAGTACAGCATCTAAATACTCCGGTAGCATTTTCCCTTGATGGAGGATTGACTTTGTTTCCTGAAACTCACAGAGTTTCTTGGGAAAAACATCTTGCTTCTGCCTCAGGTTGCTGTGATCGTGGAGTTTGTGGCTGGCTGAGGGCCAGTCAAGTAAGCATGTGGTTTAACACCCACCTGGGGAACAAGAAGGCTGCATCAAGCACCTTGTGGACTTTTCAACATTGGTCTGCATTGAACATAATTACAGTATCCATTAATTACATGGCTGTGCAAAACCAGGAGTTAAAAGCGTGCCCCATCCTTCAAAGGAAAACAGTTTCTGAAGGAGTGTACTTCTGTCCGTAGAACATCATCTGTTGTCACTGGTCAAGAAAGTTTTCAGTAGCAAACCATATGTGCAAGAAATGCAAATTCTTTCAGTATAGATGCAGAACTTTTAAAGAAGGGCATGGATGGTTTTTTTTATCTTTAGTAAAAGCTTTTGTTTACCTTCCCTTAAAATTACTGCGTCATTTCATTGTGATTCCCTCTAACACTGTTCCTCTTAATGCACAGACTTCTCTGACAAATTAGCTGTAAATAGGGCTCAACTGGGATGAATCTGCATTTGTCTATTTTCCCATCTCCACGTTCTTCCATTAGTCAACCCTCCTCTTTGACTGTGAGACTATGGTTGTCAGTGTACCTGCACGGCTGCTGAGAGGATAATGATGCTACACCTTCTTCCCTCTCTTAGCTGCTGTATTTACAGTGGTCAAGTAGGGCTGAGGCTATTTTTCTCTTTCAAAAATTTCAGCATTCGTAGTGTTAAGTATGGAGGTTTGAAGGAAGAAATAATGGGAATTAGGGTGAGAGCAGCTTCTGATGCACTACAGGTTCTGATGTAAGCAGCGTGGCTGGCAAAACCAAGAACATTAATCTTAAATGCAAGCCTTACTTTAGTAATTCCAGTCTGAGACTGATGTTACTTACAGTACTGGGGCATAACGTGGGTTTTCCTTTTTCTGCTTTGCCTCCCTGTAGCTGTGGTAACTGAAGGAGCTTTGCTCCCATTTTAGCTGTGTTCAGTTCACCATGATATGCAGAAGCTGTTTGATATTGTTGCCTGACAGCATTTTATAATTAAAAGCATTAAAATCCAGTTTATTATACTGAACTTACATGATTTAAGAGTCCTTTCCTCTTTTTTTTTTTCCTTTCGTTATCTGAAATGCATTTTGGGAGGTGCTGTATGATCGTTTCTTTCTGATAAATACTGAAAAGGTGGTAACAACTGTGGCAGGAGTGCCCTGCTGTTCTGTTTGTGGGATTCCTCTATGTGGGCTGAATATAAAGTCTGTTGAATATGTTTTTTGTTGATATTGATATAATTCTTATCTGAGAGAGTTTGAAACATCAGCTCTATTCAGAAGGGTAATCTGAAATAAACCTGCTGAGTGAAATGAGCACTTCAGGTGGCTCAGTATTGTTTCCTGTGAAGTCTGGTGTCATTTTCACAGGGATGGAACCATTCAAGAACTGTTATTACTTTCTAAAGCTGTAAAGAACAACTATACCAGGAAAACCCTTTGAACTCTCTGCCCTTAAGAAATCTGTAGCAAACTAGAAAGTGTTGTTTTCAGCGAGGGAAACCTTCTGTATTTGAAATCTGATAACCTGGTCCAAAGTGGCCTTCCTCTACCCATCTGAGACAGCATATCTGTGCATATCTGGAGTCTCTTGTCATATCAAAGCGTATCCCATGAGCCTTTTGTCCATCTTTCTGCTTTTTGACTGTCTCTCCTGTTTCCTTTCTGAATCCTCCTTTTGGAGGACTGGCAGCAGCATTGATGGTATAAGAACATGAATTACTGCAATAGAGAATGGGAGGTTTCCTTCCACATCCAGAACTGAAGAATAAAAATGAAATCACCTGAGAGATAAAGTGTTTACTGTGTTGGAGGCTAATAACAAATAGGAGTTACTTCTTGAATTTCTCTGCCTGATTGCTTTTGTAAGTGTACCTCTCTGAGTGAGAAAATGAAAGTCAGTAGTAAGGCTATTTAGTGGGCCTGGATCTCTGTGGACTACATTTAATTGGTTTTTTAAAGATATTTTTAATCTTTTGAGAATATTGACGGAATTCACCTAAAGAAGACAAAGAATCAAACTTTCCTTTATCCTTTGTTAAAGGGATACCAGTGGAGCTCTGCCTGCAAGCTACCAGTCCTTCAGTATGTTCATCTTTGAGAGGTCTTTTGTCAGATTTCGTGTACCTGGGCATATTTTGCCTTAAATCAGTGTACGAGCCTTACCTTGATGTCAGTAAGAATTTTAATGTGTATTTAAAGGTAGAATGTTTGGGGTTTTTTTATTTTTTATTTTGATGGTATTCAGACAAAAATAGTGTATTCTTTACTTACAGTGCAGGGTTTCAATTGTCACATTGCGCAAAATGAGGAGAGTTAGTTCGAGCATGGCCACCTGTGACCTGGGAGAGGGTGGGTTTTGTTTAAGTGCTATGTACATCCTTAGATGTTTGAGTTTTAGTAGTACTATTAGCAAGTCTTTACTGTTCACAGTGTGGAAAACAGACCAGTCGTGCTGGGACAGTAAAAAGTGATTGCCTCTCATGCTGTGCTTAAACTGGAGGGCTGCAGTGTTTGAAAATTATGTTCCAGCATGCTTAAGTATTGAAGGTGCTCAGTTGTACCTATTTCTTTTTAGTCATTCCCTTTTTCAGTCCACGGAAGTTGCCTGCTGTGAAATGCTGTTATAAAATATGAGAAATGAGGTTATGGATTCATGATACTTGGTACTACTTGATAATTATTTTCTCAGGCTATTTTCATATTAAAACGTGGGATTGTGACACTTCAGTTTCTGCCATGTAAATGTGCTAGGACGGAGTGTTAGTTGCAAATAACTTTTCTAAGCTACTTCTGGCCCTGTTTACACTGAGATGAGTTCTCTCTTTATGGCAGACTAGTAGTGGCTGTTGTTTTATCCTTGTATTGACAAAGCCCTTTCTCAGCCCAGGCAGCATTCATACTAAGGTTTTCCCTTTCACCTGTTACTCTGACAGGTTCAATCCTGGCCCATATACAAAAGCGGAAGCACTTCAATGAACGAGAAGCTAGCAAAGTGGTGAGAGATATTGCCTCTGCTCTGGATTTTCTTCATACCAAAGGTAAGAGCAGGCAGCTGTCTCCATCTTTACTAGTTGATATTGTATACTTCGGTTATGGAGCACATTTTATCTGTAAGTAGTCAGCCTTTGCTAGCATTTCTATTTACAGCAATGCCAGATGACTTATGCTGTTTTCCTCTGTAATATTATTTTCATGATGTGATAGTTTAAGTAATCAGCTGTATTAAGATGGTATTGCCTTTTGAAGAAGAAAAGTTAAATCGGTATCTGGGGAGAATTAACATTGGGGTTGAATCTGTTTGCTTGTTCTTGTTGCCTAAGCCACCATGTAAAGGTTATTCAAAAGGGAGCTAATACTCTTTAATTTTCTCCTCTTTTGGGTCTACAGATCTGTTTCTCTGTAGATCCAGAACTATCCAGAATTTCGGCTGGTTTACAAGACCTCTTTGTTTGTAGTAGCTTTTGATCTCCACATTTAGGCTCCTGCTGTTGGGTTGAGAGACCTAAAAGTGAACCATAGTCCTTGTTTGAAAGTGTCCTCATTTCATTATGGATTTGCTCAGATTTAAAAGCAGCTCTGTTTGTAGAGAGTTCTTTTATGTTAAAATGTTTTCCTGCAGCTTTTTCTACTTGAGAGTGCTTTTCTTTCATTTCAAAAGATCTGTATGCATTATGGTTATTCCAGAGTATGTGTTCGTGTTGAATATAATATGAAAGATTTTAAAGCTATCTATGTCATGATTATCTGGTCTTGCATAGATTAAGCAGCTTCAGTTAATGTTTGCTTTTATTTGATTACAGTGACTACCTCTGAATAGAATGGCATGTAATTGGAGGTGATGTTTATTGGTAATTTGTTCTGATAAACTTTTCTATCTGTTCATTTTGCCATTATGATTAGTCAGGTTTTACAGATGCTCAGCAGATCTATGTTTGCTGTCTAAGTTGTTTACTATGGGCCCCACTTCAGTAAATGTTTAATTACAGGCTTTACTTCTATGTGCTTGAGTTGGAATCGCAACATTGGTATCTTGACAGGTTGAACTCGTTTAAAAAGAGAAGGGTAGCAATGCCTAAGGAATAAATTAAGTGGCAAACCTGAGGAATATGGATCAGAATCAGAATCGTAGTGGTTGGAAGGGACCTCAGAGATCATCGAGTCCAACCAACAAACATGTGATCTTGTCACATGTTGTGACTATGTTATCACAAGTTTATTTGAATGTGGAAACAAACTTAGTTTGAATTAAGATTCTTGGTAATCTTCATAGCCTGTCTATGTGATAGCTCAATTTTAAATCTGCAGAGAATGTACTTTTTGAATACTTGTGTTTAGGAGACTTTGAGATATGGTGCAAATAAGGGACAGGAACCTTAGGCTGAACACGTGAAGAAATACTTATTTGATGTATTTGGGCTGTAGTAGGTTGCTGAACAGCTGAAAGTCTAGGAACACTGTTAAAGGAAGTTTAGCATCAACTCAGCTAATATCTTTCTGTAGTTCTCTCTCAGCTTGTAGTTTTAATTCCCCTTTCCCCAAACAAGATGGGAGTGATTCACTAAAATGGCTTTAGAGCAGCAATCCACTTTCTTTCTTGTTGTTTGCTGTGAATTGGTACAGTGGGGACATGGCTTGCAGAATCGGCTACAACACCATCCCCTTCCATTTTATTGTTCTCTTTATGATTCTTCTGTGTGACGTTAAAATAATTAGTAAGGAGCATACAGAACATTAAAGTAAACAGGAAATGAAAGCAGTTTTATTGCACAGCTTAACAGTGAAGTGCTATAGCTAGATGCTTGAAAAAAATTTGAATGAGGACAACTAATTCTTTTGCCAGGAGTAGTTTAAAACTCAGCTGGATCATAATACCATCTTACACCCACTTGGGATGTGTGTGCTCTATTGCTAATAATCCACTGGAGGAGTGTTTAAAGGCAGTTGTTTTCTTTTCTCAGCACTGTGTGCAACCACAAAATAAAATGTTATATAATCAGACGTTTGAATTCAAACTATAACACAAAAGAAGTGCTGTTGGGTTTCATATCGCAGGCCAAGGCAACTGTTGGGAGTTTTGTCAGCCTTGCTGTAAATGTTAGCGCAGGCCATCTTCCTTTTTCATGTTTCCCATTTCCATGCATAAGCCAATATGAACTGCATCATTATGAAAGCTCCGGTTCCTTTGGATGTGTGCTATGCTATTAATGTTAAGTCACGTCTTGTGGAGCATGCTGAAGAGAAGACATTAGAAACTCCCTTACCTAGAATTTGGTGGGATTTTTTTATTTTTCCTGATACTCTGAAGTAGCATCAAGTGTGCTTGGAGTGTAATTGTTTTAAGCAAAGCTAAAGTACAGTTAAATTGCAGCCAACCTGCTCATTTGATTTTTTTTTTATTTTTTTTTTGGTTCTGGTTTTCTGCCTTCACATTAAGTTTGACCATATTAAATGGACTACTTCTAGAAATTGCACATTTAGGCATTTGAAGAACTGCTTAGACAGGTAGATAACTTTGCATTTGCCAGTTGGATTTGCCTGCTCTGATAGCAGTTGAATGAACATAGAAGCCCTTTGGTTGTTCTCCTTTGGCCTTTTCTTCTGCATTTTCAACCATACCCTTTAGTTTTTATTATACTTCAGGAATAAGTCTGTACCTCACCGTTAAAGGAATGATATTTTCACGTGGGAACTCAGGGTATTTTCTGGGGAGAGTCACCCAGGTATTGTTTGTGCTGGCAGGAGTTCAGCAAACCACCAATTTCTCTGGAAAGAAGAACCGTACTGTAGAAGGCACAAAAATCTTTTGAGTAAACTGTGTACGCAAGTAAACTTTCCTATGGGTCAGTCATCTTAATAAGCTGGTTTTAATTAACGTAATTAATTTGGGCTAAGCCAAAAGTTAGCAGGTTCTTATTTGCTTGACTGACTCTCATGTATGTTTAAGGGTGATAAAGACATAGCAGGATGCAACAGTGACTTTTAACAAACACGCTTGGAAATCAGTTATTTGCAGTATCATTAAGGGGGGGCTGTGTAGCAAACTCAGGCCTAGAATATTTCCTGGGCCACCTTCTAATAGAGAGAGGTAATGAGAAATAAAACAGGGGAGTATCTTCTCTAATAGACGTTTGTACTCTTACTTAGGTATTGCTCACAGGGACCTGAAGCCTGAAAACATCCTGTGTGAATCTCCAGACAAGGTGCTACTCTGGTTTCTTAACCTTCAGAAGTGTATTTTTTAACTTTGTTTCCAAAGACAGCCCTTGCGTTCTTTCTCTTCGTGAAGACTTTTGAACCCATTAGTGATCTTCAACTAAATTTACTAGAACTGTAGCCCGAAAAAGACTGAATTCTTCTGTGAGATGTAAAAATGTGTGCATCTGGCTGGGAGATAAAAAGCCAACTGTTCCTGGAGAGGGCACGGCAATTACAACTTAGCATCTCATCTGGTCTGAGGTAGTAACCAGATGGATGAGCAACATTTACAGGCCAGCTGGTCATCTTACCTTTAGTTCCCAAACTGTCCCAGTGTGTGCTGGCACTTCCCTAGCCAAATAAATTAAAGTACTAGGGCTAGATGCTGGGGACGTGGGAGCAACTGGGACGGAGGTGGCAAATGCAAGGAGTGGAATATACCTGTAAGAGACTGGGTTTCACTGATCCTCCTGCTAGAAAGGCTTGGGGTTTGTCCTGGGGTTTTCCATGTGGCACCGTATTCATGTATATTGCATTAGACCTGCTCTTCTGAGCCTCTTACTGTTTTGTCCTTGTTTTTAGATATCACCAGTAAAAATATGTGACTTTGATCTTGGTAGTGGGGTGAAGCTGAACAGCGCATGTACTCCAATAACTACTCCCGAATTAACAACGCCGGTAAGAGACCTACTGTGGCTTTATGCTTTTTCTCTTCTATCATAGAACAATTTTTCTTGTCTCCAGAGGAGAGTTTCCAAGAGGCTTGCTGCAACTACACCCAGTTGTGGATGGTTCATTTAAAGCGTCTGTGTGTGTGATAAATACTGTCTTAGTTTCCCAGTCATAGAACAAATATACAAAAGCACAGGGACTCATTGTGTTATTTCTCCTGTTGGCCAGAAAGTAACACCTTATTACTGTTTGCCTCTTACCTGTCAAACGAGGAAGCTTTTTGTGGAGGTGTTTTGTGTGCTTATGGACTGAGTTTGAACCTTAGCTTTGTGTTAATTTCCCCATATTTGGGTTCTGTAGCCAAGACCCATGAGCTTAGTGCAGTGCAAGCTCTGTAATCAGTGTGTGGCTTTATAATACACATTATTTTGAAAAACTAGGGTGCTATGCTTTTGACATTACTGTGAAAGAAAAATATGAGTTTTGCAGGAGTCTGTAATAGAAATCACCCCCCATGATATACTCGTTTACTTTCTAAAAAGCCTGATAACTAATGGATAAGATTAAAAAGCCTGAAATATGTAAATTAATATTTTGACCCTCTGTAAAGAATCATAGATTCATATGGAACAGCTTACGACTCTGCTAAAGAACAGTAGGAACTCTTTTGCCTTCTATTAGGTCTCAGTAGTAGTTACAGCTGAAATGTGTTAATTTTTTCCTGTGCAGTACGCTTACAAAATGTTTCAAAGCTCTTGACAATTCCATTTAACATTTGAGGGATGCAGCAGTTGTGATTTGGCTTAACAAAATGAGTCCTGCAGTGAAAGCCAACAGTAAACTTCAGTAGTCCCTGATGCCTGATTCTGCTTTTAGACCAAGCTGCCTACTACAAAGAGAATGATAAACCTGAGTCTTGTTTTGATTTGACCCTCCCTTTGAAAACTTACTTGAATTTGGTTTCCTAGTGTGGCTCTGCAGAATACATGGCACCCGAAGTGGTTGAAGTCTTCACAGAGGAGGCCACGTTCTATGACAAGCGGTGTGATCTCTGGAGCCTGGGAGTGATTCTGTACATCATGCTCAGCGGTTACCCCCCTTTTGTGGGCAACTGTGGCACGGACTGTGGCTGGGACAGAGGAGAAGTCTGCAGAGTTTGCCAGGTGAACGTGCAGGTCCTGGGCGTATGTGGGAGAGTGTAGTTTGCCTCGTGAACTTGAGGTGTAATAATGCACAGTGAAGAGCTGTGCCTGTAACCCAGACAGTTATCTGGGAGTATAAGCTGTCACTGAGAAGCAAGGGTGGCAGTATAAAAGTTGAGCAATGCTATCTCTTTCTAAAGTAAGGTTTGGCAACTGTCTCTTTCTCCTGCTGATGTGAGATCTCAGAATTTCTCCTCGTCGTCTTCCGCCCCCTCCTCCGCAATCCTCCTGTATTCTGTAATTTTTGATCTAGTGTACGGTAGTCACCACAATTCCTCAGATGAAAGTTGAGCCCCAGGACGGTCTCCATGCAGCCCTAAATTAATTTTTTCTAAAAATTCAGTACATTGGGCATACTGTTACAGGGAGGGTGGGGGGGAAGACGTTTCCAGCACACAGTGTATCATGTGTATCTTAGGATGTGCTGTATCGCTCTGTGGAGCTGCCTCTCTCCATTGACTCCGTAAGGAGACTGGATGGTTTCAGTTGTCACCCACCCCATTAGGTGGATAAAATTGAGTGAGAAGAATCCCACTTGAGAAGTCTTCTGGTTGCATTCTAGCTGCTATTTAAATGAAAGAAATTTTTCCTTTACTAGAACAAGCTTTTTGAGAGCATTCAGGAAGGCAAGTATGAATTTCCTGACAAGGACTGGTCACATATATCCTCTGAGGCCAAAGATCTCATCTCAAAGTTGCTGGTTCGTGATGCCAAAGAACGACTTAGCGCTGCTCAAGTTTTGCAACATTCATGGCTTCAAGGAGTATGTATACATCTTTATAATTTTTTTTTAAAGGGTTATTCTTCTTCCAAAGTGACAAACAAGCTGTTCCCTGTCTCTGAACTGTTGGTAGTCATTGCGTGTTTTAGTGCTCTTATCTTGATTAATTAAACGATACGCAGTGGCTTTATTCTTTCTGGAGCTCTGTGTGGGAAATATTTGGATGAATCTGTCAAGCTTTAAGTGTTTGGTTTTGTTTGTTTTTTTTTTTTAATTATTGCTTTATGCATTTTTAAATGGCTTTCTTGTGAATACCAAACACTGCAGTACATGAATTACTGTGTTACTCTTTAATACAGTAATGCAGAGTGCCGGTAGGTACGGTTTTAAAAGAACAGCAGTGTCCTCTTTAGCTTTAGTCTTCCCTGTTCATGAAAGAAGGGGTAGACCCTCTGGAAAGCTTCCAAAGCTTTAGTCTCATACCTGCAAACTGCGGTATCTTCTTGTGAGGGGAGGTAGATTTTGAAACGTGATTTGTAGATCAGCAGTGATTTTTTTTAAGTCCACAGTGAGTGGATATGCAATATCCACTAGTTGTAAAGATTTGGGAAAAGTCACCTGTTTTTTATCACTCTCTCTTGTGAAAGCTGCTAGTATGTAACTAACTTTTCTTAACTGCTGCTTCTAGCAGGCTCCTGAAAGAGGATTACCTACCCCTCAAGTTCTTCAAAGGTAGTATTTTCTTTTTTTTTTTTTAAATGTCTGTGAACTTGGCCAGGAATCATTACTGAAAGAATGGGGAGAGAGAGGGTGTGACAAATCAGGGGGTAAGATCCCTGGTTGAGAGTGGAACTTCATAAATGTGGAGCACTAATTTTGTTAAGAACATCAGAAATATTAAAGCTCTGATTTTTCTTTATGATCTAATCTTGCTTGTTTGTGGGAAAGGCATTGGAGAGGATTCCTGCGGTGCTAATCTTAGGAAATAATGATGGTTTTGGCAGTTTGCTGCCCAGGAGGGGGAAAAAAGACATAAAGGCGTGTGTTATCCAAAGAGACTACATTCTGATGGGTGAATAATCATCATATACACAGGCTCGGATCTGACTTCTGCTGCAGTTGGTGGTAATCACAGTATCAATTTAACTGAGCAGGGCAAGCCTCATTTTAAGTGATTTGATGGCAGATTCTATATGCCAGACAGCCTGAGTCACACATCTCTTTCTATTCCCACGTTTCCCGCTGGCGATTGCAGGTGGTTGTTCCCATCAGAAGCACATTTCCTTAAACCAGAAGTGCAATTATAGTGGGATTGCAGTTTTCTGAAGAAAGACAACAGTATTGCCCCATATGCCCATCCTTTTTTAACATGTAGAAATTAAGTATGGCATCTCAAGTGGTTTCCTGGGTTTATGTGGGGAGTCCTTGGCAGAATGAGGATTAGTACTGCAGCTGTTTCCAAAGTCCCAGAGATGTTTTGTCATGCATTGCTGGTCCTCGCAATGAGGTGAGGTGCCAGTATTAACCTGTCGTTTTTCCTGCTGCATTAATGTTTTGATAGGAGAAATAAATCTGCCTGGAAATAGATATTCTGCTGTGAGGGTAACCAAGTGAAGTGACTCTTTGCACATGTTGTAACTGCTTTCTCCTTTTTGCTTTGAAAGGAACAGTAGCACAAAAGACCTGACGCTTTTTGCTGCAGAGGCTATAGCACTTAACCGCCAGTTGTCTCAGCACGAGAATGAACTCAGCGCAGAGCAGGAGAACGTTGCCCATGCTGTGTGCTCCATGAAGCTTTCTCCTCCATCCAAGTCCCGCCTCGCCAAGCGCAGAGCGATGACGCACGCCACCAAAAACAGTGACTTTCAGCCAGTTCCCCATAAAGCCTTTTAAACTTCTTTCCTGCTATGGATTGGCAGCATCAGCCTGTGTTCTTACTTGGATTTTCAGCGCTGATAAAAGCTTCTCTGCTTCTGACTCTTTGACTAGAAGCTTGCTCTTGTGATGTGACTTGTAACTTTAAGGGGACGGGTTTTTATGGGAATGTTTTTTGCGTGTCAGATTTGGTGCATTAAGATAATTTAACTGATCTTTTTAAACTAGAGAAGGTGAGTTTGCTGCTGTATTATCTGAGGTGATAAATCACTAAGCTTTCCTTATTTTCTTCTTAGAAGAGCATGCTTTAAAACGGGAACTTGAAAACATCAGAAGAAAAAACCCCACTTTCTTGCTTTGCCTGGCAGAGCATGAAGTCTGTCCATTCTTACGGCTGCTCTCCTTGATGGCACATCTTGCCAGGTGCCACTGCTGGTGCCAGCAGCAGGGGCTGGTTTCAGGCAGCAGCGCCCTTCTCTTTCTGTGGACTCAGGAGATGAAGACAATGACTGGGTGGATTTCTGTCTCCATTGCCTACATTGGGCTTAAATTGTATTGGGGATGATACTGTGAAGGTGCAAGGATCACTCAGGCTTGTAGAGATGAAGAGGACCGGGTTGTTGGTTTTATTCTGTTGGTAGTTTGTGTGTCAGCATGTGGGATGAAAGCTGAGGGTGTGTTACTTATTTATCTGACATATTTTTGTTCTTAACTAAAATGTACTCCATCTCATCTTTTTTTTTTTTGTGTGTGTGTCCAGTGTGTCCCCTTCTCTGACAAGTTACATTCTTAAGACTGATAAGCACAGTATAACAGGCTGGTTTTAGAACAGTTTATACTTAGTATCTGGGTTTTTTTTTTCTATATTAATGCTATCCTCAGTTATACCTTCCTTTTTGTGAACTCATATTTCTCCAGGTCCTTTTGTATGTGTTACCTGGAGTTCTTAATGTGAATGGACAGGCTTCGGTGAACTTTGGTGTGTGAATAATTTAGGAATATTGAATGCAGAGGTACTTCTGTACAAAAATGGTGCTGCAGCTATTGCGTTCTGCCTCCTGCAGTGATCTCAGGCCGAATGTCTAGATTTTTGCTTCCACTTTTGGTACCGTGGTGCACCAGGGGTCAGGAGTCATTTGGAAGGGTGCTGGCTGAAAAGCTGGAGATTTCAAGTGACCAAGGTTGAGGTGTCCATGGAGAAGGACACAGATGCTGAGCACTTTCTGAAACGTAAGCTGTGAAAATTGGGCCGCGAAGGTGCCTGACCTGATGCACCTTAAACTTGTCAGCCCATTTCTGAAGCTCTTTTCTGGGGCATTGGGTGCAGGGTGTAGGGGGGAAGGAGGAGTGCCCCCCAAGTGCCAGCACGAAACCCTCCCAAGGAGAAGGAGTAACGTAGCAGATCCAGCAGGCGCTTGGAAATTGAAAGGTCAAAGCTGAATGTCTTTGCATGGCCTATTCAGAGCGGTTTTATGTTATCTTTTAGCAATGTGTGTACAGGTATTTTTATACAACATGCTGTATTTTGTGACTAATATTAAAGTTGTTATTTAAAAGTTTTTATACATTGTGCCAGTGGACGAATAATGAAATGTATTTTGCTTTGTTTTTATTAAAATGTTTTAAGTTATGGATTTAACAGATTTGGCAGTTCTGTGGGTTTTTTAAGCTTGATTTTTGGGGACGTAGGAAAACAGAGAATTACTTACGTCCTTATTTCTCTGTGTGGCATCAGATTTAGGGCAATTTAAGTCTCTGAAGACTAAGCATACCTCTCTCTCTATGGCTGCGTTGCTTTATCAGTCTCTGGAGTCTCATGTAATCTCGGCTTTCTTGTGGTAAAATGAAGATATGACTGCACAGAGAGGGCTGGAAGGGATCCTGTGGTCCTTTTGACCTCCATAAGAGGTCTGATAACGGGATCAGCGAGTTCAGTAACGTACCTGCATTGTTACATTTCATGTTCTTCCCTTTGATTTGTGTGTGAAGCAAAAAACCTGAATTTCGGCCCGGAGTGGTGGTGTGATGTATCCTCTTGGATGGAGCCGTGAAGCCTTTCAGACTCCAGAAGTCCAAACGACCACATTAGCATGGAAGTGTGAAAAGGGGACATTAACGGTGCTGGTTGCCCGGAGACCATGGAACATGGTGTCTGATGGATGTGTTCAAGCACTGGTAAGTGGTCCTTTGCAGACTTTGCTCTGCACCTGCTGCAGTTCAGTGGTGGTAGAGGTAGCCCCAGAGAGTGAGTTAGTGGAGCAAAGACCAAAGCCTTGTGTTCTTGGGTGAACTATTGACCTGGACAGTGTGTCCTTGTCTGTCTGTCTCTCCCCTCCTAAAACCCAGCATGGAAAGCGAATCCAATGTGTCTTCTGCACAGGGAGGAGGAAGCTGTCCTCCTCACCAGATCTTTCCCTTTACAAAAGAGCTTGGGAGGAGAGAGTGAAATGTCCAAAGAGAACCTTAGTTCAGGGATGTTTGTACACTCTTTATCGGGGAGTGTAATGGTAGGAGGAGGGGTAATGGTTTTAAACTGAAAGAGGGGAGATTTAGATTAGATATTAGGAAGAAATTCTTTACTGTGAGGGTGATGAAGCACTGGAACAGGTTGCCCAGGGAAGTTGTGGATGCCCCTTCCCTGGAAGTGTTCAAGGCCAGGCTGGATGGGGCTTTGAGCAACCTGGTCTAGTGGGAGGTGTCCCTGCCCATGGCAGGGAGGTTGGAACTGGATGATCTTTAAGTCCCGTCCTACCCAAACTGTTCGATGATTCTGTGGTTCATGCCATAGAATTTGGCTAGTGGAACTGCCATCGGGGTGAACAAGTCCTCCTCTGGTCTTGAAGCCGCCTTCTGTGTGAGGAGAACACATCAGCTGTTGGATGTGTGCAGAGCAAAGGGTTCTAAGTGCTGGTGCGTGAAACATTGGAAGTCCCCAGCAGGACTTGCTCTAAATGGTTAAGCTGTACCTGATGGTTCTGATGAGCCCTTCAGTGATGGCTCAGGGCCCCATCTGGCTCTTGTGGCTCTCAGCTGCCTTCCCCACGCTGCCAGCAGCCACCTCCACATGTGACCTGTGTTAGAGCATCCTTCCTCCCCACTGATACCTCCTTGCAAACTCATCTGTTCAGGACTTGAAGTTATGAGGTTGGGCTTTTCACTGAAGAGCTAAAATCTGGATGTGCTTTCTCTCCTTTCTGCAAGGCGGCAACCTTTGGCAGAGGAAGGCAAGCAGCCGGTAGCGGTGGGTGCCAGAGCTGTGTAATGCTGGCAACTGCAAAAACCTCCCCCAAAAGGGAAGAGGTGTTGATTTAAGCCAGTTGTTCTGCTCTCAGGTGTGCTCTAGTTTTGACTGCCTCTTGCGGAGTCATTTTTAAGTTTCTTTGGAGGACTATGGCTGAGAGTGTATAATGGAGTTTGGGTGGGGAAGGTTGTTTTGCCGGAGAGGGGGGATGCAGCACTCCCTGGAACCCTGTGAGGCTCACGCGTGCCATCATCAGATGAGTCCATCTGTGACAAACACAGTGGAGTTTAGTTCATTTTCCAGTGAGGTCTGAATGGAGCAGGGGTCCCAAACCCTGTGGTGGCGGGCCCTTTGTTTGTACTCACCTTTCTTCCAAAGGAAATCTCCTGCCTTATTCACATCAAATGCTTTTGTTTGAACTGTGCTTTAAAAAGCCACCTGCTTCTCCTTCCCTCTTCATCCTGGGCAGGAGAGGTACCAGAGATCACAGGAGACCTTGTAGCGCTGGTACAAGAGTGGTGTTTCAGTGATACAGCTCTTAGATCTTTCTAAGAGAAGTCAGATTTAGCTGATGGTCCAACAGTCTCTCATCACAGGTGCCTCTTTCCCTCTGATCTTTTACCTTTCTATGAGAGTTCAGCTTTCTTTAGGTGTTTTATCCCCAGAAGGCCTAATTTGGTAAGCCTTCATGGTGCTTTTTTCATGTCGGTGGGGAAGAGGCCCTTGTTCCTGGGGGAAGTCACAGACCTGGAGACTCGGCAAGTAGTGAAGTAGTGTTGGGCTTGCTCTTGTCACCTGAACGTCTCGTGTTCAGGCAGCCTGTGGGACACGACTCCCATTTCATCCCTGAATCCCACCATCTCCTCTTTGGAAAGGGCTGAATTTCCGTGCCACGCTTTTTCAGTTACTGGTGATAAAGTAGAGGAGACACCTTATGCGGGCTCCCTGGCTTCTGAAACATGAAAGGGGCGGCAGGAAATGCCTTTTTATTTTTCTGGTGGGGAGATAGGGTGGGCAAGGAAAAAGGTGACTTTCAAGAGTTCAAAAATATGTTCTGACCAGCAGCAAAACAGCTAAGCTGATCTTTACTGTTGACTAAGGCAGCCCCCAGGAAAATTCTCCTTCCCTTCCCCAAGCTATTCCTGGGAGGTGGGTGAGCGAACCAAGGGAGAAGCATCAGTATGATTAAGAGGGGAGGAGTCATTTCAAACAAATGGCAACCAAACAGCACAGGTCTCAAAGTGCTACCCCCCTTCTGTCCCCTCCGGAGTTGATGGCGCAGGCTGCTCTGTAGGATTTTGCTGACCTTTATGTGCAATATTTCATAAAGCGTATTCAGCCTTGTGCTTTCCAGTGCGGTTTCTGCATTGTTGGCTGCATAAAAGGAAGCTCCTGTTTTTCATTGTGCGGTATTTTCTTCTGCTCTCTCTTCCTTCCCCACGTGTTTATTGAATCCTTTATCTGGGATGGAAAGATGCTGGTTTTTTTTTTTTTTTTTTTTTTTTTTTTGAGGGCTGTGGGTGGGCTGGCTTTCAAGGTAGAGAGCAGCTTGGTTAATTTTCAAAACTAATAATTTTCTTTGGGCCACTCCAGTGGCAGCAACAGGCTTCAAATTTGGCTTCCATGGAAACACACTGCCATGGTAACTGAAAGGCCTGACAATCCTGAAGAAATATTTGCTTGTACCCTTCCTTCCCTCCTTTGTTCTGTTTCCCGTGCAATGCGTGTGTGTTTGGCTACCACTGCCACATTCAGTCAGTGTGTTTAAAAAGCTCCAAGCACGGAAATGCACTTAGTCTGGGAAGAAAGCAAGAGTTGTGAAAGGGATGGTGGCATTTCACTGGCATTGTTTGCAAAAAAAAAAAAAACTTTTGCAGGTCTGGAGGGAGATATCACTGAGCCACAAACTCCCTTCCAATGGGAAAAGAAAACAAAAAGAAATGCTTCATCATGCCGCACTGTGTCCAGTTTTGGGCCACTTAGAACAAAAAAGATACTTAGGTGCTGGAGCGGGTCCAGAGAAGGGCAATGAAGCTGGTGAGGGGTCTGGAGAATGCGTCTTATGAGGGGAGGCTGAGGGAGCTGGGGTTATTCAGCCTGGAGAAGAGGAGGCTGAGGGGAGACCTTATCACTCTACAACTACCTGAAAGGAGGTTGTAGCGAGGTGGGGGTCAGTCTCTTCTCCCAAGTTACGCCAGGGAAGGTTCAGATTGGATATTATGAAAAATTTTTACACTGAAAGGGTTATTAAGCACTGGAACGGGCTGCCCAGGGAAGTGGTTGAGGCACCATCCCTGGAGGTATTCAAAAGACGGGTTGACATAGTGCTTAGTGACATGGTTTAGAGGCGTGTTTTTTTGTTTTTGTCAGTTAGGTTGATGATTGGACTAGATGATCTTGAAGGTCCCTTCCAACCTAGACAATTCTATGATTCTATGATCATTGGATTATTTTGTGGGGACTGGCTGGCATGGGAATCAGGGGTCAGACCCTGCACCCAGCTTAACATCTGTAATATTGAGGATGGTGAGAACTGACTCATCCAGTGGTTACGACCCAGTTTTGCTGGGTCCCTTCCAGCTGATTAATTTGAGGCTGGGTGTTTTGTTGCTGCCTGTCACGGCTGCTTTGACACCAAGACTGGTTGGCGAAGTTTGGCAGGGTGACAAGCAGCCCCACTTCAGCAACTTTTCTCTGATTCAGTCTGGAGTGGGAGGGAAGGGGAAGGACTTTGCCGAGTGCTTTGTTTTATAACCAGCTTTGCTTCTGTCCTCCTCTGCCCCAGACACCTGTGAGCCTCTCAGAACTGAAAACCTTTCTGGCATATAAATAAGGTCTGCTGCAGTCACGGGCTGCGATTATGAATTTATAAGGGAAGTCATCGGATTAACTGAGCAGCAGTGGGAGTGTTCAATTACACTGGCTTCTGATTAATCACCCTTTGTCGGACTGTGTCAGCACGCTTCCCAAGGCCAAAAGCATTGCCTGAGGTCTGTGGAGCAGCAGGGCCTTTGCTTTAACCAATGACAGAGCCAATCGTGCCTCAAAACTAATAGTTTCTCCCCTGCCACCTTGATTTTGGGGAGAAATTTGTCAAAGTCTCAACCAAGTATTTGAAACAATTTTGGCCAATTTGCTGTTGACTTAAAAAACTGGAGTAAGTGGGTAATTTTTGGCAAATCGGATGGCAACTTGGGGTGGTCCTCTTGACATGGATGTATCAGCTGTCCTCAGTGTAGCATTGCAAACGTACTACAAACACTATCTTCTGAAAGGGATCCTGTTGGTATTTTGGTTTTGTGCTTTCCCTCCACACACATTGTCCCAAAGGATGATGAAACTCAGGGGTCTCTGGGGAAGACACTAAGCTGGCGCTGGAGCTGCTCCAAGAAGAGTTGTTCCATCTGTTCTGCCTGTGTCTCATGACTTCCCAGGAGCTCTTCTCGGGGCTGAAGTGGATGTAAGCCCTCTAGCTCAATTTGCCTGCTGGGAGTCAGGGCTACTTGCCTTTCCCACCTTCAAAGTCATGTACAGGTGCCATGAGAGGTCTGGGTTGTTGTGAAGGCTGGAGGAGAGCCTGAGGGGAACATCTGAATACATCTGTAGCCAATCTCTACCCCTTAGTTCATGCAATGACCTCATCTTCCAGTGTAAATATCTCTATTTTTCTAAACATTATTCCTTGTAATTGCATTCCTTCTCAGGATTTCCTTCTTACAGAGAAGTTTGGGTGGGAAAAGCCATTCGGAACCCAGCTGTGTGCGCTGAAGCATGTCACTGTCTTACACACTAGCACTGATGCCCAGGTGGCCAAGTATCTTGGCCTGTATCAGGAACAGTGTGGTAAGTAGGACTCAAGAGGTGATCATCCCCCTGTACTCGGCACTGGTGAGGCCCCACCTCGAGTACTGTGTCCAGTTTTGGGCCCCTTACCACAAAAAAGACATTGAGGTGCTGGAGCGGGTACAGAGAAGGGCAACGAAGCTGGTGATGGGTCTGGAGAGTAAGTCCTATGAGGAGAGGCTGAGGGAGCTGGGGTTGCTCAGCCTAGAGAAAAGGAGGCTGAGGGGGGACCTTTTGCTCTCTACAACTACCTGAAAGGAGGTTGTAGAGAGGCGGGGGTTGGTCTCTTCTCCCAAGTCACAGGCAACAGGACTAGAGGAAATGGCCTCAAGTTGCGCCAGGGGAGGTTCAGGTTGGATATTAGGAAGAATTTTTACACTGCAAGGGTTATCAAGCATTGGAACGGGCTGCCCAGGGAAGTGGTTGAGGCACCATCCCTGGAGGTGTTCAAAAGACGGGTTGACATGGTGCTGGGGGACATGGTTTAGTGATGGTGTTTTTGTCAGAGTTAGATTGATGGTTGGACTAGATGATCTTGAAGGTCCCTTCCAACCTAAATGATTCTATGCTTCCCTGCTCCCCAGAAATCTCTCACCTGATTATCTTAAGATTTCTCCGGTGTCTTGGTATTTGCAGCCACTAGCTTGCTTCTGTGTACCCAGTCCTTTCCTCTCCTCTGGGAACAATAGACCAGAGGTCGAGTCTTTACTCTTACAGCAAAAATTCTAATTGCTCCCTAATGGCTTTGCTGTCTGCTATTGAATTTCAGCCCTGGTCCGTTACTGAGGTGCTCAGCATCGTGCTTGAGATATTCTGGTCCTCTTCTAAGTGAAGGCTCAGTGTCATCAGCAGATCTCACTGCCTGACTTCTATTTCTGTCTGGGTCATCAACTAAAATGATTTAATTGCTTGATGAATTCCATTGTTGCTGCTTTCTCCTCGTTTGTTAGATCCTCTCCTGTCAGCACGACTGTGGCGTAAAACCCCTGGCTTCTGAGCAGATTCCTTTCAGGGGCTAACATCACTGAAACTACTTTTAGACATGAGATGTATGTATAACCAATCTCTTCACAAAAATATACAAAATCTGCTCGTACAATGTTTCTGAGTGAAAGAGAGAACCTGTCTGGGAACGAGTGAGTGGGTGGTAGCCTGCTGCATAAGCAGCACTACTCTTTCAGGCCCTGTGGTAGCTAAAGGACGTGCTCCCCAGACCTCCAGATTCGGGTTTTGTCTTCCTAACGTTACGTGACAATTAAAGTAAGCAGGTCCCTGTAGCTTATGAAGTTTCAGAAAAATCATTGCCTTTTCCTTTAGCACAGGAAATAAGAAAAAGTAAGAGATCTCATGTGTGGGGTTTTTTTCTGTTTTCTTCTCCGTTTCTGAGTCCAAATCTGACAAGTCCAAATTTCTTCTACTTTTGATTACCAGTTGTTATCGAAATAACACAGTCCCTGTTTCTGAACCCTTCAGATAACACCCTTCTCCTCCCCTGTCCACACTGCTTCTGGAGTGTGGACAGTTGTCCATGCTCTCCTCTGCAGTCCAGCCTGCATACTGACTTCTCCAGTGGAGGACTTTGCTCCGTAATCTTGAGGTGTCTCCAGGGCACCAACTCTGTTTTACCTCTCAGGTGGGTGAAATCTCTCACCAGAGGCTGTGCCCTTAGTCACCTCCCTCAGGAGTTAAGATTGAGGTCCTGGTTTTGACCACTTGCGTACAGTTCCCCAGCAAGATGAGGATCCTTGAGGTTTTGACCACCCTGCTTAATTTTGTGCCTGAATCACAGGGCACTTTCTCTTTTCAGGTTACATGAGGATGGAATTGAGACCATCTCCTGACTTTCCCATCAGACTCTATGGTCAGGTTCACAGCTGTAAGGGTGCAGGCATGTCAACTCCTTGCCATCAGCACATGCGAGGCAGCGCACTCCTCTCTCGTGGGTGGTTAAGCTCTTCTGAATTACATGGTATTTATTACACAATAAGAACACATACAAACTATTACTGTGGATCCTGGTGGTGAGTTGTTTCAATGCTTAAAGCCTGTGGCTGCATATGGAAGGTCTCCAACACCCCCAGTTACTCACAAACTGCACATAAACAGACCCCTTACGTTTATGGTTTTGGAAATGTTGCCCCTTTGGTCTTCTTCATTATCTGTTCAAGACAGCAACAATACAGTCCAATACCTGAATTATGAATGCCAGCTTCTGTCTGCTTCTGAGCAGCCGTTCAGCCTTGCCTGAGTTCCTTAGATGGGTTTAATGCCACAACTGAGCTTCGAGGAATGCTGCCAAACTCTTCTAACAGCACCAAAGTCGAAAAGCTTCCCTTCCCTGCCCGTTCTCCTTGTAGATTTTTTTCTTTTTTTTTTGTATTTTATTTGTCATGTATTTTTTCTTCTGTTGAATAATTTAGCTAATAGGCTGGCGCTTGAGAGCTGTGTTCCCTAATGAGGGAAGCAGCTTGCCAACTTTTTATCTTTCCAGTCTTTGACTGCAAACCCAACGTTGTTAACAAATCACCATGGAATAGCCGTGGAAATACAGAACAAAATGTTGTTGTCTTAAGTTAAGTGGGCAAGGAAGAAAAAATAAACAGGATGAAAGAAACCCAAGCCCTGCATGGGAAAACAAAGTAAGAAAATGAAGTGTGCATGGAAGGAAATTATGGTAATAGAAATCTCTTTGCAACTTCATTTTGTCTCAATATCTGCAAGCAGGAAAGATGTATGGGAGAAAGGACGTTAACTCGCCGAAGAGACATAGTTGCACTAATTTATGGGTGTAGGCGTATCTGTTGGCAGCTCTGCTTCTTTCCATGTTTACATGAATAAAGGTTTGTATAGAGAGCGGATTCTTTTTCTTTGCCAATTTTATTTTATTTTATTTTATTTTTAAATCTGAATGTGTTACAGTCCATGTGACACAGATGGGATTTAAAAAAATAAATATATTGATGTGATGCCTTTTTGCACATTGCTTAATCACCTTTAAAATAGTATTTACCATCTTACTGGCTTGAGTTTGTTCAGATCAAGATTCATACTGACATGTTTCAGATGAACGTTTAGTCCTTGGCCTTCCTAACATTTGTTCTTTCCTGGATCCCCACCTCCACTTACCAGAGCAGGGCTCAGCAGTTCTGGGTGCTTGAAGAGTCCCACTTGACCTCCAAGTAAGTGAGGACATTTGTAAGGTCCCTTCTCTCCTTTGCAGGACAATACCTGCCATAACTTGGGAATCGGGCAGAAATGCAAGCTCGGTGAGAAGCAGGAACCTAGATAAAGTAATGTGTCCCGCATACACAAGGTGAGGATGGTCAGATCATCTTCTGGGCCCACTTCATGTGAGCCTAAATGATGCTCTGGGAGCAGGTTCCTAAACTCGGTATGAATCTCGTTTTGGTGGTAGGCGCTAAATGTGTAGCTGAAGTACTGCCTAAGAATAGTACCTGAACACCCTTTCAGTAGCAAATGCTCTTTGGTTTTGTGGCAGATCGGTGTTGAAAGCTTTTATCACCCTAGGCAGAAGTGGACGCATTAACATTGTGTCCTGTTGCAATAGAACATGGGAGCTGGCAAAGCACGAACAGAAACAAAGGCTTGGGAATAGGCTGTGATCTCCCACCAAAGATGCACACCTGCCGCGATGCTGGGCAGGATCTCCGATGGGCTTCTATCCCTTGGCGAATCCCTTTGAGAATTGGCTGGATATCTAATAATGGTCTAGTTCTCAACATACGTGCTTAAGGAATAGCTATTTTCTCGTTAAGCAGCAGTTTAGTGGTAGGGAAAGGGCAAATAATGTCAATGTTAGTTTTTGAAGCAAAAATTTGTGTTCATGAAAGCAGACCAAGAGATGAGAAAATGTAATAAATAAAGCTTTTCATCCAGAGATATCGCTGTCGTTCACATTTCAGGGATGAGGAAACAGAGACTTGAGAACCTGATGTGGCTCAGACGAGTCCTCCCACAAGCCAGCAGCTTGCCCGAGACCAGAACTCTCATCTTGAATCCCTGCCCAGAGAAATTCTACAGATGAACTAAAATTACACTAAGTGCTGCATCTGAGTTCAACATCGTTATCTTAACTGTGTGATGTTTTCTGCAACGCAGGGAAGATACTCATCTTTGGTCTCGGGGCTAAATTCTCAGCCCTGAGACGGGATGGGATGCTTAATGCGGTAGGGACTCTTATCTCAAATATTGACTTAAAAAAATGTATATCTAAAACCCTCACATATGGCAAAGGTCCCTATTATGCTAGGTGCTATACAAACATGGCTCCAGGAGATTGTCCTGATCCAAGGAAGTGTGTTTTCTAATTTCTTTCCTGGTGTGTTGCCAGCATTTACAGAAAATGCAGAACACTGAGCTGAATGGCAGAGCTGGGCAAAACTTGGCACTTCTGAATTGAGCTAAGTTGGCTTAATTGGAAATCAAAATCCCACTCATCTGGCTTGTAATTGCTATTAAAGGGCCCTTTGAAGACACAAGGCTGAATTAAATCAACCTTGCTATATGGACATCCAGGGAACTGCACCAAATTAGAGCAGTTAAAGATCTGACTTATGTTTGTTTGCACTCAAAGCCTGGAGAAGGGAAATGGAGATGAACAAAAATGATGATGGTAGAAAACCCAAGGAAACCAGACAAAATGAATGACAGAGATTTCATGGAGAGTTGCTCAAAATGGGTCCTCAGGGAATGGAAACTCACAATTGTTGCTTCTGGAAGGTGGCTCCATTTTTGTTTGCATGGATATGTTGCTGAGCACCCTCCCCTCTACCTCTTGCTTCTTTATAATCTATCTTCTCTTCCAGATTAGTCTTGCTTGTTTCTTAGTCCATCCTTCAGCTATTGGTGGCAGGAGATAAAATACCCTTTTGCTTTGCATAGCAGGGATATATGTGATATGAAGCCAGATGGCTGCCAAGATGAGCAATTGAGAGTGTCTGCACGTTATTAATTGCAGCTGCTGTTTTTGCAGTCGGAGGTGATGGGAGGGTTCCCAACAGCAGCCAGGAGCAGATGGACAAAGAGGGATATGTCTTGGTGGTGTGTGATTAAAAGCCACTGGGATGGGGTGCGCTCAGCGCCACTCTGTCGGACAGTGGGATCATAGGAATGGATTTGTTCTATCCTGCCCCTATAGGTGATGGCCGGGAGCTCACTTTGATGTACTGGGGTGATCCTGTTGTATTGGGTTGAAGCTGAACTGATTTTTATTGTTTCTTGCTCTTCCTTCTTTGTTTTCCTCGTACTGCTGCATTACATTACTAAAAATACCTAAAACCATATCATTTACTGAGCTGCTTCCTCTGCTTGTTCTTGTTCCAGGCACAAACATCCATCTCTCTCTAAACACCTGTCTCATCTGCCCAAATTAAGTCACTGCTTCAAAGCAGAACTTCACCTTTATTCCATAATCTTGGCTTGTCTCCTCCTGTGCTAACCAGAGATCTGGCACTCAAGGTAGGGATCTAGTTTGGAAATAGCTGAAGGGAAGGGCTGATAATCCCATCACCTCTAAATTGGAGGTTGGGACATCTTGGCTTCTTGCTGAGAATTAGAAAGGTTGTTTTGGGTCAAGCAAAATCCTGTCTAACTCTGCACCCTGTTTCTGTCAGTGGCCAGGAGGAGATACTAAAGGAAGACATGTAATTAGAATACTTTCCCTGCCCATAACCCCCAGCAATCAGCAGCTTAAGGACTTCATGAACTGGAGGTATGCTGTGCAGTCAGCAAAAAGCAGAGATGTTTGTCATCTTTTTGAAGCTTAAAGAAGACTTGCTATTCCATGTTTCCCTCCTGCCTGATTCACCTGTGACGCAACATTCCTACAGCCTCATGGCTCAGAAGGCAGGCTGAATTTTAGCTGAAGTTGTTCTTCTTGATTCAGGATGTTTCAGGGTGGGTCCTGTAGGTGATGAGTTTTGCTGTGTGCTGCTCCTTAAGATGTAAATTTTGCAAGCTGTCTTCTGGATTTGCATTGATAGCAGCAATATCGGAGTATGGTGTTCTGGCTGTGATCTCTTCACAGAAAGTCCTGCTCTCCAGGTAAAAGAAAACAAGAAAAATCCCAACCCGAAAAGAGATCTTGGTGATAGGACCCTTTGAAGAAACAAAGTTGACGTAATCCAGTTTAGCTTTGTTGATGATGTCATAAAACCTATCCTATTTCAGAGCAGGAGAAGATCTGGCTTGTCATATTTGAAAGATGGTGGTGGTGACTGGTGACCATCCAGGTACTTAAAGCCCTGGGAACGTGTTTAAGGTTTTTCTTCTGACTCTGTCTGCCATCTGGCATTAGGGGATGTCTGGCACACCAGCTCTGTCTGAGGGATTTTGTGCCTCAGGCACTGCACTCTTCCCTGCTCACAGCTTCAAGCATTTTGACACCTGGAATTTGAGGGGTTTCCAATTTGGGATGCCTGATTTTAGCCTGTTTGCACTTTTTGTTTGGCTCCCTGCCCTGGGGACAGGCAGCAATTGCAGTGAGTCAAGAGAGGAAAATCTTAAGCATTTCCCTTCCTGAGATGTATGACTTTGGGATGGTGATGTTACTGTGTTGAGGGCATATTGTTGCCTGGACTATGATTTTTTTGGTTGTTGATATCAGGGCTTTTGTATTGGGACATGGACAAGCAGTCCCTGTATTTCTTCTCCGGAAGAAGCCTTCATGGGAGTGAGAATGAGCTGACAGGCAGTTTGGATGAGATAAAGTACTTCTCCAAATGGAAGGTACAGAAGTTGTACACCGTTCCCGTAGGACAGTGATAGACTCAGTTACACTCGACACGATGGGTGTGCACAGAGCTATGCCTGTTCTGTGTGTCTCTGAGATTGAGTCCAACTGGGTTCTATTTCCTTAAAAAGTGTATTCCCCATATAAAACCATTTTTTTTACATTTAGTTACAGCCACGTGTGCAATTACGTATGTTTTCTGTGCATGTGTTCGCACATACAATTGCTCTAATTCTGAGCATGGCTATTTCCTATCTGTTGTGATCTGACTACAACAAAAATTAAAATAAAGATTAGATTAGTTTCCGTGGTAACAGCTACCCCTGCCTCATATGACGCACGGATTCTGTGAAGCGAAGGAGCACATATCAATTTACACTCTTAATTTTTGGGATGCTCAGGGTTCAGCTCTTCCCAGGAGGTCCTCTGATGACAGCAAGTGATATCTCCCTGTTTCCACTCAGCAGGCTTATCCTCTTCGACTTTTTGTAATTCATAAAAGCTTCAGAGGTGCTGCCACCATCTCTTGGTAGAAACAATCTTGTCTTCAGTGCAGTTTCTTTCTTAAAACAAAAAAAAGAGTGGGAGGATGATGAGAAAAGTTTGGTTTGGGGGATAACGAGGCTGTGAGAGGTGTATTTGCCCCCTTGGGAAAGAAAACAGCCAGGGTCTCTAGGGCATCAGCTCAGAGGCTGTGCGTGGACTGGAGTTATATGGCTAATCAGTAATTGCTAATGAGGGGGAGAATTGTCACATAGCATCAGCAGTCATGAATTAGCAGAGAAGTGCGCCGAAGAGGGTAACTGTCAGATTTCCTAGGCTCTCGGTTCATTTGTTCTCATGACTGTACGTCAAGGTTTTAAATGTTTCTGCTTCGTATTGGAGAAAAATAAACAGCCTTGAGTAGATGTAGTCAGACTAATGATGTCTTGTGGTGTGAGATCTCTCTTGTTACATCTCCCAGCTATCGGATCTTTTAAGGTGTAGGATGAGACGAATTATCAGGTCTGCAGGAGAAGAGCCCATGAAGAGATAATATACTTGACTGCAGTTAATGATTGCTGCTTTGTGTCTGTGTACTTCACAGGGATAATAGGTCTTTTTGATTCTTGCCCATCAGGTGCATATCCATGTTGTCTTTCAATCTGCATCCTTGGTCCCTTCTCAGAATGTGTTCCAGAGCTGCCACCATTCCCAAAGTTACATCTTGCAGCACAAGGGGCAAAGTTATGAGTCCACTGGTAATGAAGGGGTGAGAAGGGAAGGTCTGGGGGATGCCTCTCCCTCCACTATTCCCACACCATTTCTTACCCATTGCTCCCTGACACTTTTTGTCTCCATCTCCCAAACAAATGGAAACAGCCTGGGGCTTCTCAGCAGTGTGGTCAGGACTGGATCTAACTTGAGTGTCTCTAAAGTTGGGATGGGGAACCATAGGCTCTTGTGAAACATCGAATCATCCATCTTCCTGAGTTTCCCATGGAAAACCCATTAGGAAGAACTTTCTTTGTGGCAGTGGCTTGACGTGCTGAAAGAGGACAAAATGTCCCAGAAAGACTGGAGAGGCAAACAGTATAGTTTGAGGCATCTGCGTTGTCACAGCTGTAAGAACAGAAATATATTATGAGTGCTAATTATATTAATTAAAACTATGCTGCTGTTTGTGTGAACATTTCCAGAGAGGAATACAGATTTCTTCCATTGTTTTATTTCCGGACAGAAGCTGGAGGCCTGACAGGGGCCAACTTTGCACAACGCAATAACATACGTGCTGTGATTCCTGCAATGTCATAAAATACCTGTTGTATTTTAAAAATGCAATCACAGAAAGCAATATTCCTCTTCTTCAGACTTACTCCCTAGAGATTTTGATGCATGAAACACAGGTTCCCTTTCTCTAGCATCCCTGACTTGAGCCACGCACGCAGACGCCTATCCTGGGAACTGCTTTGTGCCTCCGTTTACCTCCAGTTTCAAGAAAGGAAATGGGATAATTACTTTTCCTCTGTCTCCTTGTTTTATGTGGGACATCTAGTGTTCAGGACCTTAGTCTGTGTCCTCACATAGCCTAACGCTATGGGACTGTCACTTTTTCACTCTGATTATAACAAAGCCATGTCAGTACTGAAGTTGTGCTCCCCTATATGGACCGGGAGGAGTCTTGGGCTGTGGAGAACCCCTCTGGCTTCAGGGATGAGCTGGACTGTGTATTGAGCTGGCTGTTTCTCCTCCTTCCAGCCCTTGCTGCTCAGCTCAAACCCTGGGTGCAGTTCCTGGGGGGCGTTGCCGTAGGTTTCCTTGCACTTTTCTTTCTGGTCCTTTCATAAAGCTCTCGCTGCTGTTTTGTTCTTTTTTCCTCGCTTCTAGTCGCCAGGGCCTCACTGCTAAAAGCTAAAATAAGGCACCAGCTCTGAAGGGGCAAGGTCCTTTATTCCGTAGTGCTCTTGCTGTGACTGGGAGAGGGCGGCTGCCGGTGGCATAAGTGGGAGGAACGGGCTGTCTCTTAACGCAAGTGCTCTATTTATGGGCTGTTAAGGACACCAACAATAATGCAGAGTTCTGGATGTCTCCTTACGAGGGCTGCAGAAAGCATTGTCTCCTCTGCTTATGGCTTATTACCAAAGCAAGATATCGTGGGACCAAGACTGTAGGAAATGCAGGGCTATCTGTCTTGTACTGATGCAATTGCCTTGGCTGTCTTAGCACTGAGCGTTTGCAGAGCAGCTTCGGTCTGCCCTGGCCCAGACCTTCTCATTTTCTATCTGGATTCACTTGACAGTAGCTAAGTGTTGCCCTTCCTTCAGCAAGAGCATTTCTCCCTTAGCAGCCTACTTTCTCAAAGACTTGTATGAACAAAAATTCGTGCCCAAGTTGGCGGGGAGGCTTATAAGCTATTACAGAACCACATCCCCTTCTGCCCTGAGCATCATGAAACTTAATGCAGAAATGGTGGAACAAGTGAAGAGGCCAGTTCTAGTAAAACCTGAAAGAAAATCTCTCTTTAGTAAAATGCCATTTGTAAAAGTACCAAAAGCTGTCGCAGGAAGGAAAATATGTGTGCTGTGTGCAGGTCAGCAATGCTTCTGTTTGCCTGCTGTCTTCAATGCCTGACTTTGGTATCGCTGCTGCATCTTTGTCTCACTAGATTAAGAAAACCTGTCCAGCTGCATCCCAGCTTGTGCCTTAAGGAAGAAGAGTGGAAATCATAGTTTTGGGGACTGGAGACATCTTTGAAAATACTGTCCTGCTGTCCCAAGTTGGGCTTACGTTAGTACATATATTTTAATATACCTGGATTAGTACATATATTTTAATACATTGTTAGATGCAATAACTGCTTTGTGCCTTCACAGGCTGCAGATTTAGATAGATCTGTGCTCAGTGAAATATGGTTTATTGCAACGAGAGAAAATGAGGACAAAGGCTCTATTGGCATGATATGGCTGAGGGAGAGTGGTTGGAAAAAGAGCAGGTTTAGTTTTGCTCTGACATGCGCTGGGCAATCCTGCTTCGGCAGGGGAGTTGGACTAGATGATCTTTATGGTCCCTTCCAACTCTAAAAATTCAGTGAAATTCAGTGAAAATTCAGTCCTCAGCCCTACAAATACCTTGTGGTGTGATCCAGAGCAAGCCACTTCATCTCAACATGTTTAATACACCTTCTGTAAAAAGGGTCAGAAGGATTTCCTACATCAATCCTGTCCCAAAGAGCTGGTGACCACAGTGGGACCCCAGTCATGCCCGCTCCAGTGGGCTTGCAAGACTTGAATGTGGGATGCAGATGCTGCCTTTGCCCATCAGAAGCAAGGGAGCGGGTATCAAGGTATTTTTATTATCCTACATGTTATCCTACACTGCTGCAGTCCCTCGCTTCACCTCCTACAGCAGCACTGTTTCAGCAGTGTCTACAAGACTACCTTAGTGCAGCCACGCTCCCTATCTCTCTGCCTCATCTTCCCCATTTTGAATGATATTCAGCTTTCTCTTTGTTTTGCTGCTGTTCAGTGGCCCAAAGGTTTGAGTCTTTCCATCTTGCAGCCTGAGACTTTCCCAAGCGAGTGTAATCTAATGCTTACAGCAGGCTTTCTCAGGCACAATGTGTTGTGCTTCCCAGTACAAGCTGTCGCTGTTGGCTCTAAACTGCAATAACAACTATCTTTAATCATCTTTCTTGTTCACCTTCTAATAGGCAGCTTAACCACAGAAGATGAACTTGAGAATTTTCCTAGCCCACGTCTGGCATGATCCCAGGCTGGTTTCTATTTCCTGCCCCTTTGTAATAATTAGTTGGTGGTGAAACCTGAGTGGAAGTTGTCTGGCCTCAGAGAGCTGATGTTCGCTTCCTCTGACGGATGAAAACAAGAGGAGAGTGGGTGAAAAACACTGGGTCACGCTGCTCTCACAAGACCTACAGAGAGAAACAGCAGCTCATCTTCATCCTGAAATAATCGCTTGCAAAGTCAGAGCTTTCCGGGTGGGATGTGTCAGCTGCAGTCTTGGGAAGAGATCCTGCCTTCTGAATCAGTGACCAAATGGTCCAGCACAGCAGGTGATGAATATCCATTTCCATCTTCTTCTGCTTTCTAGTGCCAGATCTTCACCAAACCCAAGACATAAAGTTTTCCTGGTCCTAGCGGCACATTTCCCCGGGCAGCCTTGCTCTGCTCTTGCAGCCCCAGAGGCCCAGGGTGGTGGTGACTACATGTGAAGTGGAGAAAGGAGACCTGTGCTGGGTTAAAGAAGGCTGTAGGTGGGGAAGTAAGGAAGAAATCATGCTAGGATAAAAGGGCGATGAGCCTCTGAGAGCACTCATGTCTGGCAGGACAGGGTGGGATGCTGTTCTGGGGTGAATGGCCTTGTTTAATGCCAGAATTGTCTTTGTCCACCTCCACTACCCATGTCTACAATCAAAAGGGTTTCTCTGGCTGGAGCTGATGGAAACTGTTGGTCACAGAATTGTCTTGCTTTGTTGAAAATTAGAAAGAAGGTGTAGACAAACAGCGTTTCTCACACATCTGTAGGGTGCCAGGCTCTGGGGAATGCACCTTGAAGTACCTGGGCTATGGGGAGCCTGGTCTGGGTAAAGGTCTTGCAGATGGACCACATGTTTTCTTTACTCCTTTGTTTTCTGTGGGTTTACCTGTGTGTGAGCTGAACGCTGTGGTGTTTGACAGAAATTGCTTCTGATGTACTAGAATCAGTGTTTGTCCTCGGCTGGACCTAGAAGACCTGTGTAAGTGCCTCACGCAGCAGGACTGGAACATTAACCCAGTGGGAGGGCCCAGAGCCTGCAGTGCTGGAGCTGCAGGGCTCCACTCCAAAAAGCATCAAAAATAGCTAGAAAGAATGTTTTGAGAGGGGTCTAAAATATAGCTGGCCTGGCAGTGGTGCTGCCTGCCCAAGGGAATTTTACAGAAAGCAAACGACAACAGGGGAATGTGGGAGACTGCGGTCATTTTCCCAACTGGCCTGAAGTCAATCCGTGTCCTTCACTCCTGAAGGAATCGCCCACAGGCACTGGGTGCATGACCCATAACATTTTCTGGATGTCCATGGGCACTCATCAGGGCAAATAAGGCTTTAGCAGGTGTCAGAAGCCAATACCTTCCTATGGATTCCTTTTCCAAAGGAACTGAAGGCTGTCCTGGTCTAAGCCATGCCACTTTCCTCCTGCCACAAAACATCTAAGCCCTCAAATACCTTTTGTTCTTTAAGTTTGGGGATTGTAGCTGTCCTTGAGTGTCGGCAGGCTGAAAAATCCAATTTTTCTGTGGAATAGAAGACTTTGGTTTAGAGTCGTGGTTTTGTGTGAGCTAGATGCTTTCAGACCTGGTAGCTGCTTGGGGATGTTGGTGGGTTTTGCACTGACTCCAGTTTCCTTTAGAAGCTGCAGGAGGCTTTGGCGATCGGTAGCTCTGGCCAGGCACACTGCCATGGGCCCCAAGCTCTGTGGGATCTCCGTAGCCACCTCAAGGCTCTGAGGTCTCTGCTGCAAAGCTGGGAGCTCAGCCCTGCTTCATCAATATGTCAACAGGCTGTGGGACCTGATGCTAGTCCTTGGTTAGTCTAGGAGGAAAGCGGGCATCCAGACTTTGCAAGAAAATCAGCTTAGTTTCATGGAACCTGAGATGAACCTTTAGGTGAAACCTTGTATGGTTTTCTTGGTGAAACAAGGGTTTGGAAGACTTTCTGACCAGCTCTGCCTAGTTCTGCTACTCATATCTTCACTCAAGGAGCTGTGGTATCAAGTGCTGTACTCCAAACACAGAGCAGAGAGACCGCTCCCTGCCTCAAAACATTGGGACTCTGATGTGGGTTAGTCCTTCTGAGCTCCTAAGTGGATCCCCTGTGTGATCTATGTCCCTGCATTATTCCTGTGGTCTTTCATCATTGGTCTGTGCAATGTCCTGATGCATTGTTATTTTTAAGGCTGCTGTTGCAAGGAGCTCAAAGTGTGACGGGAGGGAAACAGGACACAATTTATGTTTACTATATTCTCAGTGAAATCAGCAGCTTTCCTGGCTGTATCCCCTGTCTTGATGTTGACAGGTTTCTCTCCGCTCCAGGCTAAAAGCAGCACCTGCATAATAGTCAGTTCTGAGATGATACCTACTGGGCAGCCTGTTTAACAAATTATAGGTTAAGCAAATTAAAAGCAAACGGAAAAGGAAGGATAACAAGTGGAAGAGGTGGTCGCTGGCATTTTCTCTGAGAGATGAGCGTATTTATTTCTTGGCTGACTCCATAAGAGGCTGCTGTTTTTCTCCATCCTTTGTGCTGACTGCCTTCCCTTCCCTTCCCTCCACCGTGCTGCAGAATGATCTCAGCCCCTCGTGGGGCTGGATGCAGCTGGGCTGTGGGCAGGTACCTGCATGACCACTGCTCACCCCACAGCAAGGAGGCGGCTTTGGAGCATCACCTCTCCTGCTCCTCATCCCCAGCCCAGTAAAACTGACCCTGGCTCTTTTCAGCTGCTACGGACCCGTAGTTGCAGTGCGGCAGAAGCAGCGCTCTGAAACGCCTGGGCAGATGCACGTGCCCATCGCTGGGTCCAACTGGCTAGGGTCTGAATAGGCCTTAATTATTTTTTGGCCAGGTTTCCTTCAGAAGCGAGGCTTATGCAGTCCTGTTCATGTGTGTGTCTGTGTCTCCCTGCTTCACTCTCATTTCTCTACCTGTTCATCTCCAATCTGTGCTGAGGTGCGTCCTGCTCTTGCCCTTCCTCCGTCCTGCCTCCTGCTCTCGCAAGGGCTGGGGGTACAGTTGGGAGGGCTAAAATCAAATTTTCACTTGGCTTCTGCTCTGGCAAATGAAAAGGCCAGATTAAAACCTGAATCAATGGCCATGGAGTCCCTGCAGCAATGTGTGGGGCGATTCCCTCTGCTTTGGAGGGACCAGCAGCCAATTCGTATGCTCTGATACCTTAGTGGCATAACGCAAAGTCCCACAGAGAGCCCTGCCACCCCAAAAGATGCTTCTTTCCCCCCATTTTTCTCCACCTGCCTGTTTTGGAGAGCAGGGAGAGCTTCCAGCCCACCACAGAGTCTGTCTTCTGGAACTGAGCCTCGGTACTGAGGGCATAAAACTTTGCAGCAGACCCATAAATTCCTGTGTAGTGTTTCCTATGAATCCTCTTGGATTATACTGCAGGTTTTATTAATGCTTTCTAACAAACATGCCACTTGTGATATAACTAGCCAGTCAAGCGCTATCTGGGGAAATTTTATTGCATTAAATTTCCTTTATTTCTCCTGCAGTCAAGTCTTCTGCTACTCCCTCCCTACACGGACACTCCTGCCACTCAAGAGTATTAGAGTCAACTGTATGTTGTTTATAAAACTGTGTCATCGTCAGCTCAGCCCCTCTGCCGCTATTTCTGTGTCTCTGGTCGTTTAGATGGAGATTTGCAGCAAGGTGCAGAGCAGGAGAGTTTGTGGCTGAACACACGAGCCGGGGAGACTGAGATGCACAAGAGACAATTAACCGTGTTTTGCAGAAGGGGTGAGCAAGGTGGAGAGAGACTGTATCATACCGTGGATCATCACACGTGGGAGTCAGGGCAGAGGTAGGAAGAAAAGGACACATCTCCTCATTTCCTAAGTCACAACAACCTTTTCTCAGTGCCTGCCTGGTGCAGGAATCCCTGTCCTGTGTGGTGGGTGGTTTGGCAATCAGCAAGAATCTCCTAGTCAGGGAAAAAACAACCGAAACACTGTTGCTTGATAAACACAGGGAGAGATGGAGTTTGCAAACTGCCTATTGTCCTCTGGACTGCTCCAGGAGCCTCTCGGGCTGGCTGGCAGGGAGCAGTGGACCTTGGGGACGCTGGTCCTTGGCTCCCTGTCGAGAGCGGGCTAAGGCTGTACAGGAGCAGTGGTAGAGGAACCACAGCATCTCTCCATATACCGCACTTGTGCATCCCCAGACCTGCTGGATGATCCCTGGAAGGAGCAAATGAGTAAACTGGACACAAAATGTCAGAAACCAGCACTCTGGCTGAGCCAAGAGGTGAACGGTTTCCTTGGCGGTGAGGATGTGGCTGTGTTATGGGGGATAAATAGTTACACCTGAAATAATACTCATAGATTTCCAGGCATTGATCCAGCATGGCTTGCACATCTCAGACCTGGGAAATATGCTTGAATGGTTAAAAGGTATAAATTACTTTAAATTAATCATTGATTTAATCCATCTCTCCAGAAGCTGGGATCACCATGTTATTGAATCAGGCATAAGCTGCAGTTGTACGCAGAACTGTATGAGAAATGCACATACTCAGTACTTCGGCTTCTTGCTCTTTCTGTGAAGCATATACCCTTTCCCACTGAGATGAGTAGGTGTTGTACGGGCCCCAGCAGCGAGCAGAAAATCTCACAGGGAAGTACAAGTGCACTTTCAACCCACCCAGCATCAAATTGCACCCATTCCACCACGCAGAGGAGCCAACAGGAGATTTCTCCTGGGTGAGACAGGGATGGGGGGAGCAGTTGCCTCCAATTTTATAAAATGGGGTTAAACATGACAAACACCCAGCTGCATCTGTGATCCATCTGTGCCTGGGGATGCCGTGAGCAGTGCGTGGCATAGGTAAGGGATCAGCTTCCTGGTGGGCGAGCTGGTGGTAAAAGCCTGGAGACAGAGAAGATGTGGTGCCCTTGATAAGGTGGAGCTCGTCAGGAGGATGGAGGCCCTGGAGAAGATGCTGGAGACTGGCCAATGAGCTGTTTCCCTGCCAAAGCAGACACTTCCAAGTAGTACCTCCAATAATTTCACTGGAGGAAAAATTACAGCAAGGTGATGGCTAGAAAACTTGCTAAACGAGCAGCAAGGAGCAGTAAGGGACATGCTTAATTATTTAGAGACCATCAGATATGGCAAGTCGTTGAGTTACTGCACTTAATGAGTTAGCAGTTGTGAGCAAGCTCCTTTCAGCGGTTGATGTGAATGCTCCAGGCCCATCTTGAGTGCAAAGGAAAACACATCAGCTGAAAGCTCTCCTCGAGGTACTTAATGAGGTGCCCCTCATTAGCTGAATCTCTAGAGCTGCCTCTGTGTATGCTCCCAGGCTGCTCCGATCACACGGTAGAATGACTGTGTGGTGCTGCTCACGCAGTTCGGTTCGTAATTGGAAGGGGATGGGAGTGTGCGTGGTCAGCAGCTGCAGCTGAGATGATGGCTGGTGAGAGGTTACACCATGGGCTCATCACTTGTGAATTTCTTTCCCAGATCCTGAGAAAACCAAATCAGTGGGGAAGCCAGCGACAGTCTTTAAGAAGTGGGTTTCTCTGATGGAGTTAAACTCCGCACTGGCTGGGCAGGGACTGCAGGGCTGGGGAGTGTAATTAGCAGCAGGTCAGAATCGCAAATGAATGCTAAGGAGAAGCTCTGATCTCCATCCCTTTCTCTGAGGAGGCAGGGAAAGTTCAGTCTTCATCTGACCAGAAAGCCAGGGGAATGCCTCCATACCCCCTGGTAACTGCCTGTCCTTTTTAAGAGAAATTAATGATCAATTAAAAAGCACAGGTGAAAGATGGGGAGGAACCTTGTATTCAAAGGAGACCATTTTACTCCTTTCAAACAGTCACAGAAACACTCATCCAAGATCTTTCCAGTTTTTTGGGTTTATTTATTTTTCTTTCTCTTCCTTAATCGTGTTTGCAACATCCCAGACTTTTCAGAAAACAGCTGGTGAATTCATCCTGTAACCACACGCATTGAAGTATTTTTGGGGCAGTCTCTCACTTGCTGGGCATGAGAAAATGGTTGCAAATCAGCCCTGGCTTCATTAGGTCCTGCAGATCCTTCCCCAGCAGTTTGCCATCGCGCTAACCACCTCCCCCGGTCAAATCAGCTCCGTTCGGGCTTTCGCTCCTGGCCTCTGTTTCTTACCCTCAGCCTGAGCTGCCGCTTGGTTTATTGCACAGTTTGATCTTCAGGACGATGGGTACACAGAATATTTTTTTTCCTGTTTGCTTAAAATAGTGGTGAATAATTCTAGGCGCTGCTTCTATTGCCGAAGGAATAGGTGCTGCAAACAGTGACTCCCCACACAGGCAGGTTAAGCATCCTTTTTCTCTTTTGACAAATGATTTAGTGAGGAAAAACAGTGAAACCCTGATCTTCTGCAGATCTTAGAAGGACTGAGTGCTCAGCGGATGGCTGCCGGTCCCCTGGGCAGCAGGGTGGGATGTTCACAGCATCTTTGCAGTTATGCTGCATCTCTGGGTGATGCACAAACCCTGGGAAGCCTCTCCCCGTTGCCTCCTGGACTGGGGGAGGCAGGTCTGGACCGTGGTCTTGAGATGGGCCTCACCTTGATGTAGTCTCTGCGCTTCAGTGTCCCACTCTGCCAAATGTGTTTGTGACCATTCCCCCATCCTCTTAGAGACAGAAATCCCTTACATCCATGTTTATGTAGCACCTGGCACCTTTGGTCCATGATGTTTGTGGAAGGGGTGAAATGTAAGTGAATATTAAAGAAAATGTATTGAAAGGTGATGAGGGAAGAGGCGTCCGGCTTTGGCTGTGTCTGTGGCACTGGAAAAGTGCTCCTGTAAACCAACATCTGCTTCTAATGACACTTTATGATTTCTCAGCTCTACAAGCCTTGCTAAAGAGGATGTGAGATTTATTCAGAATGTCACATTATCCTGGTAGTGACGATAGCTGAGAGCTCCGTGCTTAATTCTCACCTGGTCTTAGTCAGTCTGCTGGGTGGAGGAGTTAGCAGGGTCTCACCAATGGCTAAGGCAGCTTTTTCCTCTACCTGGACTGTCTGTATGTGGGATGGGAAAAGGGAAATAGTGCAATTTCAGTGACTTCTAAAATTAAATAGTCCTAAAACCTGTCTACAGAAGCTCCTGTCCTGCCCAGTCAGTTGTCCACCCAGCTGCAGTAAGTGAGTAGCGCTTTCTCGTATCTGCTGATAGAGGTACAGGCTGGTGGTGCTTAAATACATCCTACTGCTCTGAACTCATCTACTCCAACAGCTGCTGGCATGTCTCTGAAATGGTGCGTGCTGCAGAGGAGAGGTACCTTTCCTAATTTGCTGGTTTATGGATCCCATCAATCTGTGAATGGCATGGTGAAATAGGAACCTCTGTCCTGTGCCAGTTGCTTAAAAGGAAAGATTGGGTTCTGGAGGGCAAACACTGGCGGCTGCTCTTGGCAGGAGGTGAAACTTGTTTGACTTGGTGTTCTTCTCCTCTCTCTTCAACTACTGTGAATAAAACTCTGCAAAGCTTATATGACCACACTACTGCTTTCTACTGAAGATCTTATTCCAAAGCCTACTGAATTAATTATGTATGGACTGCCATATTTTTCATGGCACATAATTATTGTGGGATTTTTTTTCCTCCTCTAGATCCTGCTATTGAAGGCAAAAAGATGTCTATCACATACAGCTAACCTCACACTTGTGAGGAGCAGTTGCTCCATATGGACCAGTGGGTAGTTCCAGGGTCTGGTGTGGGGTATGTGCATGGGTCTATGGTGTCTGAGACCTGAACTCATCCTGACAGCAGGTTCTTTGAGGGAAAGTAAAACCCATTCACTGCATTTGGTGATGACACTGGGAGGGTGGTGTAGGAACTGAGAGGCAGGAAGATTAAGTGTATTAGCAGAGAGGCTTTGCAGCAGAGCTAATGAGTTGGAGTCAAGTGTTTTAACCAGATGCTTCCCCAGTCTCTATGTAAAATAAAACTTGTGCAGGCACAATGATGCTAGGCAATGTTTGACGTGATGACCTTATAATCACTTCATTTAAGGATGTGATTAATGGTCTGTGCTTTGCCATGTTATAACTTGATATCCCATACGGAGGCCGCAGACATCTGCTCTCTACCAGAGGGTAAATAGACAGCATCCTACAGACCTTGTTCACAGCTCACTGAAGTCACTGCAACAACTTTCATGAAGTTATGTGGGATCTGGCTAAACCACAGAAGGATCTAAATAGTCTGGTTATGCACCCTGCAGTTGAGGAGATAGGATGCACATTGAAAACATTTCCAGACCTTCACATAAGGACAGATAAGGACTCCCAATTCTGATCTTTAATTTTCACTTAAGTCTTGCTTATTTTGCTGATCTGAAGAGTTAAGGACTCACCTTGTGAAGTGGTCTACTGTTGTACTGCAGATTGAGCCACGAGGGACCCAAGAGTTTTTGCAAGCCACAAAAACTTTCAAGAGATCTCATCTGTGTCCAAGGTGTTAGATATTTTGAAGGGTCATGAACTACATCCCCCTGACATTGCTTTTCAGCACTGCCTGTATTTCCGGATCTCAATCACCACTGAAGACTGTGTGTTGCCATGTAAAGCCTCAGACCTTGGGTGAAGACTGTTGGGTGAGAAACGAGCATCAGCGCCCTAAGCAGTGACGGACTGATCAAGGACATGTTTCCTCTTCAGACAGAAACACCATCTGTTGGTAATGTTGAGTGTGACATGCCTCAAAGCTAGATTTTCCAGGAATCCAAACTGGCTAATATGATTTATGCTGATGGTAATTAGTATGTCTTGTGGTCTGGCATGCTACAAGTTGACCATCGGGTGGATATAACAGGCACAAATTAAGTCTCTTGCTGGCTCACAAAACAACATCAGATCTGTTCCAAAGGGGTTTTGGTCTCCATGTCCAGGGACAAGTTGAATCGGAGGGCCATTGAAAAACGTGAAATTATCAAGATGTGTAAAGCTATAATCCATCGTTTTACCCATAGTAACTAGCTTCGCCTGCTTCCTCTGGGTAACAGAATTTGATAGTCTAAATCACCACGTGGGTCCTTTTCCCCATGAGGATGAGTGAGATGAACACATTTGTACCTAAGGCACCCAAGAGCGTGCTTGCAATCAGCCTCTGATATTGCCTATGGCTCAACTGGGCAGCAGTACCTTGCTGAAGGGGATATCTGAGTGGCTGGATGGACAGGAAGAAATTGTGGGCAGGCCAACAGACCACTTGGTGGATTTAGTTCCCAAGGCTGAACTGATGTGGTAGGTTACCCAGTGTCAAAAGGTGGTACAGATGGCTGTCCTCTTTCTTGTGCTTTGGGCCACCAGAATTGGGTTTAGAGACGAGATGACATTTGGTTATTGTTTCCCTTCAGATTCTATCATTTCTGGTTTTCTTCATGATCAAAAGCCCAGTTCACCACTGCTGGTTTGTGACACCACCTAAATCCCACCTTCAGAAACATCCTTAAATTCACCTAAGACATACTCCCAACAGAAGAGTGTAAATTCTCTTGGAAGGGCAGTTCCTTGTTCACGTGATGTTTAATTTATGGGGCTTGACCCTGTATCCATGCACATCATTTGTTCTTGTGAGGTTACCTCTGCTTTATCTGGTGAAGGTGCTGACCATAGAAAGCACATACTTCCCTTCAGGCTTGTGAGTAGTCCCGCTGAAGTCCATAGGCCAATCCCTAGAAAAATCTCATATATGAGGGCTCTACTGGATCAGGACTTCGCTGTCATGAATCCTACCCCATCAAGGCTCTTAACTGCCTCAGCAGCTCAAATGTGGATCAGATGAATTTGTGTATTCCTCCTGGAGAAGAAGGGGAAGATAAGAAAAAATATTAGAATATGTAATATAGAGTGTATAAACTACAATATATAATGCACACACTGACTTCGTCTTATGAGGACCCAACAGCCCTTCAACTAATATTTCTACCAGCGCTTCTTTTAAAGAAGAAGATGTAACACTGAGGTCTCTGCTAAACTGCTTTTGAAATCATGAGGTGGAGCTGCTGATGGGCAAACTACGTGTTTTTGTTTCTTCCAGATCAACCATCCTTTGGCCAGCAGAGAGGACCGTAATGTGACAGTGGAGAATGAACTGGGTATTTGCCTCCTGGGTGAATAAAGCCACATAACTTCAGGCCTGGTTTTCCAGTGAAGCTGCTTGCTAATTAGTTTGCCAGTGGGAACCTTTGAGAATTAAACACAGGATACATAATCCTCCCTGCAAGGTAATTAAAAATATTTGCCCCTTGCTGATAACTGACCCGCTGATTTCCTCCTGTTTGAGAAAGCTTCATAAAAAATTACTGTACTATTTGTGTAACAGGACAGCCACTTGCACAGATGTTTCCTGTCTGCTGACTTTCTTCAGCTCAGTATTTTCAGAGGGTGTCATAGGAAGGTGAAACTTGTTTGAACATCTGGAAGCCCTTTTTTTTTTTGTTTGTGTGAAGGAAGAAGAATGATCTCTAGATTATTTTTAAAAATCCAACAAACCACAAAGGTGCTATGGAAGTAGATCATCTGATCAGAGGCAAAAATTTAATGATGTTGGAAATCAAGCTGACTGCCTAGCTGAGATCCACGTTCTGTCCAGGGCCCAAATACCAAACAGTGTCATGAAGACAACTCATTGTACCTTTCTCCGTCTATCTCCCAGCAGTGTCCTGTTCTGATTTCAGCTTCCTCAAGACTGTGTGCAGGAGTCTTGGCATGAGTGGATCGTGGGTTCATGTCAGGTCACAGCTCTTTGAATGGAGGGGCTTGATGGGCTCAGCTGGGCTGAGTGCTCTACAGACACATGGTGAGAAGCTGCCAGTACCCTGAGGAAATGCAACCTGGTGAGGAAATACAGACATTCTGCCTACAGTCTTCAGCTAAAATAGTTAATTGGGGGTTAATTGACCCCTGTTCTGAAAGGGGTCACTGTATGGCATAAGCAAACATGAGGATGGGAGCAGCTGGCCCAGATTCTTTAGGTCATGAAGCCAGTGCTGTGCATGATGAGAACGCTCCCGGGAAGGGCAGAGTAAAAGTAGGAACTCTCCCTGCTGAGATGCAGTGAGTACATTGGATATTGCAGTTGTCCTGAGGGAGACAAGGCATGAAGTGTGGCTGCCAAGTCGCTCTGGTTAGAAAACCTAGTTTTGGTCTACATTCAGAAACAACAAAACTTTCATCCCTGGATATGAGAATGGTCATCTGTGACCAGGTAAAAAAATCTACCTTGCCTATTATTCTGCCTCAACAGCTGTCAATAGCAAAGGCTTAGATTATGAGGACCGTGGCAAACCTAGAGCAAGCTTTGGCCCTCAGGCCATTCCCAGTGATTGGAAACGCAAGGACGTTGTGAGCCAGAAGCTGTAGCTGGTCTGTTGTGTTTGACAGGTCAGGTTGCACCTCTGTTCTGGGACAGAGCACATTAATACTGTTATTCTCCACAGCGGAGTCCTGTGATTTTAATTACACACTGTAATTACACGCTGAGGTGTCTCCTTCGTGGGTTTAAATCTCCTGCACAGTAATTTCACAGCTGCCTCTAGGAATGACAAATACTAATTTCTTTTTTACCTCCTTCTTTCAGTACTTGATGTTATAGACAGGTAAACATTGCTGCAGAAATTGGCCTTGCCCTCTTCTGAATTGCTGGAACCAGCACAGAGCCCAGAGCCGTGAGACAGAGACGGATCCTGCTGTAGCACAAACTTTCAGACAGACGTAGTGGCATTTAGAATTGGTTTGGAGCAACAACAGATTCAGTCTGGCGTTTCCTTCCCTTAAGAGGCAATTAAAATGTAAATGTACCAAGACCTGCCACTTCTGGAGACCTTGTGGAAATCTGTAGTGGGACATTTTGGCAGTGACCTTTGTCTAATGATCTTATTGAACCATAAACTTCCAGGCGTTCTCTGTCTCCCACACGCTCCTTGCGTGATGGGTATGGTTCAGTGGGCAGCATCACGGGCTGCTGCTTTTTGGTCCTGTTGTGCTGAGGCGTTGGGCTGTTGTCAAGCTGCTCTTCTCGTAAGCATGGATGCTTCTCTTTCACTCCAGTGTTAGTCTCAACCAAAATTTGGAACTTCGATGAAAACATGGATCATCCTTGCCTTTCCCACCTTTTTCCAGTTATTCTTGCAGAAAGAAACCCCACAAAACCAGTGTGGTATCTAAGGGCTTCCTATGCAGTGGTCACCATCCTGACCAGGATGCGGTGACACTGAAGCCCAGCCTTTGTGGGTGCAAGAGTGCTTGAGCTCGTTCTCTTAGTAATGTAAACCAGAGTTAGGAACTGACAGTGGGAAAAAGCAGGCAGGCAATTTTGCCTCTCATTCAGAAATTTCCGACTTGACCTAATTTCTGAATTCAGCAGAAGCTGGGAACAAACAGCTTCTCCCAGAAGAATGTCAGTTCCAGTCAGCCGAGGGCTGGGAACTTGCCTCTAAAGAAGGCAGGGCTTCCCAGTCCCTGGCAAGTTTGAAATTAGGTGCCATCAGTTTGGCAAAAGCCCCTTGGCAAATCATGAATGCTCATGAGCTATCAAAGCTCTGCAAGGCAATGAATCCGCTCTGGTTTATACCAGTGGGAAATCTAGCCTTTAGTTCGAGTTCTTGAATTCATAGTTGTTTTAATCATGTGAATGCAGTCTGCCAGGCTGTCAGGGCCACATATGTGAAACTCAGAATTGTTGCTTCAGTGGAGCCCTAAATATGTAATGTTTCGGTAAAGCCATTTTATTGGGTTTATGGGCCGTTAAGCAGAAAGTGTGATGGAGAGTCATGCAACAGCCAACCTGAAGCGGGCGCAGCCTCTTCATCACTGCCTTGTGCAATTAGGGAACAGCTCACAGGTCATTCGGTACTAATTGGGCCCCTTTGGAGCTTGAGCGCTTTATGAATGCTATTATACAACGTGATAGCAGGGGACTTGAATGACCCCAGCGGTCTCTTTCCCTCTGGCAGCCACTGTTCCTAAATAAACATGGCTTATAGGGCTGTTTCCGTTGAGCCACACCAAGAATGAGTTCAGCCACTTCGGTTTCTACCCAGCAACAGTCAGCAAACACTAAACACCAGTTCTGCCACATGTGGAACTGTCTCTCTCAGCTGTGCCACACTGAGATTTTCTCCAGAAAATCTTCTATCGTGAACTCTCCCATCACTTTTCTGGTAGGGATGAGTACACTGAGCCATTTTGAACCTCGTGTTACAGGGCCACGGAATCTTTAGTGGAGACGCTGCATCTCTGGCAAGGTCTGCAATGAGATTTTCCATTTATTTCTTTCTAGAAGCCCAGGCAGCCAACATATCTGATCAGCACTGCTTTTCTGATACCCTCCTGACCTCTTGTTCAAGTTGTGCAGTGTGCTGTTAGCATTAGCCAAGCAAAGGAGAAAACAGAGTTGTCTTCCTCAGCAGGGGATGGACTCCTTTCTGCAAATCTTGGTCTTGCCTGATTTTCCAGAATGACCTGTAAGGTGAAATGCAACTCAATGCAGTAGAGGATGCTGCTGTATTAAGAATACTCAGGCTGGAGCAGTGCCTGGAGAATAGAGAGAAGTAAGTTCATTCCTCTTCAGCGATTTCTCTCTTTGACCTTTGTTTTTCACCTTCTCCATGTTACCTTTCTCCTCTCTCTTTTGAGACCATGAAAGCAATCATTTAGAAAAGAGGGGAGCATGATTCATGTTCAATCAGCTCCAGCCCGATTCATATAGAATTCTTCTGCAATAAGCTGAAGAAATGCCTCTGCTCAGTTGTCACGGGCAGCACCCAGGCTGGTTACAGCAGTGTGGGCACGGAGAGCAGACGAGTGCATGTGAGTGTCAGCACTGCTTAAGCTGTGGATGGATTACCTATACTCCATCCAGTGCATAACTTGCAATTTGCTGTTTCCTGTGGTCACCAGCTCTGCAAACAGACAGAGATTGGCTTCTTGATATGGGAGCTGAGATCTTGACTGTGCTTGCAACAGGCATGTTTTCAGAGCAAGTACATTTAAGCGCAACTGAGGTCTGACTGCCACGTTAAAACATTAGTTTTGTGTCTGAGGACGTTTTGTTTGGGTTTTTTTGTTGTTTTGTTTTTTGATTTGCCAGCTCCCACACTTTGAACGTTTCCACCTCTGGGACGTCCTGTCTCAGAACCCCTCACTGCCGACCGCCCAGCGAGGAGCCCCTCCTGCATCCCTCCAGCATCCCAAGGCACCCGGACACCACTTGTATTTTTTTTCCAAATTATTATTATTCTTCGTAACCCGCGTTTCAAACCTCTTGCGTTTAAGGGCTCCCTGCCTCTCTGCAGCAAGCTGAGCGCCTGCATCTCGTTCCTTGGCACTTGGCGGTGATTTTCTCCTCCTCTTTTGTTCCCCGCCCCGGGAGCGCCGGAGCGGGGCTGGGGCTGCCCCTCCGCGGAGACTCGCTCCGGGGTTTTTCCTCTCCCCGGGGGTAAAAAGGGGCTGTTCTGCTCTGGCCACCTCTGTCAGCTGAAGGGGGCGGGAGCTGCAGCCTTGAAGTAGAAAAGGAAGAAGAAAAAGAAGGCGCGGGGAGAGGGTGAGAACCTGCCGGACGGCGGGGGAGGCGGCGGGGCTGAGCCTTGCTGGGGACCGCGGGCTGGAGGAGGAGGAGGAGGAGGAGGAGGAGGAAGCAGGAGAGGATGCGGCGGGGCAGCGATGCTGCGTTTGAACCCACTTCTGCCTAAGGAGAAGGACATCATCCTCCGAGGGGAAGGAGGAAAGTGGGGAGAAGGCGGCCAAGCTCGCCCGGAGCCTGCCGAGCTCTCCCGGGGACTGCCGGGGGCTCTCCTGGCACCGGAGCAAAGTTTCCCGAGCTCGACGAAGAGATGGGAGGAAGCATGTGAGATCCTTCTCCTCCCAGCGCACAGCTGGGCTTCCAGCCCCGGCCCTGCCCGGACTAGCCATGGTTTTGTCATCCCTGACTGAAGGGTGAAGGGGAGACCCGGGACACCCGCTCTCTCCATCCCTTTGCCCGGCTCCACGCTCCTGCCCAGGTAAGTGTCCTCCCCTCCCAGATACCGAGGCTCTCCCTGGCCCTGCCGGAGAGTTTCCCAGTACTTTGCCCAGGGAAAAAGTCTTGTGAGTCTCCTGACAGCTAAATGGTGTGTGTGTGTGTGTGTGTGCTTGCTTGTGAGACTGTCTGTGTGCGGGGGGTGGTTAGAGCTGTCTGACTGCAATTTCTGTTTGCTGATCACTGTCATTATTTCCCTGTGCCATCACACCTCTAGAAAGGAGACTCATCTGGGGTCTGTCAAATATTTTGGCTGTGCTGCTGAGGTGAGACTGTGTGGAAGGATGACAGCTCGATCCCCCTCGCTACAACTAAGAGGGAAGCGTGCTTAGCTGTGCGTGTTGCTGATGCTGCTGGTATGGCTTTAAATGATGCTCCTAAAATGCTGGCTGGGTATGTCAGTGTCCCCTTCGAGCTCTAGGAACTCTCAGGGCTGTGAATTAAAGTCTCTCTTTGTCCCCCTGAGAATATAGGGAGGGATGGATATTCCCCTGGAAGGAATCACTATAGCCTCTGGATTTCCATCCCTCTAGCTTGGATATGCAGCTTTTTGTGTGTGTGTAGCAGTGCTCGGCAGTAATGCGTTTCAAGCTGAAATGTTGCTTGGGGAAGAAACCTAGACTCTAACTGATAAGAAAATAACCTGTTTCACACAGAGAGCCCAAAGAGAACTTTTTCCACGCCTGATGGAAAGAAAGCTGGTCATTTTTGAACCCAGTATCTTGGCTGAGGTGGAATGTAAGAGCTGCCAGATATCCTCAGGCAGGTCAGCAGTGAGAGCTCACCCACATCAGGGAGATCTTGTGACTGCAAAGGGGATGGAGAGGGACCCTTCTCCTCGCAGCATCAGCCTGCACTCTAGGAGAAGACAGGAGAACAAAGATGCTTGTGTTGTACATGGCAATCAGAATAAAGATGGACTTTGTGTCGTTGCAGAGTCTTATCAGGTAGAGGATGGTGTAAGGCGTTCTGTGGCTTTGGTTTGGTTTTTTTTTTGCTTTATTCTCCACTGCTCTGATGGCTTTTTCATCCCCATTTCATCTGGTTTTCCAACAGGAATCCCCTGTGTACAATCCCTGATGTTTCGTATGGAGATCAAGGTGAGAGCCAACAGTGATCCACTTTCTAAATGTTCCCAGTCCAAACACGGTGTCTGTTATGTACTGTTGGTTGCCCTGTACTGTGTGTGCAGGTCATGTCCTAGCCCTGTGATGGTGCTGTCTTCCAAGGTCTTCTGTCCACAAGCAGATGGGAGAGGTCCCCTCTCCAGGCAGGGTTCCCCTTAGACTCTCCAATGACTCCACTGCTTTCTGCTGGGAAAGGTCTGTTACCCCATGTAGGTGCTCCAAGCAAAGAGGACGGAAAAGAAGTTTTGTCTTGGACATAGCATGGCCAGAACCTTTATGGTGCGGCTATAGAAAGGGTGTGGCAACCCCCAGAATTTCTCACACAGTTTAAATGAGATCTCAACCCCGGCTCTCATTTTGACCACTCCAGCTAACTCTTTCCCATGGTTCCAGGTATATCTCCATGTACATAATGTGAATGAGGCAGATTTGGCTCCCTATGCTTTCTTTGATGCCATCTCAGCAGGTTTGGTGTCTTGCTCCCACAGTTACCCCTAGGTGCTTTTATTCCCCACTTAAGGGTGTGCAACACAAACCCTTGGATTCCTGTTGTTACAGCTTTACTCTTCAGGCAGTGTCATGGCCCTTGTGTTAGACCTGTCCCTTTGAACTGACAGATACATGTTTTACAGTTGCAGATGTATCTGAGGAGGTCAAGGACCCTGGCTTTTGTCACACTGCCTGCTCTAGTCTCTGACCTTTTGTGCACGCTGATACTGATGTGTTCCCAGACACCCAACCCAATGGGCCTCCTAGGATGGTGACTCCTGGCAAGCTACTCATCACTGCTTTAGCCACAGTGGTTTATTTGAAAACTTCCTTTCACTTGCCAGGAGGCAGGTAGCTGCTGGTACCTGACCAGTCAGTCCCTTGGCACAACCTGGGAGCTCTCTGACTGTCCTAGGGTGGCCCAAGGAGCAGCTGGTGCCTCCTTCAGTCAAGCTGCAGGATGAGAGGTCTCCATCTTTATGTGCCACATCCTTATTTCCCTACTGTAGATCTGGTCTCCTCTTCTTCAGGGAAGTGGCCATGAATGCCTGGGAAGCTGATGGTGACTGTACCCACCCTGGATCATTCTCACATGTCATTTATCCTTCTGGAGTGGTTCTGTGGTTCCCTTTTACCAGCTCGGGTGAGCTGTCCTTGGATGGGCTGCCCTGACTTATCATTGCCAGTGGTACCTGAACAAACCCTTCCGTCCCTCTCCTCCCCCGTTACAGCCTGGGGAGGTCCAGTGAGGATTTTGCCCAAGCTTACCTCCCTGTGCTCATGGAGCTGTAACGATGAATAAAAATTGCCAGGCAGAGAAAATGAGCTGCCAGGGACCATGCTGGGTGATACTGCTGCAGCCTTGAAAGCAGCCAGAAACCAGCATGGTCTCTTTGGATTGCCCACAGGTGACCGCTGACAGATGTGATGGGCAACAGGTTGAAGCTCCTCCGGAAAATCTCAGTGGGAGCACGACCTCTGGTGTCTCCCTTGCTTAGGAGCAGAGGCAGCCAGTTTGTTTTTGCATCCTGCTAGAGCACAACCAGCAGCTGTGATAGATGCCCGGCTCTCCCAGGAGAGGGAATTCTTGCAGGGTGGAAACAGGTGAGTGCTGAGGAGTTGGGAGGGAGAAAGCTGGTGGAGTGACTGAGGGATATGATTTAACGACAAGGAGCCATGCAGTTTCTTGCTGAGCACTTTGCAGCAGGAAGGTGTAGGGCAAATCAAGGGAAGAGCCACCCTGGGGCATCTACAGCCTCCGTGCACCAAAGATTTGGACTGGCATGTGTAAGAGCTGGGGTGAGAACACTGCGTGTGTGTGTGCGCGTGTTGTTAACCAGGAGATGTCTTGCTGCTGGTCCAGGCCTGGTGAAGGAGGCAGAATGAGGGCTCCAGCTCACATCAGTGTGGTGGGGTTCCCAGGCAGAACAAAAGGACACTGCTGGAGAAACGCACACGGATGTTAGCCTCGCCAATGGAGAAAATGTCCTTTCTTATCTCACACACACTCTGTTCTCCTGAAACATCTTTGCCTGCAGAGAGACTCCTCCCTAGTAAGGCATCCCCAGATGAGAAAGGATTTAATCCTTCCGTGTGCCTGCTCCTTGTCAGCTCCAGCTGATGTCTCACTGAATCAGAGCTTCACTGAAAGTTCATTGCTGCACTTCATTCAAGTCTAAACAAAAGCCCAAGCCAAGGAAATGAGATATCACACCAGATAGACCAGCAGAGAGCTTTGCCTCAGCTGGAGGTGTGGGAAAATTTTATAACCTAGGAAACACATTGAAAATGCCCGGCTGATCCCACTGGCATGTTTCAGGTTGATGGGTGATGGTTTATTTTTTTTTAATTTAGTGGTTGCAGAGTGTTAATAGCACAATAGTGATTGTTGGCTCTTGCAGCAGAAACCCGTGTGGTATACATTTTCCCCCAGCAACCCTTTTGAAAGTGATTTGACAACGGAGGAGGGAAGAAGCTAGGGAGCCAGGCAGGGGAGTGGGAGAGAGCAGACTGCTACTGTTTGCAATCTGCCTGGGAAGAGAAATGCCCTCCTGCCTGTAAAATCAAAGGCATCACCAGCAAACTGCTGGCAATTCGGCTTCTGGCAATTTGGCTTCCCGGCAAAGAACAGTGAACACAAAGCCAGCTCTTATCACATCCAATAATCTCCTCCATGGAGAAGCTGCTGTTGTCAGTCAGAGTTATGTGTTCCTGCCTTGGGTCCTAGTCAGATCCCCAGGCTCTTTTCCAGCTTCAGCATCTCAGTTTCCGTGAGCCTTCATCCAGGAGCCGGTGTTGCTTTGTGCACAAACCTTGTACAAGTTTGTTTTTACAGTTGCTGAGGCAAACAACCTCACTCTGCAGGATCTCATGAGATCACACCGAATGTGGCGTGAGGCTTAGTAGGAAGCATGGTCCAGCAGGCTAAACACCCACACTTGCTCCATTTCATCACATACTTCTGTGACTGATGGCAAGTCATGTAGTGTCAGTGGATGGAGTTTGTCTCACTGAGCATCTAACTCTTAACTGCTCAAGTCCAAGGCTCCCTCTGCAGTCAGCTCAGCCCCGCATTGTGGGTATCTTTTGGGGATGTACTGGATTATCTTCTTTCTGGGACTTTTTATTCTCCACTGGCTAGAAAGGCAACCTGGATGACTAGTTTCAGTTACTGGATAGCTGAGACGTGGAGCAAAGAGTCCAACTTTCTGTTACAATTTGGGACTTTACCCATCCAAGAAGAGATTCCGCTCACATTACAGTGAGGGGTGTTCAGAGCAGCACTGGGATCTAGTGTTATTTTGGGCAGGTGTTGGGATGATGACAAACACTGTGAGACCAGCTACTGCGCAAGCAGGCAGCAGGAAATATTGCCTGTCCTGAAGAGCCTGTATTTTAAGGGAAGAGTGGATGGAATAGAGGGAATGTCAAGAGATGTGTACAGCAGGTCTTAAACCCATGTGAGAAACATCTGAGCTCATGAGGTGGGTCTGCCTGTCCAGCCACACTGTTGCAATGCTGCACTGTGGCTCAGACTCCAGGTAGAGCCAAGCATAGGCTCTGGGCTGTCTCATGCTCAGATTCACTTGGGCATCGTCCATCTGGATGGCAAAGGGCATTGAGCATGCTGGGTCCAGAGCCCCAGCCTGAGGCTGACTGCATGGGACCACCATGGACAAGAGAGCCCAGACTTGAGAGAAAGCTTGGATTTGTACTTAATTGTTGGTACCAGAAAACCCAGAGAAGATGCTGGTCACCATGAATGATGGTGGAAAGGTACCTTTGGTTCGTTGTTCTAACAGTTGCATGCTTTTCTGTTCCTCTCCAGGGATTTCAAGGCAGCAGGAGACCAGAGCCAACCTTCTCAACACAGTGTGCATCCCATGAAAACTGAAGTGACCTCTGAGACTCATCTCAACATGTTCAGTGAAAAGAGCAGCGCCTCTTTGTCCCAGAAACCCATTCAGAAAAAAACACGACCTCAGGGCCTCCCCTCCCCTGCTCTCTGCTGCGCTTGTGGACTCTGCATCATGCTCGCAGGGATCAACATCACTTTAGTGGGAGCATTTGCCTTTGGGACCTTCCTCCCCGTGAACAATCCTCCCATTATCATTGGACCCATCTTGCTGGTGGTGGCCTTCACATTCTTTGGTGCCTGCTGCATCTGCAGCCGGAGGCCCCCAGCTCACGGGGCCAGGAAATCCAAACCAGGTTCCAACATTGGGCTCATCAAACCTGGCAACACAGCCTTTGAAATTGAAACTAGTGAGCATACAGTGCAGGATACCACCGCCGTTCAGCTGAGCCCCACAAATTCCCCCATCTCCTCGAAAAAGTCCACACCGGTTCATGAGAACGCGAAGACTTGCAAGCTCTTCACCATGGAAGGCAACGGGCCGGTGGCCAAGTACAGCACAGGAGGTGAAGCGATACAGCTCAACTTGCCCAGGGACCTGGCCGCATCCTAAAGCCAGGCAGACCTTTTGTTAGCAGCCAGCCAGATGCTGCGATGGGTGGGCTGGAAATCTGTGGGTGTGGGGAAGGTGCTTATGAAAAGCCAGCAGACAGACAGGTCTTTCTGAATCAATTTAATGAAGGTGGATGCAATAGCAGAAAAAAATCCTGGATTTTTGCTGAAAGGAACGTGCCCATTACGTGGCTTTAAAAAGAAAATTGTTGATGATGTTGCTGTGAAAGGATGACTCTCAGTTCCTGGGAATAATACACCTGCTTTTTGGGGAGCAGATAGGAAGAGGGGAATTAATTAATTTGTCTAGCATAACGTGGAAATGTGTTGGCTAGAAGGAGGGGCTACATAGCGCTGACAAATGACAGCTCTTTCTTCTCAGAAGTGAAGCAATTCTTGAACGTAAAAGAAGCAGGAATGTGGTAAATTACAGCTCGCTGCCACTCAGTCACAAGAAGATTTCAGCATTTTTAGTGCCAGGCTTTTTGGCAGCAGGGACAAAGCTATGTGTTTGCTAATGAAAAAGCAGTGTGAAACAACCTCCCCTCCCTTGAAAATCCTTGCCCCTTCTTGCCTTCACTTGGATGGCTTTTCCACCCATTCTAAGAGACAACACATCACCATCACAAGGATTGCAATGAGCACTGGTATTTTCCTCTTCTTTTAATCAGGTTGGGCTGCAGCTGTGCTGCTCAGAGCAGTAGGTACCTTAGAAGGCCAGCCAGGCTGAAACCTTGGCGACAAGCTCTTGGAATAATCAGAGATTGGCAGGAGCCTGCAAGTGGGATCCTTGGGCAATGATTACGTGTGGAGTGCTAGGCAGCTTCCTTTCTATCTTTTTGTAGAAGGCTGGCCTGGGACACACATCAGGTTGGGACAAGGGGCAAATAACTGTATGGGCTTCAGTATAGCTGTGCTCGAAGATGGTGACTGTATCTCCTTCCCTCAAGTGGCTGCGAGATCCATTACACACGGTGGGCAACCAGGAGTGAGTGGATTCCCTTGCTGCAGGAAACTGGCCGCTCAATGAGCTCATGGGCTCGCAAAGCAATGGGAAGAGTTTGCAGAAGAGAATTTATCAAGAGCTGTTCAACACAAAGACATCACCTCTGCCTTGGAAAGACCCTGACCTAATGGATTATTGCTGCAAAGGCTTTGTGGTTCCTGGGTGACCCTGGCTGGGAAGATGGTGTTGTGCTAACAGGCCTTCGCTCTGACTCCTGTAGAGGCTGTTCACATGTTTTATGAGATATGGGACCTGTGTGAGGAAGGACAGTTCTGCTGGGCAGGAGCAGTATGTGAGGAGGCAGCAGCAGGAGTCTGAGTGTGGATTTTGAGTAGTAATGGCTGCATAGGTTCTCTGTTTATGTAAATCTTGTATTTCAAATGTGGGTATTGGGACTTTGAGTGACAAGGAAGTCATACGGACACAAGAGTGACCATACAAGACCATTCCAAAGGCCCAGCTAGCCCAGCATCCCGTTTCTGATGAGGCCAAGAGCAAGGTTTGGAGAAGAGCATAAAGACAGGGCAAAACCAGGCTGTTGCTTGTCTGAAATGCTCTCCCAGCCTCCAATGTGCTATTGCTTAGGAGTTTCTGAGCTGGAAGTGGTGCCTGTGTTTAGCAGCCCTGAATGGATTTCTTCTTCAGGAAATAATCCATTTGCGCCTTGAATGTCTGTCAGCTTTCATCATTTGTGGTCCTGCAGCAGGCAGCTGTAGAGTTTAATGAGAAGCTATAAGGTTCTCTATCCTTGGCTTAGTTTCCTCTTGCACCCTACTAACTCCCTTTGACGCCCCAAGTTTCCCAGATTAGAAGGGCCAGCATCCCCAGCAAACAGTCCATACCCGCCCACCCCACTCAGTTTTTTGGGGGGGGGGACTTTTTGATGTTTTGTAGAATAGTTCATAGTTCAAGTTTCCTTTAGTCATCTCCTTCCTATGGTACTTTACATCTCTTGTAGCCAGATAGAGGTAACGCTTACCATTCAGCCCAGCATCAGTGGTTTGCTAGGCCAAGGACAACACAGCCCTGAGGCATTAGCCAGCAGAAATGGCTGTATGGAGAGGCAGGAGGGCTGAAAGCGAAATGCTGGAGGAGACGTAGATGTTGTGACACGGCCAAGGCTCCCCTCGGCCACCAGCAGACCTCTGCATGGCCAGGTTGTGAGAGCTGTATGGCTAGTGTGCTGCGTTAAATAATGGCACGTGGGGTCGTGGGGGAGCTGGAGAGAAGAGCCACGGTGCTGTACAGTCCGTGCATGAGGTGTCCTGTTGCTCTGAGGAGCCGCTGTGCAGCTGATGGCCCCTTCATGAGCTCGGCTAGGAAGAGGTTGATTTCATTCCTTCATGAGAGGTAACCAAACACTCTGTCTTAATGTGGGTCCTCTTGAGTGCTCCAGCATTTTTGATGCCTCGAACAGCTTCTTCTACATCAAGGAATTACATCTGTGATTTTAGCAGGGTTGGTCTGCTGGCTAGGAGGGGCAGAAGCAGGCTCAGGAGAAGGACGTTTGTGTGGGCCTGGGAAGATGTGTGTTCAAGTCTTTTGTACAGCCTCTAGGTCCTGGGAAAAATCATTTAATTGTGCTACTGCTCAGCTCGCTGCTTGTCCAGGAGGGAAAATACCTACTCCTAACTCCACTTAAAGCTGCTTTAAAGATGAACACATTGCCAAGCACCACAGATGGTATTAGCACACCTGAGTCTGGAGATTGCTTGAAGGTGGATGAGTCTGTATGGTCTGATCTCTGCATAATCCCCTCTAGAGCTCATTTTCATGGATGAGCTCTGCTTCCAGCACCGGCTGCCCTTCAGCACACAGGAACTGCTGTATGAACAAAAGGCTCCCATGATTTTTGCCTGCCCGTGATTGCTGTAGCAATTAAACCAAATAGCTTGCTGATGTAGGCTTGATTCCCGGGTTGCTGGCTCACCAGCCTTTTGGAATAGCACACAACAGGCTGAAAGTCCTTTAGAGGTATTGCCCATGTGAACGTGCTTACTATAGCACATTTCTTTGAGCACTTGGAGTCAAAAAAGTAGAAAAATTAAGTGGTAACCATACAACTCCTTCATCTACTCGCTGAAGGCTTGAAAAGCAAGTTTGGTGTGTTCATACTGGAATCACTCCTTACTGCGGCTGCACTGTGAAATGCTACCAGTGATGGATAATGCAACGGCAGATCCCATACGAGTCAAACGCAAGGGTCCCTTGGGCAGGAACAGGGGGCTTTGAGGGCCAGATAGGAGTTCAGTGTGGTTCACACTTGCCTTGCGGCATCATAGCCAGTACCATACGTGGAACCCCAGCACAGCTCAAGGACCTGGCACAGCCGGTGTCACACTGGGAGGTGACACCCCTGGGACCCAAGAGATGATGACCAGCAGAGGTGGCACCTGGGCCAGCGGAGGTGTAGGACCAGTGAGATCCCTTGGTGTGGTGGGTCTGTATGCCAAGCTGTGACCCCAAACGCCTGCCTGCGCAGCAAGGTGGGCATGGAACATCTGCCGCCTTCCAAAGCATGAATGCCCTGCTTTTGGCTTTTTCTGTCTTTCAGGATTTCCATGTCTGTCTGTCTGTCTGCCTCTGTGATCAGCCGTGACTAATGTTGTTGTGAATCTTGTGCCTCCTTGTGTAGCAGGAGACAGGGAAAGTTTCTTGTGCTCCAAGTCAGAGTTTCCACTGTGAATCTTTTTTTTAGTTACTATTTACATGTGTGCAATGTGGAACTTGGAAAAGACAGACCCATTAAAATAATTGCACTCAGTGAGCATTTGGCCCTCCTTCTCTTTCCCTCTACCAACGACCTTCTCCTTTACCCCAGGATGGTATGTGCCTCAAGGCTGTCTACATTCATTTTGTCTTGTGCTCCTCAATCTTTTGCTTAATTTTCTAGCCAGTGCAACCAGCTGCAAGGAAAAAGCATCCCTAAAAGTTCATGTTGCCTCTTGAACACCATTGCTCCTTGAAGCCCTGGCTGCCCAAACACTGGTCCCACCACAGACTCTCACTATCATTGCTTTGGCTAACACAGGAATAGCCAAATATAGCCCTTATTTTTCCTGCACTTGTAGGTTAACACCCCGCTGAGTACCTGAACAGGCCAGATGTGAATTGTGGGCCTCCAGTTCATTAGGGACATGGGATGAGCAGGTTTGTGGGCTGGGGTGGCTGAGGACTGTGGGCTGTTCTGAATTCAGCCTCTCCGGTGATGGAGGATGGGACTGGATTATTTCAGCTGATCCTCCCCAGTCCTGGGTACAGTTGATATTTAATTTATGGTGCGGGGAAGGGGTGGAAGCTGTATCTGGGTGTGTTTGTGTGTGTATAGGATTGGTGCCATCACTTTTCCGTGCTCCTTCTGGGCTTAGCCCAACAAGTTCTCTTGAAGATGAGTCAAGGAGGGATAGCACAGTGAGAATAAAGAGGATTTGAGAGCCTTGCAAATTCACCTCGTCAAAGGGCTTCTCTCCCATGTGCAGCCCAAGTGATTTGAGACGAGAGGAAATCTCTCTGTTCCAGGCAGACTGGCTGGTTAAAGACCTGGGAAATGAGCTAACTAAGAAGGCTCTGCTGACAATGTGTGTAAAATGAAAACCTGCTTCCTTCAGAAAGGATTTTTTTTGGCCATTAGGAAGCACTCCCTGGAAGGGTTTTTCTGGTTTTTTAAAGTGGGACCAGAGAGAAAAGCACAGAGGAGGGTTTGCTGGGCATCCACTGCTGCCCTCCTGGACTTGCAGCCTGTAGCATTTCTGCCACGGCAGCTGCCCAGCACTAACCTGGACCATGAACCGAGCTTCTCTCTCTCTCTGGAAGAATAAAACAGAAACATTACATGAAATGTAATTAGCTTTTTCTAATTCCTGGCCCAGATTTATTTGTGGCTAGTTTACGTCCTTTTATCCTCGTGCCAACAATGGCTTTTAACCAAGATACCTTTTTGCCTCTTGGAAATGTGTATCCCTGAAACATTTTAGATTTGCTGCAGATTTCCTAGAGCTTCCCTTTCATTAGGTTGAGCTGATAGACCCCTTCCCTCCTGTGAAATGCTCACCCTTCCTCAGGAGCCCTTACCTCCCTCTCTGGCCCATCGCCCTGATTCTGGCTCAGGAGCTTCATGAATGCTCATGAATTGCCATTCTTTTTCAGGACTCACAAGTCCACAGCAAAGTTACAAACCTTCCAGGTCTCACTTGTGCAAGAAATGGGGCATTTTCCCATGCGTAAGTCCTGGAAGAGGAAAAAAAATCCATGAAAGGGCAAAAATATCCATGAAAATGTGAAATTTCCATTTGCAAAGTCCCTCTTTCTTTTTTTTTTTTTTTTTTTAAAAAAAAAGAGCTTTTATGTCATTAGTCTCCAGTGAGTCCATAGCAAATGTGCTCAACTTAGAGGCTGAAGGCTGGTTTTCTCCAGCTGTCAGATGCTGTCAGCTCAGCTGAGATTTCAGCATCCATGGGAGAGACCCTCAGACACTGCTGGCTGCCCCACTACAGCATGCTTGTATATTTATTTTCTAAAACTCCTAACTATCAATCAGACTGATGACCCTAAAGAGCTCCTTCTATGGGGTGGCCTCGGAGCAACACCCTGCCCATGTCCCCAGGGTGATGTGAAGCCACAGCAGATGCACATCCTCTGCGGCAGCACCCCTATCTAGATGGACCGAGGATATGGAGCATCTCCTCTGGTGTTGTCCCACACCATTTGCTCTCTCATGTTTCTTAGGGAAGCTGGAAGCTTGATGTTTTTCATTTTAATATCAAACTCCTGGAGACTGGCTCCATGCAGTAGTGGCCAGTTTGGGGGCTTCTGCTCTCCCAGCTGCTCCCACTGCTGACCCAGGGAGATCCAGTGAGGAGGAGACCACTGCTCACCCAGGCCCACAGTGAACCACTGGGCTGCAGAAGACAGCTGGACCATCAGGGTTGGTCAGCGAGGATTGCTCCTTACAAGCTCGTTTCCATGGCTTTGTTCAGTCTAATTTACAAAGTCTGTGGAGAGGAGATTTCCATTGGCAGTTCTCCTGCTACTTGTAATCACTCTCAGTCTCTCTCTGTGGGACCTGCACATGCTGATATGGCTTTGAATTCTCAGACCACAGAGGGTGTCAGGGCTGGGAGGATAGATTATATTTTTCAAGACATCCTTGCATACAAAGGGTCCCCAGGAGTTTTTCCAGGGAGCACATATTCATTGGGAAATTCTGATTTCTTGAAATTGGCCTGTCCTGAGAAGACACTGGTTCTCATGATGCTTTTGCCAGGAAAAAAGCTTCCCAGGTTCCAAATGAAATTTCTGATCTGAACACTTGAGAATTGCTGTATTATTCAATCCTCCAGGCACTCCTAAAATGAGATCTTGCTGGGCTCTGTCTCCACGTGAGGACCAAACTTCAAAGGCAGCTTTGGAGCTACAGTCCCTTACCAGACCCCCTGCTTCCAATCAGGTCCCAAAAGCCAGATCTCTCTGGACCAGTGCTTTTAATAAGCCGTGCCTCCTGAGATCTGCTTGCCCTCCCAAAACCATCACAGGAGCTCCCTCCTGCTGGAATCTATGCTGGAGTTTCTGGCATCAGTCTGCTGTGACAGTGAACACAGCTTCATATGTAGCTCGCTGGCCTGGTGCCGGATGGATATTTGATGAAGTTTGCTATAAAGTCAGATAGAAAAATGATTTTCTTTTGCTGGCACATAGGCAGAGAAGATGCTTCTTTTGGAGACAAATCCTCCCCTGTTGTTATCTCAGTATGAGAAATCGTTATGATCTGTGGTTCATCTTTTTATCTCCAGCTGAGACAAGCAAATAAGATGCTGCCATTAGGAGCTGATCTTCCCTCTCCCTCTGCAAATTTTATCTCATTCGCTGTTTCTGGGGCTCCGCACTCTTCATTCGGAGGCAGATTTTGCACAGGGAAAGGGTCTGCTGCCAGCAAACCCAAGGGCTCCGGCTTCTGCAACCTCCTTAGAGGTGGGCATGGTGCTGCTGCCTGCACCCCGCGGTGCTTGTGCAAATAAGCAGCCAGCTTTGGTTTCTGGGCTGGGAACCTTTCATAGGACCACTGAGTTCACTGGAGAAAAATAACCTTTGGCTGGCAATTACAGCTGCACCTGGGAGCGGCAGAGCTGTTTGCTCCGGGGAGGTGAACCCAGGTAACACAGCATGGAGAGTTCCCCGAGGCTGCCCTCCCAGCTCCATGCTGCGAGATGGTCTCCAAATGGCTTTTCTTTCTTATCCTTCATTTGAAAACACTGACCAGCTCCAAAGCCAAGGCAAATTTCTGCTGCATCCTTGCTGGATAAACCCTTTTTCATGGCCATAAATTCCTGGAAATCCCTCTGAATGTGGTCTTATACCATGGTGATATCCAGTGGTCCCATCCATGCCTCTGGTGCTTCACTGTGTAGGTGCAAGTAAGGCAGTCTCCACTCTGGGTAAAGAGAAAGACAGCAGGTGAGAAAGGAAACCGAGGCACAGAGCTGAAAAGGGGCTCGGCTCAGATTAGTCTTGCTTTTTTTCAGGAAAAAAACCCCAACTTTCAGCATCTGTAGCATCCTGGGGCAAGGGCTTCCACTCCTTAACCCTGTGCTGTGTTGAGACTCGTGCGTGCTGGTTTAATTTGAAAAGAGGGAGGAAAAAACATCTCTTTTCTTGGTTAAACCTCAAAATGCACCTTTTGGGTGGACCAGATTTGGTCACTCAATAAATAGCCGTAGATTCTCCTGTTCAGGGCAGCAATCTCTGAGGATAAGAGATACGGAGACAGGTTTTCTCTGCAGGGAACCGAGCGACGAACTTACTGAATGATCCTGTTGGCTGTTGTTTTCATGTAAAGGAAAACATGATACATTTCTCTGGCATGATGCTTCTTTACATGATACATTTCTCTGGCATAATGCTGAATTTCCCAGAAGCTCTCGGCTACATGTATTTTCATAGACCCTCATTAAAAACATGGCTTCAATTCCGAAAATCACATTTGTTCTAAATAAGAGCTGTCTGCTGGGAGAATTAATTCCTCTGACTTAAGTCACCTCCCTGGAAGTGTTGCTGTTGTCTTTGATTTCATGCCTCAGATGATTATGCTTTTCCAACACCCAAGAATAACAAGATTAGGGAATTTGTGGCAAGGAAGGCAAAGAGGAGGAACTGGCTAAGAAAAAGGGAAGATAAATTGAATTTCCCCATTAAAAGAAAAGGACATGGCTATTTCACAGAAACGGTTTTGCTTTCAGGAAATAACAGCGGGGAAACCGCTCTGCTTGAACCAAAGTCTCTTATTCTTAAATAGTCTTAAATCTATCAGGCTCGTTGTCACACTCTGTTCATCCAAAAAGCTTTGTGATCCTTAGATATGCTACTTAAAGCTAATTTGGGAAGTATTAAATCCTGTCCTGTGAATTATAAAGTAGTGGAAAAATGAGAGTAAATTGACAGGAACTGAGACAGAAGCATCTAGAGATGGCAGTTACCATCCACCCATCAGCAAGGTGTTGGGCATCCCTCTGCCCCTGGGAGGGAAATCCAGGAAAGTGGCTCAAACTGGTGCATTTTCCCGGATGATTTAGGCAAGCTGAGTGCAAGCCCCCGGTGGAGGGGTCCTCCAGGACGTAGGGGAGGTGGGGAGCTGCAGGACTACGCTGAAACTGAGGATGGCGAGAGTTTGCCAAGTGGGAACAAAGATATTCTGAGATGATAACTGCATGAGCCCGCATGGCACATGGATATGTGCAGGTATGTGTGCACCCCACACTGCTACTGTCACAACCCAAAGGAGCAGCAAGATGACTTTCCTTTGCAACACCGGGGATGGGTAGAAAACACCCCCCTGGGAGGGACAACTGCTGAAGGGAAAGGCTCTTCTTTTGTGACACCAGGAGCACTTCAGCAGGGCTAACACTCGCAACATCATTAGGCTTAATGTTTCTGTTATTTGTGCTGTCAATTCTCTTAATGGCGCTCCAGCAGCATGGAGTGGAGTGAGTCATAAAAGTAATTATTAACTAGACTATGGCACTGAAAAGGCATTCGAAGTTCAATTCAGCGCCAGCCCTGGTCGATGTGGATGGTGTACTTTCGTTAATGAGCAAGTGCAAAGTGCGTGTGCTGAGGAGAGAAAAGGAGAAAGACCATTTGGTGTGAAATATTTTGCCTTGTTATCTTCACAGGGAAATGCAGAGCAGCAGCCGGAGGCAGTGAATAGCAGTAAGGGCATACATCATGCTCCCCGTATTTTTAAGAGCACTTAAAACACAGGCACTCTGGGGTTTACTTTATCAGTGCCCCCCTAGACTGATGGACCCAGCAGTGTCAGGAGCTATATGTAAGAGGAACGACAAGAAGCTGTGGCTGCCACCAAAACCTGGGAGCCTGAGTAGAAATAAACAGGAAAAAGGGTGGGAGAAAGGAGTGAGCATTCCCATTTTGGAGGCAGGGGGGGCAGATGCACTGATGAAGTGATGTGACTAAGGTCACATAAGGATTTGGTGGCAGAGGAAAAAAATGCTGCATAAATTCACTGCATCTTGCTGTTGTGACTTACCCACCAGACCTCCCTTTTACCCAGATGTGCTTTCTGCTGGAGGCATGCGGTCACCCTTCCAGGCAGATTTTTAGCTGTGGTGACAAGGGTAGGTCAATCTCCTCCCAGGCATCCGTCCTTCCTCTGCCTGAGGCTCAGTACCCACAGGAGGCTCAACCCAGAGCCAAAGCTGGTGCAGTAACACTGAACTGGCAGCTCCTGGAAGTTCCTATCAAGAAAGCAAGTCCCAGCGAGGAGCAGGTACCAGCTGTATCGGTGCTATCGCTGCTGACAACGTTCTCCGGCAGGACAGGTCGTTCCCTGCTACAAGGTTGTATTTACTCCGTAAGATTATTGCTTAGCTCCCGCTGGGTAGCTCTGCTGATAATTGTCCATCGGGGAAATGGCAGAGCAAAAGCTCACATCAACAGCGATAAAGTCTAGTCTGCTGCAGTGGGTTTGCGTAGGGCTTTCATATTTTATTGTTTTCCTAGTTGTGCGGAACGGGTTTTGTTTTCTTTGGAGACCAGGAGTGATAAAACACATTTCTGAAGGCAGGAAGATGATATCTGCTGAGATGGGCAGCAAACACCTGGAATAGCAATTACGGACCCTGCAGATGTGGCATGGGTCTGGGCAGGGGAGAGGATCCAAGGTAACTGGATTGTATTTTATGAGCGTGGATCTGTGTTAATAAAAGCAGAGGGTTGGTCTGAGGGTGACAGACTGCCTAGAGTGAAAAAAAAAAAAAAAAAAAAGCAGTGATCTATCTTCTTTTATGATCTGTAAGCACAACTGAAGGAAGATGATGGTGATGGGATAGAAGCTCATCTGTATCAAGCCACAAGCAGTTGCCTGATGGACAGACCCCAGCCCCGCAACCAGAGGTGTGTGGTGACTTGCAGTCTGTGTGTCCCTGGGAGCAGAGCTCTGGCAGACAGCACATGGCTGGGGTTGGACAGCCTTTCCCCAGGGCCTCGGTGAGACTGTGCATCCCACCACGGGGCTCTCACACATCCCCTGGCACCCAGGGAGGACCTCAGAGCCCTTCTGCTCCTCCCGACCCAGGACTGATGTCTGCCCCTGCACTGCAGTGGCTCAGCTTATCACACCCACATTAAACTCACGCTGCATAAAAGACCAAGTTGTTTTCCCCAGGATTAGTGCATTTAGTTGGCTCAGAAAGGGGCCTGTCAGATACCCTAATCAGAGAAGGGAGGAGATTGGCAGGAGCAGAGGGTTGGAGGAGCGGAGGAGTGGGATCTCTCTTTTGGAAGCAATGGGCAGCAATGAGACGAATATAAAAAATAAAAGATCATTTTTTCTCTCCAAATAAATCAATGCTGACTTGGAGAGAAAGGCTTCAGAATAACATAAAAGCTTGAGTTGCAAAGAATATTCAGGGAAAAAAAAAAGTTATTCCTGAGAGGAAAAACCGTCAACAACTTCATCTAACCTGGGCTGTACTTGCATACCCGCACTATGACAAGGAGAGTAAAGAAACAGCCTTTGTTTTTTCATTTGAGGTGTCACCTGCACAGACATCACCACACAGGCGGGTGTGTGGTGATCCCAGCTCACCTTCATGAATCGCTGATGCTGTCCCTGGAGCTGCGGTCGGGCGAGGGAGCCTTGGGCCAAGAGAATCCACCACGAGGAAGGACTAAAGGGCTGATCTGTTTTTTTGTTTTATGAGAGCGAGCCACAAAAATACCTTGAACTCGTTTGGCCCGAACATTATTTTGGCCCCTGGAGGCATGAGGATTTGTGGCTGGCCGTATAACTGTGATGGTTTTGGGGAAACCAGCATGCAAGAACCAGGGTCTGGGCCTCATGGTGTAAGCATACCAGAACATGCATGGCTTATCCTAGCTCATTCTCATGAGGTTTCAGGCACGGAGCCTTCCTTCTGCTTTCCCCAACTCCCATCTCCCCCGGCCAGCCATGGAGAGGTAACAGATTTTGTGCCATACGGAGGAAACATCCCAAGGGCTCTGTGCTGGGTTAGAAATGGATGCTGTTTAACCCTGTGGTGCTTGAGGCTGGTTTTCAAGTTCAGGAAAGAATATCAGGGGGTGGCTTTCACGGTTCGACCAGGAAAATGAGCACATCTGCTGGGCAGGATCCGGCTCTGCCAGGCTTGCCAGCAGTCTGGGGTCACCATGCGCTCCTGGCTGCCGAGCTCCAGTCGGCAGCTCTCACTTGTGTTTAATCTTCCACCATTAAACAAAGCCATGCAAAACCCTCTAATAGCCTTCAATCATTTTCCAATTAATTCCCCTGCTTCCAGAGCCTTGTTTAAAGCTTATAGGATAAAATCTATTTCCACAAAGATCTTTTTCTTGTCTGGAAGGTGGAAATCAGGAGGCAGCAGTGAGAAAAAGAGCAGTCTTGAGTGTGTACTGCCCACTTTGGGTGCCTTACTAAGTGAGGTGGGCAAATCACCATTGATGTTGGTAGACCTCTATCTCTTTGGGGCATGTAGCTATAATTTACCATCTGTCCAGCTCTGAGCTTCAACTTCTAGGGATAGGCCAACTTGAACCTGATTCTGTCCCTGCTACACCTGGCCTTAGCCTGGTTTCTTAATTCTTTGAGGCTTCTCTACCTGTGGCACCATGTGGATGGTCCACTCCTTCCCTTGGTCCTCACTCAAGCCTTGCTGACGATGTCCCAGAAGTCACATGTGAACTGATCTTCAGCAAGGTGCATGAGCTACCTCTTACCTTCTGGATTGGAGTCTGCCCAGGATGAGGTGAATCTGGCATGTGACAGTGAGTGGGGATTAGGTCAAATGGCTTAGGTTCTCCAGGTTTTGATGCTATGATATGCAGTGGTCTGCCAGAGCTCAGTTTTCTGAACACCTGGTGACTTTATGCTTAGGAACAGTCCTAACAGCCAGCAGGTAGATGATAGTGGTATGCCCAAGTCACCTTTCCAAGGTGAGATGCAGTCTTTGATGGGTTAAAGGCAGCTCTGAGGGCTTGGCATCCAGGAAAAATTGAGGGTTGTCCCTAGCTATGGACCAAACAGACAACACCTGGCTGTTTCCCCAGGGGAAGTAAAATTGTGCTTGCAAATTCTGGAACTCTCCCCCTGCCGTAAAACCCAGTAGAGATGGGATCAGCTTCAACTACCTGTTTTGAGGCAAAGTTGATGAGCTCTTGGTGGTAGCAGTATAAGATCACCCATAACACAAGCACTGTCACTAATAACTAGACTCCTTTTGGTTACAGACCTTCTAATTTCAAGGAAGACGTGTTTGAGAAGTGAGATGAGGATGGAAATGCTGCCCTGCCTGTCTCCCACACTGCTTTAAGGCTAGGTCACCTGGTCATCGCTTGCTGGGAAAAAAACAGTAAGACATTTAGGTCTTCAAAAAGCATGTCAGAGGCCCACTTTAGAATAACAATGTTTAGCATGTTCCTGAGCAGGAAAAAGATACAGTCTTGTATCTCTGCTCTGCTAACTTCAGAAGCCTTTGCTCCCAGCTCCCCATATATTCTTTCTGCTGGGCTCTTGTAGTTTCTTCTGCATCCTTCCTGTCCTTGCCTTTCCCCTCTGTGTCCGATATCCTGGACCAATGAAACTCTTGCAGAAAAAATGTAGTGGAAACCAAGGACTTTTGCCAAATATGTTAGTGTGAAGGAGTCAATGTATTCTAATCAGACCTGCTTTGGTGACAAGTTCTAGACAAGCTCTGAGTAAGGTTTCACATGTCGGCTTCACATGTCAGCTTCACAGTTTATTGGTACTGCAGCGATAACTGCTTCTATATGGAAATAATTCAGTGTAGGCTCCTCGGCTTGTTTCCATTCAGACTGACGCCTCCAGCTGCCCCCAAAAACCAAGTTCCACAGCAGCAAAAAGAGCTTCATAGTCTTGCCTTTAATTAACTCCCTACAGCAAGAGCCACTATAGCTGTAACGGGCGAGTGACTTTCAGATATGCTATTTATCAGCTCCCTAAATGTAATCAGAGTCAGTGTGATCCAATTAGACGGTAACCAGTACAGGATAGTACCACACGGCCTACATGCAGCGGCGCTCAGGACAAGGAGATGCAATGCTGAAAAACTGTGACCTTCCTATCTAAGACACAATGTCATCCTCCCTTCAGTTTCTGTGATTAAAGTGAAAGTCCTTGATGCCTCAGTGTCTACCAAAGGCTGAGCCTCTAATTCTGTTGCCATGTGGACCAGCCTAATATCTCTTCCAACCTGCTACAGGGTTCATGGTGCCAAGACGCTGTAATGTACCTGCCCTTTCTGCTCTGAAGAGCAGGCTGGTTCTCTCCTGCCAAGACCATGATTCCTGTCCTTTCTGACTCTTGAGGACTTATCTGTGGGGCAGCTTGGGAGCTGGGGAGGACTTTCTCTTCCTCAGCCAAGACTGCAGTGGACACATGAGACGTTGGAAAGGTCCTGTTGGCACATGGATGGTCCCTGTTGTAGTTTTGTGATGCTCTGCTAATTGTGCTCATGAAGGGACCAGCGAAGCAGCTATTTCCCCTGTTTTCTGTGTGCTCTCCTCTTTAGAGAAATGGATGAGGAGCAGAAGAAGGGTTGTGTAATGGTCTGTAAATTGAGGCAATCATCTAGATTTAATTGGGTGAAGACTGGGCTCAAAAATGATGCTTCAGGATCTTTTGGAGTTTTCAACTGTGGTTTAATATTAATGGGGATTTATAAAAATGGTCAATGCATCTGGTAAGATTTTTGTCTGGGCCATAGTATAACTTCAGTGTGTCCCCTGTTATCTGGTGTGTTTCCAGAGAGGCTAAGAACAAGCTTGCTCTGTAAGGGCCCAGCTGTGTGATCCCTCCTGATGTGACCAGGAGGGAGTTCATCTGCTCACAGCGGTAATTTCACCCTAATTACAGAAGCTCTGCTACAAGCTGGAAGACCGCCTGGATGTCTCTTGGGGACTCTAGGGACTGCTAGGCCAATAGTATGGAAAGAGCTTGACCAACATGCACGACAGGAGGTGCACCAAGACACATGTGAGGCATCGGCAATGCCAAATTCACCAGCCAGTGGTTCGTGCTGGTGGATGGCGTGGCTGCCACTGGGTGGCCAGTGAGACAGTGCTGGCCCAGGTTGGATAGATAGGAGTTGGGAAAACAGATGGGACATGCTTCTGCTGGGGATGACCTTAGATGCTCTGGAGAAATCCAGCTCTGCATTTCCGTTGTTGCTAAGAAGCCAGGGCTTAAATGGGACTATTTATGGGCCACCTTCTTCCCTCTGTGAGAGGAGCAGGGCCAGTCAAGCTTGCTGAGGCATCCCTCCTTGGCTATCCAGGCAGCCCTTGCTTTGAGGACCAACAAAGGCCAGGACTTGTCCTGCTGAGTCAGAAGATATGTCCCTGTGCAGGGCCATGCACGCATCCTTCATGGCCCCCTGTTCCTGTTCACTAAAAATCCCAAAAGGGCACCCTTGAGTGCCTTGGAAAGGGGTCATGCTGTGACTGGAGTGGTGGGGGCTTGAAGAGCTCCACTAGACTTGGTGTGAGGCTCTGCTGTGGGCAGAAGCAAAAATTCCAGTCAGGTTTAAATAAAGAGCAGCTATCTTGTCTTCCTCCTGGTGGTTACCAGGCCTGTGGCAGCTGTGCTGAAGGCAAGCCCAAGCCTCATGAGCCAGCCTACCCATGCAGTTGTCAATGAAGTTAGATTTGCCCAAGACCAGAAGGTAGATTTGCCCTCTGCTCATTACTGCCTTCTCCATGAGGTTTATGGGCCCTTCACAAACATGTCTCAGACAGCAGCTGATTTTCACACCCTATAACCAAGAGGAGATATCCACCACCCTTACAGGCAGCAAACAATACGAGATTATTCTTTAAAGCAACATTATGTTGGGTGGAATGTGTGGGGGCAATGCTGCTGCTGCACAGCCACCAGAACAGCACCCAGCATCACCTCAAATGATGGCCAGGCTGGATGGGGCTTTGAGCAACCTGCTCTAGTAGGAGGTGTCCCTGCCCATGGCAGGGGGGTTGGAACTAGATGATCTTTAAGGTCCCTTCCAATTCTAACCATTCTATGATTCTATGATTCTATGGTGTCATCCCTTAGCATCCGTGGTCATCAAACCTGTCAAAACAAAATCTGCTGCAGCTATTAAAAGAAAGGAAGTCTTGCACTACCTTAGCTCACCTTCCCCTCCTCTTGCAAAGAAATCAGCCACCACAGGCCTTGCTTCTCTTTTTAGTTTTGACTTGGAGGAGCTGACTCCATCCTACATCATTTTGTTGAGCCACGTGCAAGCCTGCTCCCCCCACAAACAGGCCTTCCCCATCCTTCCCCAGAGCCACCTGTTTAATGCTGAATTCATTTACATTTCTTTTATGCACTTGTGTTTCCTTCAGCAGACAGGCTATGAATTATTGCCTGATCTGCTTTTCTGTTCAGGAGGTTACAAGGGCCTAGTTAAACAGAAAAGAATATGCAAAATGAAAGATGACTTTCCACTTGAGCAATACTGAAGATCAGAAACACCAGACAGAAAGAAAAGAGCTTTTACATCAGTGCCTGCAAAGCTTTTTACCCTGAGTTCAGTGTTTATACAAAATTATCATCAAGCCATAAATTTAACTGAAAACTGACAATCTGAATGACAGACATCCCGGCAGTCAGCAGAAACCATTCAGGTATCTGCACCGGTTGTGCATTAGGAGGTGGGTTTTATCCAGAACAGCAAGCTGATTGATGAGGATGTACCAACACCAGAGTGTTGTCTGCTTGAGTGATGAGGCGCCTGAAAGCGGTGGCTTGTGTTTGATGGATGCCAGCGATCAGATCCTGAGCAAGCAGAGCTGGTCAGGTGGGACCCAAGCAAAGAGACACTCAATGCTGCAGGAGGTGCCCTGGAAGAAGAGCCAAGAACCAGTGGGTGCAGCTGAGGGGCTGGAATTGGGGTTGGGGATTAGACCAGAAGGTGACCCAGGCATTGCCTTTGCTGATTAGCTCCTTGGAGGGTTTTCTGCTGCCTTTGATACGTCAGGTGGGGAGTGTACCCCAAGAGGACGTGTAGGGTGGGTGCTGCCAAGATTTGCTCTGAGTAGTTCAATCGGAAGTCAAAAGCAGATGCACAGCAGATCAGGGAGACCGGGGTTATTTTGGCACTGGATGCAGTGGTGCTTGCAGCAGCAGCTGTGACCACCAGTTCCTGGGAGATGCTGTGATGGTACTGGGGCAGTAAAGGTAAACCAGCACCTTGCTGGTGTTTGGCAGGAAGAGCTAGCATTGAACATGGGTCTCATTTCCCACTGAATGGCTGCTTTCCACCAGATAAAACCAGATTAGCATCCCTGTACCTGCAGCCTGGGCTGCTGTGCTGCCATCCTGCCAGTCTGGCTGAGCCTGCGCTGGCCACGTCTGCCCCTTCCTGGATGCCCACACCACATCCACCTGTGTCACCTCTTTCTCCACTGTACCCACTTTGTTCTTCTCCGCCCACAGCTCTGAGGACCTGCGATGAGCTTGTGAGCCAGACCACTGCTCTCTGCCTCTTTTTTTTTCTTTTTTTTTTTTCCCTTTTATTTTTCTTTTTCAGCTGTCTCAGCCAGTCTAATAAAAGATATTGCCTCTCCCTATAAACCTTGCCTCTAGAGACTTAACCGCACTGAGGTTGCTATAACAACAACTGAGCTCTTTGCTGGAGAGAAGCAGAGGAAAAAGGTACTGAGAAGTCCAAGAGAGAGCTCAGCAGAGACACCCTCCCCATCGCATTATCCCTGAGAGGGGTAGGATATGGCACCACCTGGGACAAGGCAGAGGAACATGAAGAAGAAGCACCTCCAGGGGAAGGAAGCATTTGAGGCCTGACTCTGCTCAGAATGTGCTGTAGGACCCTCCCCACCATGCACGCAGGGCAGATCTCCTGGGTGAATGTTTGCCGTGCTCAGGTTAAAAACCACATGTTGCTTCCACACAGAAAGGCACTGGGTGGAGCATCACTTTGTCCCCATTACCAGGGTGCTCCCAGGACTCATTCACGGGGCACAATTCCCGTCCTGGCCAAGAAGGAGACAGGTGACAAAGACTCTGATTAGGTGTCAGGGCAAACCAGGGACTTTCAGAGAGTAAATGGATGCTGTGTCCCCCTCCAGCTGCAGCTGGGTGGGAAAGGTCTTCCCCTGCCCCTGAGCACAGCGCATTTAAGCATCAGGAGAGGGGTTGCTGTGGTTTCTTGGGCTGAAAAGAGCTAAGGGAGGGCTCAGGTGAGGAAGAGGAGGTGGAAACTGCTGGCAGGAGCATGCAGATGTTTCTAGGGGCTGCTTGTGCTAGGAGATAGTAACTTATAAGCAGGGAAAAAGTGGTAGGAGAGCTTGTCTTGAGTAGCTATAGACACCTACAGACAGGGACACTCTTCTCCATCCTTTTCTGTTCTTTTTAGCTGATTGCAAATGCCACAGTGAAGCTCTTCTAACTCCATCAGCTAGGGGTTTATTTGAACCAAATCTTCATTTTTCCCTCCCAAGTTATGGATTAGGGGCTCTGAATTGTTAAACAGCTGAGGATTGCCAAGAATAGAGAGTTTGTTAAGCGCTCTGAGAGCTGGGCATTAGAGAAAGTTAAATTATTATTCTCGGATCCACTGCAGAGCTGAATATTTATGGCTCAATCTAGTTTTCCAGAGTCTCATCATTTCTTATGTCAACTGTACTTTATAGAAATGTCCACAGGGAAGGAATTGACTTTTGTCCCAGGCCCAAACTAAACAAGCTCAAGCAGTGATTATTTGGGTTTTGAAACAGTTGGATAATTTAATCTCAACATCTATTGATCCCCTTCTGCACTGGAATCCTATGGCTAAACATCTGCAAGGCAATTAATAGCCTAGAGTACAAATTCATTACAGATTTATCAATAGGTACCGAGTTTTAGACTGGGAAAAAATTGTTTTTTAATCTGCTTACTTTGGGGTAAAAAAAATAGAAATGTAACGCAGCTGAAGGTACATCTAAGGCCATGAGAAAACTGCTCCCTGTTGCTGGCATGGTTTAGAATGCTAATGCATTTTGATGTACTTTAAAAAGGTAGAATGCACTTTTAAAAGGTAGGATGTATTTCAGAAGGTAGAACCTCTCACTAAGCAAGAGCAAAGAGCTGTAAAAAGGTTACGAGGCCTTGTATAACTGGGCACATTCACTCTAAATGGCTCCCAGTTTGCAGGAGACAAGGGTAAATTTTTCAGCAAAGTAAATAGCACTACCAGCCTTTAATTAAAAATTGAAAAAATGGCAGCAGTGTCCAGCGTTGCTAACCCTGATCCCTGCCCTGGCCAACGGCCGGGGCTGAGGTTTGTGGGTTCTTCCCTGCCTGTGCCCCCCACTGGAGGCAGCTGCCTTCGGTGGCTAGCGAAGTGATTCCCATACCAGATAATTAATTGGCGCAATCTGTTAATGAAGTTTACCATGTACTTTGTGGGCCATCTGGACAAAAGATGATTTGCGAGGATGACTGCAACATGTCCCTGCCTTTTAAGCTTGGTAATGATTAAATATGGACTAATTACAGCGGGGGGAACAAACCGGTTATAAAGAGCCAGGGCTCACAGTGGTGGATCTATCAGCAATGAACAGGAACTGCAGCTAACAGGAAAATCTATGCTTTTCTGAGGAGGACGGGAACAGTTGATCCGAGCAGAGTGGCACAGACCCCGCTGTGGGCTGGGGGCAAATTTGCCCCGCAGGTGGCAAATCTCAGGGAGCAAGAGGGATGCTGAGATGCAGGGTGACCACAGGACCGGCCAACCTGGCTTCAGGTACAGCAGATGTTTGACCCACCCCAGCAGCTTCCCAGGTTCCACCTGCCAAAATTTGGGCCATACTTTGCTGTTGTGGCTGGAAATCTAAAAGGCAGAGGGTTATCAGGTTTTTTAGCATTGCAATTCATCACATCTTAATACAATGATCACCAGGTGTCTGGGAGATTATTTTCATGTATAAAATAAATATTCCAGCATGGGGAGGGGTTGGGGGGAGTGAAAAGAGGGAATACCATGCAGCCCCAGAGAAATGTCTTCTCTTTGGCCCTCGTCCTTGTCTCAGCCCCCAAATAACATGATATTCTTCTCATCCCCATTCGTCAGAGCTCATTTCCCTTGCAAGGAAATAGAAAGTGCTCAGCTCCAATTTATGCAGCAGGGGGATACGTGAGTGTCTGGAAGGGAATCAGCTCAGTCAATCATGTGCAATGTAAACCCTCTGTGAAAACACCCCAGATTCACTTTGCAAAATTACTCCAGTAAATGACAAAACAATATGCTTGCACTCTTAAGGAAGTAAGAGATTAAACAAAGACCTAGAGCTTATAATCATTGCTGCTCTGGGGTAGGAATAATTTACAGTAATAGATACTTGCCTGATGTGTATTTTAGCAGTTTTTGCAGGCTTTTCCCAATTCCCTTTCCTAGTCAGTACTTCAAATATTTTGTACCCAGAATAATTAGAAAAAAACACTCTCTTCTACTTACCAGTGCATAAATCTGCATCCATAGACCATTAGAGAGCAAATGCCTGCAGAATGATGTCCCTCCAAATTAGCAACTATTTATTACCTCAACAGCCAACAAGGCTTCTTCCAAAAAACTCTGAGCTGAGCAACCTTGTATCCACCAGTAAACACTCCTGCTCAGTACTTATATTTAAAGGTTATTCTTTTTTTTTTTTCTTTTCATTTTAACGTCAAAATAATACTCATCTGCAGAGAAAGAGACTCAGTAGCCTTTTGTCAGACTGGGTCTGCGAACTGGTATTTGTCAGCAGTAGGAACATTGACTGACCTGACCCATGGTCCTGAAGTCTTTGGATCAGCGAGATTACTGATTCTGGGCCTCCCCCCCCGCCCCGGAATATCAGTCGTGTTAAACCAGCATCTGCAAGGACTAAAACAAATACAAACGTTTCTGCACCCCTCAAGCTCTGCCTTTGCCTCCCCTCATTCACCAGGTTCTGCCAGTCCAGCTGCATGTCTCCACCACGTGGAATTTTGTCCAGCGTGTGAATGATGAGCTGCAAAGACAAGTTGCCTTACACTGCAGCTCTAATACCTATTTTTATCCCCCTAATTCTCACCAGGCTTCCTATTAAAGCAATAGGGATGCTTAATATGGGGCTTAGTAATTCTTTGAGGGGTCGAGCTATTCGAAATGAGCACCCCTCCCTGTGGAAGCAGCACTTTGAGCTCATCGCTGCCTCTTCCCACTGTGCTGAGAATGAATGGTGCTTTATTTATAGGCGAGACACAAAGCTGAAAGCCCAGGATGAGAGCTGCCAGCTCCAGAGACAGAAATAATATCTGTGATTGACCTAAATGTCCAAGGCAACCGCTGACAACCCAAACACAGCACAGGAGCGGAGCCTTTGACAAATAAATGGAAGGAAATTTATACCCAAGGCTTCAAAAGAAGACCTTGGGAAATAAACACCCTCAGCTTTTCAGCAGCAATTGCTGAAGGTAGACGGCCAGACTGCGTCCCACTGTTATGCCAACTTCCCTGAGCACGGCAAAGAGCCTCTGCACCAAAACCTGGGACTTGACAATTTGCAAACAGCAGAAGAGATCCCGAAGCGGCATTTTCATTCTTAAATTGTGCACGGGCCAGCCCGTGCTCAGAAATATCCTGGGTCACAGCAGTGGGAGGCTGTGACCCTGGAGGGTGGCCCCGGTGGCTGGCCACAGCACAGCAGGGAGGTGCCAGCAGTCGGGTGAGCCCAACGCTCAGCAAACAGCCTCTGGCGGGCGATGGGTATTGCCCAGGCACCGGGGGTAGCGCCTCAAAACCTTCATCCATTAGGGTGTGAGTCAAATGTTGCTGGAGACAACTTTCTGGAGGCAATTTACCAATTACAGCCATGCAGATCTGGGGACATCTGGGACTTTCTAGACTCACAGACCAAACCCTGGAGATTATTTATTCCCTATATCCCATCCTCATCCCTCCAAATCTTCTCCACTCTTGACAAAAAGCAAAACCCTCTGCTGAAACCCCCAAGCCAGGGTGGTAGAAAAACCAGAGCAGCTGGAACACTTTGCTGTGGCTGTGAAATCTGATGGCCACAGTCATAGAAAAGACCCTGGGGCTGAACAGGGACCCTCAGAGATAAATATACCCTTGGCGAAGAGCTGGTGGGGCAACCCGAACATGGAGAGCTGTAGGGAACATGTATCCTCCACGGAGAGCAAGGCTGTATCCATTTTCTGCGCTGCCAGATGAAGCTGGTAGGTGTCACCTGCAATAAATACAATTGAAAAAAGGACATGCATGTTCAGTTCAGATTTCTGCATCAAGCCTTCACTGCCGGGTTGGAGTGGGTGTGTTCGGAACAGCACAATATTGGGGGTAAATCCAGATGTTGCAGAAGCCAGATTAGGCTCATGGCTTAGAGGTGGCCAGGTCCTGTCTCATTTTCTGTTCCCTACTGAAGTTATTGTCCACAAATGGGATTTGCCTGATATTGACAGCCTGGATAAAGGAAAGGATGGAGGAAAAGGGAAAGGTGGCAATGGGCTCGGAGCACCAACACCAGCCCTGCATTGCCACAACAAGCAGATGCGACAGTCGTCCTGCAAGCTTACCAGAGTTGCGAGCGGCTGCTGATGGAGTAGCTGGTACAGACATGCTCCTAATCCAGCCCAACCTGAGCTCAGGTGAGTTAGCCCATGGCATGGCTCTCACTTTCAGCTGGTCTTAGTCCACTCTGCTGCCAAGAGGATGGTCCTGCCTCCACTGCCCCAGCTGTCCCCTTCTTTGTACCAACAATAGAAACCTGATCTGGCTGAAAAATCTGATCTGATCCACTTCTCAAAAAAACTTAGTTTCCTGCTGGATTGGTCCCCTGCTCTGTCGCACGATTGCTATTGCCAGTGACAGGGAGAAGCAGGGATATGGCACCAGCCATGGGAGATCTTCCCACCTCAGTGCAGACTTCACTCAGGCAGGAGCATCCTCTTCCTCAGCACCCTGCTACAAAATGATGGGATAATGTAGTGCACAGCTATGCAGAACGATGCTAGCGATGGGGCAATGGGTGCCTGGGTGGCTTGGCTGCTGAGCCTCCTTGCTATGGACATCCAGCAAGGAAAAACCCAGCCCTGGGCTCCACCTCATCTGCTTGGTCTTTATTGTCTTTTTTTTTTTTTTTTTTCCCCCATGCCATCTCACAAGCTTGGATTTTTGGAGTCTGTGCTCTGATCTGCGGTTATTGCACACAATTTCCCCCTCAACTGCTCTGACAAGTAATAGAATTATCCTCCTTCCCCAGCTCATCGGCTGGGGAAGGCTTTAATTCAGCAATAAATCTTTGCTCCGTGGAGGGAGAAGGGCAAGAAAGGGGTGGGGATGGAGCAGTATAGCCACAAACAGGGAGCTGATAAATGCTAATGAATTTACAGGGATTACACCAATCCTTCAGCTGACGCCAGAGAGCCACATAGCGACACAGACCCCTGCGATCTGCCTGCCTTTGACTGCCATAAATGATTCAAAGGATGGGCAATTTGCCTTTTTGCTGTAATTAATTACAGTTGGCAACAGCAACAAGCCAAGGTAAACATGTCACTTGGCTGCAGGTGGACGGACGTGATGTGACCCCGTGCCAGCTCCAAACCCAGCGAGCACTTTGCCCGGGCCAGGCTGAGCCACCCACTCCCCAGCTCCCTGGGGCTGATGCTTGGGGGACAGCAGGGGCTGGGAGAGGGGGTGCTGGTGGTGGTTGGCTCCCGGTTACTATGGTCTGGCCCGGGAAAAGACTTGGATCAAGCCACGGGACCTGGTTTGTAGGAAGGCTGTGGGGTGCAGCGGGTTCTGCCACGGTCGCATCTCCCCCCTAGAGCCAGCCAACGTGATTTTTTTTATTATTATTTATTTTTCAAGACGATGCAGGCAAAAAAGGCTGCCGGCTCTTGCCTGCCGCTAGCAGAGGTTTGGGCAGCAGAGGGAGCTCGCTCCTCTGGTATGAACAATTTCTCCGCTGGAGCTGTTATTTGCCTGTCCTGAGGTTGTGGGTGCTCTGCGCCGGGACGTGCTTGCCGGAGGGAGGGCTGCCACCTTACCCGTGGTTGGGGCAGATGTGCAACATCTGCTGCATCTTCTCATTTTGGGTAGATCCCCACCATCTCCGTGTTTAACGGCTGTTTCTTGCGATGTGGTTGTGCTGCCTGCAAACATCTCGCCCCAGTGAGAGTCCCTGCCACAGAGAGCATCCTTCAGGGCTAGACCTCAGGGAGACTTGGCTACCAAAATACCTGGGCTAAATGACAACCTTGAGCTCTGCAGGTTAAAAGCCGAGCTCCAACGGGCCCCACTTAGGCATCCCACAGCTGGTCCCTATGTCAGGCAATGGGGATGTCACAATGACAGGTTCACCCCTGCTCCTGTCAATGCTGGTGCTCTGGAGCCAGATGTGGCCATGAGTGACAGATGTGGCAGTGCCAGAGGAGTCTTTGTCTCCTCCCTTGGCCATGGTCTCACCGCTCCAGTGAAAAAATGCACTAGGATTTTGAAGAGGGCTGCTCTCCACAGAGAGATTTGCAAAGGACAGGAATAACCTAAAAACTTTTTTGTGTCAGGTCATCATAAAATGGCTTGAGGTTGAAGGGCAAGATAATCTATTGTTTTGTCTTTCAGTACTTTGAAAGGCTTTTTTACTATATATATATATTTAATTTTTTAATTTTTTTGGACACATTGACATTAACTTCAAGATTAAAAAAGCACAAGAAGCAACTTTCCCTTTTTTTTTCTTTCTTCCCCCCCCCCCCCCCCCTTCCTTTCTTTTTGACTCTGATGGTTTAGGCTGGGATAGAGTTAATTTTCTTCATAGGAGTTTGTATGGGGCTATGTTTTGGATTTGTGACTAAATCAGTGCTGATAATAGGGATGTGTATTGCTGAGCAGTGCTAACACAGCATCAGAGGTTTTCTGCTCCTCACCTGCCCCACCAGCAAGTGGGCTGGGGATGCACAAGAAGCCAGGAGCGGTCACAACCGGGACAGCTGCTCCCAACTGACCATGGGGGTATCCCAGACCATACGGAGTCGTGCTCAGCAGTAAAAGCTGGAGGAAGAAGGAGGAAAGGGGGATGTTTGGATGTATGGCAGATATTTTCCCAAGTCACTGTTATGTGTGATCAAGCCTGCTTTCCTGGGGAGGGCTGAACACCTGCCTGCTGATGGGAAGTGCCAAATGAATTCCTTATTTTGCTTGCTTGTGCGCACAGCTTTTGCTATTAAGCTGTCTTTATCTCAACCCATGAGTTTTCTCACTTTTACCCTTCCGATTCTCTCCCTCATCCCACTAGGGGGGAGTGAGTGAGAGGCTGTGTGGGGCTGAGCTGCCCGTGGGGATTAACCCACAATGTTACCTCACCTACTTTGGCAAACCCAGCCTCCATTCCCGCTATTTTCAGTGTTCCTGAGCATACATTTGAGATTTTTTCCCCCATCCCTACCCACATACGAACACCTGCATCCAGAATCTCAGGTGAAGAGCTTCTGACGGCGGTGCTCCTCCAAGCTCAATTGTTTCAGAGCAGTCCCTGGAAGACGCGGTAGATGGCACTGCAGATACGACATTTTGGGCTTAAAACTCCACTCCCGAAGTTAAACTAAAATTAAAAACCTGGAAAAGTTCAGGGGAGCTTTAAGCTTCTTAATTTAAAAACAGATGCTGAACGTCTGGTAGAAATTCCTGACATTTGAAGCTGCTTTTCCCACCTTGTTCAATGAGAAAGGTCCCTTCCCCAAGTTATCAGCGCAGTTTGAGCGTGGGATCCCTGAAGTAGCAGGTAACCAAACACGGAGAGATTTGGGGGAAGGCAAGTGGAGGAAAGGGCATGGCCGATTTTATTATCATTAATAATAACGAATCCTTCTCGCAAAAAACTTCTCACCCCAGAAAAGACCAGGTATAAAGCTCAGTTGAGAAATGGCATTGGATGCGGGTGCTTTTCTGGTGTTTTTCAGCTGTGGCTTGGCTTTGGGGAGGTGCCACATCTCTGACCCATTTTCTTTAGAGCCGCATGCAGGAGTCCTCTAAACATCTCAGCATTAGACGGCCACTGAGGCTGCTGCTCTGTCCCAGTGGCAGCATCGTGGAAATGCAATAGGAGGCACTGCTAGTGATAGAGTTTTGACGAAAAATAAGTAAATTATGTCTAATTGATTCTTAAATCCTGCTGAGTGGCTGAATGGATCATATGGATGAATGCAGTCATCTCAGGTGGAGAAACAGCAAGACCCAGATTCACTGGAGGGTGCAGCTGTTGACTCCAGCAAGAATCTGTTCCCTTTTCAAGTGCCTCTCCAGAAACCCTACCTTTTACTTAGTTTCCACTTTTTTCCCTGTGAAGTGTAGTGATCTTCATGTGTTTCCTACAATGTAGATCAAGAGTGTATCCCACAGTTCTGGGGGACAAGAGTTAAAACTACTTATAGATACTCTTTAAAAAGCAACACTTGAGGATTATTATTTCTTTAAAGCAAACTATTAAATAAAACAAAAGGCAACATGCAACTTCTAATTTTTTAGTCTGATATTAAATTTTTTTATCTCAGGGCGAGGGGAAAGAAAAATACTACTATTCTGATAGGATAATACTTATTTCTCCATATTTATTTAGCCTTTCTCTTGCTTGGTGTAAGTAAAAAATGATAAATACATCAGGCAAAAGGCATAAAATAATCTGCTACTAAAGTCCTCTGAAGGTAAATTCGTCCCAGCTAAAGTCCTCCAGGAAGCAGAACAGGGAAAAGTCTCTTTGACTCTCAAGGCTGTTCCCTTGTACCTCACTCAGGCTGCATTTTGGGGAACATTTTCAGAAATTTCTGGTCTGGTCTGACATAGCTTTGAGGTTAGAGGCACCCAAATCCCTGTACAAGGCCATGGGAGAAAAGCCATGGGAATGGGTTTTTTTTTGTGGATAAACAATATCCTGCTTTAGGTAGCTCTCCTTGGGCTCCAGAAGACGAGGAAAGATGCTGGAAACCACAGGACTGTGTGGCACCTGGAGGTTCGCTGTGGGTAGAATCAGTCGTGACTTTCCTTGGATATAATATACAGACATTGGCAAAATGGTTTAACTTTTGTAGACAAATGGCCTTCAACACACCTTGAACTCCATGTTTGTCACCACCATTGACCAGAGACCACTCTGGAGACTTTCCTTTGAGTTCACATAGCTCAGGGTTGGGCATGAAAACAACGCACAGTCCCTGCCATGCACACGCAGGTGCACGCTCACACCTTTTATAGCGCTAACATCCTCGATGTTTCAACAAGCTGAGACCTTCATGCACAAGGAATCAAGGTTTTCATGGAAGAGTTGTTCAGGGGAACATTTATTCCTCGCTTTGTATGAGATACAGAAAGAAAAAAATGTATGTTTCTGCATATCCATCTGAAACTGGAGCTCCTAAATTGTAAGGAGAACATACCAGCAACCTTGCTGCAAAGGTTGTGTACAACCTTCAGCTCTGTGCATGCCTTAGCATGTCTGAGGGAGGCTGGATTATAAATGCCTGTACTTCACAACACCTCTCTGTGCGTGTCAGCGGCAAAGGCAGTAACAGGACATTTTATATTCTGCAGGTTACGTCCTACTTCAGTGACCCAGGTGCAAGAAACCTGATATTAAGTAAGCTGGGGAACTTGTGTTTTTCTCTTAATGGGATTCTGGCTGTCATTAATCCTTTACTGAGATGTGTGTTACCAGAAGAAGGCATGTGTAATCAGCAAGACTGATGTGCTGGTTTTTTGGATGAACTATGTTCAGTTGCCATGGTGTGGAAGGCCCAGCTGGGCTAATTCACTCTGCAAAGCCAGAGCGAGGAGCCATCCCCAGCGTGGAGGGGTCACGTGGGGAAGGCAGCGTGTACCGGTATCCTTTGGCTGGGGGACAGGAGCACAGGTGGGTAAGGCGGCTGGTCAGGGATGCTGTGCCGCAACGGGGATCAGAGCTCTTTAGTGGCACCACATGGAGATGCCTCACTGTGTGATTCATTTCTGATATGTAGTTTTTAGAAAATTAAGACTCCCAGAAGTAAGAAGTGAACATTATTGGGTTTTTTACCACCACTGGGCAAAAGCCACAGTGAAATTTTTCCTGTGCTGCAGGCCAGGAGAGGTCAGGACAAGAAGAGCCAGGCAATGTGTAGGGGAGCAATGGGACTCTGGTTCATTGCTGGCCCCACACTGTAGCCCATTGCCCAGAGGGCAAAGCCTAGCAAAGCGGGGTGCAGGACTTGGCACCTGCACAAGACCTGGCACAAAATCACTAGGTCTTTCTGGGTATTTGTACAGCACCTTACACCTATGGTCCTCTCTGCAGCAAGGGGGAATGTGGCTCAGCCTCATATCTGTAAAGCAGTTCAGCTTTCCAAGCTGAATTGAAGGATGCTGGTGGGAAGCCAGAGGGACAAGGGGTGTCCTGCCTCTCCCAGCAGTCCCTCAGGTGGTCGCCTCCAGGTTGTATCCATGTAGGATCCCAAATCCCACATTCAACCATGGTAGTGAACCTGCTGCCCTAGACAATGTCAGAGAGGAGGCACGTAGCTTTTCATCTTCCCTCCTATTTTCTCTCTGAGTCTTGATTTACTGCCAAAATGTCATGGTTGTTTTGGAGGAAAAGGGCTATTTTGCTGAAAACAAAACTGTCCACAGGGATACGAGCTCTCCAGGACCACCCTTTCTGGAGAAGAGGGCTCCCACCTGAGCAGGAGGAGTGGGATAACTGGGGCTGGGGTCTCTCCAGGGGCAGGGGGTGCTGTGTCGGGTGGCAATAAGAGCTGAAGATGGACCCACCATGGGGGCCCTGAGCCCCCATCAGGACATCTGGTTGCTGCTCAGTATCCCTGCTTTTTTTCCCCCATATAAAATTTGCAGAGTCTTAGGGAAGGCAAGAACCTTTCAAAGCTCAGAAAGATTTGCAGGAGCAGAAATCTGTTTCACATCCCTTTTATATACATCAGCCTTCTCACAGGGGTTGTTTAAGACCTCCCAAAAGCTTCTGTACAGCAGAGTAGCTGCTGAAAAAGCACTGCTATCCAGGAGGGTGACATCTGCACTGAGATGTGCTTACCTCTTCGTTGTGTACAACAGCAGAGAATAACTAAATCAAACCCACAGCAAAATTCCCAGTCCCACATACGTGGCAATCAAGGGGAATTTAGGGGCTTGCTGCACCTTAAATAAAACAATAAACCTATTTACCCTGTATAAAGTTCCTGAATACAAACACAAAATTTGGTGAAATTCTCCTCCAGCACTCTTGTGTTTTAGCCAGCATATTAACAAATATTTAGCAAGCCTGAAAAAAACAAGACAGAAACAATTAATAGGATTTAAAAAACATCTTTAAGTACTTAAAGAGCAGCTTACAGTCAATTAAAGACCTCATAAACATGAGAACATAAACAACATCAAAAAATTCCTGCATATTATAAAATGATTTGCCGTAGAGTGGCTTGCGTGAAGAGATTAGATATGCTTTGCAGCATAAAACATTATTCTGTAAAGGCATTATGTTTCAGCAAACACACCACGCTAATTGTATTAGAGGAAGTTCAGGTGAAGCATAATTCCTGGATTAGAAAATCGAAGACACAGGTTAAACAACATGTGTTGGTCAGACTGCTTGAAATTTGCTGGCAGGTCTTAAATGTGATTTTTTTTTTTTTTTACATTGATTGAGCTACTGATCTTTTTTTTGCTAGGCTCCAGGATCTATTTTTTAAAGGTACTAAAATTTTAAGCAACTTTAAGCAATACAATGGAATATATTGTGTATATGAAAGCAGGAAACATATTCTGTAGTTATTTCAGATATTTAAACAAACCAACTAATTATAGAGTTGAAAGCTGTTTCTAACATTGTTGTTATTCTAAAAATATTCCCCCACTGGCAAACTGCTCTAATCCACTAAATTATTTCTCAGATCTGAAAATAATTAACACATACTACAGGGCACATATGCAGAATACAAACACTATAATAATACAGAATATATTTTTGGCCAACAATGGGTACAATCCACAGCTAAATGCCGGAGCTGGGTGATGTATCCTCTGTGTTGGTGAATTTTTCAAGCAGTCACATGTAGCGTTTCACACACGTGTGCAGAGCGGGTGTTTGCATGTGCTGGCACTTATCCTTGGTGCTTTTAGATGAGCCTGCATTAGCAACCTATAACTTTTTAAAAGAAAGCCCCCACTGCATCTGCCCTCCTATTGCCAAACTTCATCTCCAGCCTTCTCAGATGGAGAAGGAATAAAAATCTACAAACACTGTGAAATAATCTCTTTTTATTAAGTTAGCAATGCCGACTGTAGGAGATGCAAAGGAGAAATTAATTCTGGTCCCCCCACCTCTGTTTTTTGATGGGGAGCAGATGCACAAAGACAACACTGAGCGTCCCTGCAAAAAAAACCTCAGACTTTGTCTTGTCAAAACGATCCTGATCTGGTTTTGTATGACAGGAACCTACAATAAATAAAAAAAAAGATCAAACATAAGAGAGAGAAGAAAAATGGCAGTCACCCTGGGAGGAAGCTTCCTAGCGTATGATAAATTGGAAAATGGACATACAGAACATGCTGACATACATTTTTAATGGCCCAATTGCTCAATTAATTCTTTCCCTTTTCCCTTTTTAATGTGAAAATCGTCATAATTCCTCCCAGATTAGTATAGATACAGGCCGACAGTCTCTCCTGCTCAAGGTATTTGCAGGACATAATTCATTCATAAAGCCGTAATGCACTCATCTATCATCCGAAATATTTTTTTCTTTTTTTTTTTTCTTTTTTCTTTTCCTTTCCCCCTCTCCCGTTTGTGCTTGGGGCTCTCGCTGAGTCTCTGGGCACTGATGTATTAGCTGGCATATGCAAGCTATGAATTATCAACTGAAAGGAGTCAATTATCCACTCTAAAAATGAGTGTCTGGGCACCAATAGCCTGAGGGGCCTTTTTTGTATTTACGAAATGATTTCATGGCAAGTAGAGGTGTGTGTGGAAGGGGGATTGAGGGAGGGGGGGGAGAAGGGTTCTTTTTTTTTTCCCCTTTTTCCTTGTGTCCACTCCTTAACCAGGGCAAGGCAAGAAAAAAAAAAAAATTAAAAGAAAATAAAAAGAACAATTTGAACTTTTAATGCAATAATCCATTTTTATATACACCGACTTTTAGGAGTGATTTCAGCTGGCTGGAAAGGAGGCTTGTCTGGTGGCCATATTGCCTGGGCTTCTCCTCCTCTATCTGGTCTCAGCTCAGCCTTCAATCAAACCCGGAGCCCTGGCTGACTTCAGCTGCTAATAGACTGGATAGGAAATGGGATATTGGATAGTTTCTTGGTCCCCAGTCACTGGCCGTGTGCCTTGTCATCTCCGCAGACATTGATTTCTCCCTCTCTTCCCCCCTACCCCCTGCTCTGCTAAGGGGCTGCAGCCCACCAAGAGGTAACACCGCATCAGCAAACCTTGCGTTGAGTTACGCTTAGGGAAATGAGGTCATTAGACGGAATTACAGCGGGTTTTGATAGCTCGGTAATAGGTTTTAATGATGGAATTTAACATAGGACCCCCACTAGGGACAAGGCTGATATACATCCAGACAGGTCACTTAATAAACCTCCACTCAGCACTTGAGTTGAGGAATTTAGGAGGCTCTGAAAACACAGCCCTTCTTAACCAAGCCAATACATCACTGGCAAGTAGTCTCTTTGGAAGGCTTTTTATTGTTATTTTTGAGGTATTTGATTGACTTAAAACATGTCGTTTCTTTAAATATGCACATTTATTTTGCCAGATGCATTTTTGAGGAGGATTTCTTTAGGCAGCAGATGTTTTTCTTAGGCATGAACGGGGCTGTTGTGCTCTTGGATGCTAAAGAGCTCATCTGATGGTGCGGTAAATTGTTTGGAAGTTTGAAGAGCTTAGCTGGCCTTTAATGTATTTGTTACTGACAGGTAAATTGCAGGTTAAGTGCAAAAGCAGCATTAGCTGAGGAGTCCTGGCTTCCACAAATCTACCTTGGCCTCTAATCTGAATACAAAAGGAAGGAAGGAATTAAATTTGACCCCTCGAATATGCTGTTCACTCAATCCCAGACTTATTTAGTAAGCTCCTTTAAGGTGCTCTCTGTTTGTTCTGGCCTCATCTCAAGCAGGTACAAGAATGCCCACAAAAGAGGACTCTTTACAGGTAGCAGAGTGGATCAAAGCCAGAGCCATTGCTTTGTATGTCCCAACAATGCCAAAGGGCCAGGCTTGAGGCTCTCTTGAAGGACAGTTCATTCAATTTGTTCTCCAAAGCCTATAATAGCATGATAGCTGCTGCAGATCTGCACGCTCCCCAAGCACAGGAGTCCCGTGAGAGCCACCAAGCCTCACGCCAAGCGGTAGATCATTTATGTGCTACATTGATCCTCGAATCAAGCATGATGGAGGTGCTCGTAGCCACGATTCCCTGTCCAGGCAGATTAAATTTGAAGTTTACCATAGAGGGACTTCACAAAAGGGTGTTGCTGAGTAAAGGACACTGTAGTTGAGCCATGGAGATGATACATGGCTTTTAGCTGTACAATTTGGTCTTTTTTTTTTTTTTTTTTTTGAACCTTAGCTGCAAATCCTGGTGTTAACAACTGCAACGTCCTCTATACATTACAAATGAGGGTCTCTAAATATGAAAGGTGAGAAGAAAAGGTCTAGTAGCTGGGGTCAGTCTCCCAGCACATAGATTCATAGATTCATAGATTGGTCCAGGCCGGAAGGGACCTCCAAAGGTCATCTAGTCCGACCTCCCCGCAGTCAGCAGGGACACCCCCAACTAGACCAGGTTGCCCAGGGCCTCGTCGAGCTTCACCTTGAATATCTCAAGGGAAGGGGCCTCAACCACCTCCCTGGGCAATCTGTTCCAGTGTTCCACCACCCTCATGGTAAAGAATTTTTTCCTAATATCCAATCTAAATCTCCCCTTCTCCAGCTTAAAACCATTGCCCCTCGTCCTGTTGCTGCAGGCCTTTGTAAACAGACCCTCCCCAGCCTTCCTGTAGGCCCCCCTCAGGTACTGGAAGGCCGCTATGAGGTCTCCCCGGAGCCTCCTTTTCTCCAAGCTAAACAACCCCAGCTCCCTCAGTCTCTCCTCACAGCAGAGGTGCTCCAGCCCCCTGATCATTTTGGTGGCCCTCCTCTGGACCCGCTCCATCAGGTCCATGTCCTTTCTATATTGAGGGCTCCAGACCTGCACACAGTACTCCAGGTGAGGTCTCACCAGAGCAGAGTAAAGTGGCAGAATCACCTCTCTGGATCTGCTGACAACACTTCTTTTGATGCAGCCCAGGATGTGATTGGCCTTCTGGGCTGCGAGAGCACATTGCCTGCTCATGTCCAGCTTCTCGTCAATCAGCACCCCCAAGTCCCTTTACTCAGGGCTGCTTTCTAATACCTCATCCCCCAGTCTGTATTTATACTGAGGATTGTTTCTTCCCAGGTGCAGAATCCTGCACTTGCTTTTGTTGAACCTCATGAGGTTCTTCTGGGCCCACCTCTCCAGCCTGTCCAGGTCCTCCTGAATGACATCCCGTCCCTCCGGTGTATCGACAACACCACACAGCTTGGTGTCATCTGCAAACTTGCTGATGGTGCTCTCAATCCCTCTGTCTATGTCTTTGATAAAAACGTTAAACAGTACTGGTCCCAGGACAGACCCTTGAGGGACACCACTAGTCACTGCTCTCCATCTGGACTTAAAGCCATTGAGTACCACCCTCTGGGTGCGACCATTCAGCCAATTCCTTATCCACCGAACCGTCCACCCATCAAATCCGTATCCCTCCAATTTGGCAAGTAGAATGTTGTGAGGAACTGTGTCAAAGGCCTTACAGAAGTCCAGATAGATTACATCCATAGGTCGCCCGTTGTCTACTGACCTAGTCACTTTATCATAGAAGGCCACTAGGTTAGTCAGGCAGGACTTGCCCCTAGTAAAGCCATGTTGGCTGTCCTGAATCATCCCCCCGTCCTCCATGTGCCCAAGCATGGCATCCAGAAGGATCTGTTCCATGATCTTCCCAGGCACAGAGGTGAGGCTGACAGGTCAGTAGTTCCCAGGGTCCTCCTTTCTTCCCTTTTTAAAAATGGGTGTGATGTTTCCTTTCTTCCAGTCTGCAGGGACTTCACCTGACTGCCATGACTTTTCGAATATCATGGAAAGTGGTTTTGCAACTTCATCAGCCAGTTCCTTCAGGACTCTGGGATGGATTTCATCAGGTCCCATGGACAGCAATGAAAGATGAAGATTTTATTGACAGCTCCATCAGCGTCTTTGTCTATTACTGATTGCTCGGCTGAAGGGAATCTTCAAAAAGCAACCAGGTGATCTCCCTATATTGTCTCCATATTTCATAGAAAAGGAGAGGCTCTTCCAGAAGGTACTTCAGAACCAGAGTAGACATCTATCCACCAATGTCAATGAGAAATAATTTCTTCATGGTGTTTGATGTCCAGTTCAAACTAATTTCTAGGTTTCCTTGGCAAGCAAGGAGGCTGTTTTGATGAAAGACTGTGGTGACCTGATCCAAGATCATCTTGAAGCATGTGAATATTTCATTAGGGGGGACACTGGTTTAAGGTTAGATGCCAATGAGTCTCACCACCCAAAAACCATCTTCCCCTCATTAATTGCCTAGTAGTGCTACCATTTCCCAAAGGCATTTCAAGAGTCAGCAGTAGTATTTAATGTTCATATTACAAGGCATGTCAGAAGCTCAAATATTTCCTGTGGGCACCACACTGGAGAATCCAGCCCAGGAAGCTGTGGTGCCTCCCCTGGCATGGTGGAGGTTCATGCAGAGGAGGGGCAGATCCCTAAGCAATTTTCTTGGAACAGAGGCTGCAAAGATCTCCCATGTGGGCAGTGGGTCCAGGAAGAGGGGACCAGGGCTGTCCTCTGTGCTGAGATGGGCCTGCTCACCGTTCTTCTTTGGCTTTCAGGAACCCCAGCCACAAGAGGATGACAAGTGCTTTCATGGATGTTTTGAATTAACCAAATTTGGCTTTGTCTCTCTTGTTGTTACCACCTGCTAGCAAACCCCACCACTGCAGAGACCCTTATCTTCCTTGTAGTTTAACCTTTTTCTTCTTCTTTTTTTCCCGCTTTTCTTTGAACAAAGGTATCGTAAGTGATTTGCCAGCTCGGATGATATTTGCTCCAAGTGTGAACTATATGGGCTGTGCAAAGCTGTCTGTTTAATTTTGAAATCCCTGATGAAGCTAAGAAACAAGGCCTGGAACAAAGAAGAAACTGCCACTTTTTGGCAAGAGTGTGCTGATTTACAAAGGGCATCCTTCAATTATTTAAGGAGCAGTCAGCAGTGCCATAACTTTAAGTATGAATCAAGTGGCATGACTGAAAAATTTGTCACAGTGTGTTAGATCAATGGTAATTACCTTACTGACATGAGTACTGTTATTATTTTACAGGGCTGCAAACAGGATCATGGACGTGAGGAAACACAAACTGCACTGTGATCAATACTTTCTGAAATATGGCTCTCCATGGCCCAAAATGGAGTTTTCGAGCCAGGCAAACCATTATAGACTGATTCTCTCTCTCCCTGCCTTTAGATGGATACCCTGAAGTAAAACACAGCAGCAATTGGTCAACTTGTTTCTGGCTTTGAACAGGCAAATAGTCACTTATTATTTTTAAGGACAACTCTGTGCAAATAAAAAGTCTGTGCAGCCAAACTCTGGGTGAAGAGAGGGCTGTGGAGGGGGCGTGGGGAAGCAGGGCTCTGGCTCATGCGGTGTGTGTTGTTTAAAACCTAAGATTAACCTCTCTGCTGCTGCACACATTTAGCATCAAAGGTTTTCAGGTTCTCCCCTACCTCTGATTTCAAAGGGTTTGGAACTCCAGTTGACATCACAGCCAGGATCTACAGGACATGAAAGCTTTCCTGTGTTTCCTCTCTGGACACCAATAAATGTATCGTCGTTTGGGCAAGGTGGTGGGTGCCGTGTCCATTGATGGTTAAAGGGAGTCATGCACTTTGCTGCAGTGTTCGATGAGATGTCTATGGCCAAGCTGGGCATCAAGTGCAAGGCAGACAGTCAGGTGAACAGAGGGCAACAGATGGTGGAGGTAGGATCTTAAGCTATCATCTCTCTTCAGCCAAGGCCCCTAAGGGTTGCATTTCCACTGACTGAAGACACCGCATCTGGCATATCTATGGACATGGACAGCTGTCCGTCATACAAAGTGTGTACAGGATCATCAGTGTACAGCCCCAGGAACATGCTGGATCTCTGGTGCTTTTTTGAGATTGCTTATTAGTATAGTGCACACAGCCTTGCCAACAAACACTTAGATACTCTCCCCAGGCAGCTTCTAGTAGAAGGTATGGACTTTCCAAACCTAGAATGAGAGCTTGCTCAGTTTACACGAAGCAAATGAAGAGTGCTCAACTTGAGACAAAATGGACATACAGAGACTAGACCTAGGATGTTTATCAAGACGACCGGGTGGCTGGGCATAGACCAGCATGAAGCATGCCAGGATGAAGAGGGGGTTAAGTGAGAAGTGGATATGGCAATGGAGCAAGAAAGAAAGGAGGAAGAGATTTGCTTGAGGTATGAAAAATGGATCATTGTTTGTGATGATGGAGAAGAGAGCTTGCTGAAAGGTCAGCTCTGGTAGTGAAACAGGGAGTACTACTTTGGCCATACTGGGCAGGTGGCAGGTGGACCACATACCAAACACTGTGAGTAGATACTACCAGAGAAAGCAGTAAACAACCAAGACCCACCAATGGCAGATTAGAGTTGAAAACATGACCTGAAAATAGCTACTAAGTGAATATAAAGCACTACGTCACCCTGTGAAGACATGGAGGAAGAGAAGGCCAAAAGTGAAGGCCACCAGCAGAATATGGGAATATTGCATTTAACCCAGGGCTTTCAGCTACACACCTCACCCTGAAACCTTAGCACATGGGAATCTGATAACAAATGAAAATTCAATGCTGAGAATTGTCATGCTGCCCAACATCTAAAAGATGATTTATAAGACAATGATAAGTAAGAAAATAAAGAAGGCTACTTGGGAATATCTGAATTTCTGACATTCCTATTCTTTGGCTGCTGTTAGGAAGTCTTGGTCTTTTTAGCTGGAAGGCTAAAACATGTCTTTGGGTTTATTTAGTGCTGTTTTGTCATCTTAGTCTCTCTTGTATGAGTTCCAAAACAACACAAAGAATGAATTGGGTCCAGGAAAGAAAGTTTTATCTCATTAATATTTTATCCCCTTTGTGTGTGTGTGTCTGTTGAGAAGATGAAACAGTTGAATGGCACATGATGCTAGGATATTATCTGATGAGAAATAAATGTTGAGTTGCAGTAGGAAACAGCAAAAATGAGCAGTGCCTCTTGTGAGGTGAATAGTTCAGAAGTGGCTATGTATTATTTTGGAAAGGGTCACAAATTAAGGTGTAAATTCATGTACACCTTAAGTTGTGACCTCATAAAAATGATCAATGGTTAATGGTGCAGATAACAGGATTCATAAGGGAAATTTATTGGCCACTTTTGTGAAATAAATATATTTATACCATACCAGTGGGAAATAAAAACACATCAATAAATCATATAATATCTACAACTATACTAATAGCATGAGTAGCTGTAGGTATAACCAACATTTTTAGACCTGCAGACACCCCCTCTGGCATGGTACAAATATAATACGTTAGCAACAAAATGTACTTCAGTAAGAGACAGCCATGTATATCCCACTTGTGAGTTATCTAGGCAGGCACCCCTCATGAATTATAGTCCCCTCCAAAACATGAGCCATGGAACAGAAAAATAGATACTCCATAACCATATAATACGGGTCAAATACAGAAACGCAGTGGCAGACTGGGCTTGTAATAATAGAATCATAGAATATCTCAAGTTGGAAGGGACCCTTAAGGACCATCGAGTCCAACTCTCATCAAGTCCAACAGAAGAGCCTATCTGGTCAAAGAAAGGTGATCCCTGCACGCTCTAAGCAGGAGCAGATCTAGCACCACTCATTTCACTGCTGAGTTTGCATTGGTTGTTGTTTTCAGCTGACTACCAGCTAAGATAAAATTCAAGGTAGGATCTTGCATGGTGTCCTACAAAAACATGTCCTGGACTCTGTACTCTGCTGGGGTGCGATAAGGTGGAAGTTCATTTTTCCTGGGAGTCCTCAGGCAATTTTCCCATGTCCTAAGGAGCTGCAAGGTTTCCCTGGCCCTGTCTTTGGCTTTGTCAGGGTCTCCCAACAGTGAGGTTCCCATCACAGGAATGAATCTCAGCTTTCCCAGCTGACTGCACTCACAAGCCCAAAGCACTGAATTCGCATTAAAGACCAACAAGGGCAGGTCACATAGTCAAGCCTCCTACATAAAACCTGTTCTCTGGTTTCAGGCTGGGAGTGCAATGTCCTCACAGCAGATCTACAGAGTCTTCACAAGGTTCCCACCTCAATTTTAAGCTCCTGAAACTCAGTTGACCCTTGTTTTGGCATAGCTTGCTGGTTTGCACCAGGCGCTAGGCTCTGAGCTGGCTGGGGGCCTGCTGTATGGGTATAAAAGTCATTCTGCTGCTGGGCTGGGGTGGACATTTGGGTACAGCAATCTCCAACCATCCCAGCAAGGCTCAGCCAGGAGGTAAACAAGTGCAATTCCATGGGGTTCTTGCAAAGGCACCTCCTAATCCAAACTCCATTGAAATCCGTGAAAAAAAAAATGTATTGTCTTCAGCAGACCCTGGAACAGACCCATGTGGAGAGCTCAGGTCTCTGGTGCCACATTGTTATATCTCTCCCCAGCACCAAATTCACTTGGAATCAGATCAAATCAAACACTTTTTGTAGCTATCTGCATTTTTCAGTGAATATCAACTTTGGCCATGGTGGTGATAAATTCATGCTCTAATGTGACGTGTAGCAGTATGCTGCATTGGCAGGGTGGAGAGATATAGAATAAAAGAAAGCAAATATAGCCTAAATTGTTGGGTTTGTGTGAGTTTGGGAGGCCATTATTCAAACACCAGCATGCTTGACTTTATGAAGGAAAAAAAAAGACTCCTACTAGCAGAAAATAATAAATTGTCCTTGTGTTTTTTACGTATTTTCAGCTAAGCTGCCTCCTTTAAAAAAAGTAGTTATGAATTTGCTTTCCAAATGTATTTTTCATTGTGTATTTTATCATCTTTAGTCCAATAAAATTTTCTTTAGAAACAACACATTATTGTGTCAGAAGGGGAGGAGGGTAAGAATACACCAGGGAGCCTTTTAAAAATGTTTAAGTATTAATTTATTTCATGATGAATTTTCCACTGTCATTTTCTTAATAGCATGCACATGAAATAATCATGTCTTAAAATGCTCCGTAATTGAAGGACATTTTCATTTCCTGATTACTGAGGGAATCCTGCTTTGAACCTTTATGACTTAGGGATGTAAGCACCAGGCTTTCTTCTTTTTTTTTCTGTCGTCTTTTAATTTATGTATTTCTTCCCTCTGCTAGTCTGTTGGAACAATTTCATTCAGTGATAATTTTCACACCCACGGACCTTTCGTTTTGGATGAGAGCAAATCCTGGTATGTCCCTCACTGATGCAGAGCGAGGACACTGTAGGAGCTGCAGGTCTGACTGATTCTATTTTGGTTTACAGGGGATTTTGAGGTCACGTATAGGCAGGCTGGTAACAGGGACAGCTTCAATGGCTGGGTTTTGGCTGAAGCAGGCAAAAGCTCTGCCTTGTCCTGATGGGATCTCTGTGGTCACCCACCTGCTGAGTCCCATGGGAAACCCCATGGGGTTATGGACATCGGCGTCTGGCTCAGGAGGCAGAGCCAGGTCAGAGCCCTTTTTCCCAGATTATTTTGTCTCTCTGTTGCCCAAGCTCCCACACCGACAGGGTGAGCTGATGGCTGGGCTGATCATCTGGGTGCAGGGTATACCAATGGAGATATACACTGGCCCATGTGGGTCTCAGCTAGCCCCCAGCACACCCATGGAGCTGAAGACAAGAGCCACCGAGATGCTCTGACCTGAAAATGCTGAACACGACCCCCTGTACCCTGTCCCACCCCTCCTTCCCAGAGGCTAAGGGCCAAACCCAGCTCCTGAGAGCTTCTTTTCACCCACAGCTCACCCAGGCTTTGGGGCCTGTGCGAAAAGGGGTGACCATCATGACTCCAGAGAAGGGAAACTGAGGCACAAGAATGGGACTGACTTGTCCCCACTCACCCACCAGCCAACAGCAGAACTGGACTTAACATGTCTGGTGGGAGATTTTGCATACCCATAGTTTAGGGGTTTTCACCAGCCAGATCTCTTCTTGTCTCAGGGCTCAGCTTCCATCCCCATCGAGCTCCCTGCACCCCGAATTCATCTCTCCTCCCTCTCCCCTCACACCAGCGGGAGAGGAGGAAAGACGGGGGGCTGGGGGAGGCAGGGGAAGCACCGCTTGCTGGGAAGAAAAGGAAGATTTATTAGTGTTTATCCAGAAATACCAGCTAGCCTGCTGCTGATCCAACTGAGCCCAGCAGGCTGCAGATTGGGGATTTGCACCGAGCCCGTTCTGCACCAGGCCATCCATCACGCCCGGGCGGAGCGGGCGCCCCGGGGGGCCGGTGGGGGACGGGGGTGCACGGAGGCGGGGGTGCCGCCGGCCCCGGTCCCCCCGGCTCGCACCCCGCCAGCATCCTGGGCTGCTGCCTCCCGCCTCCCTCTCCCTCGCTCCCCATCTCCGGCTGGCTCCGGACCGCGCCGCACAATCATTTTTCTCTCTTGGACTCGCTGAAGCAAGCGAGACATGTCAGTGCCTGATGAAACCCCATTTTCACTGATTAGCTCCCTTAAAAATATTTCATTTATCAGTGCCAAGATTTAAGTACTTCCCACTTGCAGGCAGCCAAGTGTGTCTTGTTGACTATGTAGCACGTCCATTTACATCGGCACTGACAATGTTACAGCAAGTGCTAATGTCCCCTCGCCCCCCGCACCCCCCCCCCCCCCCGCCTCCCCCCGCAGCATCTCCGGGCTGGCAAAGCTTAGACCTGTTTTATTGCAGACCTGTCCTCCTCATCTGCGGGGAAGAAGAGAAAACGAGGAGGGAGGGAAGAAGAGGGGGGCTGGATAAAAAGACACCTCTGATGTGCGTCTCTCTTTTTCTACAGGAGTCATTTGCAAAGTCATAAATTTCAATTTCCTCCTCCCCCGTTCTATTATTACCTGGGCCTCAAACAAGTTTTACACTCATTTATTCCCAAATAGAAATGCAATTTCCTCGGCAAATGATACCTAGCTAGAACTCCATTTATGTTCCACCAAGAAGACGTATTTTCTTCTTCTTTATATTTTTCCCCTTCTTTCTTTCTTTTAACACCTTCATTTACATCTCACCCCTTGGGATGGTCCCCCTCCTGCTCCCGTCCCCTCCCTCAAGGGCACATAAAGGAGATAAGACATTTCACTTTCTTTCCCAACATCTCACCTAAGGTTTCCAGTGTTCAGGAGCTGCCAGGCTGAAGGAGGGGATTTAGGGCATATGTTTTTGTTTGTGAATGACAAAAAAAGGTGGAATTTGGGAGAAATAAATAGAATCAAGGCCAGCTGTGTTTCCCAGGGTTGCTGGTAGAGCAAATATCTTTTGGAGCCCCACCTTGGATGGGAGGCAGCATTTACATCAGGACATTACCTAAGCATTCACACCTACCGCCAAAATCCAGTAAGAACAATGACAATGGGAAAACAGTGATCACACCACGGAAATGAGAAAGTTCAGTGTGTTGGGAAAATTTAGCAAGATGGGGGCAAGTGGGTGGATGTACAAAAGACATATAGTTTCTGGGAACCAGTCCACCTGCTGGAGTAGGTTGGGTTTCAGATTGCTTTTTGATCTAGCTGAAGTTGTTTAAGTATAGGTCAATAGAAATGCAAAAAATAAAATAAAATAAATAAAATAAATAAATAAATAAAAAGCAATACCATGGTTGCAAATGGAGAAAAGGTTCATCTCCGATAGATACAGCTCCTTCTTTTGTTTACTTTGGGCCATGTTTTTATAGCAATAATCATGGGCCAGAGCAGAAGTCACACAAGTGTTGGAAGCTGGTGGTTGAAATATTCAGGGGAATTGTCTGATCCCAGAAGGAAAAGCAGGTGATGAGGGTCCTACAGTGTAGCCGAGAGTAGTCGCTGTGTGTCTTTGTTGCCTGCGGGTCCTCAGGCAGCTCCTGTGAACTGGGCTGTTAAAGTCAGCTCTTGAAGGAAGAGTTGCCTCTTGTAACTTTAGGAGAACAAACACAGACCTGTAAAATAGGGTGGGCTTAAAGAAAATATTGCCTGTGGGACTAAGGAGCTGGACACAAATGGTAGGAACGAGAGAGCGGAAGAGTCTCCTGTGAACACTGTAACTGGGCCTCTGCTGTGGACATCAAGCTCTTGGGCAGGATCTTATGCTGGAGGGTCTAGGCCTGTCTTGCTAAAAGAAGGAAGATTTCTGTCTCCAGAGTGTCATCTCCATGACGTCTTTGGGACTTCAGGGGTTCATGTCTGGAGGGATTATTCAAGATCTTGTTAGAGTCCAGATCCCAGACTGGAGATCTCTTTGTTTCTCTCTGTTAATAGATATGGGAGTCCAGCAGACTACCTTGAACAACCCACATCACCTGCGTGGGGTGTCTTAGGGGTTGCAGCATCCAGCTTGGGAGATGTTCTGGACCTTCATGCAACATGTGACAGTTGCCTAACTTCACCCTGTGGCAATCGGCTCCCAGGCTTGACTGAGATGCTCGTTACACGGATTTTGGAGTTGGAGTCACTCCACTGATGTCAGGACATTACCCTGGAGTTATGCCAGCACAAACAAGGGCCAGATCTGGCTTATTCAGAATGACTTGCTGAGGAAGTCTGATTTTCCTGCTAGTGCCAAGGTGGTGGCTTGGCTGTGAATTCGCCTTTGGCTCTCTCTCTGCTTTCTGCTACCCACCAGCTCAGCAAACTCACACAAGAGCAAAACTTGTTTACCAAAGACCTTCTGGAACAAGTCTTATTCAGCTTTTACTTTTCTTCTATTCATCCCTCATTTTGCACACTGCTGAAAGCAAGCACAAGAAATACCCAGGCTGAGATCCCACCACACTGACATTTTAATTGATTGGGCAAGACCTAAATCCCAGTGCCACTGTTCGTAGAAGCACTAGATACATATTCTTTAGGAAATGAATAAAGAAAATCAGCCATCCTTTAACTTCCCTTCTCCAGCACTAGATTTCCCATCCCAAGATTAAGAGCCTAGGAAATATTAAAGGCTAAATGCCAAGGAGATTCCTTTCACTGCCTCATTGGCGATCTGACATTTCTGCCGAAAACAGAGTGCTCTCATAGAAGAGAACAGAAAATGCCCAAGCCAACACAGCAGGAGTCTGAAAACCAATATAGTCTTATGGCTTTTGGCATGTCGCAAGTGACATAGTCAGCCACTTCCCTAATACAGGATAATATTGCTCTATCTGCAAGAACGTACGGGGGAAACATTGCACTTAGCACTGAATTGGCTTCATGCTGGCTCAGCATAGAGAGATAAATCTGTACGGGGGGATCTCAGCCTCAGGTGCTGTAAAGGGGCTCAGGGGACATGAGGATTTCACTGTGGAGAAGACCTTCAGCTTTTAAGAGAGGAAGCTGCCCTTGCTGCATTCATGGGTCTCCGTGCAAGTGTTATGTGGAGTGTTGGTGGAGAAGGCAATAAGAGAAGGTGAGGATTGCAGGTAGAGGTAACATCTTTTATTATACAAATTGTAACTTCATCTGCCTGTGAAGGTGTTGGTTTCTCCAGCAATCTCAGCTGAGCTCAGAAATGGGCTGTCCTCATTCTGCAAGCTGGTATCATTTGACTTTTCTGTGATTTGTTCAAATTTTCTGCATGGGAGTTGCCTGTGAAGGATTAAACAGCTTCAAGCCAACTGGAAGGGGGAATAAACAGGCAGGACAAAGGTGCACTGGATATGCTTCTCTGCACCTGCCTGCAGGACACTGACCCAGACAAAAGTCCTTGTGGGAAGTTCTGGAGCTAATCTTCAGGAGTAAGATTTCCTCATGTAGGGCACAACCCTGGGACTCGCCTCGTACCCAGCAGCCGAAAAAGGGAGCAGGAGAATGGGGCCACACCTCAGCTTGGACCTGTGCACCAGAGGCCAGGCACAGGCAAGGTGTCTCTTGCTTCAGGCAATGTAAAAGACATTTGGTTAGTGCAATAGCCCATGCTTGTCTTCTGGTGCAACTGGTTCAATCTTTTCTTTGGAAATGGCCAAGCAGGTGATGTTTGTTAGCAAAACCCACTTCAGAAAAACATTGAGCATGCTGAGCTCCTGCTTTGACTCCTTCATTCATCAGTGACTCTGTTGCACACAACACAATAAGCCTGGCAGATATTGTGCAAATAAATACGACAATTGCAGATACTGAACTAGACCGTGTTGGCCATGCACTGCGTGGGCAGCCTGCGTATCTCTGCTATGAGACCGATTCATTCATCTAACAAAAAATATCAAAACCAACAGCAAAACCCAAATCCATCAGCCCCATCATTACCACTAGCCCTACCTTGAATTTGAAATATTTTAGAAGACACAAAGCAATGACTCTCTTTCCACTTGACTCCTAACCCTGCACCAGCCTCCACCAGATGAGCATGGTCTTGGTTTGTCTGTCACTTCCCCACTTCTGATGTCCCTTTTGATGGTGTAACCATCACACTGATGTGCAGAGATTGCTGGTAGAGCAAAAGGCAGCAGTGCTGCTGAAAGAAAATCAGAGTGAGTTTAGCTCTCAGCTGCTCTCCTCAGCATCTTCTTCAGCAGTCGGGACACAGCATCCTGCAGGCAAAGCCACGCATATCTCCTAAATAACCCATTAGCAACATGCAGCAGTGTGCTGGGCCAGCACACAGAGGATTTGGGGCTACCATCAGAGGCACAGGGACTGTAGGGGTAGGGAAGGTCCCCGACATTTGTATGGGAAGAGACAGAGGAGGAGGCTCCATCTCTTCTGTCACTCGCAGAACCACCAGCTTTGCAGCCTGTAAGGGAGGAGGTTGGTAGCTTTAATGTAGTTTTGCACCTATTAGCTTGTCCACTTATTTTCAAACTCCCCTAGAAGTCATGATGTTTACTGTGACACATTTATTTACTAAGCTAGTAACCACAAAAATGAGCTGTGTGGCAGCTCCACTGAGCACAATGCTAATAATTAACAGGGCAGTCCAGATTGTGAAATAGAGGTGAAGAGAATGGATTTTGTCAGATATTAAACTTGACCACAGATGGAGGTGGTTATTTTATTAGTAAGCTCTGAAGGGGAAATGCCATGCACCCACATTTACGCTGCTATAACACTTCTGGCTTTAGCTTCTATGAATTTCATTTTTCGTCTGTAGATCTGAAAGGGCTTTACAAAGCAATCACACCGAGGAGCAGAAACCAGGTTGCTTAACTCCTAGATCGACACGCAATCTGTTGAACCACATTTGTCAAACACTTCAGCCTTGTTGTCTTTCTTGGCTGCACAGGACAGTCCAAATCACAGGTAAAATGCTAAGATTTTGCACTGAGAGATTCATTTGCTCTGGGTCTTGGAGGCTTTGGTGAAATATTTAGATAAGCAGATGGAGGGAAGGTTTGGAAAACCTGTATATTAGGCAGTGTTTGTAATACTCACAAACATACAGAATTTGGCTTGTCTTAGCCAGCAGTAGGAGTTCAGCAGACACGGTACTTAGAGACACACACTTAGAGACAACCAGCTGATAGGAAGGTCTACAATGAGTTAGGTGAAGTCTGAGATCCCAGCGATACTGAGTATCATTGTTGAAGTGCCCAATAGATTGCGAGTGAGCAGGATTTACAGCAGACACCCAAGAGTGTCTCCTAGATGTCCCTTGAGACCACTGTAGTGAGGCAGACTGGGACCCTCCACCTACTTTCGGTGCTCCTCAGCAGCACATCGGCATTGCACATCTCATTGAACTATGGCCAAAGTAAAGAGCTACTGATATAGATGAAGTTGATACTGGTAAACCTGATTTTAGGCTTATTCTTCCACCTCATGGAGAAGGCCTTCTCAGAGGTACCTACCATAGGGAAAAATGAGATGCCTCCCCTTACGTAAAAGTGGACAGAGGGCAATGGATGGATGGACGGACAGATGCAGCAAATTCAAGCATTCATGCCTCTTCATGCTTCCCAGCCTGTGGACCCAAACCAGTGAGTCATCTCCCAGCCCTTCTTGTCCCACTGCAGTCTTACCAGCTGTGGAGAACTTCAGACTGTGTTTCTGGTGCTTCCTGAACTATGTGTTTTCCACAGGAAATAGGTGGAGTCAAAGGTGGGTAGGAAGAACATGAAGTATAAGCCAGGGCTGCACTAACAGAGAAGTCTCAGAAGGAAGATTTCTGCTTTCACAACCTTGAAGCAAGGTCATGGCTTTGAGAGTGACCAAAACAGCCCCAACCAGAGACAGGAAGCTGGCTCAAATAAAAAGCCTCTAAGACGTAGTGGCTGGCAGTGACATCAGCTCCACATCCCCCTCCAGCCAAGCCCATCTCCCTGCCGGAGGGTTGCACTGCTTACTACTGAGTTGGTTTTCCTCCTTGTCAGGTGGATGGATGTTTGCCTCCAGGCAGTAGGCTAATTTCTGGTGTTGTTTGTGACTCTGCCAAGGTTAAATCCAAACTTCTTAGAGAGATGAGACTAAAGGAATACAAGCCTAGTGTATGAACCCATGAAAATCAACAGGAGATTCTATCAAGCTCTGGATCCTAGTCCTGTGGGAAGGGGGAAGAAAACATGAGTCATGTGACATTTGTAGGATGTTAAGGGAATGGCAAAGAAGCATCTTCTGGTGTTTCCCAGGAAGGTGGTCTAACCACCAGACTAGAGGGTCATACGTTTGTTCCTCCTCCACTCTACGTTCTCCACTCCTAATCCCTCCTGAAATACCTGAAACACCAGTTCTGATTCTAATGATTAAATAGACCTATTTCCCATGAGTGCTCCAACCTCACAAAGGCATGATGCAACCACCAAAAGTGTGAGTCCCTCTGTCATGTACATACATGGCTTCACAGTCACCTTTGGAACAAAAGGAGCAGGTATTGGTCTTCTCAACAGGCTTTTGGGATGAAAAGAGGAGCCCCAGAGCCCAGGATGAGTTTGGGGCTGCTGTGATCTGGCCTTTGAGAGGGACACTGACACCAATGAGACACTGGACTTGGGCATTACAGTGCTTAACTTTTCAGTGTCTCCCCTTCGTGCTGCATTCAACCTTCTCATCTCTCCCTGGACTGCATTTGTAGGGCAACCACATCCCTGCCCTTGCCCCCTGCTGCTTATTCAGCTTGGAAAGACCGTGAGGTCTGTCTGTCTCTGGCGGTGACCCCACTTTCAGATGGACGGTGGGCAAGAGACCTGATGCTTGCTTTCCACCCACACCATCAGCCCAGAGAGGCATGGGCATGGCTGATCTTGGGGTGACCGCTGATGGACTGCAGTACTTGCACCTCAGTCAGTGCCCAATTTATTTAGGCCGAAGGGACACGTTTGGGTCCTAGCTCAGCTCTCCTCTCTTCAGATCACCCTGCAGCTCCAGATGAAGCAGCTGTTTGATGCAGACCTTAGGGTTTGCCATGCTGATGGAGGATGAGTCTGGTCTTCAGAGCAAGACGCGAATATGTGTCTGTCCAGCCTCCAAGCACAAAGAGGCCTCCAGACGCTAAGACAAAAGGCATGTCATTAATATGGCAGGTGACAACACTGGGAGATCCCAAGCTATCCCATGTGAAAATTGCAGAGTAGGTGCCCATGGCAAGGAAGTTAAAATAAGGTTGGATGGAGCCCTTGAAAATGATGAGAACTGAGATTTAGCTAATCTCCACTAAATCCCTGTGGGATCTGGGAGGCTGTTATTTTCTTACTTTTTTTTTTTTTCTTTCTTTAAGCTTAAAAACAAAAATAAATGCTTTCTCTTCTTTTGCTCCCCCTCCTCCTGAAATCCATAATGCTATAATTAAAATGTCATAGTGAGACTACTCAATATTTATCAACAGTCGGATGCTGGCAGGTACAGTTTGGGATCCAGAACCAAAGCTAGCATAAACTGGTAGAGCTAATGGGGGTTACCTAATTTACACTAGGAAACAATTTGGCCTGAGGTTTCACATTTTCTTGTCCATCCCTGAATATATAAAGGCTGGTTCAAAACTGTATTTTCAAGAAGTTTCCTGTGAGTATTAATTTGAACAAGAGCAATCAAAAATCCCTGATACGGCTGCATAGCTGCAGTTTCCCTCTGTAGGAGGGAAGTGCAGTTTCATTTGCAGCATCTGCCCTTTTAAACGAAGGAATAATACTTGTCTTCATTTGTTTTATTTATCTTATTGCTGTTGTCAACCAATACTTGCAGATTGTGGCTCAGTATTTATTGTTCACCCAACCATTCCACTTAGGCAAAATGCCTCTTAATATGCTCCATAAAGAAACTTTACCCATTTGGCTCATGGTGCTGTTAATTTGCATATCATTACCATCTCATTAGATTTATGGCTCTGACCGAATACTTCCACCACCCTGTTACTCTATGCTGGAAATCTACAGGCTTTTGTTAATGCTCTGTATCTCTGAAATGCCTCTTTTCTTTCTGTTCCATTTTCCTTTATTTATTTTTTTGTGTGTGCAGAAAAAGTATAGTCAAGGCTGAGAAAGTCAGGACTGCATGGTCACAGGGACAATAAAGAGACATAAAAGAGTCAGAAAGACAGACAAAAATACATGTCTGATGATGGTGTGTGGCCCCTTTGAGTTACAAATTAGGAAAGCATCAGCCACACGCAATCTTAATCTCCAGGCCCTCATTTTCCTTTGGGGCTCAATCCTTCTTCCAGTGAGGGACCACGCCAAAGGTAATATTTTTGGCTCAGGTAGCCTTTAAAAAAATAATAATACAACAGATCAGTGACTGCAATCTCAAAGCAAACATGTTCATGCCAGCCAAGCTTGGCAGCCAATATTCCCACTAGTGAACAGGTGCTCTTATTTAAAATATTTGTAGTCATTTAATTCTTTGTGTCTCTGGTGATCACGTACAAGTGATTCACACTGCACAGTCTGTCCCTGAAGAGCCTGTGATGATTGTAATTCAAACAGTTCTATTACCTTTTAGCTTTCCAAATGTAATTATAATCCAATTAATTAGGTACTCTCGGTTGATTCTGGGTTTCTTCCTCCAATCTCAGCCTATTGCCATATGAAACTAATGGCTGTGAGTCCTTAAGATCATTCACTATTAGTGTGCATTCTTCAGTAGAGGTTAATAAAGTCAGGCATGTATTTGGTAGTCAGCACAAGGAAGCCATCCTAGCATTTTTTTTCATTCAAACAAATTTTGCATCTCATTTTGACTTTCTGTGATTTGATTTCACTCTCTTTTCTGTGCGAAACACTTTTCTCAGGAGTCATAATGGGTTAAGAAGAAAGAAAGTAAAAAAAAGGCTGTTCCATTATGCTGCATCAGTTGCTTAACGAAACAGGCTCTGTCCCCATTAACTATGCCTCAAAGACAAAACAGCTCCAAGCTCCGCTAGAAGAGCAGCGTGTGTAATATCAGGTGAGGGCACAGCAAGGCAGTAGGTGGCTTCCACTGTAGCTAGAAGGAAAGAATAAGCCCTCGTCCCACCTGGGGAGGTGACCCAATTAAGTAACAGGGAGGTAAAAAAAGTGGTAAAGGAAAAAGTATAGAAAAAAAGGTATTAAAAACTTTCTTTCCTTCCTTTGCTTTCTCTGTGAAAGCTTTGAGGCATCCTTGAAAAAACCCAGGATAAACCCACCCTGAAGCTCCAGGACTGGTATTTCTACAGCCATGAGGAGGTAACCTTACTTCTCAAAAGCAGGATGGTCACAAGCACCCACTGTCAGACACAGAGGGTGACCTGATTAAGCTCCCTCCAGGCCCCTCATCTCACCAGGTCCTGGCCAGGTTTAGCAAACACCTCAGTCAACAACTCCAGGTGCTGCAGAACGCCCCTGGCAGCTCACAGAACCACCGTTCAGCCAGAGCACAGGACAAGCAGGGTGTCTGCATGAAGCCATCTCTCCATGGGCTGTCAGGGGCTAATCCTGCAGCTAGATGCATAACTGTAAACTTCTCCAGCCTCACCAAAGTGTCTGCAGTCTCTGGGCCCCTGGGAATGAGTCATCTTGCAGCATTCATGCATAAATTGTGTGTGAATATGAACGGAGGAGCCACGTATCAGAGCAGCTCTACCTGTGACATTGGCCAGGTCACTTTACCCCTGAAGCTGTGATCCACCTTCTCTGTTATCAGTTCTTCTTGTTAGATGTGGAAAATTACCAGCACTGTGGGGCTCTATTTGTTACCTGAAATTTCTGAAGACTGCAAACCGGAAGTTAGGAACATTATAATGCTCTGGTTTTATTGAGAGCTCTCATTAAGATCACTTTAATCATAACACATCACGCACTGACCTCCATCCAGTCACAACCTCTGGCCACATCAGGTTTCTAACTGAGAAGGGTTGGTCCTGGATTAAAGTCATGGACATATTCTGTGCTGTAGCTGTCTGTGTGAGAATAGTCATACACCTGAAGATGGGAAACTTGATCATAAATCAGACTATGAGGAGCAGAGGAAGTAATTTCCAAGCAAAACACTACAAAGTCCTCCTCTTCTCTTCTCTTCTCTTCTCTTCTCTTCTCTTCTCTTCTCTTCTCTTCTCTTCTCTTCTCTTCTCTTCTCTTCTCTTCTCTTCTCTTCTCTTCTTCAAAATGCTGTGGAAAAGACCTTTAAAAAGTGGGCGGAGGAGGAGGGCAGCAATAGATAGCTCTGAGGTACATTTCAATCTGCATGGTTCAGGAAGGAAGGAATTTTCAATCTCCTCTCTATCATTTTCGATATCATTAATCCTGAACACTCCATTTTCCATGCTCGCCCGCCCAGGCCCGGAGAGTGAGCGACACATAAAGTGACACATATTCATCACTTGGCATTCAGCGCCGTGAAGGCTGTAATATAATATTAGTGTTGTGTTATCACTGTGTCTCTCTCGCCAGCCTCGGCTGCGGCGATGGTAGATGACATGAATCGATCACCTGTGACATTTTTGATTTGGTGTCACTTTCCCCATTTCTGCCATTTGTTTTGGCAGTTAAGAGGTAATTGTGTGACATTAGCATGGAAAGACTCACTTTCCCGACCCCTCTTCCCAAGTAGGAAGAAGGGGATGAATCTCTTTTGTCTTGTTCTGTGGGTTCAGAGAGGCTTGCAAGAGACGTGGTATTTGCTGCAATCTCATTCCCGGGTGGCTCCGTACCCTTCCCTAAAGCCAGCGGGGGTTGCGATGTCTGAGCCAGGGACATTCTCCTGCGGGATGCTCCAGACCCACTCTCCTGAAGTGGGGACGTAGTGGGAGAAGACCAACAAGCTGTGGGTCCCTGCTCTGCCAGAGGTTTCCCCAGGTGACTTTGGGTGTGTCACTGAGTCCTCACTGGGGCTGAGACACCAGTTCCCAGGCAGCCACCACTCAGCGAAGTAGCGCTGAGAGGATCCCCATTCAGGTCAGGGCCAGGAGCTTTGGGCACCTCTTTGCTCAGCTGGAATCACAGGACCTCATTCCTCCACCTACAGACCTGTCCCATACAAGTGACTAAAACCAGTAGTAATCGAGGGAGGTAAACTCAATTAACTTGCACTGCAGCCCTGGAATAATTTCAGCAACTGGCTGGGCCCCACCCTACACAGAAACCTGATTCTCACTTTTTTTCTGAGCAATGCTTATCTTGGGTCTGATTTGCTTCCACAGTATTTCAGTGTACAGTGTGGACATAAATGGGTATAAAGAAGACAAGAGGTTGCTCCAGAGTTATGAAATACCAGCACCTATCACAGGGGTCATAAAACCCCAGTAACCAGATGTCCCAGGTGGGCTGGGACAATCCTGTAATGCAGGGAAGCTGCATATCCACAGAAATGTGCAAGGTGCAATCCATCCCAGACTTTTTGAAGGATAAAGGGTTTTTGTGCTTTTACCTCAAAGCTTGGCCTTTGCCTAACATGCAACCAATTAAAAATAAAATCTTCAGTGCAGGACCTGCAGAGGTATGTGTCTCCAACACCAACATACCTTGGTCATCCCAACATCAGCCACCTTGTCATACACACTCAGCTATGGGACGTCAATCACGAGTTTCTGAAATGCCATAAAGGTGTCAAGCAAAGATAAAAAATAAAACCCCAAAGCATCAGAATCCTAGGAATGGACCCTGAAAACTGAAATACACTGTGGTTGTCCCTCCAGCTTTTGGTCAACAAGGTAGCAGCTGGAGTCAGTGGTATGTGAGGGACCACGCAATGGGGTGGCAATGGGAGACTTTGCTTTGGCATCTGGAGCTTTTTCTCAGCTCTTTTCATTGCACTGTAGGGAAGAACCATACCTTGGTGCCCAATCAACTGGGCTGGACTCACAGCGGCACCCTTACACCAAGCATTTTCAGCAGTTAATGGATTGCACCAAATCTTTAAATCTTGCATCAGCGGAAACCGCATGGACAGATGTCACAACGGCAGCCACTAAAACAGCAGGGATCTCTGCATCTTGTCACAGAAGATAAGGTGGATGTTAATACCCACACACTCAACTTCACACCAGGGACCTTTCGTTAATTTACGAAATGTTCTCCCTGTAGGGAGAATTTTTTCTAATTGTCCACTGGGAGCTTTCCTATAACTTCTGCTAAAGCAGCTTGTACCAGCCACCACTGGGGACAAAAACCTCTTCAGAACCAGCTGATCTGCTCCCAGATGATGACTTTACGCTGCCGTGCTCCCTGTGCCGTCGGTCCCTGACTGCTCTCAGGGGCAAATCGGGACCGGATCATGGCAATTTCACAAGCGGCCGCTCTTCAACTGCAGTGGGGGATGTGCTCCCCTGATGGCCATCGCTGCACAGGGTGCCCTGTGCAAGGGGGCAAAGGCTGGAGGACATCAACTCTTGGGGAATCCCTCTGGCTGGTCCCCCCCCCCGCTGGGCTCTCACGATAACCCCCACTCTCCGGCAGTGCCTTCTGCCAGCTGGACCCGTTAACCCAGTCAGGAGACAAATTGTTCCCCGTGTCAATTTTCCATTTAAAATGCAAACTAGATTTGACAGAGTAAACTGAATAAAGATTTGGATCGGATAATCCAGTAAAAGCTAATTACTAAAACAAAATGAGACACTGAGACACAATCTCCCTCCTCCCCTCTCTAACGAGGTTCATTTGATGAGTTCTCTGCCTCGAGTATTAGCACTTTCTATCAAGAAACACAAGCTATTAACTCCTTTTAACAATTTATGATGTTCAATAAACTGATTAGGAGCCCATGGTACATAATTTAAAACCATTTGGATGTCCTATGGCCATTAAAGAGAAAGCAATGAGTCTGAACAACCCTGCTAATTATAGGTCTTGATGACTCCTGATTAGAAATCCTAATTAGGTGTCCTAACTAAATCTTTTCTTGTTTTTAAATTTATTGTCTTCATCTCCTCACCTTGTTTATGAGATGATTTTAGGAAAGTTAAAACCAGACCTTCCCTAAACTAAAAATTCATGAGCCAAATGGAATAAGGTTCACAGCATCAGCAATAAAAATGTCTTAACACAAGCTACCAAATACTCTGAGTTTTATTTTATTCTGAAGTCTAAGACTAGTTACAGATTTTGGCAGGTCAACTTTCTTTCATCTCTCTTTTATTCCCCAATTTATTGCATATCATGGAAAATCCCCCAATAGTGAAATTTCAAAAGTTGCTTTTTACCCCCACCTCATTTTTCATCCAAACTTGAAGCTTCCCTAGAATTTTTAAATAAAAAATAAATTACAGTAAAAATTTCTGATCCCCAGTATTGGTTCAAGTGACAAACACCTTCTGATTTCTTCTTTTTAGTTCCTTGAAATTTTATACTTTATATGCTATTTTTACGAATCTACTTTTTTTCTTATTAATGCTTTTAGTAAGTTTCAAATAATAAAATTATTTGGAAAAAAAAAGATCAAAGGTGTGTTTCTGATGTGAAAAATTAAGGAATAACAGCAATCTGAAACTGGTAGCTCAGTTTTCATGTCCAGCAACTGAGCACATTTTTTGAGTGCAACAGGGTGATGTGCAGGGAAGGAGGTACAAGTGGAAAGATGAGCTTGGATGAACAGAGATATAATGTGGAAGGATGCCCTAACAGCAGTTAAAAAATGGTTTTGTTCTTCCCCAAAGTCCTGTTGCAATCTGTTTTTCCAGGATCCTCGTGGTATGGGTCTGGGCAAACAGAAGGGTTGTGCCACCAAGAAGGGAAAGGCAGAGAACCCAACCTGTTTTGGAAACGTTCATTAATGATTAATCCTCCTCCCTCCTAAAAGTCTGTCCTTCATTTCTGCTCTAAATTAATTTGCTTCATCTTCTAGCCATTGGGTTTTGTTCAGCTTTTGTCTGCTAGATTAAAAAGCTGTCTGCTACCAGAGCTGTTTCCTGGGAAGGTATTTATAGATGAAAATCAAGTCACCATTTAACCTTCTCTTTGTTAACTCAAATAGATGAGCTTAATCTAGCCTCACCCAGGAGCACTTTTATGCAATAGCAGAATGATGGGTATGGGTCATGCTATTTTCCTCAGCTTTCAAGAACTGATCTGTCCAGAGGCTTTCCCTAAAATCCCAAACTATGGACCATGAAAGTTAAAGTAACAGGGACACCAATGGTTTTCCAACAACCAGAAAACACCGAGGGCACATCAACACTGACAGCAAACCAGGGAGTTGGATCTCAGTCCCATTTCCATGCATGATCCTCATCCATCTTGTGCAAACACAGCATGGGAACAGGGATGGGTTTAGCCCATCTTGCTGGGGTGGAGAAGCCCGAATTTAGCACATCTGAGGTGCTCTTGATCAGGTGGTCTGGAGAAACTAAACCAAGAAAGGCCTTGGCACCTAACAGCCCAGTGCCCAAGGAGATATCCTGTCCTCAGCTCCTAAAGCAATACTGAAGCTTTATATGGTTTGATAAATATTGGACAACAGGACAACAAACATGAGATGGCAGCTTAGCTAGACTGGTCATATTCTTTAATTTCTGGGAAGCAATCTGTTGATTGCAGGCACAGATAGATACAAATGTTCATGGACAGACATTACAGAACTCTTTTCGGTATAAATATGACAGCCTTATAGAAAATCATAGATACTTCCTCTGTGAAAACTGTTGACTGATCAATAATTTTTGCAGTTACTGAAAATTTTGTGCTTACATTTGCTATTTTTAAGCAATTGACAGCTGACAAAGAAGCAAAAGTTTTTACTGTAAGAATAAAAATAAAAAGGGGGGAAGTATTTGGGGTTTGAAAAGAAAAAAAAAAAAAAAGGAAAAGAAGGGAGGGGGGAATCCATAAGTACCATTTTGGGCAGGAAATAACTGTGATAAAACAGAAGTTTCAGATCAAATGTCTCTTGACAAGTATTTGTTTGTGAGAGGGACAAAGCATGGGCTAGAAAGGAGATAATCCCTGGCACCCTTCTATTGGACTGAACTGGAGCCTCTTGCATAGGTCTGGTTCAGGGATAGTATTATTTTCCACAAGCGTCAACCCAGACGATGAGTGCTGAGATCCCGGAGCCTCTCTTGCCTGCTTTTCTAAGGAATAGTACAGTTTATCTTGTAGTCTGCACTTGCTTCATCAGTAGCCCATGTAATGATGCCAGGAAGGGTTTCTTAACACTGCCAGGTAGCCCCAAACCCACTCATGTTCACCAGATATTATACCTGTCTACAGGAGGGGCAAACACTGTTTGTAAAAACTGTGTTTGGAGATCAGGTTTGGCTTAACTTCAGTGGAAATATCACAGAAACACAACAAAAAGTGAAAGTTATGAAAATGCCCATCCAAACAATGCCACTCCCACTGAGCCCACTGCTGGCTTGCATCTGCCCCGGGAAAGGTCTCCCAGGACAGCCCATCTGACACTGCCTGCAGACCTGGCACGCTGTGAGCCACCCCATCTCCTTTCCAAATTACTATGCTCCTCCTCATGGCTCCACATCTGATGGCACGGGGCAGTGGCAGTGGCTCGGACCTGGTGCTGATCAGCAGAATGGCCACCCCAAATGCAGCCCAGGAGAAAGCCGGTCAGAGCCAAAGGCCTGTCGTTCAGATTGGTTTGATGTGCTAGGCAACAGCATCTCCACCCCTGACTGGTAAATATCATCACCATGTGATCGGGGAGGCAAAAATCTTCTTTTAGGATATGATGTTCCATCCCGTATAAAGCCATCACGTGAGTTTTTAGTCCGAAGCTTTGCCCTTTAGTTGTGTTTGCTATGAATTTTACTTTTAGTAATACTTATTTAGCATGCAAAAGCATAGGTGTTATCGGTATGATCTCTTTTTTGGGTAATCCACAAGGGAATATTTGACCTTTGCCTCTTTTTAGTACCCAACGGAAAGAGGCTGCCTTTCTTCCAGTGAGCTGAGCTGTTCATTTGTTATCTCAATCTGGGATTTAGCAGGATTCAAAGCTGATTAGGTTAGAAAGCATATGGGAGGTGAAAGACATTTTATGTAATGGGTTTACACGTCCCATTTGGTAAACAAGCAACCACACTATTCACTTTGAAGAGTTAATATTTTTCATACTTACTATTTTTAGAGCCGAATTTTGCCACTGTGGGATGTTTTTGCCCCCAAAGCGTTCATGCTGTGGAACTCCGGCCAATGGATCTCTCCAGGCAAATCAGCATCAATTTCCCTTTCTCTGGTAGAGAGAAACAAAAGAGTTTCATTGGGATCAGTGGCCAGTTGTGAATGACTGAAGTGAAACGTTCCTCTCTTCCTCATTTTTCAATTTATTAATCAGTTAGGAAAAACTTATATGATTTCCTACTGCTCAGGTACCTCCAAATCTGCACTTTCTTAGAGAAAAAAAACCCAAACAAATAAGCAAACAAAATCGATCTTCATTTAGATTCTAGACTTGATGATTACAATAGAAATAATTCAGTATTGATGGCAGATTGACAAATTTAGTCCTCTAAATCATCTACACAATGAAGTCCCTTACAACCAGTGAGGCTGGGGGCATATTACTAAAACAATCCTCTTCCTTAGTGCCTATTCTTGTCCTTTAACAGGTGTGGATATATAATTTTTGTTCTCTGTAAAACATCAGGGTCAAGGTGGCGAGTGCAGAATCACTGAGACGTGTGTGGAACAATTGCTCTTTCAGACACATGATTTATGAAGTATCTGACTAATGTGGTCATGGGAGCCTGAGAGGAAGGCAAGGAAGCTGGTTAAGAAGCACTTAGCTCCCCTCTCCAGGCCCACATTTGCATCCCATACCCACAGTAGCATTCATCTCGCTTGATGGTAACTGTTTAAAATTTAGGCATTTCATTTAAGCTAGTAGTCAAAGTTCCTTCTCAATTCAGTGGGGAGATCAGCACCTGCAGATGATGATTCACCCTCCTTTATCAGACATCACCACCGGCAGATACCCTATCCCTTGGTCACAGGAGATGCCTAGACACCTCATTTCTAAAGAGTAAGATGAGATGAATCCCCAAGCACCCAATTAACCTATATAAATCAGCTGGCCCAAACACATCAGACATTCACATTTACACACAGCTCAGCTCACCACAGTGGACCTGAACAGCCTGATGGGACAGAAGAAGAACAGGACTGACATCACACCGGGAGCCACTTTGCCTCTCACCCAACCTTCTACCGCATCTCCAAAGCCATCCACCATTTCATCCCACCCATTCAGGCCTTGCCAATGACAGGGCTGTGCCAGCATTCCTACCAGTCACTGGGATGGTGCCAGCATGGAGGAAATGACTGTTTCTGCCAGGTGCAAAATCACCAGCTTACACCCTTTACCTCTGATTTAGGAGAAAATTGCCTTTGCTATGCCTACTGCAAAATAAGAATAATGACCTTTAATTAGCAATCAGAGTTGGCCTCTCTCTGCTTGGAAAATGGCCATTGGTTTTAATTAGACTCCCAAGGCACTACCTCGACAACCTGGCCCCAAATCCTACCGCTGCACGAGTTCAATACAAAGCAAGATCTAAGCAGGTCCCATTCTCTGCATGCAGCTCAACAGCTCTCCCTGTTATATTCTTCATCGCCAACAAGTTCTGATTTTTTTGACGTACCTAAGATGAATATTCAAGGTTTTAGCCCAATTTACATATCTGTAATCCGGCAGTGAGAATAAAAGGTTGTCAGGCAAAATAAATGTGTGTCTCAAGGTCAGACCTGGTTGAAACCGATAATGGTGCTTAACAGCCTATGCCATGCCTCCGCAATGATCAGCATTGCTCTAATTGACAAATTAGCTGTCCATATGGGCTCAGAGGCAATCATACATCCATAAATCCCAATAAATACAAACATAATCTGATCTAAGTTGGATCAGCCAAATAAGTTAAAGCTAGATTTAACACCTTAAAGGATTGCATTTAAGGAAAATCACTGTTAGACAAGATTCAGGAGTGGTGGAACCATATGGTCAGAACAGGCCACCAGGGCTCATCCCTACCAGAGCTCTCCTCACCTCCTAGGCAAGCTGTGTGGGACTGCAGCCATTGGACAGCCTCTGCATGACTGGGGCCTGATGTGCTGTGGGTCCCTCCCCCAAAATTTGCATGGGGATGTTGTTATTGGGCAGGAGAAGAGCTGGCTCTGGATTGGCTGCTGCTCCACCAGTGGGGAGGCAGTGGCCAGGAGAGGGTGGAGCCTCATCTTCCTGCAGGCAGCACTGTTGGTAGGGCATTGACCCAGGGACGTGGGGAAGTTAGATGAACCTCAAGATTATCCACCTTCATGTCATCCTTCCCTCATACCCTTAAGCAGGTGGGGCCACGTTGCCCACTGCAACAGGCTTTGAAGAATGCCCAGGGAAGCTCTTGTGTTGCTGTAATCAAGCCTGTCCACAATTTCTTGAAAAAGAAATCAATGCAGTCAACCAGTCTCTGGTTGAGATGTGTGCTCATCTGTGTTCTCCTCAGCTCCTTCCCCCCTTTTCCTCCCCAAAATCTCTTCTGAATCCATTGGCAATGTCAACCACATTGAACAGAGGTCTCCAAGATATGCTTTTCCTACACAACTGGGAAGTTTCTGCAAGTTTCTGGAAAACAGGTAGCCTGGTAGAGCAGAAAGACCTTGGCAGTTCTTGGGAAAGTCTTCTTGGGACCTTGTTAAACATCCCAGACCCCACACAGCTGAGCAGCACTGCAGAGACCTCGCTTTTCAAACAAGCTTCATAGTTCATGGTGTAATGGGTTCCCAGCACTACTCAGTCCAGGTAGAATCCTAAAGCCCCATCCAGGTTTCTACGCCAGAAGAAGCAAGGCTGACGGTTACCCTTAGGTAGGACCAAAACGTGTGGTGCTACTGAAAACTGAGGATGCTCATGATCTTGCTGAAGGCATTCAGAAGAGCAGCAAACCCTTCATGATAACACCTCTCTGCATACTTACCCTAGCTGTTCTCTGAAACCAGTTTTTCTTTACCCAGGGACGCGATCAAATGCCCTCAAGTCTTTATATCTATGGGTCTTCCACTAAGGATGGCCTCCTAGTGCTGTCTAGGGCCCGGAACTGCTGAGGTCTTGTTCATAGCCCAGAGGCTTGGAGGCTCTGGTCTCAGGGACAAGATGGAAAGATGGACCTTGAATCATCCCAGGAACTGGAAAGAATGTGGTTGGCTGAGATAGGGTGGGCCTTATCTTAGACACCTCTCAGTGGGGAGAAGGATGGATATTAAAGACAACAATAACCCATTCTCCGACTTGGGTAGGAAATGTAGGTTGTCCAGGGTACAACATACAGGTTCAGCTCAAGTCAGCTTCAGCAAAAGGAAAATAGCCCCTACTGTCTGCTTCATCTCCTCTTGTGGGCATTTCCTACCAGATTTTCCCTCTCTCATGGGACAAGAAGAATTTTTACATTGACTGCTTTGCAGACTTTGGAGCCATGGTAGAGATCAGAACACCAGGAGGTGGGATGGGAGGTGGGAACATAGGGACATTGATCAAAATAAAAAATAATGAACAGCAGAAGACAGAACGTTCATGTCTATGAGTCCCTCCTTCAATAAGTCCTGCTTAAATAGCCTTAGGGGCTGAACTTCTTGGTGTCAACCTCCTGACTTCAATTGACTTTGGACTGAGTTCTGAATTAAGCAGTAAATCACAATGCTTATCCCAGGCACTGGATGGGAGATACAAGAGTTAGACAGTGATTTATGAGAGATTTGACCCAGAGCCAGTATGCTCACCTTGAAACATAACCTTCATCCTTCTGGTTTGTCAGCATGTGAAAAGAAGCTGAAGTCTCTGGCTTTGATGCCAGAACTGTTCTTTGGAGGAGTTTAGCAGGAAGAAGAGTTATCAGAAACATTTGTAGAACGGTGCAGCAAGTTTTGGAGGTTCTTTTTGACTCTGTTGTGGCTGCCCAAAAAAGACTGCCAACTGTTCAATGGGTTGAGTGGCAATTTACTTCTGCGCTCTGCTACCCTGTCTGTCACATGCACACAAACACCACTGCATGTTACTCACACAGCAAATGCATCAAGGCTTGCACTATTTCATTTGTGAATTCAGATGATTGCACCATGTGTTACATAATTTCTTATTTAAGTGTCCAGATTGCAAGCTCATTATTTAAGCATTTCAAAGAGACGGAAGCAAAATTATGTAAGATTCAAGAGATTCTTGGTATTCCTTGCACTCATACACTCCTGGCAAGACATCTGAAATTGCACTTGTATCTCTATAAAGCGGCAAGAAGCTCAGAGACAGCAAATAAGGGATGTTTGTTCACTGTCTCTTCCAGTACAAGACGTAGACATAACCTAAGGACACTAACAAATGGTGATCCAAGGCATACACAAACAGAGCTTGTAAATACATTATGAAACTCCCCAATAAGTGATATTTTGGAGAGTGTATGTTACGTTAAAAGGCAACTGAACAAATTCATGGAAGAAAAACCACCAAGAGATGTTCAGTTCCAAGATAGCACCGCTGGCTCTCTAGGTCTGAACAGCAAAATGCCAGAGGCTAGAGAGTATTCCGGGAAACTGTCTGCTATTTTTCCCTATACCCTCCTTTTGGGGCACTTTAAGAAATAGGATCAACATTGTTTCCAGAAGACATTTGGCCTGGCCTTATATGGCCATTCTTGTCGACTTAGGTGTTCTTGTTCCCAAGGAAATACTACAATGCGGTTATTCTGTTGAGGTCCATTTGGTCAATTTGTTGACAAAAAGCCTCCTCATTCGCTTCCAAGGTGTCTGCACTCATGGCCTTCTCCTGGATACAGTCATAACTCAACAGCTGCTATTGGGTAACCCCATTGCCCTCTTCTGTTGCTTACTGCTTGCATCCAATAGGGTCGGTCTGGTGCAGCAGCTTTCTATATTTTGCGATTAGATTAAGGGATTATTGATGATGATTCCCTAAGCAAACACAGACCACAGCTCTCCCAGCAACAGGCTGATAAGCCTCGGTTCCATGTTTTAATTCCTCAAATTCCATTAAAAGTGATTTTTACGGTGTAAGGCATAATATGTTTGTTTTTCCAGACCTAATATGGATTATTAAGCCATGGGCATGCAGTAACTATGTTTGGCATTAGGATCCTTTATATATACTTTTCTGGGCTCACTATCACAAATTTCCTACCCTTCAGATCTTTCAGTCTAAAAGAGAAACACAAAGATAAGAAAAGAAAGAATAAATCTGTGTATGTAAGTGCAGGCACATATAAAGCTCTTTTCCCTAACCTAATCTTTTTTCTCTGTTTCCATGTGTGGAAGATTCATTGTCAGATGGGGTTCGAAGGCCTAATCTATGACTCCCATTGACAAAAATGGGCTTTAGCTGAGACTGGCTGAGAAGACAAAGAAAGGGAGCTCTGCAATTGATGGGGTGGAAGATGAGAACAGAAAAAGTAGCCAAGAGACATATGGCAAGAGCACAAAGAGACGCACAGAGACAAGACAAAGCTACAGGGTTTAAGCAAGGCTTCAAGCTTGCCTATCATACACATCTCTCATGAAATGACCCATTTAAATTACCCATTAGCTAATCCTCCCAGCCACTTTCAGGCTTTCAGCAGGCATTAGGGCAGAAGCGTTGTACGGAAAGATGTGAAGTCTGGGCCTCAGCCCAGGTACAAATCTCCCTAAAATCAGATCAGTCTCAGGTTTAACTGAGAGCTTTTGGAGCACTATGGGTATTTTTTGCTGTTGCAAGAAGAATTTAGGAAATAACACTGGAAACATCCTCATGGCAGAAGGGCTCCGAGTCCTTTGATACCATGAGGGGACCCACTAAGATCAGTAAGCAAACACAGGTTAAAAAACAGAGACAGGAATAGCAGCCCTCCATTGGTCTGGTTGCTTTGAAGACCTGCCAACTACAGCAAAAGAAGGTGCCAGATGCCATGGCGGCAGAGCTATGGATGGAAAAATGTCCTCCAACAACAACGGGAGGCACCTCTCCAAAAAGGATGAGTGCTACGAGGGCAGATTTCATTTGGTACCTGTCAAGCTCATTCATATAGTGCTTCAGTTCAGTCAGTCCCATCCCTAGGTTCACCTGAGCTCCAAATCCAGGTCCCTGTGTGGAAGAAAGGGTGGACAAAAGCTGGCTTTGCATAAAGCCCAGCTGTGTGCGCAGCAAACCCTGAAGGATCTCCTGGCACAAGGAGAGGGAATGGGACTCTTCCAAATCTTCCGTAGGGGGACCTTTGTCAGGGTCAGTCCTCAGCACACCTGGGGGACTATGGCCACCAACTGAGGGTTCTCATTGCCAACACAGCCAGTGTGACAAAGATTTCATTGTAGGACATCTATATTTCTATGTTATGGCTTCTGTGTTTCTATTCTGACCACCAAGTGCCTGGGGAGGGGGGCAGGGGAGAGGGCTAGGAGAGGAAAAAAATAAAGCCCATAGGGACTGTAAGTAATAAAAGGCTGCAGCAGATTTGTCACACTATTTCATTTCTTATTAAATTGAATGATCTCAGTAGAGAGGGACATAAAAGAAACCAGAGATTCAAATACCTCTGAACTCTGGAAATACTTGGAGATAACTCTAATTCTTCATTTATCATCATTATATCTACTAAGGGAAGAGACATATGTTTTAATTCCCATCCCAAATTGTTTCTTAAATATTCTTCTGTTAAACAAACAGAACTGCTCTAAAACTGTTTTGATTTTCTATAACTATCATTCATATTCTCCCTATTAATTCTATTTAAAAAGTGAAATCCACCAGAATAAATACTTTATTACAACTTTTTTAGTCTGTGAACATTAAAACCTATAGGTGCTGGAGTTCCCTATACAGGACAGTTGTACTGATTCTCAAGGTTATGTGCATTTTTTGTGACAGAAGGCAAGTGTTTAACTAAAAAGAGTAAGAATTAGAAATAGAGGAAATTCAGAGGCTTTTTTATATTAAACTCAAAGCCTTTCCCAGAGCTGAGTGTTTCAGGTCAGCTGGAATTTGCCTGAACTCATTTCTGGATTTGAAAGTGATTTTAGAAACCAAAGCCTGAGTGGGGGATGATTTATCAAAGAAATACTCACTTCTGTGCAATATTCTTAGTAATAAAAAGAACTATTTTCTTTTCTTTTTAAAATGTCATTAGAAGTCTGATTTCTTATTACCTGTAGTTCCTCCCTGCCCCAAGATCAGTCCCATAAACCCAGCTGTGTTTGCAGCCTGCAGGATGTTGCCGCATGGGAATCCAGACTGCACCTCCTTGCAAAAAAAGGGTGACATTTCCTGAAAACCAGACCGACAGTCCTATGCAAGGTAGCTGAGCTTGGGCAAGTGAAATATAAAAAATAAAAAACCCCATAAAACCTGAAAAGCAAAAGAGGTAAAGAAAGCCCTACCAAAACCCATGAAAAACTATACTGGAGTCTCAAAAATGGTCTCTTTCAACGATCATCACATTGGTATTAGCAGCAATTTGCAAAACCTTTTTCCATCTGACTCTTGTGCATTCAGGGAGTTGTTGTCACTTCGCCAGGTGTTGGGCAAATAAATTGGCTGATCCTGACTCCGGGAGAGTCATTCGGATGGGAGCGGGTGGAACCTCAAGCAGATGTGACAGATGTGACCAATCACCCTTCTCTTCGGAAGCAAATAAACAAAGTTTCCTTTAATTACTCAAGGTTTTAAATAAAAAGCTTGATTTTCATGGCACCACTTTTGAAAAGAAAAGCTTCTAAAAGATTTTATTTTTTCTACAGGAAAGCACAAGGAATGTGCTTATTTAGCTGAGATAAAATGATAATTCCTAAGAAATCATTGTGGATTAGGGAGCGAAGCGATTAGAGAGAGAGAGATGGTATATTTATGAATGTGTGCATAGCCCTGCTGGTTAAAGGGGTATTAATCCCTCTTAGTCTGCAAAAGGACCTTCAGACTGCTCAAGCAAGCAGGGCTTAGGCACTGCAAGCTTCCTAGAAAGTCCTAAATCTTCACATTAGCTCCCTGCGTTTCCTCATCTTAAAGTCTAAGCCGTTTTCTAAAGGATACTTCCATAAACAAGCCCCCTCAGAATCTGCAAGGATTTGGAAATCCGGATTGGTGAAATTTTTTAAATCCAAGGTCCAAGTGGATAGAAGAAGATTAGGTTGCACTTAAAAAGGCCACCTTTAAAGAGACAGCGCTGTCCTAGATCATTATTTAGGGTGAACTGAAAAAGAAAAAGAAAGAGAAAGAAAAGAAGACAAAAGAGGAGAGAAGAGGAGAAAATGTCACATCTGCGATCCAGCTGACTCAGTGTCCAAAGAGCCTTTCGGGGGGAGAAAATGCGTGTATCTCTGCCAAAAACAACATTGCACTTCTTGGACAGTATTCAGGTTACTCGTGGCTGCTCCCCCAGCCCTTCCCCATGGGGTTCAGCAGGAGTCCCTGTCCTCATTTTGGTGAGGTGTCACTGGTTGCTACCAAATCACATCTGGGCTTCTCCGCTGGTGGTGTACAGTGCGTGTGGCAGGAATAGCAGTTCACATTTACGAATTGTTGTAAGATTCCTCAGGGAAATCGGGGGCATCTTACAGGGAGTTCTTGGGTCATTTTCACTAGACTTTACTTTGTCCAGGAGAGGCTCACGGGGTCCTCCCTCCTCTCCCTCTTATCACCACAAAAGTGTCTGCAGCTACGGGCTCTGCTGCAAAGGAGGAGGGACAGTGAATCTACACAGGAGCCAAGTTCAGCAGAAGACAGTGAACCCTAACCCACTCTTCGCATTCTTCAGGAACAGATTTTCACCAGATCTCCATCATATTTAACATATGGTCCTGGCTATTCCACCAAAAGAGTTGCTAAGGATTAAATAGTCTCCTCCTCCTGCAACCTTCGTCAAGTGCCATTTCCACTGTCTCTTCCTATTGGTTTCTGTCCTGGCTTTACATTTAATCTTCTCCCCCCTTCTTAAAGTACATTGATAATACTTATAAATTATATACCTCCAGTGTTTTTAAGGCAGACCCCCTTTTGAGATGTATTCAGCTCGTTATGAGCTTTATGTGGAGCCCACAAGTGACAAATCAAAAGACGAAACCACAAGTTTAATGTCTGTCAAGACAATGCAACCCGTCATCAAACCAGAACAACACAACATGTGAAATGAGACTGTTTAACATATTTGCAACTTTTTTTTAATTAGGAAGATGAATGGATTTGTCGTGATGACTCGAGAAAGAGACTCAGAAGGCTTCGGTTCATTTTCTAGCTCAGCTATAGAGTCTCTGTGGCATCCCAGGCTTATCCGTGACCCGTTCTGTCCCCCAAATTCAGAAGGAGGATGGCAGTTTTCCTTCCTCTCATTTTCATGAGTCACTGTAAAGGCTGAGCTTTCTGGGGCAGGAGTTCACCTACATGTGCAGCACCAAACATGACCAGGGCTGTGACATCCACTGAGCATGGATGAACGATAACCACCAATCACCTCTCTCGATCTCCAAGGATGATTTATAATCATGCTTCCTTCCTTTCCCCAATGAGTAGATCCTGAGAGCTCCCCTCCTGCTAGCAGATCCCCTGCCTTTAAAAGAACTCTTGGTAAGACTTGGATTTTGTGAGTTTAAGCCCCGACACCTCCTTCCCCCAGAAAAATTTGCGGAGCCATGAAATCTTTAAAGTATTCCAACAACTCTAGTATCACTTTACAGACTAATGCTAATGAGATCATAAGCAATTGACCAGAAACAAATAAATAATTCAAAATCTACTGCAAGTGTGAAAAGTATTTAAATGCTATTGATAAACTAATCTACAGGCTCCATTAGCAATTCAGTCACACAGCACCTGTATTGATTGGTGAATTTAAGCACACACACAAAAACAAACCCAAAAAATACAGCAAGCAAAAGCTGGCTTGTTTGGCAGTGCTTTAGTAAGCAACTTCATTAACATTTGGGAGTTTACTGTGTCATTTGCTCTGGGAGTTTTCTTGCCTTGCTGTTTTATAGACTGCAGAAATAGCCTGAATGCTATTTCTATGGAGTAGTTTTTACAAAGCTTATATATTTATCTGTAATATGGATTAAAAATCATTTGGTCATTGCTCCTTTTAAGGCAGCTACACATTGCTGGATTAGCTAATATCATGTCTACCCTGCAAAGCCTGCTTTGGTCTCCAGACAGTGTTGTTTCCTGATGTCCTGGCTTGTTCAGCCTTTTCCCTCGCTGCTGGTAGTGTAACATGCTGAACTTCCTTCTAAAATATCTTTTTGGGTTATAGGTATAGCTGATGTTCACGCTGTGGACCCTACAGCGTTAGCGTGGACTTGGGTGGTGCTGGTGCAGATCCGTGCATGGATGGACTCCGCAGGCCGTGGCTGCAGATGAAGTCCTGAGGAAGGGCTCAGCGGATTGGACACATCCGCATGGAGCTATTCAGGGAACCAAATTTCTTTCATTCTGCCTCAGGTAGCATAAAATGTCCCATGTGGCACGTCATGCTTGGATGCCTCTCCGACACCCCAGCAGGTGGTCCTGCACCTCCTGCACCCAGCCTCTCCTCGCCCTAGGTTCCTCATTTTCAGCCATGGGACAGAGCGAGACTGTCACTTTGCCACCCCAGAGGAGGTGAGGGCTGCTCGCCCGCCGATGCACCAGCGGAGCAGGGGTGGGGGCTGAACAAAGAGCAGCCCTTTCAATGGAGGGGGGGTGTCTATTTTTTTTCCCCTTTCTAATTGCTTAATGCGCCGATCTCTTTAACTCAAGGAGTGTTTTGCAGCATCAGCTCATTCCTGAAGACGTTGTTGAAGGCTGGAAAAAAGCATCGGGCTCAGCAGTGGTCCTGACAGATGATATTTGCAGCTAGGCCTCCGTCTCCTCAATCCACCCTTAGGCTCAGCCAGACCTGCCAAAGCTCCCTTCTTTGCTCTTTCCCGCTGTCACCCAGCAGCCTGCATCAGGGCAATTACCAAAACAAATCAATCTTCTCTTGACAGTTCATTTACACTGAATTAATTTGGAATTAGAAACCGTTATTGCAATTGGCAGCTCCTGATATTCCCAATACAACGCGGCATCTGCAGGGAAAACAACTCTAGACCCCGGCATTTGAATTAAAAAGGACAGTTCTTCCTGATTGAGATATAAAACCAAGAAAGGATTTTTTTTTTTTTTTTTTTTCCTCCAAGTTCTTGTTAGTTTTAGGCTGCTGGCAAGCAAATCCAGACCTGCAGTGTCCTAACTAAAACTTTCCTTATGGTGGTACAATTCTTTCTCACTCAGAGTAGTATTTCCAATACTGCTGCATGGGGATGAAACACCGGAGTCTTAATTTGCACTTTTTATAACATGTTGGAGCCCACAGTGCAGGAGCACGTTGGAAGAGACAGCCTGAGCAATCCTGTGCCAATTTCACAGATAAGGAAATTGAGACACGGAGAGTTTGAGAGGGGAATTTTCCTGCTCTGCTTTTCCCCTCTGAAGGCCACAGTCTGAGCTGGTCCCATAAAAAAAAAATGTCCTGCCTGCCATCTTAAAAAAAAAAACAACAAAAAATAACCCAAAACAAACACCACCACCACCCCAAAACCACATTTTGTAAATAAAAAACAAAGCTTTCCAGCAAACATATCAGAATCCTACAGCTGATCACACAACATCACATACCATGTTACACCCCTTCAATGTGTATATTTACACCCCTATCTGAGGGGATTTGACTTGATGTCTCCCACCTCCAAGCACCTATGGATTCAGCTCTAGGATAACTTTAAATCTAGGATTTGCTTTAGCTTTTAGTCAGCCCTGAAGTGTTCAGGCAGTTGGACTAGGTAATCAATGTAGGTCCTTTCCAACTGAAATTATTCTATTCTATTCTATTCTATTCTATTCTATTCTATTCTATTCTATTCTATTCTATTCTAACTTATAGGACTTCTTGAAATTGTTTACTAGTTCACTGGGCCGGAGGAAAGACACACACGCAAATACAGGGGATAAAAGATGCTGGCTGCGAGGTTTTCTACCACCCTCACTGATCCCTACCACCACCATCACCGTCATGTTGTGTTCAGGGCATTGGGAGTCCTTATTAGATGGCCATCATGGGTAAGGTAGGCTGAGAAACATCTCAGGGACCTGATAAGGGGTGCTGAGCTGCTCAGCCAAGGCATGACAGGGCTGCTCCCAGGAGGCCCTGCAACAGATCTTTTCAGCACCTTGGAATTTTAGCATTGCAAACCGACACACCAGAAAGATTTAAGGAGCACCCAGAGTCAAGCAGGAGCAGGGTGGTGGTTTGGAGGCTTTACAGCTGGACTGAAGGGCTTAACATGGTAATTGTGAACCTATGTCCCTTCGTGGGTCCAATCCCTGATCTGTTTCCTGCTCCACCTTTGCTAGGGCTGGGCATGCACCAGATTTCTTGGTTTCAATGGGTTATTCTATAATTCTGGTATGTCCCTCTGCTCTGAAACAGTGCTGAAAAGTGTCCCCATGAAGGGAAAGGAGGAGGAAAAACAATTGTGTGGGTCTTAATATCGTGGTTCCTGCTGCCTTCTGTTGCCCCATCCCACAGTACCTGAGGTGCATGGGATGTATCTGCAACAAATACCCAGTTCTTGCACAAAAACTTGTGCTATACCTCTGTAGTTCCTTCACCCTGTCAATCATGGGCTTGTAGAGCAGGAGCCATAGTTAATCAGCATCCTCTCTTTGCAAATTAACCATGTATAAGTGTATCTCTGTAAAGTTTATCCCTGGTAGAATTCCATTTTATCCTCTCTAGCTGCTACAGAAGTCTCCATGGTGAAGTCCTGTGCCTTGCCTGGATTCCTTCTGGTCTTCTAGAACATAAAATTAAAATGAAATAAAATTAAACAAAACAAAATTTCAAATGAGGCTATCTGGTGCTGAGACCTACTTATTTTCATGAGAATAAAGTACAAGAACAGGCAAGAAGAAAGGTGTCAGAAATTCAGACACCTGAATTTCTGTCCTCGTTTTATTGGAGACCCACAAAGTGGCAAAAAAACCTCCAAAAAAAACCAACAGAAAAACAAACAAACAAAAAAACAAAACAAAGAAACAAAAAAGAATTTTAAAAAATGACCCAAGCTCTCTAGTAATCTTGCCCTCAGTGGGACTTTTTCACTGAAATTCAACTCAAGGAACCAACCTCCAGTATGTTCATATCAACAGTGTTCCCATTTTAAGCCTGCACTGGAATTGCACACCTGCTGCGTGCAGAGCAGCTCTCATTTGAGGGTTCCTCTGACATGTTCAGCCCAACTCGCTCTGCTGCAGATCTGCTGAGCTGAGCAGCGATAGCACCGGGGCTAAATTTTACCCCTGGAAGCAACAGCTTGGCATCCCAGCCCACTCCATCGCCCTCTGCATACACAGCCCTAGTAACATGCTACCCCTGGAGATCCATGGATTCACACCATCCTCCAGGCAGGGGAAAGGAGTGCAGGATCAGGCCCCAAAAGCCTACAGATACCTCCAGCAGCATCCCTCGATGCTTTGAGATCTCACAGGCAGCCTGGTCTTTTGTGACAGCATCCAGGAGGCTAGAAATACGTGGTAAATTTCGGTGAGGGGCTCACGCCCCAGCTCCAGGATATATTTACTTACATCTCTCCTTGTGCCAGAGCAGCTTCCTCGTGATGCTTAACTCCCAGTGTCTTTGTTGGGATCTAACCACACACTTATATTTCAGCAGATGCCTAAACACTGTCTTTAATAGAGATGCTTTGGTGAATAGGGCAGTTGGAAAAGCTTTGCTTTACACCAGCAGAGGATCTGGCCCACAGGCTATCAGGCATATGGCTAATCACAACAATGCCGAATTAAGCTATTTAAATTGCCTACGGAATGCCAGAGGGTCCACATGCTTTTTTTTTTTTTTCTTGGTAAAAGTCCTCTTTGTTATTATTCTGATGACCAACTTGGGCTGCTTTGCTTTGTCATTTTCAGTCAGTCCATAAATTCCCTGAGCTATACAATTTATGGTTTTATCACCAGTTCCTAAGCTTTGCTACCCTGTCTCTCCTGCATCTCAAATACTTCTCCCCTTTAAATAAACCTGCTTCATTTTTTTTTCATAACTTTCCAAAGCAGATAAAAAATTCTTGAATTTCTGAAACATGCAAACTGATCACTGTGGCATTAAGAAATCTTAAGAAGACTTATTTTAAGGGGTTTTATTAGGGAAATTCCTGCTCTTTAAGATATCTGTACGGTTGTCAAAAGCAGTCACTTTTGCAGATGTTGGGGCTTTTCTTACACTAATCTCCGAGGAAAGCCTGAGCCTCAGAGATCACTTAGCAATTTTTAGATTTAAGGAGATGAGAAGAAAAAGCCAGGGAGCTGGTCCCTCTTAGGGTCAAGTCTTATTTGAATTCAGAGATCTCTTCGTCTAACATGCAACAGTGTCGTTAAGATGACGGCTAATTAATGCAAGATGACTTCAAGAGATTGCATTGAAAAAGAAAAAAAGAAAAAAAAAAAAAAGTGAAACCTAAAGAAAAACCAAGCCTGGCCCCTCCCCTAGGAGAAGCAACACCACAAAACTCTGTTTCCACTGGGTCACCAGCAGCAAACCATCACCAAAGCTAACACTCTGCAAAAACTAGTCCTTACCCAGATGAAGGGTGGGCTGGATGTAAAATGTTTTTAGATGTGCACCAGCTCTTAGATATTTCTCACCGGCCAGGCTGCTATCCGTGCATCAGTCACAGTAATGCCACCCTTCATTTTTGTCTCTTGGTGTAAAGGAATTAGGCAACCATCCTTATTTTGGATCTCTATTAGTTCTGTATTTGTAATTTGGCAAGTCTTTAGCACCTTTTTAAGCTTGAAGAGCACTAAGCCAGATCTGTTCTTCTCTAATCACATCAGCTTATTTCTGATTTCCAGAAATTACAAGGAACACAGCCAGGGGAAAGGCCAGGGTCCGGTGTAAACTGGCAACGCAGAGCTGTCCCTGTCCCTCTCACCGCCACCAAACCCTCGCTCCACTGGGGGGTACATGCCCCCAGTGGGAGCCATCCTGGGGAAGGGAAGGCAGCACCTTGCCCCTCTGATCAAAAGCCATATCCAATGCACTTGATACTCAAGGCACTTGGGAATATCTGCTCCCGACCCAATCCCTGCAAATAGATGAGCTGCTGAGACTGTCAGATAGCTTACTAGCCGCAGCCGCCTCCTCCTCCTCATCATCCTCTTTTTTTGCCTTTTAAAGTAACACAGATTAAAGGAAGCGTGTTTCCATTTGGTATCCACTTGCAAATTAGCCACAGTTCCCTAACAGTGTTAATAGGTATTTTTCTCCTGCTTCTTCCTTTTTCCTTCTTAGCCTATCCAATCCAGTTGTTTAAAACAGAACAGTAATACATACATATACATAGTAATTATATATATTTATATGTAACATTTAAAACCAACCCCAAATTATGCCCAAATGTATATTTCTCCCTGTCTCATAAGTCCTTTAATATCTGATTAATGTCTATTTTACTCCTTCCCCCAGAGTATTTAGTGTGTGCCTCACTGTATAAATCTGCATATATTTTGCAGATCTAGTGGAAGGGCTGAAAAAAGCTCTATTGGTTTGACTGAGAAAACTTGCTCAGAGGAGCCAGGTCAGATGATGGGAGGAGTTTTGCGGTAGAAGGCAGCGATGTGTCCATGTCTGGGGTGCAATCTAAGAATTAATTAATTATAAGTAATGAATATATGAATTTTCTGGTGTAACGTTGACGTATGTATTTTTCTTTCTCTTGGAGCAGGGTAGGATTAGTACTTCCTAGTGCGGATGTAGCTACGGTGTGATGTGGTAGCAGTGATTTCTTAGGTCAATCCTGATACAGCATGATGGAATTTGTGTAGACAGTGATACCCCTCTACATGATCCAGCGATTTCATGGGGAGGGAAGAAGCACTCAGATGGGTGTGCTGACATGTGAAATAACACACATCTGTGTGCCTACAGTACACTATGGACTGTAGGGAATTGGATTTTCTCTGGAGGTTGCTGCTTGCAGCGTAGATCTCAAAAAGAAGCTCTGATCTTTGTGCTATTGATATTTTCGGTGGCAGCCTTTCATTAAATGATTTGTTCCCTTCAATATTCTTGTCCCGATTCCCTCTGTCTCAGTTTGAAAGGGCCTGATCCAGTCCTCCTGGATCAGAAGAGAGAGAAAAGACTGCTCCTGGCTGCCTTGGGCCTTCACATCTCTGGATGTTTTGCCCAGCTGCTTGTGGCCAGAAATGTACACAATGCAAAAAAAAGCAGATCAGGTATGAAATAACATCCACACTTGGGGCAGGAGTACAACAACAAGCTGAGTTACTCTTAACATTACTGCAAATAATTAACAATCATCCTGTGACAACCCAGCATTTAATGGTGAACAATAAACTCTCCTTGCACAGCAAAATTTCTTGCCTGATATGATTTTTTTACTCTTATATCATTGTGATAATCATAGTTTTAAAAGCCTGCCCTATAGCAGCTTCTTCAAAATGGGGGATTTTGCAGTCACCCTCTCTGGGAAGGTTGATGCTCCTGTTGACAAAGATTTAGTGGTCACACCATAACATCTGTGCTGTTGCTGCTGGATCTGACCTCATCGTAACTACAAAGTAATTTCACATTTCCTTTGTTTTAGGACTGCAGACATTGCTGAACTCCCTGCTCCTCCTACAGAGAAAGCTGGTGATTCACAGAGGGTTTTTTTTTCAATCAGAGGTCAACAGATGATCAATATCGAATGTGTATGAATGAAGGAAAAATCCTAGGAGCTATTGATGATAGTAATTATTTCAGCTTTTGGAATAAAACTGTCATTAGTCTTCACTGCCTCTGTTATCATCTGTGGGAAAGCCTTCATAACGCTTCCTGGTTCTTCAACTTCTTTCTTCTTTGCCACTGAAGATGAGAGATGAATCAAATGAGTTGAAATGATGTATCCTGGAGCTGCTTATAGGAGAAATAGCAGTTCAGAGGTAACCTGGGATCAGGCTTCCCATATAAAAGAAGGTTTGGAAGATTAAAATGAGCTCAGCTCTGGATGGAATAGAAGTGATGGAGAAAAAACTTCAATCCTAGAAATATCATGTGTTCACATGTAAAACCATACTGTACACAAACTGGTGCTCCACCTGTTCAATGCAATTTCACACATTGCTAAATCTAACCCTACAGTAATAAACTAGAGAGAATATCTCCAAAATTTTATTCACTAGCAAACTCCAATCTGTGCTCTCAACTGAGGATACTCCACTGCGTAAATAAAAGTTTGAGGTGAAATCAGTTACTTTGGCTGTCTGTCCTCTTGTGAGTGGCTTCAGGGACGTTCCCCACTCCCACATAATCCTCATGCATGTATGAGGGTGGATTGTAGACACTGCAGAGGTCACTGGGGAAGTACAGCCAGCCGCAAATGTTCCCATTTTCTAAATCAGATTCTTAATAACCATTGTGAAATTACTTTAGCTGTTACACAGTTTTTAAGCCAATTTAGATACCTTTTTTTCAGGTTTTTTGGCTGTACTTGGCATACATGAGACCTATATACTCATTTTTATACAAATGTGAACCAAGATTCCCCTGTATTCATCAGACTCACGGGCAGGAGGATTTAAGATAAATACAGATGTTCACAAAACTCGCAACAAAATCACAAGTGTTGTCAGGCATTAATTCCGTACAAAGAAACTCCACTGTTGCCCTTTTCCACTTGCTTGTGCTACACCCCAGAGTGGGAAATTCTGATTGTCTCCATGACAAATTATGTCTGGCCGTTGTTATTCTGCAGGCATCTCTGCCTGATGCGCTTTTCAATGACCTTTATGGTCAGACTCCAGAACACTCTGACCATCAGTAGAGGAAAACTCCACCACTTTATATGTCCTTTTCTTCAAAGGCTGAACTCTTGGCAAACATCTGTCTCTAAGTCCCCACAACCCTTCTGCCAAAAGTCTGCAATCAACTTTTTAATACAGGGCAAGGAATAGTCTAGGAATTATCCTCAGACACCTCAAATCCCTTGACCACTGAACTGCTTCAGCATTACTTAAAATCTTTAGTCTTTTAATAAATAATTTAATAAAAACAAACAAACAAAATAAGCCACCGGAGGTGAAAGAGGTGAAAAGAGTTGATGGAGGCTGGTTTTACCTGTCATTGCCCCAGGTTGGGTGTCAATGAAGTTAAAGACATACAGAGCACCTAGTAGATGCACAGAGATAAAATGAAAGAGGAGAGAACACAGCACTGTCAGTTCATCTCTGAGCCAGGATAAATATTAACATTATCATACTACTGTGAAAAATCCCAGAGAGGGATTACAACCAGAGATTCCTTAGAAGAAACAGAAAAAAAAAAAGGAGGAGAGATAAATGGATGCCTTTCTGAACGCTTCGAAGGCAGTGAGTAACACTTTCTCTCAACACATTGTCAAGCTCTTTCACAGAGCAAACAGGGCTTTAATTTCACAGCCTCTTCTCCCTACTCAAGGGCCATGGGTAGATCCTGGAAAGAAAGAGGATTTTGGAAACTTGTCAAGTGGCAGGAGGGGTTTTCAATTGGTGTTTGAAAAAGGACTCCGTGAAACCTGATCTTGTGTTATCACAAGCACCACTTTCCTTTCCAGCCCCTGCACCCACTTGCTCTCTTTTTCACCTTCCCCCAAGATCTCCTGTCAAAGGGAAGTTCAGGAGAAGTATGTAGGGTGACAGTGTCAGGTTTGGGCATGGCCTTCGTAATGGAGTGAACAAGAGGCTTACAGGCAGAGGACAGCAGGCCATGCCCACCAGCAGCTCTCAAGAGGCTTTAGCAGATGCGTGGGCAGGTCTTTGACCTGCGTGCCCAAGGACCACTCTATCTTCCAACCCTGAGCACCTCAGCTGGAGACCCACAGTACAGCCTAACCAGCTCCAGAGCTCCAGCCCTGACTTTAGAGCTGTGTTTTCATTGTTTCTGCAGCCAAACTTCCTTTCCCCATTCCCCTTGCTACAGTTCACTACCAGCCCAGCTACCACAACTGTTCCTGGGACCGGGCCTGGGAACCAGGTAGTCAAATAGGTCCAGGCTAAAAGTTAACCTTTCCCCATAATCCTGGGTTGTTATTTACCTAAATCATGTCAAGATGGGGAGGAAAAAACTCGGTGGGGAGGGTAGTTCTTAAATTACCCTCACAATGCAGGATAACTCCACAGTTACATATCCAAAAATCCAAAATTATTCATCAAGCAAACAGCCAAAGAATAGCTGGGCACCCAGGAGATATATTACTATTTGAGTGAGCTACCAACAAAGCACAAATGGCATCTGTATGAGGAACAACTGCAGTGACTGGGTTTCTCATCTCTGGAAAAGAAATTATTGAAGAGGGAAGTGATAAAGGTAAAATGGGCTGAGGAAGGTAAACAGAGAATAATTGTTCACCTTTTCTCCCAGTAGAAGAACCAGGAGGCAGCTGCTGCAACTTGCGGGTGACAACTCAGACCAGCTGGAAAAAGAAAAATAATTTTTCACTCGAAGCCTGTTTAGTCTGCGAGCTCCTTGCCACTGGACATTGTGAATGATCAAAGGCGACTGGAGAAGTTAATGGAGAAAATAAATTCTTTTTGGTTACTTTGGGAAGTCCCTCAGCCACACATCTGGGGCTTGGGAGAGAATTGTGGTGAAGGGTCACTATGAGCTTATGGTGCAACGCTCCTGCATCAGCATTCACTGCTGGCCTTAGCTGGAGACAGGATGCTGAGACGGACCAGCCTTTGCATAGATACATTTATTTGCCTTTGAAATGACCGGTGGAAATGTCACTGTCACTTAACGCAGTGCTAACAGATAACACATTCATGTCCACAACCGTGCCAAAGTCCAGATTTCTCAGCAGTTATTCTGACTGATACTAATACTGCTAGGTCCAAGTTTTCAGCTCGGTAGAGAGGCCAGCGATGGACGTCGAGAGCCCAGCTCCCACGTCCTCCAAATCCACAGCTGGCAATGCGCTCCCCACTGATAAAGGAAGATCTAGGTTTCCAACAGCCACTGTTCTCATACTGATCGTTAATCTGAGCAAAGACCCAGGGCTGATTTTCATAAGTGCTGAGTACAGACAGCTCCTACTTAAGCCAAAAGGAGCTGTGAGCCTTTGGCGTCCAAGAGAACGAGGCTGAACCGTCAAAATCTCCTCTGCTCAGAAACTCTGCGGTACTACAGAGTCAGCTGCCATCGATTTGCTGTCTGGTTGCTGCTGGGAAGCTGGGCTGTGCACTGAGCTTGAGTCGGTGCTGGGGTGGGGGTGCCCCAGGGGCTGTCAGGACCAGGTACCTCCAAGAAAGGTGGCAGTGGAAAGCCACCTATTCCATTGAGCAAATCCTATTCCAATGAGCAACTTGTGGAAAAAGGGGGCTTCTTAGCAAAGGAGGGCTTGGTGGGTGTGGGGACCCGCTTTGAGACCCCGCAGCCTCACATCTGGGGAGGGTTGTCTTCAGGGTGTAGCATGATGAAAGCCTGTTCCCCATCAGGAAGAAGGAAAATATTCCCCCTCCAATTTGTTAGCGCTGGATTGGGCAGATCATTAACCCCACAATGCAGATTCACCTCCAAGCCTCCCACACGCTCCTCCCAGGGAGGAGGGCTGACGGGCGTTTTATAAAAATCCCCTCCTTCTGTATTTACTTCCTAACCCAAATGCCAGGAGATGGTCGACAGCTGGCTTAAATCTCTGCGGCTCAGGAGATCAGCCCTCCTCCCCCGCTCCCGCCTTTTCTAATAAAAATTAATTTATTATGATCCAGAGAGTTGAAATTAATCTGCCTCCGGAGAGGCTGTGTCTGGCGAGGCCCGGTGAGGAGGGAGGCAGAGGGCTCCGGAGGGCACATTAACAGTATTGTTGTGCTTAATGTTGTGTAGCCGCAACATCTGCTAATTTAATGCACGAGCAGCCAGCTGCCTCCGACAGCTCCTAACAAGAAGTGGGCAGTGGGGAGAGGGGGAGCAAGGCGAGGTTTGCAAGAGGGTGAAGGTGTGAGGGTCTGGGGCTGCTCTCTCCAAGCACCTCCTCTCCAGGTCCTGTGTGATGGCAGCGGTTGCTGATGTGCCTGTGATTAAACCCTTGGGGGATCACCTCAGCGTGGACCTGCTTGTTGCTCCCACAGTTGGGTGACATCCAAGCTCTGTAAGGGCAATGCTGAACGGGACACTGGCGGGTTGAGAGCCCTGTTTCACCCTCCATCTGGTGGGACAAACACAGCAAGCAGGGAAGCACATGCTCTGCTCAGTTCAGCTGTACCCAGAGCAAATGGAGCATGGGGTGCACATCAAGCCAAAATGATATGGAAACAGTATAAGGAAAATCACACCTGTATCAAGCCAAGTTTGGTGTTACTCCCAAGGAGTTCATCTCAGCAGTGGGTTCTTGTGAGCTATTTTTGCAAAAGTGGTTCTTCTTCTGCCAAATGAAAGAAGCTTAAAAAGGAAAATAAATCCCAGCCCTCAGATGAGGAGAAAGGTTCCCCACTTATGGGATGATAATCAATGTAAAGTTGTTCAGTAGCGTCACAAAAGCAATGTCATCATCTGGGACTTGTGTGGCTGTCTCTGAGCTGGGTACAGTGAGCCTGCATAAATAAATATAGAAATTCACTGGCTGCTCCAGGCTTTGGTCCCTGGATACCCAGGTGCACATGGACCCCCGCTCAGTGCAGGCAGGGACCTCAGAGGCTGCCCTGTGCAGGGCTCAGACCAACATGGGCTGGAGGATGGCTCAGAGGTTTGCACAGGACCCAGGAGTGAAGCAAACTTTAGTATGTTGGCACTGCAATGGTCAGGGAGGAGTTTTTCACTCGTTATAGCAGTGGGAGAGGGCTGCAAAATTCAGTTGCACATCTTGCTGTGGGTGAAAGAAAGGCAGAGGGGAAGCATCTCATCCCATGAGATGAGTTGTTCCAAGAGTAAGTCCAACCTCCTTTCTTAATCACTCCCAGCAATGCCTGTGTCCGTGCTAGGTCTCCATCATCTAGGAAGGGCTCAAGGGTTGACTCCGTGCCTCCCATTACCAGAGGATCCAGCACACACAGGAAGGTATAGGTCACTGGAGAAGAATCCAAGGTTGGGCAGCAACTCTGATTTCCACTGGCAAATGAAGAAAACCCTAGGAGGTTGAAAACCAGGAGCAAAGAAGCCAGGGCATGTTCTCTGATACACAGTGGTGTCACACAGGAAACCTGAGGGAGGTTACTTTGCATCAGCTGCTCCACAGCAGCTGCCTTTGGAGAGGTTCTTACCCTCAAAAAAAGAGCTGATAATTCAAAGTTTCTTCCCATCTTGTGGAGGAGGAATCAGGATTCATATCTAGTACCTGCCGAGAAGCCAGGGCTGTGAGACATCAAACAGTCAGGCTGCTCATACCCATATGGTGAACCCCAATAGGAATATGAGGGGTTTAGTCCTTAAAACTACTGGGACACCCCCATGTCCCTTGGGCAGAACAATTTCAGGGCCCTGACAGATCCTGCCACCAGGAGAACCAAGAGCAACACAAACAGAGTGGGAAGAGATACTGCATTGGGCTAAAAGAATATGGTAAACCTCTTAGGGAAGGGAATGAAATGATTTTTCTCAAATAACCAACATAAGGATTTGAAAATGAACATCTCTTAGTATTAATTTAATTAAAGCAGCATGCTGCCGTTACTTATAAAGCTAGAAGAATCAGTCTGTTTAATGGGTTCTCAGCTAATCAAAAATTAATTAAGCGTTTAGTGGGGATTCTAAATCCCTGAATTGGATTTAAAGAAGCCTGTTTCCATGTCTTTTTCAAGTGTTGCTTGTTTTACTATAACAGGAGACGTGTTTGATTGTGCAGACCTCCCATTATCCCTGGCTTGCAGGTGATCAGCCTTGAAATTCATTCTTGTTAGTTGATAGCTGCTCCATTTCCCGAAATGACTGTGACAGAGCATCACTAAGTCTCTGCCAGCCCTAAAAGAGGGCTCAGAGCTTTCCTTTGAGCATTGTGCCATGTATCTCCTTGCTAGTTCACAGGTGATAAAGAATGAAGAACAGAGCAGGACTGAGAATGGGGAAACCTCGCCCTTATTTCTGAGGCTTTTTGGTTAGGCAGTGGGGAGTGGAAGCACATTAAATGGGCTCCCTCCCTCCCTGTCTCTGCTTGCAGATGTCCTAATGCTTTTGCTCTCAGTAAATAATACCTATTGCACCCTTATTGCCTCTCTCTCGCCCCCTTTCTCACCACTCTGCAAGACAACATCCACCACTGAGTGATGGAATCCACTCGCCCGCAGGCAGCAGCTACCATAGCCCTGTCCTAAGCTGGATGAAGATGACTTTCAACACCAGTGTGTTTCAGAAATGCCCTTTACCCATCCCTTCTCTCCCTGCCCCTTGACCCCACCTCTCCCCCTGCCCACCACCCACGTAGTCCCTTCTGTCTCAATGCAGAAAACAACCCCAGGGAGCGGACCCGGCTGAGAAGCACCCTGTCCATTGAAAAGCAAAAAAATAAAATAAAATGTATTTTAACTCCTATCAGTCCTCCAAACCATTTCCCAGGAAGAACAGTGGGGATGGCAGACAGCCCCTGGGAGGAAAAGCTGGTGCAGAGGGAGATGTGGTGCTGCCTGAGCCAGCTGCCTGCAACCACTGCTCGTCAAACTGCACCCTGCGATGGAAACCACGGCCCCGAGCCTGCAGCTGGAGACAGCTCGATTTGCCTTTCATCTCTAGAGATCTTTTTTTTTTTTTCAGCTATTCAGCATGCTGACACTGTAAATAATACCAATAATAATAATAAAAAATAAATAAATAAAATGCATCGAGTGTCAGGCAGGATGCAAAATTTTCCTGCCTCCTTTTTTGGATGGGGGTAAGGGGTGGAAACTTAATAATGCTCTACCTGAACCCCTTAAAGCACAACATCTTTGAAGTAGCAAACTGGCAAATACACTCAATCAATTATAAATGAAATAATCTTCTTAAAATATTAGAGATTTGGGTGCTAAGCAATACTGGAAGATTACGGAGAGAAAATCAGTTTTAGAGCTTCCTAAAGTGACAGAAAGAGAATAATCGGAAGAAATGGTGAGAAGTTTAAAACGATTATGTAGATTTGTGTCAGTGAAAATGTCCCAGCAATCCTTAGCCGATCTCTCGTAGGCTGGAAATAGATTACGTTCAATCCTTTCTTAAAGGGGCAGGTTTCTTTCAAGTGTGGGGGTGGTTTAAATTTTTTTTAATTTATTTTTTATAAGCACCTTTGCGTTATTTTTAACCTCCAAATGAGGCCAGACCCAAGGGCACATCTGGGTTTCTTTGCCTTGCTGTACCGGAGGTGCACAGACCGGAGCAGGGTTTGGGGTACACTGATGGGTACGGTGAGCCCCATCTCCACCTCGCAGTGTGACACTCTGCACAGAGCAGCCACCAACTGGAAAGAGGTATCGAGCCTGAGACATGCACTGGAGCAGGGCACTCAGTCCTGCTTCTGCTTGGGCCAGGCAGATGTGGAGAGATGTCATCAAAACCAGTTGGTTTTCCCCACTGGAAAAACACCTCTGAAAGCAAGATTACATCCATCCTTGCAGGGAACAAATGCTTCTTGGCTGGGTCTGGAAAAACTGAAGTACCCAAGTTTGAGCAAGACTCCTTCTCTGTCTTCCTGCAGTGCAAGGAGCACCAAAAGAGCAGAGCAGAAAGCCAGGAAGGGAACAGGAGGACAGAAGGCAGGGATTTGACCCTGGGTTTGACACAAGTAGGTTATAGAGAGTCTGCATTGTGTTTCCTTTTGTTGCTGTTGCAATTAAGATCCCATTTGATCCTTTACTGGCTCTGCACCTCACATTTACAGCCTCAGTGCAGATTGTTGGAGTAACTTGGAGCTTACCCTTCACACACTCATATGCTTTTTAACGCAACCTCCAAATATATCCCCCAGCACAAAGGACTGCATGACCTGGAAAACAGCTATTCTTTACAATCCCCTTCTTTGGTTTCATGGCACCACTTGGGTTTGAGATAAAAGCCCAGGAGACCTCATGCCCCAAGGTGTGATGCTCACATAGGTATGGGAAGGAAACTCCTGAAGCCAAGAGAGGAGGTCAGGAGCCCATCAGCCCCCCAGGACCTTGGTGCTGGGGTTTGCCGTCAGAAGCAAGAGAATAACTCAAAGGAAGAAATTAAAATAGGAAAAAGGCACATCAACGTCAGGGCTGCTTTAAAAGATGGCGCAATTAAGCCGAGGGGTTGGTGAGAGCTGTTAATTGATAGCAAAGGAGAGGAGGCTGTCTCCAGGGGGAAGCAGGTAATGTAGGTAATCTTCAGAGAGGATTTGCCTAAACAGATGGAGGTTTGGGAATAGAAATTCCTGGAGTCAAGCAAGGGTGGAAGAGGAAGACAAAATCTGGTTTGTCAACAGCCAGCAAGGAGATCTGGAGCCAGTGAAAATCAGCCAGGGTCTCCTAGAAGATACTGCTGCCTTCACTTAGGAACCACACATCAGTTCATCTCTGGAGTCATGGATATTTTCAATAGGGGAGAAAAGCTTTTTTTTTTTTTCTAAATCAGATACTTTTAATCACGCACACACAAAAAAAATCATCTTTTTGACAAAGTGGATTTTTTCACTTAAACAAGAAAAATCTTTACTCTCGTGTTTGGGCTTTTTCTCCCTCATCTGCTTATTGCTTTCCCTACCTTTTTTGCCCTTACTTCTTCCTTTCCTGAAAAAACAAACAAAGACAGAAAAAAAAAATCCCAAATCAAAACCTTTCCTAGAGGTGCCTGCAAATGGTAAAAGTGAAAAGCTTTCCTAAAAAAATGCTTGGAAAAAAAAAAAAAGTGAGCACAAAACATAGGATTTTTTAAAAGTCCTATTTTTCAGCAGGTGTTTTTCTTTGGGTTTGGGGGAATTCAGGGATCATTCCAAGTTATGGCCACTCTCTGTTCTGCTCACCCCCTGGATGCCAGTGGCTCCTGTGGTCTCACTGCCTACAGCAGCTTCCCCAGAGCAACTTCATCTAATCCCAGCTCTCCCCAGGGATTCAGATAGTCAGAAAGAACAGCCCTTACCTGTCGCCAATGGAGAAGGTAAGGCAGAATTAGCTAATGTTTGTAAAGCTCTTAGCAGATGACAGTGCTGTTGTGTGGTACTACTCCCATATTATAGCTGGATGCTGCTTGATAGTCAGGCATGGAATCAATTTTTGAATAATGGATATTAAAAACGTCAACTATGACACCCAGCCATAATGCCTGCCGCGCGCTGAGTGCCTATATATTGTTTCACACACTTAATATACAGTGGAGGCACTGTAATTACTCCTTGCTAATCCCCACACTTTATAATCTGCCCGTGCGTGTGAAACCTGGCCGCCTCTTCCCACCTCTCTGCAAAGATTTCAGAGCACAAGCTGCACCTAGCTGTCACTGCGCTAAGACACCACTTCTTTTTTTTTCCCCAAAAATATTGTGAATTGCCAAGGAAAGATTTACTAATTGCACTTATCCGGATCCCTAGACCTGCTCTCAGCCTGCATCTATTACCAGCAGTCACTTAACACCAGTGGGATGGAACAAGTTGTCTATCCAGAGAGAGAAAGGCAGAGCTTTCTGTGCAGAGGCCCTCAAATAAATACCATCAGAAACTATGCATAAAGGAAATATGTTTATTTGCAGCATAAGGAGCAGGAAATGTGGGCACAGAGGACTTGGTCTTGCTTAGAATTAGTCGTCTGAAAACCGAACCTGGAGTCTGAACAAATCTCGGCAAGTTGCCGCAACTTTGTTTACAGGTACTTGGGCTTTGAGCCAACTTCTGCTGTCAGTCTTTCCTGTCAAATTAGGGAGATTCACCCTGTTTCTGCTAGACCCATCCACCAGTATACAGGAGGGGTAGGTGAGGTCGGGACAGGAACACTGAGTAGCTGGGAAGTCACCATGAATATCCCCAGGCTGGGAAAGAAGAACCTTCTCACTAACAGAAATTGTTTGAAACAGTCCTTCCAGTTAGAGCAGAGGGGCCTGAAACAGCCAAACTAAGCTTCAGTTAGATCTTGATGGGATGATGGGAGGGATAACTGAGTAATCTAGATGGGTAGGGACTTGTGCAACCTCTAGTACAGCCTCCTGCTCCAAACAGGGACCACTTTGAGGTTAGATCCAACTTCAGTGTTATATCAGGTTGACCAGAGCCTTGTCCAGATGAGCTTTGAGTATCTCCAAGGGTGGAGATCCTGCTGCCTCTCTGGACCCTTTTACAGTATTGACAACAGACTGCACAACGCGGTGCTTACACACAAGCAGAGGTGCCCAAGAAACCAGGAGGTCCCAGTCTGTACCTCTGCAGGGCTCCTTCTCCTTCAGAAGCCCAAACCACTTGATACGGGAGAAGGTGGCCAGAGAAGGAGCATGGCTATTCAGAAACTCTTCGCTGCCAGCTGGTGCACCCTTCACTGATGGATGTGGGCTTCCTAAAGCAAGGCTATGCTGGCCTCAGAGAACAAGGCAATGCAGAGACAGGCACCTTTTGCTGGATTTTTGTACTTTTGGACCTTTAGATCTTTATACTAATGCATGGACAGCAGGGGTGGCAGTGGAGGGGGAGGGAAAGGGGAGAAAGCCCAAAATACCAGCCTCCATCTGCTCCTGTCCAGCTCACCTTATGCCCCCACTCTGCTGCAGGAAAGGAGTTGTGCATCTGCCATCCCTTCGGAAAAGTCCCCATCTCTCCTCCCAATCCTCCTCCATCTCATCACCTGCAGGCAGCAGCACAGGCTGCAGAGGGACTGCTATTAGGGAATATAGCTTTATTAATTAGATCCAGCTCCAGTTTCCTCACAGGGGAAGGAAATTACCTGCACTGGAGCTGAGCAGGAAAAGCCTCTTTTCTGCTCTTATTGCACATTTCATCTCCTCCTTCACCTGTGGGTTTTGTGCTGTGCGAGGACCACTGTGTGTACAGATCCTGGCTCCTGTGTGGAGCTGGGCCATCATGACAGCCCTGCCCATCTCATGGGACATCACACAGGGGAAATGCTCCCGGAGCCAACATCAGGAGCTGTAGTAACAAAAGGGACTTCCTGCCAACAAAGCAGAAGAGGGGGAACTTTGCTGGGATGGTGGCTGGATTTTATTCCTCAAGCTCCATCTCAGGCAACTCCCCACTCCTTGAAAGTATTAGGATTCAAATGAGGTCAGATATGCCACCATAGATCAGGCATAGCCACAACACTGGTGACCTGAGGGCTCAGATATAAAAGAAAGGGGCCTTGAGGTAGCCTTTGCTCACAGTCACCCTAGATATAAAACCCCAGTTGTAAGAAAACAAGGCTTTAGAAAACAACCTGTGATATGATGCATGGAAACACCATCTCAAAGCAGATGTTTGCTTACACATCTTAGAGGTAAACTGAGGCATACAGCAGTTGAGAAAGAATCATAAGTTGGATTGGAAGCCTGAGGCTTCATCTGCAACCTGCCCGCTTTTCTTTTTAGTGGAATTGCTTGGATTTTCATGTTGTATCAGTTAGGGGCAGCCCAGGTATAGACTGGGGTCCCAGGATGCTGCATGCTGACACATAGCAGAAAGCCACTCTCTGCCCAAGTGTCTCTCATTCCCCAGCTATACTGATGGAGCAGGGGTCAGGGAATAGAGAAATCTTCCATTTGCAGGAAAGTTACAGTTTAAAAAGAAAAAAACACATTTACAAGCCTGTGAAAAATGTGGTGCTTCTGCATGTGCTCTGCTCCCTGTGTTCAGCCTTTGCCTCCTTAAAGTCACTTACGGGGCTAGCCCAGAGTTGCAGCAGACTAACACCACCTATGTCTTGGTTCACAGCATCTGAGGACCCAACTTTCATTATTTTAAGCCTAGGGAGGGCTGGGGAAGCAGGCTGACACCCACCCACTTGAGATTAAGTGTGTGAGCACCGTGATTCCCCGCGCACACACGGCACGGCTGATGCCCGACCTGCCGCACACAGACCCAGCATCGCGGCCCCGGAGCTCAGGGAAGCGAGGGAGACAGGCAGCACGCCTGCCTGAAACGGCTCTGAGCCCAAAACTCGATTATTGCTTAACTTTCCTGCCAGGCCTCCGGGTCCCTCTGTGCTAAATCATTCCCCATCGATCTGTTCCCATTATAAAGCTCCTGTCTCCCCCACGAGCCTACGACTCCATACGACTCGACTTCCAGCACAATTGAGCTCGGACCCTAAAAATCAATACTGCAGCAACCCAAGGATCAGAGGCCAATGAGGTCTTTAACAAACGTGTCTGGTGCTCTTGACTTGAGTAGGCTTCAGCCTACTTTGAGGTCCTTTCTGATCCATCATGGGTTTGTTCAAGTTGTCATAAAGCAAATTTGCAGTCATTGATCCAGGCAGAATGAAGTTGTGAATATCAGATGGGGGAAGGAGGGGGGAGAATAACCCTAGAGAAAGAGTTTTAATAGCTTATAGGCAACACATGTCTGAGCCAGAGGAAAGCAAATTAGGAAAATGCAAACGAAATAAGCTTTTTCTATTTTTTTTTCAGCCTTTCTTCCCTCTGGAGAGGGAAGCTGCCTTGGCTCTTAAGAAAAACAAAAGGAAACAATAAATACTAGCTATAATAGAGGGCTGGGTTCTTTCTAATGGATGAGGGCTATGGCAACATATCCTTGAGATATTAACTGTAGACCATGTTATATAAGGATAACTTATAAATATATAGAAAATAACAGGCCAGATCCTTCCCTGCCATGAAACCTTGGGGCTCTGCTGAAGCCAATTCAGCTCCTGCCAGCAGACAGGACCCAGGGAAACTCATTTCAGAGCGAAATAACTGAAGAGGGAGGAAAGTTGCCTTCCATAAAGTGCGATTCTGATGACAAATGACCCAACCACCTGCAAAATGTATTAACGAGGCTTCGCTATGCAACAAATTGCACAAAAGCCAATTGAATTTAATATAAGGGTCATTCATCTCCCCGGCTTTTTGTTACTTTTAATTCAGCTCCAAATCTTTTCAAAACTCATTAAATGAAACGTAATCAAAATTCACATTTCTGTACCTTTTAAGTCCAAATCAGGACCCTAGACCAAAAACACTCTCAGCTTGGCTCAGGTCTGCTTTCAGAGCCACCACCCATCCTCTGCAAGGGTAAAGCTATTCCAAGGTTTGAAGATCACTTAGAGTTGAGTATCCAGAGTGGGATTTCTTGTGCAGGAGATGTCCACTAAACTTTCACGTTACCTAAAACATTGGCATATTCAGAGCAAATACAAGATATTCACCGAGCTTTTAGTGGCATGTCTAGAAAAGGAGAAGAAGCAGCCAGCAAACCAGAAGCCCTCCTGAGCTTTGCTCCTGCAAACCCTGGAGAGAGGAGCAATGCCTGCCTTCCCACCCACAACCTTTTCTCTGGTGTTTGCCAACTGGCCTGTCACAATATTCAAGACAGATTCTGGTTATAACCCCAGTTGGACTGTAATAGGTTTGCTCCCTACAATGCTGAGCTGGTGGACTCCCAGCACCCATCACTCCCATGGCGATAGCACAGCAGCAGAGCTCAGCCAGCCAGCACCCTGGGCTGTCTGTCCTCTCCCTGTCTGGAGCTCTATCTTCCCTGGCTGGCCAAATGCCCTCCCCATCCTGCTGAATAACTCAGGATTTGGGGATCTGCAGCCTCCTCTAGACGGAGCAAAGGCAGGGCCGGGTGAGAAGCTCCGTGCAGAGATGTCAGTGGGAGTCACCACGTATCAAGGAAAGACAGCTTGGCCCTGTAAAACAGAGGGGGTGTTGAGAAGGGAGCTATCCCAAGCACGTTGGAAAGTAGGGGCTCCCAAAATAATTCACCAATGGAGCCATCACAGGTTACCCCATCGATAGTTTCATTCCCCAAACTTATACACCCATGTGCATCAGTACAGCAGCAAGGGGTGCGCTGTCTCTGTGCAAGCTGTGCTGTGCTCATGGAATCATAGAATTGCCTAAGTTGGAAGGGACTTTTCAGATCATGGAGTCCAACCATCAATGTGACACTGACAAAAACCATCACTAAACCATGTCGCTAAGCGCTGTGTCTACCCGTCTTTTAAATACTGCCAGGGATGACGATTCCACCCCTTCCCTGGGCAGCCCATTCCAATGCTTGATAACCCTTTCAGTGTAAAAATTTTTCCTAATATCTAATCTAAACCTCCCCTGGTGCAACTTGAGGCCATTTCCTCTTGTCCTATCACCTGTGACTTGGGAAAACAGACCAACCCCCACCTCTCTACGACCTCCTTTCAGGTAGTTGTAGAGAGAATAAGGTCTCCCCTCAGCCTCCTTTTCTCCAGGCTGAACAATTCCAGTTCCCTCAGCCTCTCCTCATAAGACTTGTTCTCCAGACCCTTCACCCCCCAGCTCCCCACTCATTTCCAGGTGTGATTCAAAACCATTTGGTACTGCAGGATATCAGGAGCTTGCTCCATCCTCTCGCCTGATCTCTGACTAGCAGCCTCTGTCTGCCCGCGGCTTTTCCTGTCACTCAAGATTTGTCCCTTAAGAAGTCCCAGTGAAACTACCCTCGGGTTCAGTCGTCACTGGTTAGGCCCAGAAATCCTAGTCCAAGAAAGCATTTCAACTTTTCTCCCGTCACTCACCCTGGCTGAGTGGTGACAGGATCGTCCCTTTTACAGGAAAACCCATGATTTCATTTATCCTGCCAGTCCAAACTGTAATGAAAAAAAAAAAAAAAGCACTGAAATTTCTTGTGCTAATCTTCCCTACTGAATAAAAGTGAGCTGAAGTGGATGAAATTAAGCTTCCTTTCCAATTTTGTTCATATTTTTCACCGAATGGTTTTGGTTTGATGTTTATTTTTAACAAAACCACGAAAACAGTCTGTTTGGTCACTTGGGTGTTAATGAGACTAAAACACAGTTTCCCCTTCCAACCTATTCTTCTCCTCTAAAACCTTTTGTGCTCCTCATATCAACATTCTCCAGCAAAAACAGGCTCAGAGAGAAATTTCCAGCTGGGTGCATTTGCATCTTTGCACGCTTGGTCATTTCCAGAGAAGTCAATAGGGCAAACGCAGCGATTCAAGCACTTCTCCGGAGCGGAGCCGTGGTACCCGCACTGTCCCCGGCTCTGTTTCAGATTGCAGTGATGGAGGAGCAAACAACACCTCCATTCCTGATGAACAGAGAGAATCAAGGTTTGCTTTCACCACCCTCAATCCATTTGTCTGAAAACATCCTTCCCTCAAATGCATTCCCCTTTAGAGCCATTTTTCCTCAATTCAAATTGCTCCTTAATTCCTCCTTTTTGAGCGCACCTGACTACAAGCTTTTCTTCATATCCATCAGTTCTAGTGCACACCATAATAGTTTGCGTGAATGTTTGCTTATATTACTGCTGCTTCCAAGTTATGCTGCCTCCACCTTGCACTCTCTGCTCCATCTCCATCTATCGCTTTACCCCACTGCCCGTCTGAGAGCGGCTGCACACACTTCTGCAAAGCGTTATCTCATTATTTCAATTCTATCTGCTAAAGCATTTGGAGAGACAGTGTATTAAAGACACTATATAAAAATAAATTGAATCGAGAGGAAATCTATATACCTAAAGTTGTAAAAAGGAATAGTCTCCGGTGATGACTCCATTTCCAGCAACAGCATTGTAACAAGCCGGAGCCCATCTCCCAGCTGAATTTTAAATAGATCTGCTCAAATTGAGCAGAGCTGGCCAGGCTCACAGGGCTGGGGGCTGTGTCTTGAGGACTGGGTGCTCAGGGAGGCCTGGGAGAGGGGCACAGGGAGCAGGGGACAAGTGCCACAGCCCAGCCTGACTACCTGCCCAGACTCCTCCAGACCACCAACCCACCAGCACAGCTTGCCCAGCTCAGCTGGGAGATGCAAAGAGGGACATGCTGCATCTCGCCCAGCCGGTCCCTTCGGCATCATCCCCCCATTCAGCATTCCCTCCATTGCTAAGATAGCTCCACCGTGCAAACCCTGGTAGCCCCTCCCGTGTTGGTCATCAGGTCACGAAAACACAGCCCAACCTTCTTCCCTTTGTAGTCTGCCTCGGCAAAGGAGACAGGTACTGTCCTTATGTTTGGAAAAGCAAGACAATGGTGGTTTCGGATCCTTCTACAATCACAATGGACTAAAATGGGTTCACTGTTTGGCTAGATGACTATAAGACAAGAACTTGGGATGGACAAGTTGTCCAACAGGGACCCAAGCGCAGGTTTCTGGGCCATGCTGCCAATCCAGAGCCACGAGAGACTGATGCAGTTCCTAGATCCATAAACAGGGAAGCAAGGAGACATCTTATCTCTGCATTGCAGAAGAGAACTGCTGGGCTGTGGAGCAAAAAAGATCAGAGGTCCCAGTTAGGGGACATAGTAGAAAACAGCTCTGCTCATGAAAACTATGACAGAGCTGACAAATCTACCCCAGAAATCTTAGGGACACCCTCAAGTAAAATAACCTCTCTTCATAAAGCTATGCATCATGGTCTTAACTGAGCTCTGGTCTACAAGGAACCTTTCTAATTCCTGATTGCTGTAACTCTGAACCTTCCTCTGCATCCCTGGGAATCTGGAAGATACAGAAATAGGAAGGCTTTACCCCACTGGTTTGTCCTTCTCCTCATGATGCCGAGATCTTCATCAGTAAGTGATGGGGAAGGAAGAACTGTGTCATGAACTTGTGCACTGCAAGAATGGGCCAAGTCACGGTCCAGATACTCCTCAAGACAGGAGGCAATCCATGGGAAAGGCTTTCCGCCAGCCAGTCCCAGAGCCCTTCTCCCTAATTAATTCATCATTTGTCTGTTTGGGGGAATGGCTCAACTGAAATGACGTCTTTTTCAAGTTAAAAAAAGAAGTGAAAGAAAGGAAATCTGACTTACGTCATGCACTCCTCCACCCCTCCTGATTCAAAGTGTTCTCCATTCTGTAATTCTTGCTTTACAACTTTTTTATGTTAGCATTTGGGCAAATTGAGGGAAACACTTGCCTCCCAGTAATTCAAATTAAAATGGTAAGAAGTAAAGCAGAATTTTTCATTACACCTGAACCAAGGTATCTACCTCACTTTCTCTGTTCAGGAAGATTTTGGTTTTGATTTTTCTCTTGGTCCCAGTTCAGAATCATGTCTCAAAATAAATAGTCCTAGCTGGAAGAACTATTCCCCCAGCCTTGCATGGTGACCACCAACACCCATATAACGCTGTTGCAAAGGAGGAGGGATCTATAGTCAACCATGGGATGCTTCCAGCACCTCACTCTACATGCAGCCCTGCAGAGCAATGACTTGACAAGGTCTTCGCATCATCGTTTTCTCTCTCTGGCTTCCCAAGACCTGAAGCTTGGTGCCATAAATATGGTTGCTATTCTTTGACTTGTTCAGGGAATAATTGGATGTTACCTGCATCGCAGGAAAGACCCAGTTCAGTGGCTTTGCTCAGATGGTGAAATTCAGACCCCTAAATTGCTCAGGACTCCTGTGTTGTTACAGAAATGTTAAATCTTCCAAACTGCAGTGAGGGAACCAGTGGAGTAGGCTATAAAGTGGCAAAGCGTCTCTCCCAGAAAAGCAACCTTTTGCAAGTCTGGATCATAGCTATTGCCAAAAAAAAAAAAGATAGTAATAATAAACCAAATGTCTGGAGGAATTTCTTCTCCCTATTTTCCTCTCTTTCCAGCTCATTATTTCTTTATAAGGCTCATTACCAGCAGGTCTGAGACTCAGGCACTGACCCACAAAGGCCTGGAGGGAGGAAGGCTTTCAAATGGTGTCAGACGCAGCTGGACCAATTGAAGAGAGATGCAGAGAGGCAAGAGAGGTGACAACCGAAGGGACGGGTTTCCTGGGGCCCTGCATTGGAAGGGGCAGGATCCAGATCCACTAGCACGTGCCCAGCTCTGCACACCCTCAGCATTTCAGCTTCACTGGAAATATGATTTTCCAGTATGCCAGACCCTGAATCCAAAGGGGATTTACTGAAATCCTAGTGGAAAAACTTTAAATGAATAACGTCCAACAAAAAACATTGGTCTATTGTATAACCATTCAACAGTTCAGGAGCAGGTTCTGCACCACCTGAAGCCTATTTACACCAGGATTGTTGCTCTCTGTTCCCATCCCACCCTACATGTCTCTGCATTCCTGTACCCTTCCTCGTGCTCCTGACATGTGACAAGTTGTGTCATTTCAAGGAGCTGGTCTGGTTGAAAACTAAACTGGGGGGGTTGGGGAGGAAAGGAGGGAAAAAAGAGAAACTCTGGAGTTTTTCAAAAGCAAAACACACTTTCACTTGGAAATATCCCTGTGTGTAACCGCCTTGCTTGTTGTTTGGGTTCCTCCTGAGCAGCCAAACCCAGGGATGATGCTCAAAACCTTTTGATAAGGCACCATGAACCCAACACCGAAGCCCAAGGACTCTGCAGGCACCCCTGCAGGACCACTTCTCTGCCCTGACCTGGGATACTGGGATTCTAAGATCTTTCTAGAGAGGATTCTTAGAGGATTTGAAAACTCCCAGAGGACAGCAGTGAGGGTCGTCTGTTTGCATCTGTATCCGTGTGGGAACTGGAAAAGTTCTAATCCTCATTTTGACCGTATAGCCCAAGCTTTTTTGCTGGAGCTTCCACTTCTTTCCCCAGTTTCCCTCTAGACCCATTACCCTATTTCCTTGGCTGAATTTCCTCCTTGCGATATGCCCCTACCAGCTTGTTTCAACCTGTGGTGTTGGTTCTCCCTGCAGTGGAGGTTGTATCTGCTTTTTTTGCATTCAACAGCACACCCCAGCCCTTCTCGCATCTGAATTTTGGTTTTGCTAGCAAGTGAGGGGCAACACTTAACTGAGTTTGCAGCTGAGTAAGCCTTTCTACTGTGAACTCTTGGGAGAGAATATTATCTCCTAGTGGTGTGTGAAATGCCTCAGAGAAGGGACCAACAACAGGTTGGTGGAAAAACACTGTAATAAATAACATGCCTGATGGTCATAACAGGCAAGTGAGGCCATATGACATAATCAGGGGATAATAAAGAATCTGACCAGGCTTTCAGGAGCGTGGGGCTCAGAGAGACACAGAGCAACAAGCCAACACCACTGCCGGGCTCGTTCCCCGCTGCCAGGAGTGAAACAACTTCATTCCAGCCACTGAGAGGTGGCTTGAAAAAGCCTCCGATATATTCACCGGAGAGAAAATTACCTGTCAAAAGAATGATAAAGCCATGGTGTGCTTTGCTACTGGAATCCATTTGTTCTGACTGGTGATGGGGAAGAGCTCAGGCTGCATCATGTTCCTCTGCTAAGTCTTTTGCTGCCGAAAGGTTAAATGCAGGGGAAAGTATTAAAGAGTAGCATCCACATTTGTGGCATGGTGGGATGTGTTATTGAATAGCTCGTTTTTTAACAGCATGCAATCCTCTGTACTGCCGTACTTGAGGTTAATCCCATGCACACATCTACAAGCCTGAACCTGCAAGTAGCATGTACTTTGTAGGGACTGACATGGTTCTTGGTGTGGCTGTGACAGGGGAAATGTGCCACATACACAAACCAAACCACCAGCAAGTATCACTTGTGCTAGAAAAAAATCAGGGCAAATCATACCCATTTACACTGTGCCCAGGAGCAGCTCTGTAGATGCCCCTATATATAATTTTGTAGGCAGTAGGGATGATTTTGCAGTGTGGGTCACGTACTCACAGAAGTTAGGGTGGAAGGCACTTTAAGAGGTCACTTGTTCCCATGTTTCTCCCCTGCTTTAGCCAGTGATGCAGTGTTGATAGATGGATTTTGCCCATCTTTTGGTCTAGGTTCTGTTGAATTAGGAGGACTGCAGCAAGGGGATCAAGGGAAGTTATCATCCCCTCTGCTCAGTGTTGGTGAGGCCACAGCTGGAAATATCCAGTCTAGGATCTGCAGGTCAAGAGGGAAAAGGGATCTGGGACATGTCCTAAGAAGGAGATATGAGGGGAGCTGAATTTGTTTATTCCATCAGTGAGGACTAAGGGGGGATCTAATCCTGCTTCCAGCTAATGGAGGTGGTTAGAAAGACAACAGAGACAAAACATTTCTCAGCAGTGCCGAGCAATGTAACACGGAGCAATATTCACAAACTGCAGTTTGGGAGGTTCATGTTGGACAGCAGGAAAACAACTAAATACCATGCAGGTGGTGCAGCACTGGGACAGGACACCAGAGGACAGGTATCTCCATCCTTGGAGGAGTTCAAGCCCTGGCCAGAGGCAGCCACAGCCAGTCTGACCCAGCACTGGCAACAGCCATGCTCTGGATGGGAGGTTGGGCTGGAGACCCCAGAGGTGCCCCAGCACCACCCCAGATTGGCACTAATTGTCTCATTCTCACTGCCAGGCCTGGTGCGGCCACCTGTGGTGTGGTACCAGAGGGCCTGCTGCAAACAGCTGGGGATCCTCTGAGCTCTCCTGTGGGACCTGGGGACAGGGACAGATGGGAAGGGGATTGTGTCACACCTATAAATCCTCTTTGTAATGTCTCACTGGTCAGACACACCTAGGAAAGCCTAATCTAATCCATTCCCCTGGACACTAATAAAGTGCTAGAGGACCCTCTGCAGATCCCATGGGGTCTATTATATGCACGTGCTCCTCCATCAGCCTACAGCTTCCCCCCATCCTCCCAGCTAATGAACTGTTTGAGGGAGAGTGGTAAAATGAAACCTTTCGATCCCACATGAAGTGATTGGAAAATAGCAGTGGGAAAATGAAAGCCAAGGCAAAACTCTTCAGAGCAGGCAGTAGGAGAGAAATGAAAATGCTATTATCATTCTTCCACATGAGAAGAGTGACAAAGGAAGACCTCTCTCCCCACCCTTCTGGGTGCTGCCTAGATTTTTCTAGCAAGGTCACAGTAATAAGCAATCAGCTGATTGAAATGTCACATTTCAGCCAACCAGGAGAATAAGCGGACTTTCTATCAGGATTCTCCACAACGGAGCACTCATTGTGATAAATGAACTGGAGAACAAGACAAATGAATATAACCTACTGCTGGGTATGGATTCATCAGCCCAGAGAAAGCTTCTGACAGAGAGAGAGGGAAAGAAAAGACAGTGGCCAGGGAGCTTGGGTGGGAGGAGGCACACAGGAAGGTTGCAGTGAGCTTCTAGGAAGCACATGGATTGAAGAGGAGTCATCTGCTAAGTGCCCGTGCAGAGGTGACCACAAGGTTATGGGGGCAAAGTAGGAGTCTGTAGCCACTTAGAACTTGTGTTGAGCAGAAGGGAACTGCACCACTTATATGACAGCTCCTTGGTGTCTAATTTTGACTCCCTGATGTGTGCAAATTGATCAGATCAGCCAAGACAGCATGGTTCTTGAGCAGGCATAAATGTACAAAAAACCCAAGCAACTTTTCTGCATGATCCTGCTGTTCTACAAAGGGAGCTCTGGGATGACAGGATCTTCATTCATGGATATACCCTTCCTGCTTCCCATGTACCATAGACAGGATCACAGTCTGTGGTTCCTTCACCTGGTATAAAGCACTTTTTAATCCAGAAGACAAAGACATAACAACATCCAGGGACTGGCAACTGAAATCAGCAAGGTTCAAACCAGTAAGAGTAAGAAAACCACTAGCAGGGAAATTAGACATTGAAATGGGTAACTAAGAACTGGAAGGAATTCTCCATCACTGACAGTCAGGAAAATAGGAGCAAAGGCTTTCTAAAAGAAACTGCCAAGCTTGCCCAAAAAATGCTGGGACATGTTCAGGAAAGAGGCGGAAGCCTTTTTTTATGGGGTGACCCTAGAAAATTGCAACAGGCCTTGCTGGCTTTTTACATGGAATGCTGGTGACTCCCTTTATGCCATTCTGCAGTGTCCAACTAACAAATGGAGCTAACAAGGAGTCGGATTCAACAGGAGAGTATGAGAAGCCAGTGGACTTGCCTCTACTTCAAGGACTAAATTTTTGTCCAATATCTGTGTTTTACAAAGAAATTTAAATTCATACCATTGTAGTTCTTAAGATTATCTCCCCCCCTCCCCCGCCCCCGATGTAAAAATAGCCTGCAATGAGACTTTGTTTAAAGCCATGGAGTTAATTTTCTATAATAATTGTTAACAGTTGGAGTTTTTCTTTCTTTAAGCTCAAGGGAGACGCATGGACAGATTTATTAATGGTGTCCCCCAATGTGATTGATGGGCTGTCAAACAGGGAAACTTCACACCTGAAAAAACTTGAAACAAGAACACATATACCAAAAATAACATCTGTGCCTGGTACCTCTGCAAGTCTCTGTAGCGACTTGTGGCCGAGCCTTCCCAGGGGCTTCTCTACTCTGGTAGCTCCTCTGTCGGTTCAGTGCTGTGCTCTGTTCTTCTGTTGCTATAGAGCTGGATACGCTCATGACATCACAAATACAGTGATGGATGATGGGAGAGAAGAGAGATTGTCTCCCTAAAAGAGTGAGCAGGCAGAGATGAGATTCCCTCATGGGATAACTGTCATAGATGTGTTTCCTCCTACACCAATGTCCATCAGAGCAAATGGGATTTCCACACATACACAGTGATGCATGGGTAAATCTTAACTCTTGGTTACATCCCTTTTGTCATCATTGGTAACAGGTAGCACCTGATATCAGCCACACTGAGATTTCCCAGTCTCTAGAACAGATTGCACATCTCTGCTCCAGAAAGCACTGGCAGCTCTGAGGTCAGGTTGGGCGACTAACAGTATGGAGGTTCTTGTCTTTTTTGCCTGGTGGCCACCAGCTCTGTACTCTGAAAGCATCTGCTGCTTCATTCATTTTCCAGGTCATGTGGATATTGAGTGTGAGCACCAGGAAGCCCAGGACAGGCACTGGTGGCTACAAGGTGACTCCAGCAAGTTCAGCTAGATCGAAACCTTACAGAAGGGATCTGGAGGTGTTCTGGCAGGATGACTGTGTGGTTCTTAATTCATGTATAAATACCAGCCCTCGTGTAGTCCAGAGAAATTAACTTCTGGTATGCTGTTGCATTAATGAATTCCCAGTCTATATCCTTCCTACAGCAAAGGAAACCAGGCAGCAGTATGAACAGGCGGGAAACTTGTCCAACTGGAGCAGGCCAACAGAAAAAAGGTTTGATCCCTTCCCGTATAGAGACTGCACACACATGGACTGACAAACCAGGTTATTCACTGTGACTCTGCCTCCTTTCCCAGCAGCCATACAGTGAAGGATAGAAAACAAGATGACCAGAGTCCCCGAGAAACACCTTGGCCTCAATTTCTGCCATTTGTTCGAGGAGTTCTTTCTGCAGACATTTGCTTCATTGGTATATTGCTTCCCTGAAATACCAGACAAGAACTTTCTTGATACAGTTGGGATGAAGTTTTCACCTTGGTCAACAAGGTCTTATGGGACACCAGCACACCCCCAAGAGAGCTAGGAGTGTCTCTAGAGGCACCCAGGGTAACTACTGAAAGGCACAAGACCTTGTGAGCCCTCTTAAGTGAAATGAAGAAGCACTGGGAACCATCTCAGCGTGTGAGAGGAGTGAGGAAAATCTCAAGCCTTACCCACTGATCACAACTTCTGCTCCAACAGCAAAAATAATCTGTTTTAATAATCTTAATAATCTTTCTCTAGTATCCTTTGTCCATATGGCTGGTAATCTGGCTGCTTAGGAATGAATTATGAAAAAATCCTCAAATAGGGATCTGATGGCTTAGCTCAGAGAATCAAAGAAATTAGAGGCAGAGAAGCCCTATCAGGCCACTTAGTCTTCCTTACTCACCCAGCCTTCTGCCATCAGGGGCCTGCTGGGCTGGAGTGGCAGTGTTGGATCAGACTCCTGAGTGGAAACCGCATCCTCTTCCCAGCACTTCTGCAGCCTCCCAGCACTGTGTGCACTTCTCTCGCTGCCCTATTTCTCCTCCCATTTATAAAAAAGACTACATTTTCTTCAAGACACTGACTGTTCCTTGCAATGAGTTTACACACTGCCCAGCAAACAGGGACCACCATCGAGGACAGATCCTTCCCAAGCTGTGCCAATGGAGTATAAAATCCTCCTGCAGGCTCTTCCATGGCTTACCAATGTCTTAGAGGGGATCTCACAAATGTTTCTTCCCACTTTTGCCTTTAGTGGGCAAGGAAGGAGTTGATCCAGTTGCCCTTTGGTGCAAATCAGGACAGCCCACTGACTTTGCTGACATGACCCTGGTCTGATGAGAGGATCTGACTGAGGCAGTTGGTGTTGCTGGAAGGAGGAAGCTTGTATCCCATCTATTTTAATTTGTGAAGATTCATCCTGACCAAAACAGAGTCACGCTGGCAATACTGACACACAGAAAGCAATACCAGTCTGCAGAACGGGACCCTGTGCAGAAAGCAGGGGTTGCAGGACCCTGGCCTGCTGGTGGTCTGCAATGGGCTTTTAATTTATTTAACCATTAGTAAACAGATGTAATCAACATAACCTTCCCCATCTCCTTTGGCACCACATCAGAGCCACAGGCAAGCTCCGCTGGGGACCGGCCGTCACGTCGGGATGAGACGGTGAAGCCTTGAGGTTATGAGACCACTGCTGTGAGTTTTGCCCAAATCTTTACATGCCCAGTTGGTCTCAGCAAGACACCATTAACTTACAGAGGAAGAAGAAAGGAGCCCCATCTGGAGCTTAGAAAGCACAAATCTGCCATTCTCTCTTCGCAGGCTGAGGCCGTCTGAACAGAAGGTAAAGGTTGCAGGGAGATGCTTTCATAGGGAACAATGCATGGGAAACACAGGGACAATACGCTTTTCTCTTTCCACACACCCCCCCCCCCCAACTATTTCTCTGCAAGAGCAGGTACCTAAAATCAAGAGCAAAGAAAACTGCAAGTTGGGAACAACGTTTCTGCTTTCAACAATTCTTCCCACGGTCTTCTCTGAGCTAACAAATATTTTGCAGTATTGCACTAGTGCAGCATTACCAAGTCCTCTGATTGAGGAAAATAAAATCTACCCACGCACTGATTTTATACTGCAGCAGCCAAAACCATAAAACACACATCGGCAACAGTCAGTGCAGGTAGTGAATTACATAGTCTTACTCTTAGGGGAGCTCTGGGTGCAGGATTTTAAAGGATTTTAAAGAAGTAGACTGTCAGAAATGATGAAATCTGAGTGTTTTCTTTCCTTACAGAAGCTGTCCAAATTGACAATAGAGCTGTTTGTCTGCTCTGCTCTGAATAAATCAGCAAATGAAGTTATTTTCCTCTTTTTTTTTTCCTTTGGCCTATTTGCAAATCTGTGCATTCTGTACCTATTTTTGAAGCGTGAAAGTTTGCCAGCCAGTTTGGAAAACAAATCAGGTGCTACAAGACCTTTTTCTCCCAATCGGCATGTCCGAGGGATCAGTGCCCAAGATGTGTAACAGCTGCTTTTATACAAAATAAAAAATTTCCTGGCCAGAAGAAGATGCCCTGATTTCCTCAGTTGCTCTAAATCCGGGAGGCCCAGCCACTCCTTGGACTGGCTTAAGAAGTTTCTGCCACTCCGTCCCCCCATGCTGATCAGCCAATTGATCCAGGCTGAAATCTGTCCTCAAAAAAAACAACACCAAAACGCAAAGGAGGAGGGCATTTTTAAGCTTCATTGTTGTGGTCAGTGAGATAACAGCGGTGCCCCAGTGCTCGACAGGACAGGCAGAGACAGGAGGGTAGGCAGGGAGGAAGACGACTGCTTCCCAAGACAATGTGGTGCTGGAGAAGAGGTTTCGTTAAACAATGATGTGTAACCGATGGTGCTTGGGTTTCTGCAGGTCTCTTCCATTATATGTGGTTGATTATTCCCTCCAAATATTCCCCTTTTGGTTGCAATCTTAGGTAGCCAGGAGTTACCGTATTCTGGCTTGCATCTCTGATCCCAGCAAGGAACCAGCACCAGCGACTTTAGCAGAAGGTGCAATAACACTGCTTCATGGCAAATGGTCCGTGACTACACGGCAATATCCAAACACCTGGAGGTCAGTTTAAACCCTGCAGCATGAGGTTTCATATGCCTTGCAAATCACTGGGAAGCACTAACTGTGGACATTGAGGCTGACCACATAAATGTCCAGGTATCAGCACCAGAGACATATGAATCTCTTATTTTTAATAACCCATTGCATGGAAGGGGAGGAGGGGAGGAACCTTGTTACTTATTCTTAATTTTTTTTAAATTCTGACATATCCTTCATTGTAATTTATAATTAATGTCACCCAGTTAAAACCTCACCTAATGCTCTCTAGACAGGTATTGCTAGACACACTTAACAGCATGGGAAAACTGAGGTGACAGCCAGCCACTAACTTGCACGCAGCCAGCAAGCACATCAGCAGAGTAACACACTGAATAGTGAGCCGTGTTGCTTCTCTCTCCCATAAATAAACCCCAGGAAGTCCAACATAACAGTAAATAAAAGCTGGGCTGCTGTGTGCTGCGATTCACCAGAAGAACAGAGGAATTCAAGGACGAGGCAGAAAAAATATATTGAAAGTCCAGTTGCACATCCAGGAGGGGAAAGAGACCAAAGGGGAAGGGATAAACAGATGGAAGAAAAATTTGAAAGCGAATGCTTTTTAATTATCATCATTTCAAGGGAGCATAGAACGACTCCACATGGTCCCTCATGGTTGTAGAGAAAGACCCAGGTCAGGGCAGAGGGCAAATCCAGGGTCAGATTCTTATTGAAAGTGAAAATTGTTCTTATTGTGCTTAACACCAGCTTTAGGAATATTAAAGAACAATTTGAGTTTTGTCAGTTAATACACTGTGGCCTGTGGTTAATGTGGCACTAAGAGAGAGATATTTTTTTTGAAGGCTATTAATCTAGCAAGATTTTAAAGAGCTCAGCAAATATAATGTGACTCTAACATACTCCATCTAGAAATTACCACCAGCCTCGCTCACTGGTGCAAACATAATGGTTCTGATCGACAGGTCGTGTTCACCGACCGCAGAGAGATTACAAAGACTTGAGGCAGATCAGCTACCAGTCTCCTTTTTATTTAAAGGCACTCTAGGTTTTTTTTTCACTTTTACACCACTGGAAGATGCCCAAGGGATCTTTGAAAGCCTCCAGCCCTCAGCCTCACTTGTGTCTGCGCTCATCATCCTGACCATTTTTCTGACAATAGCAGATGGCCTTATCAAAGATGCTGTCTCTCCTTGGAAAGGCTGCCCCCTTGTTCAGGACAGTAATTTTCCCACTAAATATAGTCCTGTCACATGTTGCTAAAAAGCACCATTAGATGATGGTGGAAGTGTCTAGCCTAGTGGAAGGTGTCCCTTCCCATGGCAGGGGGGTTGGAACTAGAGGATCTTTAAGGTCCCTTCCAACTCTAATATGATTCTATGATTCTGTGGGCGGGTGAGGTCATGAACAAACTCCTGACCTCACAATTGCATTTTGGTGGAAGTTTTGGTTCAAGATTCCTGGACACGAACCACATTGGTTTAGTCTCCGGGAGCAGACCACACAGCTTTTCTTCTCTACTAAAAAACCCAACAGCAACCCAGCATAACCGTGAAGGAAACCCCTCTGAAACAGGGCCAGATCACCAAAAGGGTGCATTAACAGAGGCTTTGGCTTAAAATTTTACCAAACTGTCAGTTCTCAGGAGAGAGGTACTATCAGAGGCTGATCTCAACACGGGAATCCTCCTCGGAGTTCTGTGCAGCCCAGCCCAGCATTGATTCAGTTTGTGAAAACATGAAAATCAGACCACAGGGAAACACAAAGGGCTGCAGTGAATCTCATCCTGCCCGATGTGCTGGAGACTCATGTCCTGTGGTGGGAAAGGTGCCCATGCCTCAGCTGTTCCAGTGCAAAGTCCCACCTTCTGCCTTAAACGCTCGTGAAGGGAGAGAAGCGGAGCTGCTAGAGGGCTAAGAGGAAAGGGGATTTGTTTGCAGAGATTTAATTTTGAGATTTCCTCCAATGGCACATTTCTGGTTTCTCTCTGACTCTGTGGAGGCACCTCACACTCCCAAGATGGGAAGGTTCCCAGAGTCTTTGAAAGCCACTGGAAAAGACTTTCAAAATGATACCCATTTTATGCCATGAAGTGAGAAACCGAGTAAAGCCTGGAGGGATCAGCTCCAGCCGCTCTGCCCACTTATATGGCATTTGTGCTCCATTTTTTTTCTCTTTGATATTTCGTTTCTGTTCTCCTTCCAGTAGCACCCAAACCCTACATATGAACTCCACTAGCCCCGTCCTCAACTGGGGGAACACACTGAAATTAGATGGTTGGTTTTACTGGGAACATCGATCCCTTTTTACTTCCCATCTGGCTTTACTGCCAGATTTTTATTGCCATTGCTTTTTGCTGGGGACACACGTCTCCTTATGGCACATCCGAATGGCCTTAGAAATAAAGGAATGAGACCTTTCAGCCAGCAAAAACCTGTAAATAAACAGTTTGGGCTGGCAATCAATGGGCAATCTCTCTAAGCCTTGGGATTGTTCAGTTAGATTAAGCCTTTCTAATGAATTCCTCATTGAGCCACTGAACAGAAATGAAGCCTTGTTAGCTCATTATCTTTCTAATTAACCCATTCTAAACCTGCTCCTTCCTCACCAGGAGGTAGCTGTGCTGTTTGGGTTTCACACTGAGGTTTATCAATGACCCCCTGAGAGCCTTTTGTATCAGTAACTGAGATTTATTTTAAATGACTGGGGAAGGCAGCTTCCAGTTTATTCCCTGTGCCAGATGAAGGTCCAAATACTATGTTATCCTCAGGCTACAATTTCCCAAGGACAAGCCATGTGTTGTGAGCATCTCCAAGCCCTATTCTGCTGTGATGAATGCTCCCCCCCCCCGCCCTTGTTTGCATGCAAAGATGCTGGGCTCCTTAAGCTGATGAAGGGGCCTGCCCTCCCTAATGGGGGCATGGGGCTGCACTGTGTCTGCCTGCAGATAGCAAGAGTATTTCACCACTGGCATTGGCTGCTTTCAGCTGGTTTTGTGTTTATAAGCAGGCTCCATTTCCAGACAAACACAGCAACATATATAATAGATGGAGAGCCCTCTTCCCAAAGGATGACTGCAGCAACCCCATTATTTGGGCCATTTTGAAGGAGACAGGCCATATAGTAACATCCAGTGAAGATCAATCCGGTGTCAGGAATAAGATGGAGTGACCAGCCTGACCGGTTCAAGCTTGATGTCCTCACAGCCCATGTGGCAGCGATCTTTACTTCTTGGCTTCTCTTTGGAAAACCCCAACATGGAGCAGCTCATGGGTTTGCATGCTCAGAGGCCCTGACATCGAGCCCATCCTTGCACTCAGACACAGACTCATATCCCACTGCTCTCAATGCTGTCCCAGGTGTTCTGTCGCCTTCTGTCACTTCTCTCCCTGAGTAGCTGGTGGGGCCTCCTCCTCTTTCTCCCTCCTGTTCAACAACACCTCTCGCTTTTGGGCTCTCCCTTGGCCTTGCTGCCACTGGGTTCAGGACCTGGCTGACAGCCTTTCCTGTTGGATGCCTGAGCTGAAGGCACCCTTTTTCATCCCAGACCCAGAGACACAGCACCCAAGGCAGCCCACATCCCCCATTAGTGTCCCTTAAAGGAGCAAGAGACACGGAAGGATGTGTCCTCTCTCAATCCCTTTCTATATCTCCACAACACTAACAGGACTTGCTCAGGACCCCATGTCCAGGCACATCCCACTGCATTCAGCCTTCAGCCCAGCTTGGGAGGGACAATCCAATCCATAGCCTTTCCTGAGCATCACCGGCCTGCAGCTCAGGGACCAGCATTGCCTCCACTTCCTCCCACACCATCACTTTTCTCGCCCTTACCTGGATCGTCTGCCAAACGGCTCTGGCTGACCAGCCACAAGCACTGAAATATGGATTTCAGTCCTAGGTCAAAGCCTGGCACAGTTTGAAGTGCTTAGTGCAGGTTTTGTCAGTAGAACAATACCAGTCTACAAATTGCCCTTAGGGTGGCTTTGGAAACCTTTTTGAAGCAAATAAAAAATTAAATTCTTCAGATTTCTATTTATTTTGTTATTTTCAATTCCGGTTTCTCCCTTTACTTTCCTCCTCCAACCCATACCCAGCCCAGGGGGAGCTGTGACCCCAATCTACCCTGAGAGGTTCATTCAGATCCTGCCTCCAAGAGCAACATTTTAATAACCCGACCAGCCAGGGATCTCTAAATATCTCTGAGGAAAGGAGGCAGTGAGGATATAAACAAAAATATGCTTTGCCTAATTGTTTCTTACGTCGTCACGAGCAATTGAAAACGGCTCCTAGGGCGATATCCATTACATTTGGTAACAAAGGACTCTAAATGAAGGAAGCCCAGGCGGAACAGCAGAGTCAGAGACAAGCCTGGCATATAAATCTGTGCCAATCTGCCCCCTCCGCCACTCCAAATGCTCCCACAAGACCTGGAAACTGGCACAAAAAGAAAGAAATTCCAGCACGTGCCTCACTGGGATCTCTGTTCCTCTGGACACCCAGCAGCTGGAGAAGCCCCCTTCCCTCGGGGAAGACAGCACAGCCACCCGCCCACCCATTCAGCCCATCACACAGCAGCATCCGTGTCCCACAGCTTCCTAATGGGCTTTTGCCAGGGCTCCCATTCATCAGTAGGGCTGCGGACGGGTTCTCAAGGCAGGAGCTGGTGTAGAGGGCTGTGTGTTGGCAGGGGGATGACTCAAAAGAGCAATGATAAGCACCTCTCTGTTTGGCTATTTAAAAAAATGGTAGCTTAGACTGCACGGTATGCTAGATCACTGCCTGGGTCTCTGAATTTATTTTGTTCTGTATTTAGTGTAAAATTCACTTTGTATATATTAGTCCCTCCTGCCATCAGCATGTCTCCATAGAGGGCTGAAGTGAGAATCTATTTACAGTCCTGGCATATTCTATCCTATATATTGGGTATAGCACCAACTGGACTTTAAGAAATCTATTAGTATTGAAAGAGTAAAAACTGCAACTATGAGCTCTTCTGCTGAACAGCTTTGTGGAGTAACAGGGAGAAGACAACACAGTGATGTTAGGTGGGCAGAAAGAGAATATCAAGCATGTTTTCTGACTGAGACAATTCATTTTTTCAAGGAATTTCTGACCTTTAGACTGATTTTTCCCTTTTTTTCTCTTACTCCAAGTAGTCCAACTTTGTGGTTTGAAGACAATATCCCTGCACTGTTGGCCAGTGGACAGGCTCCTGCATGCAGCAGTCTTTACATTTCAGAGGCTGCTTCTAGAGGCTGCTGCCCAGTTCCAGACACAGGCAGGCTGTTGCAAAGCAAAGTGATTTTCATGCTCTTGTGTGCTCTCTCCACCATGGGAACTCAGCATTTTTTTTCTTAGAAGGACTCTGCTGTGACTAAAAATCTCTGCTGTGAGCTCTCACGATTTGAATCTCGTGTCTTCAAACCGCAGCTCCTGCAAGCCAGAAAGTTCAGCTTGCTTGGGGGCTACACCTTCCTAGTCCCTCTCCTTCTCCTTTTCCATCCCCTTCCTCTTTGTTTTACCCATGGTTGTCAAAAAGCCTTGCAAACATGACACACGTGCAGGGCAGAGCCTCAGAAGTCAGATGACAAGAAAAAGGAAACCTTACCATACAATATTTTTATAATCTCAAGATTCATTTAATGACAACTCCATGTCATCACCAGCAGCTTTTTCATGAGTTGTTAACATTAGAAACGGATACAGATGTTAAAGTGTAAGACTGCTCTTTGTGCATGGAAAAACCCATCAAAAACTCCTAGATCTGCCTTAATATTTTCACTCCCAAACATTTAAAGTCCCATCAATGCCTTGGCAGTGATTTCACGACATTCTTTCATTCTTTAAACATGGTCTTAGGAGAACAAGGAGAGGATTCTGAACCTCCAAAATCAGGAGGAGCTTAGATCTCCATGGGCTACTGCTTTTCTACCATCCCCTGTGGGTACTCCAGGCTGGGTAGAAACAGTATTAAGGGACATTTTTTGATCTCCATCTATTTTTTTGGAGACGTGCTGGTTCACCCTCTTGCAAAAGAAAGTGCCCAGGCCAGCTAGGCTTCACATATAACTGAGACAATGTGTATCATTATTTCTGCACAAGAAATGAAGCAAAATTACAATAATGCAGCACCATACCCAAATGCTGAGCCAGCCCAAGGAAATCAGCACTGGGCTCACTCTGATGGCACTTACCTCCCTTCTCCTCTTCCCCCTCTCCCTCCTCTGCCTGCAGCTCCCCCCCATCCAGCCCCTCCAGACACGTCCAGAGGGATCTTTAAAACTCTATAAAAAACATAAGAAGCTGTTTTCGACTATTAAGAGAGACTGTTGATAACACAGTTCCAATAAAAAAAAAGTCTATATATGTGCTTTCTACAGCTTCCCTTGGAAAATAATTCATTTCTCCCTGCATTATATTTCATGGTAACCTAGAGACTCAATATGTTCTGGATTACTGCATCCATTTCTGTTTCTGCTCTAATGGCCCACCAGAGTATGAACCTTCCAACCAGAGTCCCCTAAATCTGGTGACTGGGGAGCTAGTTGTACTTTCTTGTTTTCCACTTGATAACTAGCCCCTTCCAGCATTGCTTTTATGGCAGTAATCTTCCTAGGCTGGTTGCAGATTGCTTGTCCTCGGTTGTTTTTTTTTTTTTTCTTGCTTGCTTGCTTTTTTTTTCCTCTTGTCCTCCAGCCACTGGAGCCAATGGTCACTGTGGACTATCCATCATGTTGTTTTTTATGTCAAGCTGGAGTTCCCCAGGTCTGTTTACTCCTTTTCCCTTCCCCCCCCCCTCCAAATGCCACCACAGTCCAGCAATTGCTTGTATCAATGAACTGCCCCTTCCATTTAGGCGGAAGGAATCCGAGAGTGCCAATGCCTATCGATAGGCTACAGATATCCTGGATTTAATTTTATGGCTTCATATTACAAATCATGGGGCAAACCGAGGAGGCTAAGCAAACACCTCTCTCCTCTTACTGCTTTGGAAAGTAAAAGACATTAGAAATAGCATGAAAGGTATGGAGGAAATAAATCAGGCCACATCCCGGCTGCCCATCTGTACAGCCTTGCTCAGTACCGGGAGCCCAGCCCCCTGCACAAGTCCCGACTGTGCCGTGGAGCCTGGGTGTTGTTCCCGGGACAGCCTCCATCCTGCCCAATTTGCATTTGCATCTGAGATCCAGGCACGTACACAACTATTTAGTTCTTTTTCTTCGTTGCTCTGAAAAAGAGGTCAGGTGGAAAACTTCAGTGCTGTGGAGGGAGTAAATTAGAGATCAGGAAACCGGCCTGAATGAAAAGTAAGGGCTAAACCTTTGTTTATCCCTTCAAGCTCAAATGTGAATACATACTTACATTTAAATTTTATAGGTAAAACACTTTGGCCCCAAATATAGGATAAAATAATTTCTAAAATTTTCAGAAAATTAACCCAAAAGGATGGAGCTGAGGATTTTTTTCTCAAAGCCGTTTCTAGGAGAATGAGAGCTATTCCTTGTACTGATCTTTTTAACCCATGTGTCTTACAACCCTTTGTCAATCACCACACATGCACATACACTGTATTTGCTTCACTTTTCCTTCCCTGTAATAATTCATATCTGCAATGGCTTTATTCAGTCTTAAGATCACTTCTAGGGCTTGATGTCTCCAGTCTCTTGGTGTTGGTGATTTTCCTCTTCAGGACACTTGCACTAGAAGTGTTTTCTCTGCCCAGCTGCCATTTAACTGTGCCTCTGAGAGAGTGGCAGAGAATCAGCTGAACTCTTCATAGCCTTACTCTTCTGTCTGCAGATTTGCCTTCAGGTCCTGCCGAGTTAAAGGTGTGACAAAGGCCATTGTGCAGCTCTTCCCAAGGCCAATTCCTAGGGTTAGGCTGATCTTAGCATCCATACCGTGTTTACAACTTCCATTTTCTAGAACAGGTTGAGTTCATTGGCATTAAAAACTCTCTATAGTGCATCAGTCTTAATCCAATTTTAAAAGGCAAGGCCAGCAACTGTGTTAAAGGGATTAACTCTTATTAAATATAGCGTATTTGAGTAAGCCCTAAGGGAAGGACTCCAGTTGCTCCTGTTTGCATGGATGGAGGCAGTCATACCAAGTTACATCCTAGGGACCTGGCAGTAAGCTCACGCTATAAATTACATCACGTTACAGGAAAATAATTCTTAAAGTATGGAGGTAATTGGAAAGCGGTGTCCTCGCCAGGCTTTATAAACATTAAGAAGCAAGCTCTTCATCTCCTGTAAATCCACATGGGAGGAAAAAAGCAGGTGAGAAGTCAACCTGTCACGGCAGAGAAGCTGCTATCCAGGTCTCACAGCAGAATGTAGACAGAAAGTGTAACATTAGACTGTTGAAAGCAGTGGAAAGGGATTGACCTGTGTCCTCCAAACTTTGGATGTAGCCAGGTAACAACTCAAAAAAAGTGTTATCCAAAGCCAATGGACGCCAGTCCTCAAAGGAAAACACCAAGATTTCCCTCCCATCTCCCCATAAGCTCCAGGGAAACTGGAGCAAATAGACCAGGGAGGCAGAGCCGAAGCCAGCTGTCCCCAGGTCTTGGTGACTCCTTCTAGTCCATTTGCTATTTACCAGGGGAGTACAAACCTTCCGATGAGGAGGTTCCCCTGAACTGCCTGACCTTGGCCCTGTGAGCTGCCCCACCTGCCTGCAGGTGCCTTTAAGGACTCCGGCAGGGACCAGTTTGTCCGGTCTGTTTTCAGTTCACAACCTGGCACTGAAAAAGCATTAGTAGCTTGGAAATCCTTGTCCCATCACTCCTACAGACCATACTGGCACTCTCCTGGTATGTCCAAATCTAGGGATGGGAAACAAATTATGTTGATTTAAAGGCAACCTAACACTGACTAAGAAAAATTGACTTGGCAAGCTTGAATGTGTGAAAGCTGCTCTTATCCACCCCACGTGGTGTAAGCACTACATGGGAACGATACGTAGCACCTCTAAAACAATGGCGAATTTGAGCCCAACTCACAAATCCCTGCTTATTCATTCCTAACGGGAGCAACAGAAGGTATAAGGATTTGTAAATATTTTAACCTAGCTAACAACTGCTGCCAGGGAGTTTCCAAAGTCAAGGCCTCGGAGAATGATCTTTATTGTGATTCAAAAAAAAAAAGATCTCAGATTAAAGAGGAACTTGTCACCAGCTATACCCTGTAATTAGTTTAATATGATCAGCTCTCCATGATAACGAAAGACGGCATCAGAGCTGCCCAGAGAGAAACTTCCAGTGGATAATAAATACTGACAGATTTCATCCAGATGGCTTTACCAGGCTGCAACTTTGCAAGTGATTTTGAAGCTCAAACATTAGTGCTTATTACTTAGGATCAGCCAATAGCCAAGAGAGATCTGCAAATGCTTCCAGCTGGGGTTTAAAGGCAACTAAAACATACAGATAAAGACTTTGATTAAGGGGTAAAAGATCATTTTTGAAAATTACTTTCACTGCACACCCAAAGCCTTGGGAGTATGACACCCTCCTCTTAAAACTGGGGCTTCACCTCTACAGATGGGCTATTAACTGAGCGTCCTGGTAGGCTGCCAAACCCAGCAAGGGTGAGACAGTGCCCAGCAGCACCAGGAAGCACCAGGACATCGTTTCTAAGCACCTTTCCCAGACTGCTTGGTGTTGCCTTCATCCCTGAGGGAGACACCAGGAAGGGGTGGGCAGAGGAGTGGATGTCTCTGAGATCTTCTTAGGGGAGGGGTCCAGGGGGGACCACACAGTCTCCACAGTGATGCCCTTTGCCTTTGTCCCGATAAAGCTGGACATCCATGAGGACAATCTTGTATCGCTTTAGGGTTGCCATCAGAAACAGCCTGGAGGTTTGGTATCAGCAGCAGAAGAAAGGAGTATAAGTCCCTGACTCCAAAATCTGGGTATGAGATCAGTCACATTTCCCAGACATGACTGCTGAGGGCTTAGTGAGGTTGACCCAAGCTGTAGGGCTGGAGACAGGTCCACCTGAACCAGTGGGGAGCTGGAGACCCCAAAAGGGGGGCAGATCTCTCTCCCCTATCTTGACCTCAATTTAATACACACTTCTAATGTTTAAGACCACAAGGTATCACAGCCCACTGGGGCAGGCACCAGTGACACTGGTTGCTGGCCAGGGGAAGTCCAGCCACTTTCCTTCCATGGCAGTCTTTGGAAATGCATGTTGCTGGTGACCAGAGTGAGGTTTGCAGCCAGGGAACGCCTGCACAACCCATACAATTAAAAAGGCCAAAGGCTTCCCCCCCTGTGTCCTACCAACACACCTCCAGGCCAGATGAAGGAGATCTCCTGGTGAGAGGAGCACCAGTCAGCACCAAGCCTGCGTCCTCCCTTCCTAACCGCCCTGTGGGGGGACAGTCCCAAGCCACCAGGCACATGTGCCACCAGCACCCGTTGTGCTGGAGCAGCAAGACGGATGCAGGGAGGAGGAGGGACACCACAACAAACTATCTTTCCTTGCCTGAGTTCAAAGATACATTTCAGCTGTCTACTTACTGCTCCAGTCGGGTGAAAGCTCCTGGTGTCTGAAGGGGCTTTCTTGCTTCTCTTGGCATTATGGCCAAAATATCATTAAGACTCCTGTAGCTGGAACTGAGCTGTCAGTAAGAGAGAGAACTTGACTGAAGGCATTTTTGCAGCCAAGGGATTTTAATTTTTCCCCCTTCTTCTGCCTTATCCAAGAGAAAGAAATATAACAAAAAACCAAGACAGGGATTTTTCAGCTAAATTTATTTCTTCCAGCATTTGCTGCAATGGGGACACGTTTGGGTTTGCTGCTTGCTTGCTTTTTGCAGGGTTTTTTATGAGCTATTCACATCAAATGTTAAGAAAAGCAAGAGAGAGTAGAAAGGCTGAAGAAGAGAGCTGGATGCTCTGGGCTCCAGACTCAGAACCTGAGGCTGAAATTCTGCTCCCAGTCACTTTGTTAAGGTAAAAAATAGAAGCGATATTGCAGTAGTAGTGATATAGTGAACTCCATAGGTTTCAGCCAGGTTCATATAGACAAGAAAGGATTAGATTTTACAACCTTACAAAATATCTCAGCATGCTGAATAATTGCATTAAGTCTCTGAATGTTCCCACCAGGTTGTTCAGTGCTATAGTTCAGTCTATAGCTTGAACATTTAAGTCAAGAGATAAGAAAGAAAAATAAAGGAAAATACCACACATTTCCTTTCTGGTTTTAAGATTTCTAAAATTATACATAGGTCCCTTTCTGCAGCTTGACTGAAAGTCAAAGAGGAGAGTCTAGCACCATCATATGACTCCTGGACCTGGAGATTTAAGGATGGAGGACAAATGGGATTGCTGGCCAGGCTGTAGGATTTTGCAATTTATTTTTCAGCAAACAGATTGATTACCAGCAATGAGCCCAAACCAGGTATTCCCACATCCCACCACTTCTCTCCAAGCAGGGAAAAATATAGTTTCAAATCTAAATCTAGGGACAAAAATCCCCCACTCTCAGTTGCTACACAACTTTTGAAAACAAAGGAGGTGCCCTCAGCCCACCAAATGCTTTTTGGGATAAGCTTTACCCAAAGAAATGTCTTTTTTTTCTCTTTTTTTCTCTTTTTTTTTTAATACAGATCAAACCCCTAAGACAGAGCCCCAGTGCAAATTCCCTGATGCTTGTTTGACTTCATTAGCACAAAAGCAAATGAAGGCGCTTTCCCCATTGTCCTGCTCCAGTGGAAGAGCAGTGAAAAGGCAAAGTACCAGTGACCTGTGGCAACTCTCCCAGGCTGCTCCATCAGAGGGACAGAAAACATCCCATTACCTCCACGACTCTCAGCCGAGCTCTTTCAAGCCCCTTTTACCTGCAAACCTCCCATGGCTGTTTTGGGAAAGGCAGAGCCCCCAGCCTCAGGGCTGCGTCCAGCAGGGCATGTAACAATCACACCTTTCCCAAAGGCCAACGGGGAGGAGAAGCATATTGGGAAAAAAAAAAAAAATGCAGTTATTTCCTTTCAGAATCTTTGTCCACCTGACACTTGGTCTCCTGGACCTGATCATGGGCTACAAGCCCCAGCCCACTGGCTCACCCCTGTCCTGAAACATGGGCCAAAGACAGAACGGGGTGTGTTTGCTCTGGGGATGGTCTGGGGTTCAAAGTGTTAAAGTTTCCCACAGATCATCCTTATTCTCCACTGGGGTTTCTCTATTCCACATCTGGTACTGAATACACAACAAAATCAGCAGGTGACACAAGATGCTCTAAAATCAACCTGTTGCTGAGTGGTCTGATGCTGTGCTGACCAAATCAAAGGCTGCTTCTGAAAAATCCCAGCCCTGTGCCGGCACACTTCTGCAGGGTCATTGTTACCTGGTGGGAAACCACCACTGCATGGGTCTGCAAAGGGAAAAACAGGTCCGTCAAAGGCTCCTTGCACGAGCCAAGAGGGGGGCTCCATTCACCACCTGCCATCTCTGCTGCCTTCCCTTCCCCTCTGCAGCAGCACAGCCACTCTGAAGGGCATCATGAAAAGATCCCACCTCACTTTGGGGGGGAAGAAAAGAAAAGAAAAGAAAACAGCTTAGCTGCGGAGGGAAAGACAGCTACTATTTGCTATTCAAATCAGGAGCCACTTCTGGGCACAGGTCAATGAGAAAGGGAAACTTTAAGGCTGAAAGGATATGGACTTTGGAGATTTTCATCCAGAAATGGTGTTTACCAGCTTCATGTGCCCTCCATGGGCAAACACACCCCACAACACCAGGCAGACTTCAAAAGGGCCCTTTCAGTGTGGCTGAGCAGAGGGAAGCTGGGGGTCTTGGGGGAGCTTAGCCAAAGATTATACACATCTCTCTGGTCGAGGACAAAGCTCCCGCGTCCAGGCAGCCAGGGACCACAGGCAAACATGCTCCTTCTCACAGACGCACAGTGGGTCAGGTGTGCTTGGTGGGGTGCAATGCCAGCAGAGGGTACCACCAGGTAGAGCATCTTGGAAGTCATCGGTGGGCTACCTCAAAGGTGAAATGGGGTATATGGCTGTTGGTGCAGGCTGGGATGAAGAGCAGCAGCAAGGAGAGGTTTGGGGCATCTCTCATGAGCTGGGCCCATGGGGGATGCTCTGAACGCCTCGGGCAGAACCGCTCCCCATCTGACTGTGATCAGCCAACACGTGGCGAAAACATGTCGCGCTTGACAACCTTTCATAATGGGAAAATATCCAAAGAATCTGCCCAGACTCTCTCAGCGCACTGAGCATCAAAAGTGCTTCATTTCAGCAAGTTTCCATGTGGGGGGGAGTTTCCTCACTTTATTTAACTTCTACTTTTATGCTATGTCAACATATTCCCGCAGCTTCGGTTTTATTTAATACCATGTTCGTGCCGTATTCAGTATTTACTCATGTCCTTTGACGTCACAATGCCAAAATTATCCACAGATAATTTTGACTTCCCAGTGAGATTTGCACCAAACCACATTTCAAAGTGCTGGAATTCCCCTGGGGACAGAAATTCTGTTTTGGTTTTTTGCTGCTCCCCAGCCAGCTTGGAGGAAGGATCTGTGATGAGACAAGGTCCCATCCTTGTTCTGGGGCAGGGTCACAGCATGGGAGTGGACGGGTGGGCAACCCTGTCTATCCCTCCCTCCCTGCCCATGTGCACCGAGGGGGTAAAGCCATGGTAATGTCCCCCTCCTCGCATCAACAAGGTGTTCAGACTATGTAGGACATGATGGAAAAATGTGGGTGCGTATCTCTTCTGCTCCTCCGGAGCAAAGCACAAGTAAGGATGAAATCCTGATGCTGTAACAACCCCACTCTTCATCCTGCTCATCCTCCAGGCAGGTTGACAGCTGCCAGACTAGGCACTGAAAGAAACCCAAAAATCCCCACCCTGTCAAGTGTAGAGATATAAACCAGAAGAAGTCAATTTCCTGCAGCATCCAGGGAGAGGTGAGATGGGCACCATCTCACTGCTGAGACCCAAACAAGTGGGGTCCCCAGGGGACCACTGTGGTTCCCCATGATTCCCCCAAGCCTGGTGTTTTCCCACATCTGAAGTCAAGCAGCGCTAAGCCACATGCACACTGAAGCCCCCAAGCCAAGCTGCAACACTTCTCCTACCTTCTGCAATTTTAAAAAGGAAGAAAAAGCCAAGATTCGGCTCAGGTTTGGAGGGAAAGCTTGGCCTGACTGTTTAAAAGCTCGATTACTCCTTGCTACCACACTCACACACACCCGTCCTTAAATTAATAAAGAACTATCTTTAACGCAGTCAAAGTGGCTTCAGATGTGAGTCACTTCAACAGCCCATTATCAGCATGGTGTTTGTTTTTCCATATTGACTGTGTGTGTAATATAATCCTTGTTTATGATAATTGATTTTCCTTGGGCTGCCTTCCTGGGAATAATATGCACACTTTTTAACTCTCTTTTTAAAGATCAAATGGCATTTAGGCCTGGTGATTTGAATCTGAGTTGGTCAGAGCATTTAATACAATAAGAGTGAGCTTAAAGGAAAGCAGTTAAACCCTGGATATTTTTCTTATTGCATAGCCTGAAAACCCTTGAATTGAGAGGGAAGTTTGCATCTATTTTCTTGTCGTCTATTTTAAAAGCTGTCAGAGTTGGTTAGTCTCTCTTAAAATTAGTCCTTTGGATCATCTTCTTACTAAAAACAAAATCTGAGCTTTTTTTTTTTTAAAGCGATAGCGGATTAGGGCAAGAAGCTTTGTTTAGCTAAAGCGAGGGATTAGAGGAGATTTGCCCCCATAAAGTTGTGGTTTGATGGTGCTTTTATCCCTGGATGTTGCTAAAGCTGTGTTGCTTCAGGATTAGGAGCATACAAAGAGTCTCCTTGTGCTGTTTCACAGCCAAGAGAAAGACGGGGGGGAGAGGGAGAGACAGGGGAACACATGCAACAGAATTGGGAATTCCTTGGTCACACAAATCTAAAGTTTAAACCCCCTGCGACAAACTTTGCTGGACACGTTGTGAATGCGAGATGGCCAGACCTCTAGTGGGAACGGTGGATGATGGAGTGGAGGGGCTGAAACCGCCTGAACCTCTGCCTCCCAGCCTCCAACCAGTGACTTTCCTCCAAAATGAGTGAAATTTGGTTGGGGTGACCAAAAGAAAAGTGTAGAGAAGGCAAGACCTCAGTGTGGCTTGGGCAGCATTTCTCCAGGGAGAAACCTGGGCCATCATCAGCAAACTCTGATGAGAAGAAGCCGCAGTGTTGCTCCAGACATTCAAACACCGGCCAGGCATGTAAGGGGCTGGCAGTCCTCAGCCAGCCTTTGGGAAATGCTTAAATGTTGGCATGTGCCAATGAGATGTCCCCACCAGCCAGAGCCAGGTCCTGGGCCAGCTCTGCCATGAGTATGAGATGATACAAAAAAAGTGAAAAAACCCCATGTAACGATATCCTTGCAAAACAGCTTTAAATAAAATAGAAAGAAATCAAGATCAGGCCCCAAGTGGTGATGGCACACCGTTTCCCTGCCCGCAGCCTTTCCAAGCACTAGGAGACAGCCTGGGGTTTTTGGCAGGAGATGGAGAATCTCAGAAAACCTGAGATTTTATACGTGTGAGAGATTTACCCCTACCCGAATCAAAACACAAAGGGGCTTTGCACTTGCCAACACCTCCTGCGTGACAAGATCGTTTCAAAAGCAGGAGCGAGTGGCAGGAAAAAAAAACAAACCCCAACTCAAACCGAACACAACTCCCATCAGGCAACTTATTTCCATCCCGTGGAAATTTATGTACATCCCCTTGCTTTTTATTTATTTTGGGGGACACAGGGTTGTGCCTTGATACCCACAGCCCTTGTAGCAAAGCTGTGAGAATACATGAGGCACCACATCAGGCTGCAGGGTATGGGGTCTCCTCGCCCTGCAAACCCCGCTGTGTGTAACCCTGCGTAACTGTGCCAAAAAGAAAGAAACATCTCTGGTTGTATGGAGTGAAGGAATCAGGCTCTTCTCTTCAAAACAGGAAACTGGATTTCATTAGAAGTGGTAATATGTGTTAAAAAGAATCCTAAAATCCCTCTTTTCACTGGCAGACAATTGTATCAGACTTTTCTGGAAAATCAGTTGAGTGCGTGACTTTATCAAAAGGCATTCCAGATTATAAATAATATTGTCTGGAGAGTGTAGGTTATATACACGCACCTGTGTATGTATTTAAGCTCTGGTGAGATCCCACCTGGAATACTGCGTCCAGCTCTGGAGCCTTCAGCACAGGAAAGACATGGACCTGTTGGAGCGACTCCAGACAAGGGCCACAAAGATGATCAGAGGAATGGAAAGTCTCTCCTAGGAGGACAGGCTGAGGAAGCTGCGGTTCTTTAAATTTGAAAAGATAAAGCTCTGGAGAGACCTTATTGTGGCCTTTCAATCCTTAAAGGCCTTATAGAAAATAGGGGGCTTATAGAAAGATGGGACAGACTTTTTAGTAGGGATTTTTGCGGTAAGACAAGGGGTAATGGTTTTAAACTAAGAAAGGAAAGATTTAGACTAGATATAAGGAAGAAATTGTTTACACTGAGGGTGGTGAGACACTGGAATAGGTTGCCCAGAAAAGCTGTGGATGCCTCATCCCTGGAAACATTCAAGGCCAGGTTGAACAAGGCTCCAAGCAACCTGATCTAGTTGAAGGTTTCCCTGCTCGTTGCAGGGGAGGTTGGACTAGATGACCTTTAAAGGTCCCTTCCAACCCAAACTAGTCTATGATTCTGCAATTCTATGAAATACGTGCATATGTGAGTCTCCAAGCAAACACCTTTGTTTGCTTCACTTGATACCCAATGGATGGTTGAGAAGTTTGGTTAAAACCAAAGGGATGCTGAGCCCATTCAGGGAAAACACCCATGATAGCACTTTAACCAAATTATCTTTGTTTAAGCCATTATGACTAATAGATACAGTCAACATTTGAGGAAAAAAAAACAACCCAAAGAACAACATGAGTACATGAGTGTTATATGAGTAAAGCAAGATTTCTCCAAGCCAGGGGAGATGCACCGTGGGCTCTCATTAGCCAAGCTCCACCTGACCGGTCACCAATGCTGAGACAAGGTCTGTCACCCATCTGTTTGTTCCAGCCACGCTCAGCCCTGCCATGAGCCTGCTCCCTTACACAAATGTGTTTTCATCTTCTTAACTCCTCGAATGGTCCCCTCACCATTTCATTTCTCAGGCCTGAAATCAGAAATAACAACAGCAGCTTGAGCCAAGTGAGATTCATAACACCCATCCAAGGGAAACCCAGCTGTTTCAACACTTTTTCAGTCCAAAATAGAGTTAAAGAAACTGGAGATTTCATTTCCTGTAGAATAGCAATTGGAAGGTGGAAGAAGTACACTTAAAAAAGTCAAAGCATTTAATTTTTTAGGGGAAAAGAATAACATTTCAGTGCTCTGAAAATATTTTCTGTTTTGGTTTTTCCTTTGTGTTGTCATGGGAAAATTGAACATGAATTTCTATGTATCTCTGATGCACTTGGGGCTTTACAGCCCACTTTACCTCTTCTCCTCTAGCTTCTGCTTTCTAGACAGGCTGCATTTCCAGTGCTGGACCACAGGTCAGGCTAGTTCCCTTGATGCGCCAAAAAAGTCAAGCATATATATAAGCACAATGACTTCTGGGAGGTGTAGTCTCCTATAAACACCACACCAGTGTGAGCCCACACAGCAAAAATACAGCTCTCCGGGAGCAATACTCCACTGGGAAATACAATTTAATTTTCCTTCTCTTGACTGGTAAATACATGTTTTGCAACCACTAAAAAAATCCCATATATTCAAATTCAGAGTGGACCAACCCAAAAATCTGGACCCACCTCTCTTTATAATTTTTTCCAGTGGTGATATTTTAGTACACATTTACCCTCCCAGAACGGTGGTATATTTGAGGGGCAAACACAAAAATCATCGATCAGTTCTCTTAGCAAGCCCTCCTCCTCCTTTTTGCTTCCTTCAGATGTGCAAGCTGGCAAGATGCCCAGGGCTTTTCCTTCCTTGGTTTGGGGTGAAACAGAGGTACAAAGTCTCAGCAGCAGCTCACAGACTGGGAGATGCAGGTAATACCCTACGAACTTTGAAGCTCTTTAAAGCTGGAGTCCTGTTCCTGCTGCTGGAAGGGAGCATGAGATGGGGATGGGACCCTGAGTGGGCTGGCTTATGGCAAAGTGACCACGTTACAGGGTGTCGTTGGACCAGCAGTTTGCAGTGTGGCTAGCGGTGGTGGGATGGATGGAAAGTGCATCCTAGGGTGGGCAAAAGATGCTTGAAGAGCTGCTCCTCTGGAGGAAGGTCTTTCCTCCCGGCACTTGTAAGTCCTTGGCTGCTCCTTCCCACCACTGCATGGGGGAATGCCCTTCCCCTCATCTCACAGGAGCTGACCAGGAGGGTGAATAAAACTCCAGGCTGATGTGGGGTATAGATGTCATCTGTTTCTTGCGCACCTGGAGGCTGTTTTTATCCAAGCAGTCCTCACCTCCATGGCCAGAGCAATGTTACTGGTTCACTCCCTCCAAGTCCATCCTCCCAAGCGTCACAACACAGGGATATTTCAGCTCCCTGAGATTACTTCACTATTTAAGTTCTCTATCAGCTACTGCAAGAGGAACCATAAACCTGCAGGATAACAAAACCTTTGTGGTTGGGGAGAAGAGGCAAAAGCCTTTCTCTCCTCCATGCCAGCCTGGCAGCATTTTCCTTTCCTTGCGGGGCACTTGCCAGCAGCATAGCGCTGTGACCTAGGGAACAACTTCCTTAAACAACAAGCATTTTCTCTCCGACATCTTTGCATCATATGACCTTCAAAACAAATCAGAAGGTAAAATAAACACATAAAAGCAGCCGGGGTATTTGGCCTGACTGAACTCCATCAGGGCTGCGGAGCTGGAGGAATGCATTATCAGTTCCCAGCAATTTTTGATTTTTCCCCAGTGTGGGACTGCAGAAGTGGCCTTATTGAAAGGCCAGAATCTGCTTCTATTTCAACCAGTGACAGGTATATTTATATTAAGTTGATTCCCCCTTGAAATTACCCAAGTTTAAAGAATTATCTGTCTGCAAGGGAAAAAAAAAAAAAAAAAAAAAAAAAAGAAAAAAAGGAAAGAAAACCATGCACTGGCAGTGGCTGTTCAGGATGATGTTCTGGGTTTGGAAATTACCTATTTAAGTCAATAAATGGGTTAGGAGGGGGAGAAGGAAAGGAAGGTAGAGTTCGTGGTTCTTAATCATAGCTTCGCAGGGTTTAGCTTCTCTCCCACTGTTGAAAAATGTTTCAAAAAGCAAAATAAATGATCTTCTAGTTACTAAAGTATTGATTTTGCCTACGTTCAGTAATAAAGAGCAAGTCACCTGTAGGTAAAACTCTTGTAAAATATATCTGATACTATAATAGTCTGGAGATAGAGTTACATGCAGCTGAGAGAGGCAGAGGGATGACAAATCATTTCTAATAAGGTGTTTACCTAACATATTTCATGTCATGTGTTACCCAAACCTAAACTCTGTCCTCCCCTCACAGAAACCTCACTGTAGTGGTGGGATGGAACAGGAGATGCCATCATGGTGGGTCAGCTTGGCTGGTGCCTGCAGCCAATGCATCCCCACAGCGGGGACCAGCGCAGGGAAACTGGGTTGAAACGCTTCCTCCAGGTGCTCTAAACCCAACCCAAGGGCTGGAGCCACCATTGCACAAGTGCTGGTGGAGGTGGCCACGGGACCACACTCCTGATCTGCGAGGGAGAGTTGTTTTTCCCCAACCCTCTCGTGTCCTTGAAATTTCTCCTGTGGAAAACACGGCTAGCCCAGCTTTCTGCCTGGGAGATGGATTTTATCCCCAAGGAAACATATCTATCATTTTGCTCAGAGGTAGGTACAAAATAAATGCAGTCATGCATTTGAGCATCCGTTACCGAAGGACCGAACTTAGTGCTAAATGATGTAAATCTAGATAAATATCATCACTTTTGAATAAATTACTTTGTATTTACACCAGCAAAACAGAGCTGAACTGCATCCAGCCTCTCTGCCAGGACAGGCAGAGCTTGCACTGGTGTCCACGAGACCAATACATGGATTTCTTTCTGAAAAGATGGTTGATGAGATCCAGGTTTGGATCTGATGTGTTAGGTAAGGGCCAAATCTTTAGTCCCAGTGGCAAAGGTTCTCAGTGATGGGATGATGGGGTAACCCAACTCTCAATACGCATGGGGCCTGAGTCTACGCTTAGATGCAATCAAGCTGCAAGAGTAACCTCCCTCCCAAGTACAAACAGAATGAGTGCTCTGAGAGAAAAACTACAGCAGACGGTGATGTTGGATTCAGAGCATCCCACAGTGCAGAGTTAGAGCTCAGATAAGGCAACAGAGGGCTCGGACAGTGGCTTCAGGGTTCAGGTAAATCAGGGTCAGAAACACCTTCATTGCCTCAAACTTCTTACGTGACCTGTACCCACACAGGCAGGTGCATCATGTCAATCCCAGAGAAAACAAGTCCTCTTATGGACTTACCTTGTGCTCTTAAAAACAAACCAAAATTCCCCAAAGCTAATGGCAGCTGCCTGAATCACGGGGTACCACAAAGGCAAGAGAAGCGGAGTCTGGGCTGGGGCTCCAACTAGAAATATCAGAAACTCTCCATGCCAAGCCCTTAAGCAAGGTCTGAGTTTAAACAACTTTCTGGAGTTTCTGTTCTGCTTGGATAACATTTCCAGCACTCCAGCAGCTGGAGAACCAGCTCCAAGGGCTGTAACATCCCTATCACAGCCTCCCTCCAAACCCACATTGCTTTCCATGCATCCCATCAGGGTGTAAATAACAAACTGGAACGCAGCAGCCACATGGAGAGCTCTCCACCTCTCCAAGAAGCAAGGAAAGGCTCTTCTGGCAAGGAAACGTCTGTCAGAAAAGAGGCAGCATCACACCATATGTCCAACGAACGTGGAGAATATTAAAATTACAGGCAGACGTGGGCCATAGAGGATGTCTCTGAAGACGGGTGGGTGGATTTGTTCATGCCAGGTTTCAGTATGACCATTGTAAAGCCCCAAGAGATTATTTCCCCCTAAATTAATCCACGGGAGAGATGGCCACAAAAAAACAAACCCACATTGTCTACCCTTCACAAAGGGACTGTGCACATCAGGCTTTCTCAGTTCCTCCTCTGGCAGCAGAAGAGGGGCTGAACCTTCAGCCTGTGCTCAAGACCTCCTGAACCATGGACCTGACCTTACAGTGGGGTGTTTTCATGTGTTTCATCGTATTTTTTCTGTAAAAAAAGATTCTTAGCAAAATACAATGGTCAAGGGTCTGGGCTGACACAGAATTGTCATTACCCAAGCCTCATGGGGGAGGATGAACATTTTTCTCAGAAGATCTCAAAACTAAGCAGCTACCAGAGGTCTTTTTGGCCATGTGGTGGTTGATGGTCCAGCCTCCTGTTCACACTCTCCCTGCTACATTACCTGGGAGATGTCATCTGCCCACAGCGCTCCATCCTCAGAGGAGAAAGGAGATGTCTTGTACCCAAACTACAACTGCAACACATCACAGCAGCAGAGTGGAATCAGAACCACCTGCATTTCTTCCCATGTTGGCCTTTTTTTTTTTTTCCTTTCAGGCTATTTAGTTATTTTGAGAGTGGCTTCAAATTCCTGATCAAAACCCAAATCTTCTGTCAGGGGAACATTTTTTAAAGCAGCTCCATTCATTTAGATAACCTTTTTTTAAGCAAATGATGAATTTCCCCTGGCTTCAGACTGATGGATAAAAATTGGATGAGGACAAGGAGTAGCTTGGGCACTGAATGGTCCTAGACCAGAGGAAAGCCGTGGATAAAAGGCTCTGAATCCAGCCCAGGTGTTAACACACACAGAATTTTTTGCACACCAAGTGGGCAAAGAAAATTAATAACATTTTAAACCAAATAGGAACATATCTGATATATTATTTCAAATTTTCTGTTTTGCGGATTCTTTCTACCCAGCCTGTGAAAAGAAAGGAAGAAAACCACCTGTGCCTTTGCAACAGAGCAGTCCAGGCATGGGGTGTCCCCATGGGAAGCTGGACCCTGAAGGCCATCACTCCCAGGAGGGCAGGGACACTGCTGAGTGAGGTCTCTCCTCCGGTGCTGGCCACATCACTCCCCTATTTATTTGCCTTTTCTCATCACCTTTCCCGCTTATCTCTTTTTGCCCTGGATGCCCTCCTGTTTCTTACTTCATCTGCAGCTCCTGGGCTAGAAAAGGCTCCCGGTTCAGCAGGAGTCTCTGAACACAGCTGGGATTCACTGAATAAATAAATAAGTAGATCTGCCCGTCATAACTATACTTTAAATTCCCTGCACGGGAGAGACTTCCCCTTTACATTCTCTCAGCTAACACTTTTACCAGGAACCAGAGGCTGAAAAAATTGATCTCTTTGGCTGTTTTCACCTAATACTCTTGGTAGATTTGATTCCTTACAGGTATTTTTTCAAAAATAGGCTAAACTAAGGAACGGCTTATTACAGTTACAAACTGCAGTTAATAGTGAAAAAAATAAAATTCCCTTGGCTGCTTTTGAGAGAGGGATGAGGTCAATGAGGGAATATGAAGCATTTTTACTCAAACACATAAAACTAGTTATTATCACAATTAAGGAAGAGCAGAAATGGGAGGAGGAGCTGAGCTTGCTCCATATTTCGTGATATTCAGCTCACCTTCTCCTCGAGGGGCAAAATTATAAACCCACATGCCTCTGCAATCAAGGTATAAACTTTAGGTCTAAGATGGAAGAGATGTGTAACTCTTGTCAGAGGAATGAAACGGTAGATGAAGAATTAGAGAAGGCATAAGAAAGCAAGCAGGAGAGAGAAGGTGTTGGGTTCCCTTTAAAGCAGGTACCTAAATCTGAGGATTTTTTTTTAAACCCTCTTTAAGATGAAGGCTCTGCTAATAACATGTCCAGAAGATGGCTCCTGGCAAATTGCTTTGTTATTCTTGTCAAAAAAAAAAGTCCCTTGGAAGCAGTCAATTTTAAACCATATATCAAAATGATTAATTGCCCTTAAATGAGCAGATGTTGAAGTACCCTTGAATGGGGCTAACGCCTTTTTGGATTGCAAACATAATGTATTCATGGACTTGGAAAAATATCATTAGGGCTATTAATTAGCTATAAGCACCAAAAGCTTTGGTGGCTCCAAGGTGTTCACTTGCTTTTTTTTTTTTTTTTCCCCCTTTTTTTTCCTTCTTTTTAGGACTTAAGGGGGAACAACTGGCTTTGCTGGAATAAGGTTAGCAGGTATTTTTTTTAATGCTGCATAGAAAACCTTGCCAAGTAGCTCAAATTGGAAAAAACTGTGGGAAATACTGTCTGACCTCTAAATGTGGGTAGGAACTAACCAGAACAGCCAGGACTTAAGGAGAGAGCACAAGTGTGGTGGGGCAAAGAAAGACAAGGGAGAGAATAAAAGAAAGAAACCTGACATTGCAGGAGGCTGCTTAGGATATAACTCTGCTCTCAGCCAAGGGAAAATGTGCTAAACCACAAACCTTGGGTGAAGGTTTGAGTCGATCTCTGGGGGGAAAGGTGTTTTGTGTCCTCCGAATTTGGGGAGAAAGGAACTTTTATTGCACAGTTGACCCCGGAGGAAAAAAATATAAATTCCTCTTCCCACTAATCTCGCTTTCCTCCAAACCTCCAAGAGCAAAAGGAGAAATGTAGCATGCTGTGGCTTGAGACTTTTTAGTAACAGAAAATCCTTAAAAGTGAGCCTGTTTTGGTCTCTTTTCAAATACTGCATCAAATATATTTTCAATGAATTCATGGAAAAAAAAAGGAGGCAGGGAAAAGAAAAAAAAAACTTTTTAAATCTGTTTAAGTTTATAAACAAGATTAAAGAAACAATGTCAAGGGTCTTATGGAAATGGTGATAGTGCCCCTTTAAATAAGAGCAAGTGGAGATTTTCTATATCACTGTGCAGTTTAAATCTTTCTTGATGGACCGGACACTAGTCCTCCTTAAATCCTTCAGAAAGCTGCTTTAAGGAAAAAGGCTGCGAGGAATTTCTTCTCGCTTTAATTGCTTAAGAAACGGTTCCCACAATGAGCTGTGGCCTAGATTTGCCTCTCATTTAAGTTCTGATTTTTAAAAGTTCACAAGTTAATCCCCTTTCGGTCTCACACGAATGCGGTTGGCGTCGGGGACAAAGTACTGGACAATGTCTGGAACATTTCAAACCCCCAAAAGATGCCCCATACCAAAAAAAAAAAAAAAAAAAAAAAAAAAAAAAAAAAGCCCAAAACAAAACCAAGCAAAGTGGGCTTGATTTAGTTAAGTAGCTATTTTAAGACCTTGTTGCCATTATAATTTGAGGCAAGTAGAAATCGTCTTGCACTGTATCTGCCGTAGATCAGGGGTAAGGAGGTTTGTCAGTTTGCAGTTTTCTTCCTTGTCCATCTTCCGAGGATAGAGCTTTATTTCTCTTTATTCCACCTAAAATTAAATGTCTGCATCTCTAACACAGTTTACTGTCCTGGCAAGAGGTGGGATAAAATTCACAAAACAAAGAGAGAGAGAAGGAAGGAGTTAATGCATTAACTGCTTAAAACGTAACAAGCTTGGCTTTGATTTTAATTGTTCTGAAGGAAAGAGCCACGATTTCTGTGCAAATGCAAACACACAATTCTGTGTGTATGGGGATGGGAGCGTTTAAAATACTCAGGATAGGGAAATTACATGCGTTTCTAAATAAAATGAGGAAAGCACAATTTTCGTCCAGCATTGTCCCCTGATCGGCCCACTGATTTTTTAAATTATTTTTTCAAAAAAAAAAAAAAGCGGTTTTCAATTCAAAGTACCAGCTGTCCTTCCCGTCGTGCAGGTGAGGGTGCTTAAAGCCGACGTGGAAACCTGAAATTCCCGGTTCACTTAGGAAAGACATAAAAAATGGTCTTTGAAGGGGATTTTTTGGTACGTGTATAGACCCAGCCATTTATCCAAAATATTACCGTTAATATCACGGAAACTTAAAAAATCCTTTCTCCTTGGTGAACTAACAAATTCCTCCCACCCCGTCGTGTAGTGCAGGATCAAGTCGGGGTGGCAGATTTATGTATTTTCATATTTCATTTTGTTGTGCGATGCAAAACTTACACACACACACAAAATTACCAATTTCTGCTCCTCTTCTCCCCCCCCCCCTTTTTTTTTTTAATAAACTATTGCTATTATTGTTAATATTATTATTTTATTGGCGGGGGTGGATAAAGCCATTTCTCCCCCAGCCAAGCCGAGGTTTGGTATCGGACCCGCTGCCGGCCGCAAGTTTGCGGAGCCCCGGGGAGGACGGGGCGGCTGGAGAGGGAGCGGGGCCGGGAAGGAGTAGGGGGGGATCGTGGAGGGACACACACACACACACACACACACACACACACGGTTGCAAACCTCCCCTTGCCGGGGCTGCTTTCCCTCCTGCTCAGCCCGCATCCCTCCCTCGGCTCCCCGCGTTTTGGAGAGGGAACCCCTGTAATCTCGACACAACTCGTACCGATTTCCCACATCGATACCTTGGGGAGGGGGGAGGAGAGGGGGGGGTAAATGTGATAAATCAGTTCTGCGGACAAACTGGGGTTACTTTTCCGAGCTGCGCTAAATGCGCAGTTGACTTGTTTCTGCCAAGAGGCGCTGAATTAAACGCAGTTATTTTATTTATAGGAGCTGGTTAAACAGCAGAAATCCCGTCGCTGGAGAGCTCGGGAAGATTTTCTGAAGACAGAGGGAAACTCTTATGAATTCTTTGGGGGGGGGGAAGGAGGGAACTAAAACTAAGGATTTTTCGTCGAAGCGATCACAACATCTCCCGTGCTTAATAGCTCAGCGAGAAGAAAAGGCGAGACAATGGTGAAATCGCCGTCGGAGGGGCTGGGATTTTGTGCCGGGGCTACAAGCGACAATTCAGAAACCAGAGAGGAGTCGCGATGCCCCCATCCCGAGGGGCAGAGCCCCCCCCGCCGCCACACGGGTAGACCCTTCCCCGTTGCATTAAACGAAGGAGCCCTGCAAAGTTCGCCGGCCACTTGAGCAGATTTTTGCCTCCCGAGGCTGCGGTTTGTGCCCCGGTTCCTGAGAGCTACAGGTCCGCGGGGCTGCTCCCAGCCAGGCTTTGGGGGGCAAGGGGAGGTTCCCAGGGGGGTGGCTGAATTTTGGGAAGCATCGCCTGGCTTCTCCTCGCCGTCCCCCGTTTCAACTCGTTGTGATTAGCGGAGTGGGGAAGGTGCAGGTTGCAAACTCGGGGCGGGGTGGTGGTGGGGGGTGTCTTTTTACAGAATTACCCCCAAAAAACAAAGAGGACAATTCCCTGTGGGCTTTGCGGGGTGGTGCCCACAACAGCCCGGGCACAACGCCCCGAAAAACGCCCCCGAAAAAGCGATAACGGCAATCAAAGCGCCGAGTTTCGCCCAATCGGTTTCTCGGCCAAAAGCGGGTGGTTATTAATTAGAGCGTTAAGGGGAAAGGCAGTGCGAGGGGCTCCCCTCCTTCCTGGGGAGCAAGAGGGACTTTGGTGGAGCGAGGGCTGGAATAGCTTGGAATAGATTTAAATAGATTCACCCCCTCCCTCTCTTTCTCGGGACAATCACTTAGTACCCCATAACCTCTGAAAAAAAAAATAATATGTATACGATAAAAATAAATACAACAAAGTGACACTTAGAGCCTTCTGGTGTCCTGAGCCAGATCGACACCCTCTTTTTTTTTTTTTTTTTTTGTCAGAATTTGTACAAAATATCAAGCTCAAATTAGAAGGTCCTCTCCCCCCCTCCCTCTTATTCTTTCTTGTTCCCTTAATTCCTGTCTAAACGGTTTTGCTCTGGGAGAAGAAATCTTTTCTATAGGAGGGAGAGAGGAAAAAAAAAACCTTCAAGAAGAGAAGGGTATTATTGTTTTAATCCTCTTACCCGCAGTCATTTTAAAACAGGGTGTTTTGGAGCCTGAAATGGCGTCTCGTCTCCCAATCCCATCCTAAATCCTTCTGGGCTGGGAGAGAATCTAAAGGCAAGGAGCTGGCATCTATTAGCAATCTCTCTAAAGGCTTTAAACTGCTCTTTCTGCTGCGAAGGCATGGCAAAGCTGAAAAGCAAACACAACCACCGCTCCAGTTAGTGAGCTCTGCCAGATAACCAGCCCGACCGCTGAACGGGAAGGTACCTGCGAAAATCTTGCAGAGAAAGGAAAAAAAAAAAAAAAAGTAAAAGAAAAGAAAAGGAAAAGCTGGTTTTCCTCTTTTTACATCCCGAAAAAAAAAATATTTCGGGGAAGGGTATAAAAAAAAAAAAGTAAAAAGAAGGGGATGCGTTAACTGATCGTTCCCTCTCCCCCGAAGCCCCGTGGCCTCCCTTCTTGCCCGCTTTCCCTCCCTCTGCCTCCCCTGCCCACCCCCGCCCCGCACCGGCAGAGCTGACCGTGTGCTCCCGGCTGCCGGAGCGGAGCTTTCCCGACGGAGCGGGCTGCGGACCCGCCGTCCCCAACTCCTTCCATTATTCCTAATTTTATCCCTGTATGCCGTGTCCGTGCACACACACACACACACACCGCTGTTGAAAAGAGCGGGCTAAGATGGGACAGCGAGGGGGCCAGGAGGAGGGTGGGGGGTCGCGGAGGCTCTGTAATTAACGCTGGGAGATTATCCCCCATCAGCACCTCCACACAGGGGCCATCGGGGGAGAGGGAAACTTCAGGGTCTGCTCCAGTGTGGTGCTGAGCAGGGGCGTGGGGGGGAAAGGCATGGTTTCCTTCCCCTATGCCTTACGGACCCCATCACCCCCCCCCGGCCCTGGGTCTAGCCCTCCTCCCTCCACCGGCATCCCATCCGCTCCCAGGGATTTAATTAGGCGTTTACACCTCAGCTTGGAGTAAATGACTAGTAAGAAGTGTTGGGGGGGGGGGGGGGAGGGGGGGGGAGATGTATCAGCAGCCCCATTTTGATTGGCAGGGTGGAGGACCATTGAAAATCTTGCTGGGTAGCTCCCGGGTCGCTATGAAGCTCCTTTTAAAAATCCTTCTTCAATGCAGGCTCCCGGTAGATGGCAGCTCCGCCGGGCGCGGAGGCAGCGCGCAGCCAGCGCGGGCGGATGGAGTAGGGCGGGACAGGGCGCAGCGCCGCGCTCCCACGCGTGTCACCGCTCCCACGGCGGGCGGACAGCCTGCGCCGCCGCCCCAGGTAAGAATCCCCCCCCAACACACCCTCGGGTGGGCTGGGGATACGGGGGGAAATAAGGCGAGTTTGGGGCTTGTTTGCAAGGAGGAGGAATTTCTGCGTGGGGGACTCCGCGACCGGCGGAGGAGCCGTCGGCAGGGATGCGCACACCGCGGAGGCGGGGAAGCCCAGCCCGGGCTCCAGCTTCTCTCTCTCTTTTTTCTTTTTTTTTGCTTTATTTGGAGTATCCTACGCTTTCTGAAAAAAAAAAAAAAAAATTAAAAAAAAAGGCAAAATCCCGACTACCAGCCCAAGGGCCTCGTTCACACGAAACGCGGCGTGGGCTGGGACCGTGGGTCCGCTCCGATGTGGGTTTAGGCAGCTTGCGGGGAAAAGAGGGGTGCCACCCGGCTCAGGGAAAAGTGGGGGGCGCGCATCCCTCCGACTGCCCGGCTCCGAGGGGAAGAGAAGCGCAACTTTCCCCCCGCATTTACATAATTATGTTTTAATAAGCCGCGCAGCCCGGTGAGGGCTCGCCGGGGGCAGAAACCACCCCGAGCGGGGCCAGGAGAGAGGGGGCGGCCGGGGGACGGCCCCGCTTTGGGGGGCGGCTCTAGAATTGGGGTTTCTTTTTTTTTTTTTTTTTTTAAATCTTCTTGTGCCGCTGGAAGTTGAGTGCGGAAGGAAAGCCTTTCTAGGGGAAAATCACTGCTTCCCCCCCCCCCAACACCCCTTTGCAAGGTTAGACGGCAAAACGGAGGGGGGAAAACGAGCCTGGGGGGGGGGGGGGGGGGGGCGGTCTGTGCCGCCCCCTCTCCCCGCTCTCGCTCTTGAGGTGGTATATAAATCCCGGACCCGCGCTGTCAGGCTCGCTTGATAAATTAAGGGCTTCGCAGTCGAAACCTATTTACACCTCCATTATAGGGCTAACCAAATGGGGATCAGCATGCATATTTTTACCGCAAGAGATCTCATACATCTCCGCCAGAGTCGCCCCTCGGGCCATGGGATAACAGATAGGAAAGGGGGGGGGGGGGGGGAGGGAGGTGGTCCGCCGCAGCCAGCACTTGAGCGGAAAAAAGTCCGTGTCGCCGCTCGGTACCGGCTGCCCGGGGCACCGGGGACCTGTCCCCCTCGCAGGGAGCAAGGAGAGGGCGAGAGTGACCTCCCCGCGACGGGGGTCCCGCCTTGTAGGGGGACACCGTCTCCTCTAGCCCAAAGCGAGGACCTAGGGAAAGTTTCTCCTCGGAAGAAGATGGGGTTTGACCCGCCATGGCTGCCTCCCTTTTTTTTTTTTTGGGGGGGGGGGGGGAGAAGGGACGAGGGAGCCCCGTGGGACCCCGCGTCCAGCGGCTTTCCCCGGCTGCTCTTTTCATTTATTTTCAGGCAAGGACCTCGCGGGGGAAGAGGTGGGGAGAGGAAGCAGGGGTCAGCGCATCCCGGACCGAGTCCTTGGTGTCCCCGAGGGTCGCCTCGGCGAGCCCGGTAGCGGAAAAGAGGGAGGGGGACACATCCCCCGTTTCCCGGTGGGATGCGCGCACCGAGCGCTGCCCGATCCTTTTTCGAAACGAAACCCGGGCGGAGCGAAGCGGCATCAACGCCTGGGACCCGGGGAGGGCTCGGCCCAAAACCCCCGTCCCCGGGGGGACCCTCCGCGGGATTCCCGACCCCGCACCCGCCGCTCCAGCCGGCCGGGCTCCGGCTGCATCCCGCGCTCCGGCTCGGCTTCTAGCGCTGGGGAAAAAAGGAATCTTCCCCCCTTTCGCCCCATCCCGTCCCCTCCGGCGGCCCCCTCCAGTTCCACTTGGTTAGCTCAAGTTTTCCATGTAAATGACAGTAATAAATATCTAATCATGTCCCGCAGCCATCGGCGGCTCGCCGAGCAGCCCGCATTAATGAGACATCCAGGGGAAGGGGGGGAAAGGAGAGAAAAAAAAAAATTAAAAAGGAAGAAGGAAAGTTTTATGCGCTCTCCCCAAAACGGTTTTTAAAAGCGAGGCCGCAGTGGCGGGGGGGGGGAAGGGGATGCGCGGAGCCCCCCGCTTCCTCCGGAGCGATCGCACCTGTGGGTCGTGCTCGGGTTCAAACCCGTCCCCTCTAATTAACACTCTCCCAAAAAGCATAGCAATTCCCCCTCGGGGGGGAGGAGGACGGGGACACAAGCGGCGGGCCCGGTCGCATCCCCGGCCCGGGGGCTGCCCTCCCGAAAGCCCCGCGGAGCTGCGCGTGCCCATCCCCGCCGTGATTCCCAAACAATTAATGGGGCTGCAAAGAGCTTTTAATACTGATAGGCCGGGGTGGGGGGAGTGGGGGGTGTTAAGGCTGAAATTAAACCATGAGAGTTGGATTTGTTCGCCTAACGCTAAACAAATGGAGTGATTACCTTCTTTCCAAACGCATCAGTCATAGTACATTAAGTAGCAGAGAGCTAATTATCCCAATTAGGAGACTGATTTATAATTAATGGCTTGGACCAAGTGATAATTGGATGTTAATGGATAACAGTTTTGTCTGAAGTAGCCTCGTACTCCCCCAAAGGCAGTGCTGGAGGGTTGGGTTGTGGTGGGTTTTTTTTCTCCTCTCTCTCACCTCTGCACGGAGCACAAAGCGAACGAGGAGCGAAATCTGCTCTCAGCTGGCTCGGTGGGGGCCGGCAGGTCCCGGGGACGGGTGTTCGGTGAGGTGGGCTGCGGGGGTAACCTCCGTCACCCCCCTTCCCCAGCTTTTCAAGCAACCCCTGCTGCGTTTTCCATCCCCTCTCTGCGTTTTCAAGCCGTGGGCAGCAGCATGGTCGTCCCATGTCCCCAGTTGGTGCTGGGTTCCTCACCCGCCCACCCACAGGGTGTGAGTTGTGTTCCTCGATGGGGGGCACAGGCTGAGCCCCAAGGGGTGCCCCGGTGCAAAGGAGGCTGTCCCTCTGCCCTGCTCATCCTAGGGAGGAGAGCAGGATGTGACTCACCCCGAGGAGGAGAGGTTTCACACCCTGCATGATCCATGCTCCCAGTGCAGTTGGGGGCACAGAGTGAACCTGCAGTTTCTCACTGCTCCGTGTTTCTCTCTCATTACCCGCATCTCAGAACTGGCACATTGCTTGTTTAGCCTTTCCCTTCCATGCTCGCTTTTCACCCATGAGTAGGTCAATACAAGTCAATCCCGGTTCCTCGTTTGCCCCAGCTGGAGAAACTTGGACCTACAACCCTTTGGCTTTCCAATCGTGTTTCTAAGTTCAGTTTTTCCATTCTAACTGAGAACTGTAAGGGTAGAAAATTCCTGAAAGGGTAGGACTGACTTCAACTCTGAGTTAGCCCATGACTGATGAGAGGTTGTATTAAATTACACCAGCGTACTCAAATGTAAAAATACATCCAAAATCATACCGCCAGTACACAGAAAGCCAGTTTAGATTGGCATTCCAGCTTTCCCTGCTAATTTAAAGAGATCTGGATGTCTAAATGGGACGGTCCCATGCTCACACAAATTAGCAAGCTCCTGCAGTGGTGTTATTATGTCTCAGAAGATGCAGCTCTGTTTCATAGAGCCAGGGCAGATGTTGCTTCTCCTTAGTGCCAGGGTTGCTACCTGCATCAAAGAAACAGAGCCAGAGGAGGTTCCCACAGGTCAGAGGGAAGGGCAGGCTGGCCAGGCAAGTTTTGCACAATATAGTCGTAGAGGGAGTGACTGTGGTGGGTTTTGTTCCCAGTGTCTTTATCCTTTAAAAGAATGCTTCACTGAGAAAGAGGAGAATGGGATGAAAAGAAGCTGGAGTGAACAGAGTTTTTCTCTACTCTGTCATCATCACAACCAGCTCTGCCAAAACAAAGGTGCTGCAGAGAAGGACCAGGACTAAGTTCTTCTGATGTAGCTACCTACTGGTTTTGCTGCTGAAGCTATGGATGAACCCTTTAGCTAGAAGTAGCCCATGTTTTCTAAGACACCAGTTATTCTTCCAGCGATTTTTTTCAGGGCCACCCCAAAATTCATCTTGTCGAGTTGGAAATGCTTCTACTGAGCTACTGACAAATGTCAGTTGGGTTTGAACCCTTTCAAAAGATTCAGTGCTGATTTCCACCACTTATGTCCGAACAGGAATGTTTATTGCTACCTTGCTTCATTTGGCAAAACCGTAGAAGTAGGGAAATGTTGAAGAACATAGATTCAATAAAGCCCAAATTTTCCAGTCCTGTGCAGCTACCGATAAATTAACCTACTTTGGGAGAACGTTCATCAAAATATGCTGGTTGCAAAGAGGGTAGAGAACTCTGAAATGCAGTGAAATATCCAGGAATTAATTAATGGTGCACTGGGGTTAGGCAAACCCTGGATCTTTTTCTGCCAGTCCGTTCCAGTCCAAAAGCTACTGAAACTAATTTTTTTTAATAACCTTTTTTCTTTTGATTTCATCGGGTTTTGGATCAGGCCATTTACCATTTCTAAAGTATGTCTGGTACAGATATAGCTCCTTGGAAGGAGGGAGGCTCTGAGGGAGGACTAGGAGCAGGGCTGGGAGCGGGAGGGACCAGCAGTTCTCCAAACGGTGGCAAAGGGGTGTTTTGAGCCAGGAGTCCTGGGTGGGCCACAATACAAATGTGATTTCTTCCTGGTAGCTGCTGGCACAACTCTTTTAGGACCAATTGCAGGCTCTGTGTGGCTAGAGCAAATATACATGAGAAATGCTGCTTTAAACCGTCCAGATGTTAAAATTTAAAGTATGGGGTGGGGGTGATGCTTGGGAACCCCGCTACGATCCTCCAAAAAAGAGAAATAGTTGGGCTGGGGGAGGCGAGCTGATGGGTCTCAGGGTAGAAAATGCTCCTACCAAGGGAGACGCAGAAATTCTAGGTCTTTAGCTGCTTGATACCAATGGTGCTGAGCGCTGGGGGAAAGCAAGCAAGCAGCATCTCTGCATGGTTAGCATGTCTCAGCCCAAGGTGAGTAAACGTGCTTCTGCTGAAGAACTGCACATCTCCACGCAAAACCCAGTGGACATTTAGCTGCTTTGCCTGTTTTACAGCACGCAGCTCTTTAAAGCGCAGATTACCTGCTGGTGGCCAAAATATATTGGTTACCTTGGCAGCTGTGCTTAATTCAGTGTACGGATCCAAATGCTTACGGGAAAGGAAGCATGACTTGCACCAGCGGTGCTCCCCCAGCCCCTGGCCCCTCTGCTGCCAACTCCGGCTTGTGGCCCTGTTTTAAGGTGGCACAGGTCTTCTCCCCCTCCTTGTAAAAGCCATTGAACTCAAACACCTTTTTTAATGGTAGGAAGAAAATTAGTGTTATCACTTGTAAAGAAGGAAAACTCAAACTTATGCCTTATTCTTTTAAGGTACTTTTAAGAGTGCCCCACAACTGCATGGCTTGCTGGAGCTGCCTTTCAGGATTTTTTTATTTTTTTTTCTTTTTAACTAAGGTAGGACTTGTCGTCATTTTGCCTTAGAGCAGAAGTCTGCTCTTAGTCTGAGCAGAAGCAATTGCCACCATGTGTTCTGTGACTGTAGTTTTGGGTGCTCTAAGCACCATCTGCAGAGCCAGACCCAGTGACCAGCTGTTCTTGCAGAAACATCCTGGGTTCAGGGTCTCAGCTTCTGTCTTCTTCAAAATTCACTTGTTCTTTAGATCTCATCAGCTTCAAGCAAAACTGCACTTGGTGTCACAGCCTTGCAGCTTTTCAGCTAATCAGCTGAAAGAGCATCCAGGAAAGTCATTTTGTGCCAAGTGGGTCAAACTCCAACAATGCGGCACAAACCATTGCATTTCACAAAGATGCATTGCTCTCTCCTCCTTGTGCGTGTATCTAACAGCTCCCCGTTTAAAACCCAGAACTTACAGCTCCAACTTATATTTACTTGACGAATAGTGATGGCAGGTGGAGAAATTACCCTCCCTCCATGCCCCATCCCAGTTGCTGCCCTTGGAGCCCAGCATCTCAGCCGAGGCATCGTACTGGGAGCGCCCGGAGCAAGCACGGGTTCCCTTCTGCCAGGCTGGCAGCACCTGAGAGCAGCAGGAGGGAATGTCTTTAACTGCCTCAGCAAATCTTTACAAAGCTTATCTGTCAGGGCCGTCTTCTGGCAGCGCTTCTTGCAGCAACTGATCTCTCTTGTTAGGGCTCAGGGCGAGGATGTAAGATCAGCGTTGTGGTTGTGATGCTCTGGACAGGCAGAGGTCCTGCTTACTAAATGTTGCAGGCTTAAAAACGTATTTTGACACAGAATTCTAGTTCCTTGTCTTGTTAATGAGACCGTGTCATGGGTAAAATCCTCCAGGATTGCTCCATCTTTCAGGGACACTGAAGAATCCTGAAGCCCCAGCAGCAGCCCCCAAGGAGCTGCCTTCAAGCCAGTCAGCTTGGTCATGTAAGCGATCTGTGGTCAAATACACTGGAGGCAAAACTGGTTTGAGGGCAGAGAGCAAGTGGTGAGCCACCCCTTGTGCTGCCAGCAGCCCTGAAGGGCAGAGTTTAGGAAGTTGCAAACTCTCCCATCACCCAGTTTGGAAAATTCCCTTTGCCCAACGTTAAGGCAAACGAAACGATGCTTCTCAAGCAAAGCCTTTTTTTGCAAAAGTGAAAGGAAGGGCTGGGTCAGAGAAACCACACAGAAATACAACTAAGCCAGAAACATGCTTGTTTCAGAAAGGGTGAGGGGGGGAACAGTACATATAAACACCCAAGTTAAACACTTCAAGCTGTTTGCGAATGCAGCAGTTTGATCACACAGCACTTTAAGGTTACTCCCAGTCCTGAAGTCGGGGCCAGTCGGGAGGCAGAGATGCCGTCGGGTCTCGGGACGTGAGAGCAGGCGGGCAGTGCGGATGATGGAGAGCCTGGCTGCAGCGGGATGCTATTGCCTTCCGCATCCAGGAACATGGAGCGTGCAGCAGCAACGCCAGCAGAGCCGGGGCTGGAGGTACCCAAACTCCTTGGGGTAGGTCCGGGCTGCAGGGTTGAGTTTCCGTTGTGATATTAATCATGAGAAATCTAAAATGTGTGACTTTTTTTTTTTTTTTGCTGTTGACTGAGCTGGAAGCGGAATGAGATGCTGAAACTGGAGCGAAAGTGATGCTCGTATTAAGAGCTTTTCTTTTTTACCCAGGAAAATGTTTCTGCTTCAATATAGATTACGAGAGTTTTTACTGAGGTTTGAGCGCTGCTCCAACAGGGAAAAGGGAGGTGCATTTATACTGATTTGATCTGTAAGCACTGATTGTCATGTGTAAATTATGGCAAGCAAGAGATTTAGCACCGCAGTGATGTTTAGTGATCCCAGTCCTGGCTCTACACTGCAAATTGCTGGGCTTCAAGCCTTAAAACTTATCCCTGGCTCAAAAGCAGAGACTTTGAGGGTGTCTTTATTTTATTTTATTTTATTTCAGACCTTGTGACCCCGCCCTTTGAAGCATGCCTCTGCGAACAGAGGCACTGGAAAGTCTTTTGCTGGGAACTGTCTAATCAATCACTCAGTTCTGTTATCTGGAGCTTTGAGGGGGCGGGAAATGATGATTTCACAAAAGCCTTAAATAAAAATCGCAGCAACTGATGTGAGTTACCTCTGTCAGCCCAGGCCTGTTCTCTCAGCCGCTCGCAACCTGGTGTCTGAGTTTGTAGAGCCCTACAATAAAACTTCCCCATCTCAGTGGGATGCTCTGAGGTTTGTTTTATAAAGCTCACAAACCCTCTCATATCCCATTACGCTCCTGCCACAAATAAATGAGCACTGCGAATACGGTTGTCATGCTTTTCAGCAACACAGACCCAACAGAGGCAATTATTTGACAAGGTCCACCCAAAAACTGTGATGCTGTCTCTAACTGGAAGTACTTCCAAATTTCAGCTGCTAGCAAACCTCCTGGTTTTAAGAAAAAGATCCTCTTCATTTATACCAAGGTCAGTAGCAGTAGCTGAACGTAAGCTGCGAGAATTGGTGTAATCAGTCAGGTTTTGCTTTTGGTGGGTTGCGACTTGTTCGACTAGACCAGGTTTAATTAAGATCTCACTCTGCACTAAGAAATTAACTGCATTTATATCCAGGGATTTACACAGGTCTAAAAATATTGCAGGAAGATCAGGCATGGGGAAGCTGGATTTTTTTTTTGAGAGCTGTTCTCAATTCCTTCATTTCAGTTATAAGAAAAGTCCTTTGAAAGCCTGCTTTTTATGGCGCGTGTTGCTCTCAGACTTTGACATTTCAATGAGAAAATATGATGTGTTGCAGTATTTCAAATTATTTATATTTCATCCACTACAAAGGTGAGATTGTTTCCTTAGACATTCAGCAATCTCACGTGAGGAACAAAACTGATTTATAACATGCTGGTTATTATCCTATGTGATTTTGGACCTTTATATATCTTAAAGATTTAGGGATATAAAAAAAAAAAAGATTGAAGAAAACCTCTTGCAAGGATCATTTATTCAGAACCCCCCAGGTATGTAATTCATTTAGTACCAAATATATATAAAACCGATGTCTGTGTATAGAGTGAGCCCATTTTCCTAGACTGTCAGATAAGCAGAGACAGAGATTCATTATTTATCTTGCTGATTTAAAGTGTTTCTGAAGAAGGACTCAAAGCATAAAATCATAAAGCAGAACAGCTCCAGGAGTGGGGGGGAGGGGGGAATTTTTTGTTGTGATTTTATTTTCGATGCTGTTTATTGCCAGCAGTGAGAAGGGGGATGTTGTTAGCACAAACTATTTGCTGTTATTCCCCGTTAGTAATGAACAATGCCTGCCTGTGCTTTGCATAAAGACAAGTAGCGATTTGCACCGCCCGAGCAGGCACTCGGGCTGGAGGACCACGACTTGCCTTTTTTACCTGACAGGGCTGCTCTTGGGTTTTTTTCTGTCACCTGCTGGACCCTGAGCACCAGACTTTTCTTTCACAATTTCTTTTTCCTCGATGCTTTTCCCATGTTCAAGCTGTGCCTTCCATCAGGCCACCTCAGACCCGAGGCAATGCCGAGCTCTTCCAAACTTCAAATGCATCTCTGGCAAATGCCTCTTCATCGGTAATGAACTATGGTGTTCAAATTCACTTCTGCCAATGAGTTGCCAAAGTTCAGATGTAACTATTTTAGTACAGTTTATTTCTCACATGAAGAATAATGCCTCATACACTCCCACCCCCTCATCACCAACTCTACCAACTTCTGGACAGATTTAATGAAATGATAACGTAACACCCTACAGTGCCCACCAGTCAATTGCAGGCTCTGGTATCCTCTTCTTGACTTCTCTAGGAAAAAATTTTGTCTATTTAACTCCTAGGTTTTATTACCCCATTCTTCATGGTGGCACCCGAGCATCTTGTGTAGGTCAATGAATTTAGTCTCCGTACTCTTTTGAGTTTGGGATGACTCAGTATTTGGAGGGACCAGCTGAAGGGAAAAGAGAAAGTGACCCAAAGTCCCTGCAAAGCTTTGAGTCCTAACTCCAGCTGCAAACTCATGTCACCCAACAGCGTTTGCTTGAGAAGGGCAAATGTCTTGTCTTAGGCATCATCTTACTTCTACTTGGGAAAACTGGCCAAAATAAAGTATTGAAGAAAAATCCTCAATCTAACTCAGTTGAGATTTAGCCGGGGGGGGGTGGGTGGGGAAGAAGGGAATTTGTTACTCCAGAATAACTCACTTGAGCAAAACTACTGTCTTAGTTTAAAATTCTTTTCCTCCAGAGCAGCATTGGCACAGGGAGCTGCCATGGATGTCCTTATTCAGGACAGCTCAGCGTGGGGACAAGCTCTCCAGCGCTGACACGAGCTCTGTGGCCAGCACAAGTGACATTCAAGTTTGCGGGCTGCAGGGATCGATACGCTTCTCCCTTAATGAGTTTTGTCAGTTCTGTGTTTTTGTTAAAGGCCTTGTGCGTGGCTGACAGGTACAGACTGAAGAGGTTTTGAGGGGGGGAGTAAGAGGGAGAAATGAAGAGAGGACCAGCCAGAAAATGTCCATGGTCTCAAATTCTTGGGTGCAGTTAATATAGCTCCATGGTGCCTTTTTTTTTTGTGTCCGCTGATAAAAGGAAAAATATGGATGGTTTGTTACAAGGTACTTTTCAGAAAACTTCAATATCTCATTTTTAAAAGGTGTTTCATTGTTCCCACTCATGCACAAACACAAGCCTCTAGGAACAGGAGCTTTCACCTGGTGAGGAAACGTGTGGTTTTCCCCTCTTTACATCTTGTCTCAGGACAGAATTATGTGCCTGGATACAGAATTAGTTACCAGTTAAATAGGGAAATTTAAAGCCTTTTACAAAAGTTGAGAAGCCAAAGCTAATGATGTTAAAACACAGGGCCAAATTTCTCCTATATGCTACACTGTTAAGTGGTGTACAATATATTCCATCACTCTTGTGCTATATGACTTTATGGGAACCTGAGGTTTTTTGAGGCCAGTGCTGGGAATGGCCAGATGGGAGCCACGTTGCGGCTGGAGAAAGGCAGCTCTGCTCCAGGATAACGGGGTTCCCATTCGCATCGTAAATGTGCAAATTGTTTTGCATCAGATTGAACAGCAGCAGCTGAATAAAGAGTGGTCTGCTCTCCGGATTAGTCTGGGGTGGGCAGAGACCTGGCCTCTAAGCAACGTGGAGGATGGAGAAACCTGGGTTTCTCATAGGTAGCAGGAGTTAAAGATAAGGGGAACCCCTGGCCCTCTCTGTGAGACTGGACCCTGGCAGGACACAGCCCCTGCAGCCCTGGGAAGAAAAATGAGTACAGCATCCATGAGACTTCCATGGTGGAAACTTAAGAAGAGGTAAAAGCCATAAGAGAGTTTTGGGGACTGAGGTAGAAATGCTGGGATTGCAAAGGCAGAAGGAGCAGGAATCCCAGCAGGGTCTGGCACAGGGCATGGTGTTGAGACCTCACAGCCTGGTGTTGTGGAACGTGGGGAGCTGGGACAGAACAAATCTTTTGATGCCAGGGATGGGAGAGTCACTGATGTGGCTCCGAGGGACTGTGCAGAAAGAAATCACCTGACCCAGGAGGTACCATCGATCCCCCTGTGTTGAGCAAACGCTTCAGGGTCAGCCCGTGGGCTCACTGGCAGGGGCAAACCTAGGCTGGCTTCAACCTGTGGAGATGTTTTCCTCTCATCTATTGTTTTCCTGCACCTTTCCTCAGCTCCCATCTCCTTTCTCAACCATTCCCAGCTCTTCGATGATCTCTGATGCATAAAATCAGGATAAGGCATCCCCTTCCTTTTGGGACGGACCCTATGGTACCCTCCCAGCTGTATTGACAACTGCTCAAGCCCCTACCCTTCCACAAAGCAGGACCTCAAACTTTGCTCTCATCCTTCTCCCAGCTGTGACTGTTCCTGAGGCCCTTCAGCCACCCAGAGACATAAAAGATGCATTTGCAGATTTTGAAAATTAAAACCATCTATACAGCCAGTGGGAAGGGATCAGCTTATTTGGTTGCTTAATGAAATATAAAGATTATTTTAACCAGTGTAAGCACTATTCGACAGCTTGTGAAACACAGCGGTGGCTTGATGAATGGCTTTCTCCATTAAAAAAAATTGCTGCATGATGTCTTTTAAATATTTAATTTATTGGGGTTGGAGTGTGCTCGGAGCTGACAGTTAAACAGGAGCTGTTTGCAGTCTCAGTTAACTTTGCTTATTAGGCTGAACAGTCTCGCCCAGTAAATGCAAGATATCTCCTTTTCCCCTCATTTTTTATACTGAATCTGGGATGATACATTTGCTGCACAAGTGAGTAGGAAGTTCTGCCTGTTGTCTGCACCGCAGCGTGCCAGGCAGTTATCACTAAAGCTGTGATTGGTATTGACTCCTGCCGTTAGTCCCTAATTATTGTCCCCTGCTTTTTGTTTTCTTTAATTTTTTTATTTGATGCACTTTCTTCTAGGCCACCCAGAAGAGTTTGTTCAGACACACATGTACACACAAAAGCATCTTTTAACAATCAAATAAACTGAAATCTTCCTGGAGCAAGTGTTTCAGTGGAAAGACTGGGCTCCAGACACAACATCATTGGCAGTGTCCTCGGAAGACTGTACAGTATGGGAAAATTCCCCTCCTTTCCCTCTCCATTTCTTCCTTAATGTGCCAGCTTGGTGCACAACCAGCATCATGCAAGGGGGATTAGAACAGGAACAGGCGTTTCTGTGAGTTGGGAGTCAAAGACACGTGGCCTCCCACGTATCTCCTGGCAAGGCCGAGCCCTGGTGTGGATGCTCCAGCGTCTTATTAAGGATGGAGGTCTGCCAGTAGCCCAGGGCAATTAATAGGCTCTGTGTCCTCAAGTGGTTTTCATGAAACACGCAGGAACTTAATAAGCTTTGAGACCTCCACCCTGCTGGCTGAAGCTGGTGGAACTGGCCAGCTGGTTCACAAGTTAGGGAGTGGGAAGGGAGGAGGCAAAATGAAGTTGCAAACCTCTGTTTTGCTGCCTGCTTTGGCCGGAACAGCCAGTCCCTGCTCTTGGACTGTGAAAATGAAGCAGTGAATGACTCTTGGGCCAGCTGCAACAGTTTCTCTGGTGATGGGGACAGGCTGGTTGCTGTCACCTGCCAAGCCGGCGTGGTGTGTGCTGAGCACTGCTGTGCCACAGGTTGGGGTGGGATGATGCTCTTTGGAAAAGAACCATGCCAAGGATGGGGTGAGGATATGCCACAGACACTGCCGGAACCATCTAGGGTAGTGTCTGGGTTGGGGACCTGCAGGTCTTCCCCAGCTGATGGGAGATGTCCCCTGTGGCCACATCAACAGCACGTGTCACTGGGACATGCTCCTGTCCCTCAGCACGTGCCACCAGCAGCAGAGTTGTGCCATCCAGCAAAGCAATGTCCCCAATGGAATTTCGCTGTGAACCCATCATGGGGAAAATATAAATGCCAAAAATCTCTTGACATGTGAAGTCTGTCAACTTGACCAGGGAACCACCAAAGGATTTTGGCATTGCTTATGTCTTCCCTAAACTCGATTAGAGCAGACTATGGCATTCTTGTGTTTAGGTCAGCACCTGAACCAAAAATACTAGTTTTCACAGTGGTTCGGCTTAGAATAACATTGGCTTTCTCTCCTGTTAGAGTGAATAAAACATTAATAAGGTATAGATGAAGGTCATTATTTTGTTTTGGGCATGTTTTTGCTTTTCTGAAAACAAGGCTAAATTTTGAAATAAGACATTTTGAAAACGAATTCAAAAGTAATTGCCTGGATGCCATAAAACAAAGCAGATCTGATTTTTCCCCTGCTTTCCAGAACTAGCTGCAAAATATGTCTCAGGCACCTTTAAATGCATTTTTCAATAAATCAGCTATTCATACAAAAATCATCTGTCTGTACTTGGAACTAGGAGATAGTGGGGTTTTTCCTTATACTCTTATATAGGACATAGTAGGAAAAGATGTGACCAGTAACATTCTCTGTGGGCCATAAGGTTGTGGCTGGCATTGCTCAGAGAAAGGCGGGATATGGGTCCCTTCCAACTTGAGAGATTCTATGATTCCATGTAGGTGCATGGATCTTTTTTGGAGTCTAAAACTAAAGAACTGGGGAGTGAATCCAGAGTGGGAGAACAGGGAGACACGAAGCAGATGAAGGTGGCATCAGGGTGCGTATCAGATCTTCGTGGTGTAACCATACCTGGATCTGTCACCATCCACCAGTACTCTTGGCTCTGAAATGATGCGGTGGCAGAGCGGAAGGGACTTGGGGAAACAGGAATGAGGCTGAGTGCTAGATTCCCAAATTATTGGTTTATAATTACTGCAGCCTCTTTGAGAAGACAATCCCAAAGGCAGCACTCACACTCATGATACAAAATCCCTCAGTCAAAAAAAACCAAACATCCCAGAGTAACAAGGACACCATCCCTGAGCTGGCAGAGTATTTGATGGAAATCCAGCTGCGTGGCTTCCCTCCTCTGTTCCTGGGCACTGTGAGGGAGACATGCTTGTGAGGGTGAAGCCACAGAATGCCCCAGGTCATTGTCAGACCCTATAATACAAAATTCAGCTGCTTTTCCCAGGAACTACAGCTTGGTCTCTGGATGTTAAACAAGGTCACTCCATGTTTGTGCTTCCTACATCAAAGTGGTTTGGGAGAGAATGGGAATTCAGAGCAGGAGGCGTAGAGGGACCAACCAATTTCCATTCGTCCCTCTTCACCGAGAGTCTGCCCTCCGTGGTATAAATCCTCTACAGGCAAAAAGTAAGGTCTTTCAGTACAGAAAAAAAACCCAACAGATAATTGTTCATCCAAATTTTTGCTTTTCAATGCATCAGGTTTCTCCTAAAATCATGGGAGCTGAATCACCCCCCTCCAGTGATCAAATTGTTTTCTAAGAGGTTGCCTAGATAACCTCTCTGCTTTCCTTAAGTTAGTCCAGCTGGACCTCTTTCTTTGAATGTTCATTCATTGCACTGACTTTCCAGATGGTGACTTGCTGATGTAAACGGTGTTTTAAAATTTTTCTTTTGTGGCAAATGTTTCACAACTTCCTTGCCAATGCCTTACAAACTACAGAAACAGCAGCCTGGAGGCCCTCAGCCGTTTATAACAGGGCTGAATGAAGCATCATTCAGCTTTTGAGATCAATATTAGCTCAGTTTTACAGATGGTCTGTAAGGAAAAAACAGCTTGAAGTTTCATGCAGAGCTCACAGTAGAAAAAAAGCCATTAGTTTTTTTGAAATAATTTCCTTGCTATTGAGCTATGAAATGTCAGTATTTATTACAAACCTTAATTCCCTCTTTAGCCATAACATTTTTGTTCCCATTACGCTACAAATTTATTTTCTTTTACACCACAAGCTTTCTTTTTTTTTTTTCCTTCTATCATTTGTGTTTTATTAAGAAGAAACTTAAGCAAAAAACGAATGGAAAAAAATTACGCACGAGTGGGTTCAGATAAGAAAGATTGTTTGACATTATAGCACTGGGATTAGAGAACAGCCCACTGCAGGCAAAGAGATGGACAAAGCCCCGACTAGTCCTGGGTTAGAGCTAGGTTGGCTCATTAAAAGTCACAATAATATCATACATTCTATTATGGTATGTAAAAAAATTTCCCATCCTGAGTGGGATATAGTCAGATGCTGGTCTCTAAGCTTGGAAGCCAGACTGGTGTCGCTGGTGCTTTAGGTCTACAGGAGGAATTTTGATTCCTGTTCCAGAACCTGTTGGAGGTTGGAAGTGAGCCTTGCATACAGCGGTTTGAGTTCGAGCTTAGCATTTCCAAAGCTCTGCTGAGACCCCGGGACACTGGAATAGCATGTTCCTAAGCATCTCTCTTCTCTGGCTGCTGTTTTTCAGATTTATGTCACGATGCAGCACTATGGAGTGAACGGTTACTCCCTCCACGCCATGAATTCCCTGAGCGCCATGTACAACCTCCACCAGCAAGCAGCTCAGCAAGCCCAGCACGCCCCCGACTACAGGCCCTCCGTGCATGCCCTCACCCTGGCAGAGAGACTGGCTGGTAAGAACAACTCATAGCTTTTGCTATTCCCTGGGGAAAAAACAAAACCCAAAACTTGTTGCTTGCGATGAGTGAAACTCTTCCTCGGGAGCTGGAGTGTGGCATAGCCAGCTGGCATGGTGTGCTCCTGAATACTGGCCATGTGGCCAAGCACGGCAGGTGACACATGCCCTCCAGGGTTTGCTGCCAGCGGACCAGTGCACCTTGCTGCAGACTGGCCTCGGACTGCCGGGGAGCCCGGGGGTGAGAAGGGATGCAACCCACCTACATGAGACTGAAAAGAGAGAATTAAAAATACTCTGAAATATGTGTTAACAAGTGAACCAAAAATAGCGGAAAATGTTACTTTCTTGTTAGTAAATACCTGCACAGTGAATATGAGCACGCAGTGAATTGGATTCCCCCACCGAGGGGCCCAGGGCTTGCATCCCCCTAACAGCCATCTCCAGGCCACAGCTTGTTCTTCCATGTTGCCCCTTCTTGCAACTGTTTTTCCATTTATTGTCCTACCAAACTCCTTTCTCTCTGGAAAACAATCTTCATTTGGATATTCTTTGGGTCTCACCTTGACCTATTTCTTCCTGGGGATCCTAGACCTTGGCTTGGGTGACGCTTTCTTGCAGGTCCTGTTGCTTCTGTATTTTGCCTTCCCTAAAAGAGCTTTTTTAGGCTCAAAGAAAGTCACATGTGACTTTACCCAGAGAGTGTTGTTTGCACAGCATTGTTACGGTGGGATGGCGGGACAGGAGCTGCTGCTCCAGAGCATGCTATCTGTTTTCCTGTGTTCAGCCATGAGTGTAACAGCAATACATCGATACTGTCATTAGAAGGAAGTGCAAAGTCCAGATAGCATTTTATGATTTGGTAGGGGAAATTGTTCAAAACTAATTGGTGTATACCTGAGAATATTTGGTGTGGTAGGGCAAATACATCTGCTCCACATTTCAGCCTGCCACAAAACACCCAGATCTGGCTGAGATTATCAAAGGCAATGCAAATGGTCAACACCTGCAACATCGCGTTTCGGTCAGGGCTTGGATGCGGTGTGGTAGAGCAGACCTGACAACCGGTATACTGAAGCTAAAGCAAAAAATTACCATAGATGTGATTCTAGAGACCTTCCCAGAATTGAACCATCTTCCCAGACTGTCTGAAAATTACACATCTGCTTTAAGACAGCTTTCTAGTTGTCTGATATTATAGGAAAAAAAAAAAAAAGTAGAGTGACTCCTTCCAGCCTAGTTTAGGTTGAAAAAATTATCTACCCAGACAACTTTAGTGGGCTAGATTTGGGACATGAGCTTAAGCCAAAATATGGATGCAGAAGTTTCAGGATGGTCCTCCTAGGTTGGTAGTCCATGAAGGTATGGTGGTACAGGTCTCAAACTCTTTGGATCAGTGAGCCACATCTGACCCTCAAATCTTCATTCCAGCAATGTTCCCTTATCCAGCTGCTAGTAATGACCTCCTTAACATGGTTCCTCAGACCACTCACTGTGACCTGTGGGATCTCTGGGGGGCTGTAGGGCAGAGCTTGGAGTTGTCCTCATCAAAAGGGAACCAAAGTGGGATTGAGGAGACCTGGACTCTAATCCTGGCTCTACTGCCGGGCTCCAGAGTAATGGCACGTGGGCACTTTCTTTGTCCTAGTTGTCCATCCCCTCCTTCCCTCATCCTTTCAGCACATAGGTGGTCAGAGGGGAGCAGATGGTCCTAAACTCCACAACGTGCCTTGCAGACCTTGGGTTTCAAGGTGCCCCTTTCCTAGATCCAAGGATCTCTTGAAAGATTTTTGTGATAGCCTGTATTTTTCACAGTAGAGCATGGAGGACTTAATGTCTTTGACCCTAACTAGGGTAAGAGCAGAGGGAGATAAAAAAATAGAATAAAAAAAACCTATTCTCATATTCTTGACCAGAAGATTCAATTGGTTTTCTGACCTCTTATCTTTAAAATTAATAACCCACCTGGAAGACTTTCCAAATTAAATCCCACAGTCCCCTTGTCTGCTTATCATTGGCAGGGTAGGCATTACATAGCTACGAGCAGGTTCCTTTGCAGTTGCTTCACATTCTGTTACTTCTGAATATCTTTCAGTGCAGGGTTATAGATCTCATTTGCCTTCCAGGGACAGTCAGAATAAAGCAGCACAAAGTCAAATGACCTTAAGTCAGAAAACAGAGGTTTCTGATTGTAACTGCAAAGCCTCACCTGCAATTTGTATTCTCCTTCTTGCACAAAGCCTGAAAACATAGTTAAAACATTAAAATAATTGCTGGTTTGCTCTCGTCGGAGTGGCAAAACTTAATGCATGAGCTGCCACCTCCGGGGAGCTGGTAGCTCTAACCTCTACTCTAGAAATTCGGGAATATTCCAGCCTGCAGGTAGGGTGTTTAACCAGCGTCCTTTCTGCCAATTCCTTGTATTTGAATTACCAACGTTAGCTTTGTAAAACGTTTCAGGGCAGCTTCCATTTCTTGTCCTGGAACATCCCTTCTCCTTGCCTGGCTGCACTGTGAGCTGTGTCTGAAAGCTTCAAGGATGGTCTCTTCACCTCCAAAGTAGGAGCCAGTGTTTTAACTCCCCCAGGAGCCCTGATACCTCGAATACAAAAGTCCCTTGTATGCAACCATCACTATATTGTATTTGGCCAAAGACCTTTAGCCCAATCACGTCTTTTCCAGGTTGCCAAAACCACACGGCTTTGGCAATGCCCAGAAAGGCGCTGCAAATGCTGACCTAGAATGAAACAGCTGGAATTTTGGAAGAGGAATGTTTCAGTGGTGCAAAGCTGATTTGCTACGCTCGTTAGCCGGCATATTTGGAACCTGGCTGTGTGGTTCTGGGGCTGGCCTGACAGCAGGTTTTGTTTTATTGTTTAGATTCATGCCACGATGCTCGTGACAAAAGCACAAATAAATAGCAGCAAGGGCCCTCGTCTGGCTCCGTGCTCTGATAATGCCGACTTTTCTCTCTCTTAGGTTGTTTTCTAGTGTGTCCATTCCTCCCTTCTACTGGAAGTCACATTCTTAACTGAATTAAAAATGATACCAGACACTGCTCTTGCTGCATTTCCTCTTTGAGAGCAAACCTCTCGCCAGACTATTTCATTCCAGTGCTGTAGCACAGCATGTCCCAACTTGCATAATAAAGAGTGGGGTTTGGTTGTGTTTGTTTTGGTTTTTTTCTTCATTTTAAAGTAACTTATTTTCAATGATTTAAGATCTTTCTGTTCCCACTAACTGTTGTGCAATAATAACGCCTCTGGTAAAATAATAAGCACTTTACTGTGAGACTCAGCTTCTCCCCAGTCTGAATTTCTTCTCTGCCATCGATTTTGCAAGCACAGTTTGCAAAGTCAGACCATCTGAGCAGCTCCTCTACTGAACAGAGCTCAGCACATGAGCTCTGGGCTTGCAATCAGTGGGGTTGGGCTTGGTTCCTGGCTGGTGTTTCCACCCCAGATGCTGGAGAGTGTCCGCGCTCAGTAAAGCACGTGCTTTCAAGCTAAACACACATAAGCACATGAGCTTAAGTGCTTTCCTGAACTGAAGCCCAGAACTGCTCTCCAGTATCATGCCTTGAAGTCTACAGTGAGCCACATACGAGACACTAAAGAAGAGAGAGCTCAGCCTGGTTTCTGGGAAGATGCTTGTCTTCTAATGCAGCTGCAGCCAACAAAATGAGCTAGAGGCAGCTGTGTTCGAGCTCCATGGACTCTTCCCACCAATCAGCACAGCTCACCATGGCAGCGTTAAAGCCTACTGAAGCTCTGCCCTTGGCTTCAAGGAGAACATGACACACAATGTTGGGCCCCTCTCCTGATTACAGTGGTGAATCTCCCCACATTGTTTGAAATTGTGTTTCTTAATCAAAGAGGCTTATGCCACGGTGGGGTCTGCGCACAGTGTGTCCTGCCCCACTCGGCTTATTTCCACCAAATTTAGCATTGGAGTCTCAACAATTTCCACAGCTATCATAGAAAGAGGTTCCCTCTCCAGAACAGGATTTCTAGTCAGGAGTTTTGTCTCCTCAGACACCTCAATTAACCAGCAAAATGTACGTATGTGCTTTATTAGATCTAGAGCCATGAAAAAAATGTTTTGTAGGTTTGTCTGGTGTTAGCAAGTGCTTTGTTCGACTGTCAGCATACAAATTCCAATAATTAAATTGGCCACTTTTCTTGTCTTCCAACGGCTGTACATTTCAAGACATCATTTTGGAGGCACGTTATGGATCCCAGCACCGCAAACAAAGGCGAAGTCGCACAGCCTTCACTGCCCAGCAGCTGGAGGCGCTGGAGAAGACCTTCCAGAAGACTCATTACCCAGATGTGGTGATGAGAGAGCGGCTGGCTATGTGCACAAACCTACCTGAAGCCAGAGTCCAGGTACTGATATTTTGTGGTTTTGTGAGTGGGAATGTTTAAAAGAATATAGTGGGGTTCCCAGAGGGTTGACACCTTCCTTGACCTTTCAAGATTCTTCCAGTGTAACCAAAGATTTTGGGGCAGTAAAGTTGTCAAAGGAACAGGAGGCAGAGGAAAGATAAAATCATCCGAAGTCACACATCTGCTAAAGAAATTCTTAATCCACATGCACATTTTTTAAATTTAGGATTGTCTGAAGTGTACACTGGTTTTCATTTGTTCTTTCATATTTCTTTGGGGGAAATTTTAGAAACATCAACAGAAGTCTACTTATTTATTTATTTGCAAGGCTTTTCTGGCTTTCTCAGAAGAGCAGAAACCCAAGTAATTCCAGCTGCTCTTTTCCACCAGTGTCAATATTTGTAACATCTCAGGCCAAGGTTTGGTTTTGTTGGTTTTTTTTTTAGTTTCAACTAGCACAACATGCTTCATAACCTGCTGGTGGGGAGGTTCTTGCATTGCTGGGCTTTAAAAGACTAAACAGCAAGTTCTTCAGTGTGGACAAGTAGTAGAAAAAAATAGTTATTTATATATATGTCAAGACATTTTGATCTTCAAAATTTTTGTTTTCTCACCTAGCTAACCAAACAGCACTAACAAGATTTGCAAATATGTTTCTTCCAATCCCTGTCTACTGATTTAGGTTAAAAAAATATGGAGTCTCTCCTCCTTCCCTAAATTCAACTCCCAGACAACAGCCTGTGCCTGTAATGACTTATTTTGAGCGTTGCTGCCATAGTTTTGGTACACTTATCACCAAATGGTTTTAGAAACTAACAGAGCACTGTACTGTAAGCCAACGTAATGTCATCAGACTTAGCTATAACACATTCTGGTTCAAGGCAACTGCCTGACCAATTTAGAAATAAAAACCCAATAAGCAAAAAAACCAATACTGGTGGAGTGGCTTAAAGAATCAACATAAAGGCTGGAATTTTTAAAAAATATGTTTGTTGTGCTATTTGTAGAAGCATTGAAAACAGGTAGAGCTCTAAGATCCAACAAAGTGGAATGACATTTGGGCACAGTGTGCTTGCAGTACCTCATTCATTGGGGTTCCCCTGAAGATCCCAGGTTGAATAATGTCAGCATCATTCATTATTTGGCACTAAGCAGGATTTTCACCATTTTTCCCCCCTTGCTGTTTGTGACATTGAAGGTTTGGTTCAAGAACCGGAGGGCCAAATTCAGGAAGAAGCAGCGTAGCCTGCAGAAGGAGCAGCTGCAGAAGCAGAAGGACTGTGAAGGGAGCCACAGTGAGGGAAAGACAGAGCCACCCATGCTGGAGACCCAGTCCACCACCCCGGACACTGAGAAGGTCCAGAGCCTCCCAAGCGAGGTAGGCGCGGATCTCAACCTAACCCTGTCAGAGCAGTCGGCCAGCGAGTCCGCACCCGAGGACCAGACTGACAGAGAGGAGGAATTTAAGAGCACCTTGGATGAAGCTAAAGTGGACAAGAGCCCTGGTGTGGACAGCAAGACTTTGAACTGCAAGAGAGCAAGCCCAAAAGCAGGTGAGGGGCAACATCTTGATGGGGGTTGGTGTCAGGACCTGGCTTACCAAGGGAGGATGCTGGTGGTTGGGTGTAGTCCCTTATTACCTATGGTGTAGGTAGGCTGCCGAGACTTGTCTTCTTGTCCCCAGCACTAAACAGGACCCACAGAGGGCACAACGTCTTTTGTAGCAGGAGCACAGAAAGAGCAAAGACCTTCTGCTCAGGTTAGAGCTTGGGGGAACAGTGCCCAGCGGCAGCAGGAAAGCCATAGCAAAGAGGCCAGCCTCATTTCTAGGAATTAAGATGCTAGGTATGGAAGAGATGTGTTTTGCCTTCCTGAGCTAACACAACCCCTCTCTTTCACCCTCCTGATGCAAAAGAGAAGGGCATGCTGCAGTCTGAACCCTGCTGGCGTGCAAATTAACACCTGCATCTAGCCTGTAGAAATAACCCCCATCCCCTCTGTCTCCTGCCACAGAGTCCCCTATCAGCGCGACTGTGACGCCTTCATCGAGCAGTGGCCTGGCTCAGACTCACTCCTACTCCTCCTCGCCCCTGAGCCTCTTCCGCCTGCAGGAGCAATTCCGTCAGCACATGGCGGCCACCAACAACTTGGTCCATTACTCCTCCTTCGAAATGGGGACACCGTCTGCCATGCCCTACTTGGGCATGAACGTCAACATGGCGCCACTGAGCTCCCTGCACTGTCAGTCGTACTACCAGTCGCTCTCCCACGCTCAGCAGGTCTGGTCCTCACCTATCCTGCAGGCCTCCAGCTCCCTTCCAAGCCTGAACAGTAAAACGACGAGTATTGAGAACCTTAGGCTCCGGGCAAAGCAGCACGCGGCGTCCCTTGGGCTTGACACCCTACCCAACTGACTGCCAGATGAGCTACCGTTGCCCACAAGAAGATGCACCAGAGGTTGGCACTAGACATGTCACTCCTTGAACACCCACCCACCCACCCACCCTCGTCTCTTCCTGGAGTAAGGTGCTCCCTTTCAGGGAAAACTTTGCATTTATTAACATCTTATTAGCACCATGATTGCATCAGACATTGCTACTGGCCTGGTCTTCACTAAATATTTAAGGAGGAAGGGGGAGAGGATGTATGTTTAGACAGATGAACTGTCCTCTGGACTGCCATGAGTTAAGCCTGTAACATTCAGGAGAAGCCCCCTTTCCTCATCCCTGCGATAATGTGCCAACTGTGTTATATACGCCCTTTTTTGTTGTTGTTGCGTTCTTTGGGAAAAGAAAGAGTCCTGCTTTCTCCTGTATATAGTTTATAATGTTGACAGCACCCATCACCTGTGTGTTACTGTCAGTGTTACAGAACTGTGACCTCTTTTGCTTTTATTCCCCTTTCCTTCTCAGTTTTAGTAGCTAGTATCAAAGTTACAAAGCAACCATCCTCCCGACCTCAGCTCGTAGCTAGTTGCTCTTCTTGGGTCAGTGTCCTAAAGGTGTTTATGACAGAGAAAAACGACTGTGCACTTCACCGCTCCGCTTCTCCCTTCTCCACTAAAGTCAATTTTATAACAGCCGGGAAACGATGTGAAGGTGAATTTCCTGGTTAAGCACTTCCTATAAGGCAAGGATTTTTTTATTTACTTTTTAATAGCACTTGTTCAAAGAGAGAAGACAAAATATTGGCCAAATGCTGCTGGCTGGGGAGAAAAATGAAAGCCAAATTCACAGGATTATTTTTGATCTAGATTGTTTCCTCTTTGATCTTCAGCGAAGTGTAAACGCCTCTATTTACAAATTACGGGGTTTTCTTTTCGGAGAGCATTTTGGTTCAACTTTGACAATAGAGAATAATAAAAACTTTGTATGAACTCCTGGTGTGTTCATACACCATGAATTATATGGTTCTTTGACAAAAACTTGATTAATGTAAGCTGTGTTTAGAAAAACACTCCAATCACCAAATTCTACCCTCAAGCCCTGCAGCTTCAGAAACTGGTTAGCAAGTGAAAATGTAACAAGTGAAAAATGCTGCAATGCTGGAGGCAAACCAGGTGATAAGCAGGGGCTTTATATTCTCTTTATAGTCTCTGGAGCTGAGGGGAAGTAGATAAACTTGCCAAAAATGCAGTGTTTGCAAGTAACCAAAATTCACCAGCTTCAAAATAATTTCAGTGAACAATTTCAGCCTTGTTTCATTGGAATGACCAGTCATTCAACCTGGGGTGGTTTTCCTGGTTGAAAAGCAATGTTTCTGCCAACTCAAATCACAGGGTTGCTTTATTTTTTTTTGCCAAACCAAATAAATCCTTTGAACCCAATGCTGTTATCCTGAGCATTAGGGAGGGATGATATCCAGATCTAATCTCTAATATTGCCTAGGACCAAAAAATCCAGACTGACTCTGTGGCAGGTGCTAGGTTTGAATCCCAAGGGTGTCAGCTGTGTCTGCCACCAACACACTGGGCAGAGCTGGGCTAATTCACTGCAGACAATCAGCTGGTCCATACCCGATTCAACCATGAAGCATAGACCCATAGCCTGTGGCTCCTCTCACTCCCACCTTGCTACACACCAGGGCAGAAGCCAAGGGTCAAATTACCTCTTAAAACACAGGGGAAAGAGAGTTTTCAACTCCTGAAAAATCATCTAACTCCTTCAAACAGAGATGTAAGAATAGCCAAGTTTGGTGGGAAATGATGTTTTATCCCTCATAAAGTTGCAGCCAGAGCAGACCTCCAGAGGGGGAAATTCATCCACCACACCAGCTTCCAAGGAAAATGGAGCATCTTCCTTAAATATTCCTTTTGTGCCAAACACTATAGTTTTAGGGTTTTCTCTCTCGCTTTAGTTTTCCTGACTTTGTCAAATCAGCCCTCGTGACCAGCAGAATTCTCCACTTTGCCAAAACCAAATGTATTCATAGGAAGTAGATTTTTTGGCTGCTGCTTTCAAAGGAGTCTGATTAAATTAAAACCACCAAAGTGCGTTAACTGTCTCCAAAAAGATCCTTTGAAAGTCCCAGCTTTCATTTTTTGTAATTTGTCACCCAAACCAGGGACACCAGAACAAAGCTTTAATTTTTCTCCTCCCCCTTCCTCAATAAGCTATATTCACCTTTATTTTTAATGCCTCCTGCTAACCTCAGCACATCTGTAGGCTGTGGACTTGCTTTGCCACAGCAGAGCAACTGCAAATTTAATTAACACCCCTTCTGATGTTGTTCCCTGGTCCCTAGACTGAGCTGATGAAGCAAACAAGGGTGGTAATCAGCAGCAAGACCAGATGTGGACTTCAGCTCTTCTTTAAGTAATAAAGATGCCCATGAAACAGCAACTCATGTCAGTGGGTGTTTCAGGCAGAGAACAGAGGGTTTGTAGTCACTCTTGTGCCATCCCAGCTAAGATGGGCATCTCTTCTCTGTCCAGGTACCACAGGGCTGCAAAGGGTGACATTGGCTCAGATCAGGGCAGACACAGACATACCGTAGGTCACGATGGATGCCACAGCATTCACCACAGGAAGGTCAAAACATGTGGCTTTATGTCCTGCTTCTGCAGGGTGGGGACAGGGAGTGCAGGAGATAAGCTCGCTTGATCCAGCACTAGATTTGCTGTGGTCCTCTGGAGCGAGAGAAGACCTTCCCCACTGAGCCACGGAGGGAAACTCTTCCCTGTGCCTAGGTGCAAAAATAAATTTTAACATTCACCGCCTTTACACATCTTGACCAACCCTGGTGCCTGATCCTCTTCATCCTCTGTGGTATCACTGACATCCTCACAGCAGGCTTGGAGCAGCTACCGGGAACTTCCCAGAGGGAGCATCTGGCACAGGACATCAGGATGAGGCCAGCACAGCCCAGAAAGTAAACTGGGAGAGGAGACATCCGGATTTCCATCAGTCCCTGGGGAATTCTGTTCAGTGTCCTCCTCGTCTGCCTCTGCTGACTGAGGCGTAGCTGGTCCCGGACCAGGGCATGAGAATATTTCTTACATGGAGATTTCTCCCATTCTGAGTCCGGATGAAAATATCTAAAATTTAAAAATAAACAAAAGAAAAAATATATTGCCTTAAATATATACAAGCCCCTGAAGTATTTTATGCCAGCTTGGGGTTTTACCTTCTTATGATCAAAATTAAACATCCATGATAGAAGTAAGCCAACATCTAAAGCTAAAATTGATTTAGAAATGAAAAAAAGCAAGAATTTAGGCTCCCAGCTTGCAGAAATTTATAATGAATTATCTGTCAAAAATGACTCTGCGAATTGTTTTAATGCCTCTGGGCTTTTGGGCTTTTTCTGACAAAAAGAAAATAAAAGAATCCAAAAAACACAGGGAGAAACTCTCTGTCCAGTTCAAGCCTGATTATGTAGTGGGAAGACCGAAGGGAGCGATTCTGCATCATTCCTCTTTGAACTTTACAAACCTGAACATTTTTTCAGGTGGGAAGAACTCCTGCAAATCCCCGCTGATTTGTGATGGAGAAGGTGAAGTGTCTTTGTTCCTTCTCCTTACACCAGCCCCAGCGATTTAGGAAAATGGGGTTGTTAACGGAGTCTCAGAAACAAAATGGACTGAGGTTCCCCTCCCCTCACTGGCCAGGCAGAGACCCGATGCGTTTTAACAAACATTGCAGGCGGATATAACACAATTTATTCCACCACAGGCATAAAATGCCTGGAGTGTAGCCCAGACATCCTACCCCATCAGACAGATGAACTATTACGGGGCAAAAAAAAAAAAGCTATCTATCTTCTTTGGATGCTGCACCAACCTGGTGCTGGGGCAGGGCATCCCTGGTACAGTTTCAGCCGCAGGGAGATAAATGCAAGGAGAGGAGCAACATTTTGTGTTTCGTAATGCAGACAATCAAGTTGATTCTTTTAATCCCTGAAAGGAATGCCAAATAAATGCACAGCATGGCATGGAGGCTGGGAAAAGGGTATGCCCAGTCCTTTAAAAATGGTGATGGAGAGCCTGGAAAAAAAATCTCCCTAATTCCTGTTTTGAAACAGGTTATGTATCTGGAGATTTCCTGTGCAGGTCTTTTCCCCTTCCTATGGCTTTGCTTACGCTGCCTCTCTCGGTGAACCAGCTACGGCTCCAAACCCTATCTACCGAATTATTAAAGGTTTTAGCTGCTGTCCATGCAGGATCAGGGACCAGGAGAAAACAGGTCACAATATTCAGGGTAAAAGTTTGCAGTTAAATTTCTTCTATTCGGCAAGAGAAATCTGATAGGTATTAATAAAATAAAGGAGATATTTAAACAGTGCAAGAGAAATACTAAATACTACCACTGAGAAAAGGTCCAGCAACGATGCTGGGAGGCAGAAAGGGAACGTCTTTTTTTCCCTTTTTTTCTTCTTTTTTATTTTTTGGCAAACAAGTGGAAATATCCTTCACGGTGACTAGGAGAATAAAGGGGGAGAGAAGTTTTGCCTGTGTTTCCTCCACCAAAAATCATCATTTGCTGTGTAGGAAATGCAAAAAATGCTGCCAAACATGGAAATAACCATCAACAAGCAGATCCCTCCACATTCCATTTCCCATTTAGGTATTTTAACATGTGAAGAATTTTAACCAGCTCTAGGCTTCTGTTGCCACAGCAGCCAGCCAAAGTGATGCTCATCTTTGCTGAAGAAACACCAAAGTGGGTGGGACACAGAGGAGGGAACTGGAGCTATTTCTGTCCCCATGTGCCATGGGTGGTAGGTACTTCCATCGACACGACAATTTTGAGCAACTTCAGGATGTTTCTGAAGAGTTCATACGCAAAGGATTAAATAAACCCCTGTAGAAAGGAAATGCAAATTCAAATGCAGCATATTCTATTAGTTTAATTACAGTAGCTATGAAACATAACTCAATTAAGCTTGAAAAAAGTAAATTGCAGAATTTCCTGCTGGTTTTTACAAGCTGTGTTGATTTTTCTTTTCCTCCCTCCTTACCCCTCCATGTGCCCCTTGCTGATTTTTTATGATCTGTTCTAGAGCAGCACAATACATCTCCTGTGTTTTCTCTTGAGTGAAAAAAAAGCTATTTCTCTGAGCAGGTCTGGTCTCAGTCCAAATCAAGAGCAGTGGTATAAGAAAATGTTGCTGTAATAAACAAGCAAACAAAAAAAACCCAACAAACAACAAACAAATTTCCAGCAAAGCAAGATCAAACAAACAAAAAAATCCCTCACTCTCATGTGTGTGTGCAACTTTCCCACCATGTTGCAAAACAGCCCAGGAATGATCAACGTCCTCTGTTTTCCACAGAATTTGGGGATGTGTTGTTTCATTCTCAGCTGCAGAGAGCAGCGTCCGTGTTGGTCCCTGCTTTCCCGGGCTGCCTGGGGAAGAGATGCAAAAGCTGAGATGCTGATGATGTCACCTCTTCCGTAAATGGGTGCCTCTCCTTAATGCCAATGCTCATAAAGTGAGACCCAGCCACTGCTCTGAACTCCTGTGATGCCACAGTGGAATAATTGCACTGATTTCAGTGGAGAAATGCCACAGCTAAGGACAAAATTTATCCCCAGAATTAATTTGTAAAAGAATATAAGATTTGTCAAATACTAACAAAAACATACAATTTTTAATTTTTTTTTTAATAGTCTGGACTCCAAGTTCCAAGCCCTTGGCAAAAGCTGTCTGAGAAAGACACAAATTAAGACATAGCAAGTTAAATAGCACATCTGGTGCCCTACGAATGGCCAAAGCCTTTTCTAGCTGCTCTAGCAATTGAGGAGGGCCATCTCATACTGGAGAAGTTTAGATATGTCTGTGCAATGGAAAAATAACTTTTTGGTTTATTTTCTCATGCCAGGAGGCAATCAATTTATTTTTTTTTCCCAGCTTTTGACCCAAGGCGTACAGTTAGCTCCAAAGTGTAACCGTGTTTGTGTGTCAAACCTATCTTGCAAAGGAACAAAGGCTTTTAAAGGAGAACAGAAAGGAAATCAAAGTAATATACTGTACAGATCGCTGTAAAATTGAGCTGTAGTGTAAGACCTTGTGCTTTAGAATTCACTATCGAGGAATTCAAATGTGTATCATACTTATTTATTCTGGTAGGTAAAAGAAGAAGAAAAAAAAAAGAGTTTATATTCATTTCCAAAAAGCTGCAGCATGATGCTATGTACCTATTGTGCCAGTCTCGCTTTCTGTAAAATTATTGCCTGTTTTCATACTCCACTAATAAAAAAGAAAAAAAAAAATCAAGGAAAATTTATTTTGCGAATCCTTCATTAACAGTTACTCAAGCGGATCAGCAGGGGTGTCAATGCAAGCAGGCTGACCTGTTTTGTACCTGAGTCATGTCACTGGTGGGCTGCAAGGACCTGGACATGGAGTGCAGGTCAGGTAATGGTGCCCACATTGTGCTGCTCTACCTGGCCCAGTGGCACCACCACATCCCTGCCCATGGTGGTGAGTGCCATTGCTTGTCAGCCAGGGGATGCTGGGACTGCACGGAAAGGTCTGCACAAAAAGATGTGGAATATCTTCTTCTTGCTGTTGGGGTCACTGTCTCCAGCTGGGATGGCCAGTGGAAAGCCCCCTTTGGCCGCAAGACACTGAAGCAATTGCTCCAGCACCTTGTGCAAGTCAAGCACAAGGTATCTGCTCTCTCATCATCTTCCAGCACAAGCCAGGAGACAAATTCATGCCTGATGAGGCGATGATAGGAAAGACCTGACCAGAGACCTTGTCTTTGAAGACAGGGGTGCAGGATAAATTTGACCATTCTCAAATGATTTGGGCTTTCATGCAATTTTGGGGATGTTTCTGCTCTTTTGATGAAAGACTTGCCTCCTTTTCTAGGTCTAGCCATGGTGGGCTGTGCTCAAGAAGATGGCAGAGAAGCTTTTATTCGGTTTGCACCTCTACACTGCTAATCCTTCAGGGTTAATTTGAACATCACCCAGATGGTGAAACTTCTGTTTGGGCAAGAAGTTGCTAGCCATGTCAAGAGCTTTCCATCTTGGCTACGGGCCTAATCTGGTGCCTGATGAAGCTGATGGGAAAAAAATACATTTTTCTGAATTTATTGAGATTTTCCTCATCTGATAATGATGCTCTTAAAAAAGAATCAATTTATTCAATTTCAGAATGTCATCCCTCCCCAATATGACTTACTTCCTAGTTTCTTATCCCAGGCATAGAAATATTGTAGAGGAAAAAAGATAGTAGGGAGAAAAGTCATTGGGAGGGAAAAACAAGTGCATTTGTAATAATGATTAATAAATTTTCTGACATTCTCAAGAAAAATTACTTTCTCTTAAACCAGGCAGAGAGTCAGGAACAGTGGGAATATGGGCAGAGCCTGGAAACACCCCTGCCTGCAATATTTTTAGTTCTAATTTTTTTGACCTGGTTCCATCAGTGCCTTTGATGACCATTTGATCACGTGCACCCAAAATATTAGCCAGGCACAATTGTCCTAGACTGCAAACATTGCTATTTGTTTCCATAATAAGGGGGATATTAATCACTAGATTTCCTTTTTCACCGCAGTTACAGATTTGCTTTGAATATTAAAAACCCTGTGGATGAAGGAAATCTGTGACCTTCAAGGCCACCAAATAACTCAGTCAATTCCTGCCTCCACCAAGAGGGAAATGAACGGATGAGCTATGATCATGTCCTCACATGTCATTATCTGCAATTATCAACAAAATCTGCTTTTGCCCCCTGCTCAAGGTCAATGAGGTGAAGTCAGCCGCCCACTAAAGCTGGAACCCAAACTTGCAGCAAGTTCAAGGTGATGTTTTGGCCTTAAAAACCATGTCCTGAAGTTATCAGGAGGTTTGTTCCAGAAAAATACAATGTGAGGGGAAAAATAAGATTTGAAAGAGCTCCAGAGCTCAGTATTAACTGCACATGTGGCATTTTGATCCATTTCCATAAAGCATAACATAATATTTGCTAAAGAAGGAGGAGGAGGAAGGGGAAAAAAAAGACCACAGTTAATATTCTCCTTTGGATCCCCCATTTGCTGATTACTCTGCAAGCTGTGTAATTGGGTGTCTCTGGCAATATGATGAAATGTGCCACAAACATCAAAAAACGGTGCTATATTAAATCTGCTTTTCATAATCTCTTCTCATTTCCCAGACCTGAGACATTTTATTCAATTTCTCCTGACTAAGTTGATATGTAAAGCCATATAAACATATCAATGCAAATAAATACATATATATTTTTCAAATGCTCATCGAAATGCACTCATTACAAAGGTTTGCATCAAGGCTCTCTCACATCGCTGCTAGCCAAAGAAACTCTTTTTTTTTTTTTTTTAACGTTGCATTATTTTTAAGAATAGTTTATGGAGCTACAGGCTACTTCTTTGTATTTCATTAACAAGCCCAACCCTATCTATCATGTTCCAGCCTTATCTTACCTGATTAGAAAATCATTTCCCTATTTGCATTAAGGGCAAAAATCTATGCAAAGTCACCGTAATGTTATTCAAGCCCCGGAATAGCAGTGAAGATCCTATTACACACTGGGGCTGGGGCTGTTTTCAGGAGCTGCAAGTCCAGAAGGGACCGCGCTGGTCTTTTATTTTAACCTGCTGCAAGGCACATGTCAGAGAAACCTATCTGGCCTTTGACAACGCAAATATTAATAACATCTAAGCAACTTAAATACCTGCAACTTTTGTCCATGTATCACTTGAGGCTTTCATCTGCATTTTACTTGGTGTCTTCAGGATTTGTGGCCCCTTTTTTTGAAGGGTGGCTTTTCACTCACCCCTGGGAAATTCTTCAGCTCCATTGCTCTGGTCTCTCCCACCACCAGGTAGGGTCAGTCCAGCTGTCCCCAGGTGAGCGTGGGGTGAAGCCCAACCTCCCCGCCGTCAGACTGCAGCCCATCCTTTGCCTTTTACAGTTGATGGAGGAAAATATTTTCGTTCCTGTAGTGGCAGGATAGTGTCCAAGTGCAGAAGTGGTCGGACTGCACTTTACCTACACTAGGCTTTCCAGATTAGACCCTGAGCCTGCAAGGTGTTTAGCTGTCTGACTTCAACAGAAACCAACAGATGTCAGTGACATAGTTTCCTCCAAACCCTGATTCACCAAGAACTCATCCGGGCAGTTCAGCGATTAGTCCCAGACTCACATCCATGCTGCAGGACTGGGAGCAGGGTGTCTGTATCAGCCCAAATGCTGCTTCTTTTTCACAAACCTACGCCCTGAGTCGTTTTCTGTCCGGGAGTAGGGCAGCGCTGGGACAAGCCAAGTCAGTTTCTCATCTTTGCTTTTCCTGGAAGCCACCAGACCAGAGGCCGTGCTCCCAGACCTTCGAGCCTTCAGCAGGATCCGCTCTGCAGGGTTTTGCAAATCACCTTCCCAACAAGTGCTGAGCAGGGGAATGCAGGGACCTAAAGCAAAGTTGATTCACTCACATGCCGAGGCAAAAAGCACATCCAGTCCACCAGCAAGGTATGGATTTCCTTCAGCTTGGCTTTCTTTCAAACACATTCTCTCTGCATTAGTAAAGCAAAATATCAGTGTTGGATTGCACTGATTCCACAAGAAAACACATGGGCAAACTGACAAACAGGGGTGTGAGGTTATTTCAATAAACACAGAGAAAGGTCTGATAAAAGATGACATTGGTGGGATTTTTCATCTCCTTGGAGATCAGACTTCCTCCTTATATTTTTTATAGGCATCATAGTGGAAAAACACATCACACAATGACTGATCCACTCAGGGACATGACTGAGAAATTTGGGTAGGCTTATAATAGCCAGCATAAAATGATATAAACTGACTTAAAGTGCCGCGTGTTGGTGACATCATCTGCACAGCACTATTTTCCATTCCACCACCCTCTGTGACTGTCCAGCTCCCAGCACAGCTCACCTGCAGTTTGCAAAGCCCCAAACCATGGTGTTGTTCCTATTGCATTGGGAGAACTGGAGCATTGAATGAAAAAATCCAAGGTCACTCCATCACCTGCAAAGAAAACTAAGGAGGTCCCATTTACAGAATCCATCATTAGCTGGGGGAATTAGCTGGAACTCCTTTCCACAGGACATTGGGAGGCTAAAAGTTACATGCTGTTGGACATGGCGATGGGATCTGACTTGAGCTCTTCCATACAAAAAGATGCCGATAGGGTGGCCCATGGGGTCCCACCGTCATCAGGAAGCTCAGGTGAGGCACCTGCTGTTCCCAGACTGACTTTGGAGCTATCATTTTTGCACAGTCCACTTTACACCACCCCTTACTGCAAAGGCAGCTACAAGCACAGTTTAATCCCCAGTGCAATATTTATGCTAATTTCCCCATTATTTCTTTCTTAGGGAGTCAATTAATAGGTCACGAGCACCACAAAGGCTCTGTGAGTTAAGCCAAGTGGCCTATCTCAGCGGTTTGGTGGCCATGGCCAGGGTGGCTGTCAGGGACAGGAGACCATCTCTCCAAGGACACCAGGAAAAGGAGCAGAGAAAAACAAAGCAGTTCTGAAGCCAGCTTAAACTCTCCATGTGGGTCTCCACAGCTGCCCTGGGAAACACGTGGGTAAAACTGAAATCCACTCTGTTACCCTGGAAAAAACCTTTGCTGATGGATTTTCATGTGTACGGTCTCACTGTTCTTTAGTTAAAAAATGAACTTTCCTCTAACAAGATAAATCACTCGCCTGGTGGAAGCGGCTCAGCTCCCTTCAGCTTGTGGTTGTTGAAGCAAAAAAAAACCCACTCAAAAGTTATGTGTCAGCTTCAGTTTTGCTTCATGTCACCAAAAAAAAATCTCATCTGACACCTCCCGTAGTCCAGCCTCCTCCCTTCCCCAGGTAAAATTGGGAACCATCTAGTAAAAACTTCCTCTGATTGTCCTGTGGAGACCACCAAAGATGAAATTCTTCCCCTGAGAGATTATCTGCTGTAGACAGACCCACGTGTGGAATTAAGGACATATTTACTGCTGTGTCGAGAGAAGAGAGGAGCATCACAGCTTCCTGAAGACGAGCCCTGCTCCACCCCAGCCCTCTCCCCCCAGCTAAACCATCCAACATGTTTGCCTCACCTCCCCGTAACAGGCACCTTAAAGGAAAAAAAAGGCCTTCTGATCCACTCTGAAACATGAGATATCTCTCAAACCCTCAATAACGTCTTAATTTCCTCTCCTTGCTCTCCGTGCTGGGGACGATTACTCAGTCAGGAATGTTTCTGAAGTAAGACAAAAAAAAATTACATTAGTGGGGAACAATGGAGGGGAGACCTGATGGAGCAGAAGGAGTGAATTAGTTTTGCCTTCGGAGACACCCACGGAGAAAAGAAAGGTGTCCGAGTCGCCTCAAAGTAATTCCTCTTTGCACGGAGCTCCTCTAACCGGCTTAAGCAAAGAGAGACGAGAGATGTGCTTTTGCTTTCAGCCCCATTTCCCCAATTTTGTTTGTTTGCTTTGCTTCCACCTGTGTTTTTAAGTCCCTCCACCTCCCAGGATGTTTGCAGGGCTATGTTACCTGCAGGAATGTGTCCCATCTCCACCAGGTCTCAGCACGAGTGTCGGGGCTGGGAGGGGGCTTCACATCTACGCTCCTTCCTGCAGCTTGCAAGCAAGGATGAGGGGGAAAAGGGGAAAGAAAAGAAAAGCATTAATTGAGATGGAACTCTTGCATTTTCAGAATTGAAATGCAAGGACAAATTAAGCTGGGTTACCCAAAAGCAGCTGCTGGGGGGAGTGAAAAGGGAAAGCAGGGAACGAGAAGAGCTTTTCACGTAGGGAATCTGAAAGGGCTGATATCCCAAAGAGTTAGAATTTTACCTAAATACTTTTTAGGTCCAAACAGATTGTCACATATTTTTCCCCATTTCACTTCTAACTGAAAAAAACCCAAATATGTCTTTTTAGCAGAAACTTGCTAGTGGTCCGATTTTTTTCTTTTTATTTTTATTTCCCAACAATACCTGGAAAAATCACTGCACTCCTACAAAAAACAAAAAACAAAAAACAAAAAAAAAAAAAAAAGAAAAACAACCCACTTTTCATTCACCTTTACTGGAAAAAAAAACATTGACGTTAAGCCCTCAAAGCCTGAATCAGGATCTCAGCTCAGCCCTTCCAGTTGGCCTTTAAAACATCACTTTTTGGCATGTCTCTGGGGGTGACAAGGGGCTCCTATCTCTGCTGAACTTTCAGACTGTCAGGCCGAACAAAAGCGAGCGCGAGTCTCTTTTTCTTGAGGATGAAGTGGAACACACACCAGCCTGGACGCCTTGTACATTGAAAAATTCCTGTGCTGTCACGCTTAACTAATAAATCGTCGAGCTATGTAAACAGGGCTGGGGATGCTATTTATTTGTTTGTTTGTTTGTTTGTTTGTTTAAAAGGGGGAGGGAAAAAAAAAGCGGCTTGTCCGCAGGTTGCTTGCCAAATGCGTGTCAAGCGGCGGGGGCGGGGGGGGGGGGGGGAAGGAAAAATCAACAACAAAAGAGTTTAAAGACAAAATATTAAGAACCCCAAATTGGGTGAAAATTGCTTTCTGACAGATATCACCTATTGCAAACGAGACAGAAATACAAGTAATCTTGTAAAATGAAAGCCAAGGACAGACTTGTACCTGCCGTAGATGAATAAGTATCCCATTATCTTGAAGAATGAGGGCCCCGGGCTGTGATTATGCCACTATTGTATTCTAAACAGCATGGTTTGTCAAATGGAATAAATCCTAGCAAAATCAAATAAAAAAGGGATCCAATTTGAAGCCCAGCACACAATTTATTATTTTGTTTAATGTCGCCCTCTCGATGTTACTGATTATTGGGCAAATAGCGCCGTGTTTAAGCATGTGTTTAGAGTTGCCTGTCCCCCTCGCAGGCTCCCAGCTGTCACCCTGACTGTCACCCAGTGCCAGCGAGCTGTTTGCTGCTGCCGGTAGCCACCGCCGAGCTCATCAGCCTTAGCCAGCATGGCCATGGTAGAGGCCAGCATCACAGGGAAATAAATTCAATATTTGAGTTTCTGCTTGACCAAGTCTTGAGGTTTCTTTGAGTGATGCAATAAAGAGCACTTCGCACCATATTGGCAGTGCCAAACTGACCAGGAGCTAACAGCAGACAATTGCATCATAAATTTATGAGGTAGAAGCAAATTTCTAACTGATCTTCTTCTATTTTATGGATTTGGGGTAAGAGCCCGTCTCCCAGTGAGTTCTGAAAAGGTTTCTCCTCTTCCAAAGGTACCATCCCTTGTTTTATCATGTCTCAACCTTGGTTAAAAAAAGAAAGGAGATGAAAACGGCCAAACAGATTATATAGATTATAAGGTGTTATACAGTAAATACTTGATATCACTTTATCTGCTTGATTCACAGGGTGGCAATGGACATGAAACTGCCCTTGCACAAAGTGGAGGCATTGCTGCAACATTTGGATTATGAGCATTAAGGAGCAGGATCTAGTCCTGCTTTGCATTCAGTTGGCTTCCGAAAGTTGTGTTGCTCTCCTGGAAAATTCCTTGGAGATCTCCCAACATCTCCAGTTACACTTGGCAGTGGGTGTTCAGGAGAAGCTGGTACAACCACAGACAAACGCAAAATGGGGCCATGCCTGGTCTCAGGCATGTTGTTAGGGAAGAGTTTGCTGGGGAAGAAGCATTAAGGTGGTTCCCATACCCTGGCTCACCTCGATGGAGTTACTCCAATTTCTTGACATGGCTTTGAAGGTGCTCCAAGTTCCCCAAATGTGAGAGGAAGCTAATAACACTGTCTTTAGCCAGCATAATCTATTCATCATGTTTTCATTTGTATAAACCCTTGAGTTACACAAAAAACACTGACCCGGGAGCACAATGGGAGAAGGAATATGTGAGTGACACGTGGACACTGACCACAGAGCATCTGTTGCCCAAACAGCCCTTGTGATACTCCCTTTTGCTCCCATAACCCTGTTTGTTTGCATTTACCTTGCACAAGGAGTGATTTTTCATATTCCAGTACTGTAAATGACTGAGGATTTTTGGAAATGTGAGTTTTAAGTGCAAAAATACAGCGGCTTGTCGGCTCCTTGGGGCAGGAGCTTTTATGGCATGCAAGTACATTGCCCTCAACAAGGGCAACAAGGGCTGATCATAGCAGGGACGGACGTGACAAAGCCTAGGAGTAATAGCAAGGAATGATGGATTTAAAGAGTCAAAAAAAAAAGCGGGCACATTTTATTTAGGCAAAGTTCCAATTGAAATCAATAAGAACTACAGAATGTAGCCTCGTAGTTTGACTTGAAAGAATTATTTGTTAAGGACTATGAAAAACGGAGGAATTGTAAAAATCTAATTTATTTTACATCATTTTGTGTGGGCTATTCAACTTTCCTGAACCTCATTGCTTTTGGACATGGTAATGTCATTCACTCCCTGTTTCACTCAAGTTTCACAGTATTACTCGCCATGAGCAACAAAAAGAAAGTTACTCTCTAGTCCCTAAAATAATTAATGGGATTTTGTCAGGTAGATAAAGGACTCCTTGTCTTCAGTATCCAGCTGTCAAACCTCTGTAAAACCTCTGTAAAAAAAGGGAGAAACTTCTTTAAAAGCTGAGATGTTTTCATATTCACAGGGCTGCAGGAGCTGGGGTGTAACACCTTTGGCTTTCGTCCCCCTCACTCTCCAAATACTATGAACTCTGGGGAAACAGTCCCTCTTGCTGGATTTCTATTTCTTCTGCTGAGCCTTTGTTAGTCAACGGGTTTCTTGACAAAGTTTTCTTGACGCTTTAAAACAGGCAAGCACTACGGAAAAATGCAATACCTTGTTACAGAATAGCTACATGTAGTCATGGTCCAGGAAGCTAATTTGTTCCTTTCCCCAGCTGTTTTGATCAGCCCAGAAATGATATTACCTGCAAGACTTCCTTTTCCAACACAAACCAGAAATCGTGGCAAGGTTTCTGTTTGCTTTGTGCAGAACAAGTGAAAAACATTCCACGCCCACATAATCTAAATACATTAGTCAAACGAAACCCAGATTTCCCTAAATGAATCTAAATATCTTACCAGAAACACTTCTTTTCTACTGGAACATATGCGTTAGATGGACTCACATGGGTCCATCTGTTTTATCACAGGTTGGGAAAGGTGAGGACACTGGCACCTTCAAAATCTTCTCTATTATAAGGTTCTAGCCCATGAAAAAGACAAAAGCATCCTACAGGTGGAAACACCAAAAGCCCACGTGCCTTTAGCTTTCTGAAATGGGCACACAGAGGAATTGAATACAACTTGATTCCATCGCCCAGGCAAGCTCAGTGTATTTGTATTTTTGTTTTATATGAAAGTAGCTTCAAAAGTTTCCAAAACTTCTCTTTCACAACTATTTTTGCGTCTGTTGGTTTTCAAAATACACTTTCTTTTTTTTTTTTCCTCCTTCTTTCCAAATTCTTCTGCTTTTCTGGAACTTCTGTTTCCTATCATCTGCAACATTCAGAAGTGAGCCCCAAATACTTCCATTTAAGTCTCCACCAGGATGCCAATCCCACCTAAAAAAAGAAGGAGAAAAAGAGAAAAACACAGCAACTAAAATGCCCGGCGAAAGCCATGGAACTCCATGCAAAAAATAAAAAAAAAAATAATCAAGAAACTGAGCCTGGGACTTTCAAAAGAGAATACTCTCCCCCTGATATAGAGGTCTGCACCTTAAAAGCCTCTGGCCACTACAGTATTAACATCCATTGCCTTTTTTTTTTATTATTTATTTTCCCCAGAGCAGGCGGGCTTGCCCACGACACCCACAGCAGCCCCCTGACCCCCTCTCCCCGCTGTGGGGGCGAAGCTCGCAAGAGCTCACCTCCCCATGCAGGGGGGTGATTATGCTTTCCCCGCCACGCTGAAAGCCCTGTGCCGAGGGGAGGGAAAGAAGGGAGAAGAATCCAAAGGCATTCTGGCACCCCGGCCCGATAAGAAACTTTAGCCCTATTCAGCGGCTGACAACCGCTTGTAGAATATGATCTTAATCCTGTTTCTAACATTCTTTCGCCCTTCGGCCGCCCTATTCCAGGCTGTATTCTTCTAACCGTCGCTTTAGCAAATCCCCCAAATAGAATTACTGGAGGGAGATAAACATCAAAGGGAAATTCAAGAAATCTACAGTAGGTTCACACAGTGGGGGAAAGAGGGGCAGGTGGGGGCCGGTGGAAAGGGCCGTCTCTCCCCTTGCCCCGCGTCCTTTTTCTGGTTGCATTCCTACGGGCTGCCTCGCTGGCTCTCGGCAGAGCGGCCCCACAAACCTGCTCAGCAGCGTGCTATTTTTAGTATTTATTTTTTATCCTGCTTGAGGGTTTTTTTTTCCTCAGGAGGATGAGAGCCCAGTGGTACAAAGCGCCCTGCATAGCCATCGTGTGTAAAAATAACCCTTTCCTCAGAGAGATGCATCACCTAAATGGAGAAGATGGAGATAGGAGGAGGAGAGGACATTTTCCTGGTAGGAAGCAGAAATGAGGAGACACCAAGGGACCTGCCCAGCAGCACGCAAGAAGTCTGCTGTAGAAATGAAATGAATGAACATAATTTGGGAGCTCCCAGTAATTCCCATCAGAAGCAGGAACCTTCAGAACTCAGACACATGTAAGTCCCATTGCTTGCCCTGAAGAGCTTCCCAACATAGGTTACCAACTCCTGCATGGAAGGAGCCTCCACTGGAGCCCATCAGAAGCATTTATATTTGTCACACAGACCCCACAACTGTGAGTCTCCTCTGTAGTGTAATTAAAACAACATCATGTACTACACCTCCAGGGCTAAGGAACTGATGGGACTCCGAGGACAATGCCAGTATCTCCATCCTGCCTCACTTCAGTCCTCTAGAAACCAGGGACTTGCTTGCTGCTTGCTGTATAGTTGATGAAAAACGGTGGGCTCCTGCCAATCCCAACCTCAGATGCTGTCTAGCATGACCAAGGTGAGGTATGGACCAGATGTCCTCCAAAGACCCCTTCCAACCCCAATTATTGCTCTAAATACTGTGATTAAATACTGTAACGCGGAGGAACTGCCTTACAACAAGGCACAGGTAACTTGGGTCATTAAAGAGAATGCAGAGAATTCAGAGAGCTGTTATCTGCAGCACTGCAAAAGCATCCCCTGACTTACTGTCCCAGGACCTCCATCTTTCATGCTGCCTCTGTTTAACAGTTGCATTCACACTAGCTCCATCAGCACTTTCTTCCTAGCCCTTTCTAGCAGCTGCAGCAGACAACTGCTTCAAGGAGGACACAAAGACGATGGAGCCAAACTTTTCTTCTATAAGAGGATGGCATGACAAGGGACAAAAACCACCACTTGTAGTCTGGAAGGTTTGGAGTGAACATCAGGAATTCCTGACCGTGACGGTGGTCCTGCGGCAGGACGCCAGAGGTGGGGGATCTCCAACCTTGGAGGATTTCAAAACATGGCTAGACACAGACATAGCCAGCCTGACCTGGTGACGGCAACAGCCTTGCTCCAGGCAGGAGGTGGGTGTGAAGAGCCCAGAGATGTCCCATCACCACCCAAGTATGCTTTCTCAGTTGCCAAATGTTTAAAAAGCAGTTTTATTCCGAAAAAAAAACCAAAACAGCTGTTGTAAGAAGAGTACTGTGAGACTGTGTAGCAGCTTCCCAGAGGTAAAAATCTGATCAGCTATAAAAGAATAGGGAGACCTAAAAATAGAGCTCCCACCACCCACACTAAAGGATTAACTTTCAGTTAAGAAACAGGGCAGCCTTGACCTCGAGCAAGTCAAAGATGCCTGTCTCGCTGCTGTTGTCTCCTCTGCCCCATTACGTGTGGTTTGGAGAAGAGGCTTCACATTCTTGGTTCTGGTTTTCCTGTTTGTTGAAGGAGGCTGAATATCCTTGTACGTTCATTGATGCTCTAGATTCACAGCTCATCAGATTTACCTCAGATGTCAGGAGCCCAGCTGGACTGCAATGGATCATCACCCATTATCAGGGTATGAGTTGTGGTAGAGTCTTTACAGCTGTTTTCTCTTGCAATTATATGTCAAAACTTGTTTTATTCAATGCAAAAAAACTTTGAATACAGCACAGTGATGAAGAGGTCCACCTTACAACAGTTATTTTGCTTTCTTTTAGCTCAGTTTGTGGTTTTGGCATCTCGCCTATGGAGGGAAAGCTGTATGGGGGCAGGAGACACATTCCACATTTTCATCACATTCAACAAGAGGGAAAAATCACAAAAGATTGTGCCACTTTCAGCTAACACAACTGCTGTCACATATTTTCAGTATAACTGCTTGATTTAAGCCATACAATACCCAGGATGTACTTTTACAACCATGGACAACCCTGACAGAGCCCATAGGACGTGGGAATGCATCTTCTTTCTAATCATCTCTGGTTAGACCCGAGATGGAAAAACACGTCTGGTTTTGAGCACCACTTCAAGAACGATGTGTATTAGCTGGAGGGAGTTCAGAGAAAAATAATGAGAATAACTGGAAAAGAGCATCCATAAAGAAAAATTAAGACTATTGATGTTGTGTAACCTGGAGAGAGAAAAGTAAAGGGAGTTTCAGATATATGCCCACTTTAACTACATAAAGGGCTATTAACTATTCCCTTCACTACATCCTCAGAAAACAGGGCAAGCCCCAGGCTTAGAAATATATTCTTTGAATTTTGCTAATCAGGGTATATCTGGGGTTTTGTGCCCTGTGACAAATTCCTAGGTCTCATATCTCTGGGATACACTCTCTCTCCTGCATCATTTGATACGTTGGGAATAGTTATTTACTTCTCACACTTTGTGTGGCCTGAGGACTCAGCTATTGCTAGACTGATCTCCAAACCTCTCTTCCAGCTTCATAATCTAGTCTGCCACCCTGCACATCACAAGCCAAAGGACTTTGCTGAATTAACTCCCTCTTGAAACAGGGAATCCATCCTCCAGTCTAAAGTCTGCCAACAAGGAGTTACCCCCCACCTCACCTTCAGCAAACAGTTACTGTGGTTAATTACCCTCACAGTCCATGTTAATCTCGCTATGAGATCCTGTCTCATCCTAAGGCTCATACCTCCTTCTCGGGTTGCTTGAGATTTCACCCTTGATTGCTGATGGCATCCATGGTCCTGCTGGTTATGAAAAGCGCAGCTAGATCAGTTGCACAGGGGGGCTTAAGTGTTTCCAAGACCATAATGAAAATTCCTTTCTGTAGAAACTGTGACCCAGACATGAAACCCAACCCTCAGCAGGAGACTTCTAATTTCATAGGAGACAAAAGCCAAGCACACTAAAAAATTGTCACTCGCTTGGAGAATGGGGATTTATCATTCAGGTGTGAAGTGCTCCATCAGCCTTCACACACTGGTTTACTTAGGGATGTTTTTCTTGGGATTTATTTTAAATCAACAGAGTAGGAACACTTTGTGTTTGCCTTGTCTGGACAGTGGACAACCAAAACCTTGGGAAGTTTTCAGCATCCAAGGCTCCTTTCTTGTTTCATCCTGAAAGTGTTTATTTGGACTTGAGGACTAGTTTGTTGAAGATTTGGGAGATGGGGTGGTGACCACACATCACACTCACCTAGATAGTGCCTCCAGGCAGAGAAAACCACCGAGGGGAACACACCCTATGCATAGAGATGGGGTATTCCACCACCTCAACCATTAACTCCATTTGTTGTTAATCTGGTGGCAACTGCCTTCACCAGAGCTTGCTCTATATGTCCAAGAAGCAACTCCATGCCTGGCTTGATGTCAGGATGTATGAGCCCAGCACCAAAACTTGCATCACATGGAAAAGAGTAAAGATATCTGGGTATAAATTGTCATTTGATTTCACCCACAACAACGTTAGCTCTGATTTACATTTAAGTAGAAAAATAGTCCCACAAAGTCTGTGCCTAAGGAAATAAACAGCCTGTAGAAATCCTCATCTTCACCCCCATGGGTTACCATGAGCTTAACAAAGAGCAGGAGAAACCAGAAAAGGGACATGGTGGTACAGTCCCCATACTGACACCACAGCTTTTCGTCAAGAGTCACGATTCACCTTTTTTCCATGAATTTTCCTAGTGATCTCTCTGCTATATCCCTTCTCAAGCTGGGCAAGCAAGAGTGTGTCCATATTCAAAGTGCTGTAGAAATGCATCACAAATTTGGGCATCCATTGTGTCCAACACAAGAGATGCTTTTGTATGGCCAGGCTCGGGACTGATTCTGCATGTTCATGCTCAGCATGTTCAGGCTGAGCACCACTTCCATGTCCAGACGCATCCCAGGATCTCACCACATTCCTGCTCGCCTTCCCCTAGGGAAAACGCTTGAAGGGGAGAGTCAGAGAAGCAGGATTTGTGGGCTGCAAAGTGCCCACGTGCCGCACAATGTGATCACAGCCGCAAGGATGTCCTCGTGCCGGGGAGGCTCTCACCCTTTCTCCACGCCAGACCATTGCAAAATCAGCTTCTGGGAGAACTCTGCTTCTCATTTATTTCTCCTGGGCCTCTCCATGCTTCCCCCCATTGACCTTGCCAGATTTTAGTTCGTTCTTAAAACAGTTCCAATTAAATGGCTTTTCAATCAGTTTGATCGCAAGTGCTTCTGCCAGAAGTGCGGCACACCCGTGAAATCAGGAATTTCCTGCAGGACAGCTACTTTCTGAAAAAAAAATTTGGATTTTCTCTTGGAAAAATATCAGCTCAAAAACAGAACTATTCGGCCTCATAGCCAACATTTTCCTTTTTATTTCTTCCAGAATTTGGAGTAGATTCTCCCCCTCCCCCCAAAATTTTGTTCTCCACAAAATATTTCATGGATAAAAAGCAAACCAAAAGCACTCTGCCCTGGCTTAGAGTTCAAACGGACGGGAGTTTTCACACAGCCCAGACCTGGGGCTTGGAAAGGCTCTGGCTTCTTGGCAAAGCCCTTTCAGTAAAGTAACTCAGAATGCCCACGTTTGCCCATGGCACACCTCCAACCAGTTTAACACTGGGGAGGCTAACCCAGTTCACATAATTTCTAATATAGATCTGCTGAGGCTTTCCTTTCCGGTAAATATTTCTCTTTTGTTAGCAGCAACTATCAGAGAGACATACTTGCGCAGGGTTGGCTCTTTCCCCCTTTCTCAGCTTCTTGAAGGACCAAGTCACGATTTTATGTGCACCATGTTTTTTCCCCGGTTCGACACGCACCAGTCCAGAGGATCGCTGTGCTTTATTTGAGCAACAAGGGTGCACCCGGTGCTTATTCACTGATTGCTGTGAGATAGAAAAGCCGGGCTGTGCTCCCCCCTGCTCCTAATGCCGAGAGATTAGATGGGGAAGCCAGATAGTCTGGCTCTGGAAGCAAGCAAATGAGCAACCCTAAATACCTTCCTAGACCCGGTGACCGTAAGTCCTTGGCGGTGACTGGTCCTTGTGGGATAATGCCAGGAATAGGCATATTAAGCACATGAATGTCAAGTCCTAATTCATCTCTTTAATGTTGTACAGTAGCAGGACTGTACGCCCCTGCTGTGGTGTAATTTCACGCTGAGGAGTCTGATGGGGCTTCCTGCAGACTGATCCTTTATGGATCAGAAAACTCACTTTCTCTTTGTGTTAGAGGGCCCGGAGATTATCTTATTAACCATCTCCATGCCAGTGCAGATTAAACACTGAGCTCTGCCTCTTCTGAGGACTCACTCCTTTTAGATCTTCTTTTCCCCTCCCGCTGGTTCATGTTGCGTAGGTGAAGAACATTAAAAGCCCAACCCTCTACCAGTGGGTCTCACACTTATGTGAGCAGATGGATTATTTTATATTTTTTGGGTTAGATGCAATGCTGGTATTGCCTGAACCTTAACTCAGTTTAAGCAGGTTGGTGCATCCACGTTAGGGCTCCCGTATCCCCGTTCCAGCTTCTTCACTCCTCTCCTTTCCCGCAAAGAAGCAATGTTTAAAACTACTTCAGAGCGATGCTCTGCAGGTACCACCAGCCCCAGAGCTGCTAGCTCAACTGCAAGAGCAGGTCCACCTCAGGTGCTACACTCTGTAGCAGCTGGGCAGCACTATCTCAGTCCACCAGACTGCCACTGCCACATTGTCTTCACAACCATCTCCAGACCACACCATGGGGACAGCAAGATGTGGCAGTGACCAGTTAGAATGTTCCTGTGGCTTCTCAAGGTGTCAGATGCTGCACACAGGTCAGGAAAAGGTTGCAGGAGGGAAGGCAGAAACCCAAATGTATTCTCAGACGCTCCTTAGGATGGGGGATTTTCCAATCTGAGGAGACAAAAGCCTCCCGCTTTCACCTAGACCATGGCTGCCTCCCCGAATGATGCCAGAGGGCCACCCTGTAGCCACGTCCCAGCGTGTAACAGGGGATGATAGTTTATAATCTCATTTTCTGGGCTGGCTGCCCTTCTGGTGCCCCTCATGCTCCATGTAAATCACATGGAGTCAGATTTCTTTGGCTTGCAGGGCTGTTCTTCCCTTGTCTACTTCTAACAGGCTTCTGGCTGAGCAGGGAGCTTGTCACTGAAGACAGTCCCAAAACAGTCCCACCAAAAAAACCTGCAATTCAGTCTTGATTGGGCAAAATGTTGCAGCCAGGGCCAGGCTCCTGTCCACACATACTTTCAGCTGATTGGGAGCAGCTCTGGCATGTTCCCATCCCCTGTGCAATACTTATGTGCCTCCCCATCCATCAGTACTGTTTCCTGAATCAGGGTTGTCCCATCCCTTCGTTGCTTCACCTGATGCACTTAAAAAAAGCAGTTCAACACAGCCCTCAGTGGATTTCAATTATTTTTAGGATATTGCTCATGTCTGCTCACGTTGTGTCGAGCTAGACCCAGTGGCATGTTTCGCTGCCACCAGCAGCCTTTTTACAGCTAATGAAAAATAACCTGCTTTTTATCTGCAGAAAATAGCATCGCCTGGGTCTTATCACGGCAAATTATTTAATGGCTCTTCAAGCATTAAATAGTCCTTCCCTGTCTATAGACCTGTGTAAATGTCTCTTCAGCTGCTATCCTGCCATGTTGCTGAGCACCCCAACTTGCAATAATTACAGCCTTAGCTGTCCCGTCTCCCCGAAGCAGGGATCCAGAGTGTCCCCTTACTTTGTGAGGGTCACAATGACACTCCAGTGTCATTGCTGGAGGCAGAGGGGATCATGAACCCTCCCCTAGGTCTCCCAGCTCTTCTCCCCCAATACAGGTCACTTGTTCCCTGGAAGGATGCAGGACAGCAGGATTCTGGCTTAGGAAGAAAAGTTCTGTAGTCCTGCTTGAGGACACAGCAGCATCCCAGCGGGATCCCAGCAGGAGAGGCAAGTGCTGAGCCTGCAGCCCACCTCTGCTGGGAAATGGTAAAGCACAGAAAGCCCCGAGCCCCCAGATTTCCAGCTGTCCACCCCCATTTTGTTTGTCCGTTGAAACAGAAGAGGGAAAGCTGCTGATCCTGCATGAGGCCACAGCACCCATGGGAGAGTCCAGGACAGAAGCCCAGCCTGCAGCTGCCTCTGCCTCAGCCACGGTCAGAAAAAAAGGGAACTGTCAGAGGGGAATTGCTGAGTCAATCTTTTAATTGTTGCTTTTAAGAGTTTGATCATTTATAAGGTATTTGGGTTTTCTTTTCTAATGCAGGGAGAATAGTGAAGAATTTGTTCTTTTAATTGCAATGTTATTCTTGTTTTTATTTTATTTTTCCATAAAGGAAGAAACAAACCCCTCTGTTCTATCCCAGCTTCACTTTAAATACAGCAATATGGCAAATGCACAGCAGCGAGAAACCTCTTCTCCAATACTCCAGGAGGAACTGAACTATTTCTTTTTTTTGGTAAACAACCTACTTAAGAAAGCCCCTGGGGGAAATGTGTAACTTGAACTCTTCATTTTTGCGATTACAGTCTGATAACTCTCTCCTTTGCCCATGTGAGCTGGGTCAGGTTTGGCTTGGGCTTGGGGCGCTTAGGCTTTTTCCAGCCAAGCCTATGAAGGTGATGGGAGAAGGCTTGTGAAGGTGATGGAGGAAGGTTTATGAGGGTGATGGAGAAAGGCTTTTGAGGCTCTGTAGGTCCTGAGATCCCGCTGGATGGGAAGCACAGCTTGCAGGCATGAGGCAGGCTCTCCAGCCACAGAAGCAGAGCTGAAGCCATCAATAGCAGAGATTGCAGCAGATTGTGGGTGAAGCACACCAAAAAGCAGGTCCCCCAAGGACATGTTAGAGTGACGCAGTGTATGCAGAGCTGCTCACTTGTTGTTGGGCTGGAGCAAAAGCCATCAGATGGCTTTTGCCTTCCTGCCTGGCAGGAGTGGAACTGCAGGTCCCCGTGTGGCTATTGCCCAGGCAGCAGCGGGCAGAGTTGAGGGGACAAGTGAGGAAGGCAACGTCCCTGCGGCACGGTCCGGGGAGCGCCAGGACAGGCATCCGCCTTCACCCCGCAACAGGGGAGATTTTCAGCCTGAATAAATGCAAAGCCCCCTATTCTGCCCGGCACAGTGGGTCTCCCTGAGACTCATCCCGTGCCTTAGCGAAGGACCCTTTCCAATCCGTGAGCCGTCAGATCCCAGAGCAGAAGGGAGGACTGTTTGTTTAGACCTATGTGGGTTAGGCAGCTCAGACTTTATTCTTGCACTTTGATAGGTTCCTAAATGAAAATCCAATAATATTTTAAGCAGAACGAGTTCCCATGAAAGTCATTTCTAAATCGCCCGGCTCATCCTACCTGTCGGCTGGATTCTCCATCCCCACTGGCCTAAGCCCGGTGTAACGTCCCTGCTCCCAGCGGCGTTACTCCCGGGAGCCGAGTCCGGCCCTGCCGCAGAGAGCACCCGCTGCCGCCTGCCTTTAATGAACATGTAAATAGATGGGAGGCTTCGGAGCAGAGTAACCCTGCAGCCAGGAAGTTCTCCAAAGCAGCTCGGGAGAAATAATACTTTATTCCTGGCGGTGCAAATAACTGATAGGGACTGGCTAAGAAGGGTTCATGCAAATACTCCCGAATTAAGCTCCGTCTGAAGTTAGAAAGGAAAGATGATAAACACACCCGGCTTTAAAACTGCAAAATATGCTTTGCAGGCATGAAACCGGAGGAGTAACAAAACTATCTGACATCATATTAAACAGCAAAGCATTTCTTATTCTCAGGGCTGCAGTTACCTAAAACCAGAGTCCCATTAAAGAGTCCTAACTATTATTTACATTTCTAAATCTTAAAACCATTAACAAAAGCCACTTAATTCAATTACTTTCCCTGGGCGCCGATGTTATTACATTATTGTCACGAAGCTGAGTTTGGCTTCGCATTTCTCTTTTTTTTTTTTTTTTCTTTCTTTAAATTCATTCCTCTTTTCTCCGTGCCGAGTGCCTCCCCGCCACCTCCCCGTCTTCCTCTCCCCCGATGTCATTGTGTAGAACTAATGGGGTAAACTGAAATGGTATCTGTCCTCATTGACAGGTTTATGAGAATTTAATAAAGCGTGGCGCGGATAAAATGAGATATTACAAGGCCACACAAAGCTGATTGACTTCTCCACGTCAGCATTTTTATTTGGTTATTTATTTATTTATTTTCAACGCAGGGGTGATTTCACCAGTTCTTCGGTAGTGCCGGCCTGGGAGAGATGAGAGGGGAAGGAAAAACACAGGTGGCAGGAGGGACCGATCGATGCATCGACTTGTTTAGTGTGAGAGTGGGCCACGATGCTCTGTGGCTTTCCGATCATCCCAGAAAGGTGACATACAGGAGTCAGTGAGGGCCCTTCCACCGCTGCACGTGTGTGTTCATTCCCCTGGGAGCTCCACGGTGCTGGGGTGCGCTCACCAACAAGAGCTTGCCCACAGGTGGAGATCCCCACCACTTTGCCATCAGGGGGTCTGAACCAGGGACCGGCTGCTGGTTGTGCAAGACATTGAACAGACACTCGGCATGGACAGGGCAGGGGGCACACTGGCATCACGTGAGTTGTGTGTCCCTATAGCGGTGATACCTGAGGCGATGGCCCCCCATAGCCCACCTGCTGGGCTCACCCCAAACCCAGAGCACAGGGAGGTTTACACTGACTGATGCAGAGCAATCACAACCTGCAATAGGGCCCAGGAGGTCCTCAAGAAGAAGGATGCCACCAACCGGCTCCACCAAGGCATGGGCCTGCTCTGTGCCTCAGTTTCCCCTCCTGTCAGATGCCCATCCTGCTTGTGTAAATGTAAATAGCAGGTCACCCGGGGGCCGGCACAGATCAAACCTTCCCTCTGGGAAAACGCAAGTGTATATTTAAGTGTGCTTGCTCCCATCCCACGGTGAACAGGGAGAGCAGGAAATCTGGGTTGTGCAGTAAATGGCTGGATGACTCCCTCTCCTGGCCTGTTCAGAAAGCAGGGCGCTCAGAACAAGAAAAATAAAAATCAGGGTTTGCGTGCTTTTTTCCCAGGCAAGTAAAACCCCAGTACCAGTGGCCAAGGAAGTCTGGATTCAGCCCAGTCACACTCAGAGATACACAAGGGCTCAGGACCCTGCTAAGACTCAGGACTCCACTTAAATCTTGACCCCAAACTATGGAATAACATTGCTTTGGAGGAAGACTGTCAGGATTAAACTTGGGGCTGCCCTTATTAGCCTCAAAACTTGGCCTGTGGGGCTTCAAACACAAATAGTATTAATTGTTTCCCCCTTTGTGCAATACGCAATCAGAGAGGGTGGAGATGCTAATTCGAAACTGCAGGCAGCCTGCCACATTCCAGGCATGGTCCTGGACACTGCAACAAATCCTGGCAGCAGCAGAGCTGCAGGTCTCCTGAGCACTGACAGTTTGCAGGATCAAGCCCTGCTGGGATGTCCTCCTTGGCAAAACCAGCCAGGCCCAGATGGAAGAGCAGCAAATCTCCCATCATTTCATAAGAGCACCTAAAATCACCTGAAATCAAAGCATGTGCCCCACAAAATCTCGGGCTGTCCCATCACCCAAAGAGCCAGAGAAGAGCCCTCTGCTTCATTCAATGCTCCTCACAAGTTCAGGGTGTATAATGCAGGGTTTTAGGGTGCAAAAGCCTCTGAGCATGAGATTTCTGCCAGGACAGCGGCTCAGTCCTGCTCTCTGGTGGCTTAAAACCGAAAGGCCAAGCACATCCAGCAGCGATGTCTTCTCGGAGCAGCAAGAGATGCATGGTGCTCCCCCATGGGCTGGAAAGGGTTTGTGCTCCTCTTTCTTTACTAATTTAGGTCAAGATACAGCTGAGAAGTCGGCTGTGCACAAGAAGATGGGGACCACAGAAGGTTTTAGGGTTCCCTCCTTGAGTGTGGCATGGGTCCACCACAGGAGGGGGCCCATGAGTTCCATAAAGGGGCTTCAACCCACCACCCTTCCTTTAAAAGCCTCTCCAAATCCTTTGCATCGTGGCAAGCATCCTGCTGCTCTTCACAGATTGGTCACAACCCCTGCAACAGCCTTTCCTGCAATGTCTGTAAACATCCCCCCCAATATCATGTCTCCTTGCTGAAGGGCCACAAGGTATGGAGCAAGCTGGGGGGTATTTCTTCCAGATTTCCTCACCCCGTCCCTGCTGAGACATACCCGCAGTCCCAGCCCCACCGACGTGGCAGCATGATGGGCTCTCTTGATGCGCAGGGCACAAGCAGATGACCCCTGGGGACACCAGCTCTGCTGTTTCCACCACCACCATTGGTTTCCCAGGGCTGGGCAATCACTGCCTCTGACCCCAGGAATGGTTTTATCAATTCAACACACCATGAGGTACCATCCTATAAAACCTGCACTCATCCCTTGCTATTCTGAGGAGCATTTAACCATCTTCTCCATACTGGCTTCACCCTGTAAATTTTTAAACACAGAGAGGACCCCCTATTCTTCGCTCTGTAGTGCACAATAAAGAAAAAGAAGGGCCAAACTTGTCCACCACCGTCCCCAGCTTTGCTCTCCTGACTCTGCTCCCCCCTCCCTGAGCACCAGAGCTGCTCATTGTGTAAATATATGTAAATCTATGGCAATATATCCACAATAGCCCCCTATCTCCTGCTCCCTTTCTCTCAGCGCTGGAGTAATTACAGTGTAGAGGTGCCAGCACGAGGCATTTCTGCTGATGAATGCACTCAATCTAAGCACAGTTTTATGTATCATTAATTCCTTTAGCATTCAAAAAAATAACTTTTTTGATGGCAGATAATACTGTAATCACTCACAATTGCCAATACAATTATCTTCATTCAGCTGTGTAAAACAACTACAAGAGTAATTTTAGCCACTTAAATTTTCTTTCTCTCTTTTTTTTTCATCTTATTTTTTAATGTTCACATGAAATGCAAAGCTGTTTGGGCTTAGGTTGCGGTAACACAGGCACTACTGGAAATGAGTTCCCACACCCCCATTTCTATAGAGAGGAGGTTTTCAGAGCCTGATCCCGGTGCTTGCAAGGTGCACTATTTGCTTAAGGTGTCTTCAGCAATCTTAGGGATTTCCCAAAGGGTCCTCCCTGTTCTGGGGATTCCACTGCTGTGACCTCTTCAACTTTTCCTTACCTTCCCTCAATGTACCCTGCAATAGCTGCCAGGTGCACAAGGAGAAAAAAGAGCTTGTGCAAGTGCAAGTTGCATGTACAAGTCACGGTCCTCTTCCAGGTCAGCTCCTCCTCCACTCTCCTGGTGGAGAAAATACGTGAGCACTCCCTAATCTGCCTCAGAGCAGAGTCCACAAGTCTGGCACAAACTACGGGTTCAATCTGCTTCCTGTAACTCAGATACTCCAGTTCGAATCAGATTAGGGAGCAACCAGCCCTCCCCCTAGCAGAGCCCTGGAACACAATCAGTGAGGACAGCAAGCATCTTCTACAGGCAGAGGTGACTACAAAGGGAACAACAAAAGTGTCACCAAGTGAACAACTTGGCTGAAGCACGTAATTTTCTTGCAGGGCCAAAAGGAATCACACCCACGTGGCATTACCTCTCGCCTGAGCTGCTGGACAACCTGCTCCAAAGGTCTCCTCCTCTAGAGTCTCTACATGGTACTTAGCTTGGACAAATTTTTTCTTCATCAGCTCCTTCGTGGTCCAGGTGAGCAGCAAGAGGCCTGCTGTGGAGGTGCACACCAGGATGGAGATAGAGCAGGGGTTAAACTCCAGCTCTGAGAAGAACCGCTTCACCTTCTTGCAGATCCTGTTGTCGAATCTCACTCAAGAGCCAGGAACTTGCAAGGAGAGGAGAAATGAAGCAAGAAGGATCGCTTGCTGCTGTATACAAAGCTTGGATCTTCTTCCAGAGGGCCAGACCCTGGGAGAGGATGACTGGCAGCTGGTGGTAGGAGCAGGTTGTTAACCACTGGGAAACAGTCCAAAAGCAGTAGGGTGAAATGGAAGAACGGATGTGTGTGAATTTCCAGGTGAACAGCAAACAATTGCTTATTGTCTCTTCTGAAATAGAGGGCAGCAAAAGAAACAGCTGAGGGTGGCAAACTGGAGACGTCACCTCCCTGCAGCGCATGGATAAACCGTGGATCTCCCTGCTGCAGGACACTGTGAGTGCCAGAATCAGATTGCTTCGCACCAGAAATATCCGTATACGTCTATGAGTCACCAAAACCCAACCTCTGGCTTGAGAAGCCACAGCTCTCCGGTCGCCAGAAGACAGCATTAAGGAAAACATTGCTGTGTTGTTTGCCACACTTTCGGCATCTGCTCTGGTGTCAGATGAATGGGGAGGGGGAGGCAGCTGGTCCTGCAGCCCGAACTGGTTCAGCTGATCATGTGTGATGTGTCACAGTTGGAAGATGACGCCTTTCTGCCCCTCCTTCAGTAACCACAGCGTTACAGCATCTCTGGGGTGTGGGTGGCACCCACACAGCCGCAGCTCTGTGGACACATGCAGCTCTGTGGACACACAGAGGGTGTGGACAGCGGGGAAGGAAGCCTTCACAGATCCAGCTGATCCTTTCACCCTCCCTTAGCTGCAGGGTCCAGCCCTGACAGGCAGTGTACGAGGTGCAGAGGCAGGATCCATCCTGGTTTCTGGCACCCCAAGATTCAAGCCCCCTTTGCTGCAGCGTATGGGCAGCCCGATGGACATAACAGCAGAAAATCTCCACTTGCTCATCTGGCAAGGACAGGCCAGTGTCCCAAAGGGACATCAGGGCATCACTCATCCCACAAGCCAGCAGTTGGGTCCCACTCCAGCCCGTGGGGAGCAAGGCCAGACCCATTTTACCTCTCTTAGGTGGTGCCAGGAACAAATTCCTGGACAGGGTTTCCCCAGCCACCACCTGCCTATGCTGGAGCTCCCCTGTCCTCTGCCCTGTCCCATCTCTGCTGGAAGCTGGGTCACAGCAGAGACCTACTGCATTTTGGAGTTTCCCGTGCGCTGGGTTAACCTCTTGGATCTGGCCAGTCCCAGCAGAGATCCAAGCCTTGCCACCGTCCTGCCCGATGCCTCAACCCCATTTATTCACACACCCCCACTTGCTTGGGAGAGGGGAGAAAGAGGGTCTTCAGCAGCAGCTCCTGGAGGCACAGGTGCTCCAGGCATAAAGCTCATATTTCGTTTTCTTCCCCTTGACAAGCTGAACTGCAGAGTTGAAAATTGTTCCTGCATGAGAGATTTTAAACAGGGCTTTGACTAGGGGGAAGAGGGTTGGAGAAGTAACTTTCTCTTCCACCAGAACTAGTTTTTAACTTCTGTTTCTCCAGAGTTCACCACCTTTCCTGTTTGCTTGTTAAAAGACTTCAGGTGCACCTGTTTTTTTCCCCTGCAGGGAAACAGCCCTATTTTGGCATTGTGCTGCCGTGGGATGAGATTAGTGCAGCTGAGGAGAGCGTGAAGCCTCCAGCATGAGGAAGGAAGAAGGAGGAGATAGGGATCACAGCATCTGCTTTCATGAACCTTGAGCTGATCCCATCCTCCTGGCTCACTGCAAAGGCATCCCCACCAATCCCAATCCTGCTCCCCTTGCAGTTTCTTGTGCCCCAAGTAGTCTGCACACATGGAACTGCAGTGCCCTTGGAAGCTGGTAGTACTGTATCATCCTTTGAGCCCTGCAGTCTGAAACAGGGGGTGGGGGGAGAAAAAAAGAAGAAAAAAACCCTCACAAAACAGTGGGGAAAAAAAGCCTGTTCTTGCATGTAATTTCCTTGACCCAGATAACAGGGAGATGCCCATCTTCAGTTACAGAGCAAGAAGCCGTAAGCCACGAGTTCAGCGAGGGCTGAATACTTCCAGGGCTTGAACACCCTTCAGCAAAGACAGTCCCAGGACACTGTACGTACAGGGCAGCGTTTCCCTCCAGGGGAGCCGGGCTCCAGTGCAAGCTGCTCAGGTGCTGCCAGAGTAGCCCTGATGGCCTGAAGGTTGACGTAAAGCCAGCGGACTGAGCAATAAGACCAGGAAAATCAGGTCTGGGGGCACACGAGCCTCCATGGCATTTTCTAGCTCAGCATCTGCCAGGGGTGTCTTAGGCACAGCTCATCCATCCGGGAGGCAGGGGGAGGGAGAAGACATCCCCAATCCTTCCCAACAGTTTTTCCACAATCCTGTGGACAGCATCTAAACTGGATAACTTGAAATATTTCATAGAACCACAGAATGGGTTAGGTTGAAGGGACCTTAAAGATCATCAAGTTCCAACCCCCCTACCATGGGCAGGGACACCTCCCACTAGACCAGGTTGCTCAAAAGCCCATCCAACATGGCCTTAAACACTTCCAGGGATGGGGCATCCACACCTTCTCTGGGCAACCTGTTCCAGTGCCTCACCACCCTCATAGTGAAAAATTCCTTCCTGATATCTAATCTAAATCTGCCCTCTTCCAGCTTGAAGCCATTATCCCTTGTCCTTATCAGTGGTGAAGGGTTTTTAAAGACAGACTCCACGTGAGGCTGGCGACAAAGAAATTATTTTGGAGTTTCCCTCAAAACTGAGGGTAAGGTCCCCACAAGCCCATCATCTCCCCATCCCCTTCCCCCCCGAGAAGGGCTGCCAGATTTCTGTTGTTGGAAACCACAGCACTTCACAAAGAGCAGGCACACCCATGCTCTGCCAGCGATTAAGTGGACTCCCCTGGGCACAGGCTGGGGCATTTATTGTTGGGGTTTTTTTCCCACGCAGCTGCTTGGTTTCAGGAAATGCAGAGGAGCCGGGTATCTTTGGATCTCCCACCCTGCTTCTTTGATGCTCTTAGCCAAGGCTCTCGCCCAGAGAGGCTGAAAAATTACAGGGAGATCAAAGTCTCGCTTGGGGGACGGCAAAATAAATAAACCTTATCAGAGTGAGAGAGAGACCACCCAGCACAGGGAGGGGTGAGTTTCCATCCAGGAGCCTTTCCTCCTTCCAGATCTCCTCCCCCCCTTACCCGCGCTGCTGCGCGCAAAGCCGCAAACTGGTTAAATCCTTTTCCTAGCGAGTCCAACCCTCTCCCGCCTGCGAATCCTCCCCAGGTTTTGCCTCCCTCTTCCCCACCTCCCCATCAGCGAGAGGTTGCCCTTGGACCCGGCCGGCAGCGGGGAGGCGCCGGCAGCGGGGAGGAGCGGGGCGAGCGGGGCGCCCGGCCGGCTAGCCAGCCAGCCAGCCAGCCAGCCCGCCCCTCGCCATGCGGGTCCCCCTGCCCGCCCTGCTCTGCTGCTCGGCCGCCAGCTTGCTGCTCCTGCTGCGATGGCGGCGACGAAGGCGGCTCTGGAAGAAGGTGGAGGAGGCTCGGCAGAGGCAGGAGCGGAGCTTGGTGCAGATGGAGATGGCCGTGCGACGCTTTCGGGAGCAGGTGGGTGCCGTAAGCCGCGCTTCTCCCCTCCATTCCACACACCCTCCCCCGGGGGAAGGGGATGGGGAAAGCCGCCTCCGCCCTCCCGGTGCTGGCTCCTCACCCTGGCCCCCTTCCCCGTGTCACAGCCCCGGGGGACGAGCGGTGGTGCAGCCCTTCCTCCGGGCTGCCTGCGAGGGGCCGCTCTCGCAGAGCTGCCAGGCGGCATGCCGGCTCCTAATATGGAGCTACGGGGGATTTAGTTTTATTTTCCTTGTAAATCTGTGCGCGCACGCATCGCTCCGGCCACGCAGGGGTCCCCTCTGCAGCAGGGGTGGGGAGGAGGACGCTCTTCCCGGGGCAGCCGGTGCAGCGGGAGATAAACGGGCGGCGGCGCAGGCGAACAGCAACCGGCAGGGAGGAGAGGGAAGATCCCTGCCCCTCCTCTGAAAGCTTCCCGGCCTCTTCCGCCATGGTGGGAGGCTCAGCCTGCCCCGCTGAGGAGGCGAGAGGCCGTGTGTGTTATCAGCGGAGGCCGAAGTGCAGCCCTGCAGCCCGGGGGCGCTGCCCTCAGGGACGGGGCTGTGATGCTGCCGGGGCGTGGTGTCCAGAAATCCGGCATGGCCCCATCACACCACCCGACCTGTGGTTGGAGAGGGCTCCCTCGGGGTCAGAGTCCAGCCTGGGGGATGAGGTTTGGTGCTTTTCTCTTTTTTTTTTTTCTTTTTTCTTTTTTGTGGCACTTAGTAGGGGAATCTCTGCTGACCCAAAAATGACCTGTCTGCTGTCAGCCGAGGGGCTCCCTGGTTTGTGTACTTCCCTGGAGGATACCTTGGTGATGCCAGAAGAGGTGGCACCAGGTCCAGTTCCATGCCTTGCTGCAGCAATGTCTCTGAGTAACCGTGCTGCCAGTTCCTACTGTAATTCAGCAGAGAATGTTGCACCAAGCAGTTTCCCCCGGGCCTGGCCAAGACCTGTCTGAACAAGGCTGTGTGAAAGGCTTTCTCTTAAGCAGCAGGTGCCTGATGTCTGGTCAGGAAGGCTTTTTTGGAAAGCCTGTGTTACTACTGGCCTTGCAGGTCTCCCACTATGCTCACTGGTATCGGGGTAGGAGCAGGATTGCAGTCTTGAGGCAAATACTGCATTTGGCCACTGACCAGCAGATATTTTTTTGAGTGGGTTATAGTGGGCACCAAGGGGAGAGGAGGAGCCCACCAGCTGAGGTAGAGATGTGTCATTGCCTGTTCAACATTTCCTTTAGCATCCTTCTGTGAACATGGTCTCCATCCTCTCTCTGCCTTTGCCGGAGCTCTCCAAGAAACTGCGGGATGGCTCCCTCCCTCCGGACCATGTCTTCTACTCCTACGTGGGCAAGGTGAGGAGTGAGGGTGGTGGGGCAGCGTCTCACCCATGATGGGGCTGGCTCTCTTGGGAGAAGCCCAGCACAAGGTTCAAATACTGGTTCAAATGCTGCTGAGGTGTCACCACTTGCTGGTTAGAGCTGGGCCCTTCCTCACTTTTCTGTGAGCAAGGAGAGAGCTGGGCGTCTGGCTCCCATGGTTCTTGGCTGCAAAGGGGAGCAGCAAGGTCAGCAGCTGGGGAGCCCATACCTTCCCAGGGACAGGTGTAGCAATAGGGAAAGTTGCTGCTGTTCTCTCCCCTCCATCTCCGAATGGGTTGGTAAACCTCAAAACTCAGTGTCCACTTTCATCCTCTGCTTTTGCCATAATGCCCTGATCACCTCCTGGGTTCCTACTCTGGGGTTATGATTTTATGCCACCCCAGAAGCTCAATCAAGAGCCTTTGGTATTCTGCTGGCTGAGTGCCTCTGTCCATCACTCACCAGCTGGTGCTACGTCCTCCCTGTGTCCACGTAATGTTTTGGAATTTAGCATGAAAATACCCTGGAAAGGAAGAGAAAGGCCTGCCCTGATACCGACTGTCCAGATGGGGAGGTGGAAAACGGGGAAGAGGCAGGTGTCCTCTGCAAAACAGAAGGCTATTGTGCAATGTCCTGGACTGTCTCACCTGTGGGCTTTGCCTGCTTTCCCCAAGGCCCTCCAAATCGCCACAGAAACCAACTGCATCACGGAGTATCTGCAGGAAAGCGAGACCCAGCTCCGGAAAGCGAAGCTGCCAGAGAAGCTGGGTTTGCTCTACGGGGTGCCTGTCAGCATCAAAGACTCCATCGACTGCGAGGTACCACCAATGTGATACCACCTGTACCCTGAGATCCCTGTGGTTTGAAGATTAGTGGCAGGGGGAGGTTTGACCTCAGCATCTGGCTGGACTTCGCTGTAGCTGATGTGGGTTGACCTGTCCTGGCTGGTGACAGGGTTTGCTCCCCATCTCTCATATGAGCCAACACAGACCTGGTCAGATTTACTACCAATACATTGTATGTGTGATGGATGGGTTGTTGGAGGTGCATACACATGCTTATATAGAGATATAAATATATGAAGGCAGGGGTTAATTGCAATCATCCATTTTGAACCTCGTTGTCATGTGTTCCCAGGGCCATGATTCCACGTTAGGGTTTATAAAAAACCTCAATAAACCCGCAGCAGAGGATAGCGTGGTGGTGCAGGTGCTCAGAAGACAGGGGGCAATTCCATTCGTCAAAACCAACGTTCCCCAGTCCCTCATCAGGTAGGTGCGTGCTCCCTTCCCTTGGCACGGCCACAGTCTTCCCACTATCATCTCAAGTGAGGGTTTCCATCAAGTCTAATTCTCATTTCCCTCTTCTTTTTAAATCACAACACCTGATCCCCATCCTTAGCGTCTTTGAAGTTTTCCTTAAAAAAGTAGACATGTTTACACTAAGGATTAGTTACAGTTAACTGTAGTTCCAAATGAAATAAAGAAACAAAAGAGGAGGAGAAGAGAAATCACTGCCCTTCTTTCCTGAGGAGGGTGTTTTTAAATAACTACTTTTTTTTTTTTTTTTTATTAACCCCTCAGAGGTGATTCTGTTAACTGTACAGTGCAAACACATATTCATGGAAGGGGAAGCTAGTTAGCTAGTTAAGCTAATGACCTTAAATTATCCTGCCCCCAAACCTCCTGCTGGCAAGACCGCTCTTGATGTCGCTGATGTGGGGTGAGGTCAGGTGTGCTCTGCTGGACAACCACCCTGCTAGTGTCCCCGTGTCCTGTCCTACCAGGTGAACTCCAGCAAAGCTCCTCTGTGGATGACTGTTCCCCAGCCATATGAAATGCCTTCCTTAAGGCGACACGGCATTGACTGACCATGTTTTAAAAAAGCCACACAAAGAGGTTGCCTCGGGGATTATCAGATTTTGCACCAGTTTCTGGGGGAGTCCGGTGCTCAAATATCACTGCAGCTGGCATTTGGCCTGTTCCCAAGCAAGGGCTCAGCAATGGAGCCGAGCCTATTGGGGCTCAACTGGACCTGCTCCAAGTGGGCTGTTTCGGATGTCCTCTGGCCCTTGGGACCGCCCAAACAGGGAGCCTTTCCAGGAGGTTTGATGTATTTGTGCTGCCAGAGGGTCTGTCTGGGGAAGGCTTGACAGCACTGAAATTACCTGGCAGTGAATCCAGGTCCTGGGACTGCCATGAAAAGGCTGGTGGTCTTCATGGGAGCTTTGGGAAGCTCCCTCAGACTAAGTGATGTCAATGTAACAACTAGTGAATTACCTAATATACCTTCTGAAGGTCATCTTGTAGTGACTGGGGTCCACATCAGCAGATATCTGCATTCCTCTCATTTGCGATCTCTCTCTCTCTCTCTTTAGCTATGACTGCAAGAACTTAATCTTTGGTCAGACATTCAACCCTCTGCTCTACACCAGAAGCCCCGGAGGCTCCTCTGGTGGGGAAGGGGCACTTGTAGGAGGAGGTGGGTCCATCCTGGGCTTTGGGACAGATGTAGGAGGGAGCCTGCGTTTCCCCGCTGCCTTCTGTGGGATCTGTGCACTCAAACCCACCGGGAACAGACTCAGGTACTACAAATAATGCAGTGATATCTCTGGGTGAGACTCACCCACCACCCTACCCATGCTGTGCTGGGATCCTCCTGCGAGCAAGGGAAAACTTGGGAGGAACTGAGAAGGGCTCATTTCTCCCTTCTGCCTGAACATTTTCTGGGACCTGTATGCAGGGAAACATTGGTTCTCCCAGAAAGGAGAAGGGGAAGCCTCTCCATCTGGATGCTAAGGGAGTGGTTGTTCCTGACTGACAGGGCATAAATCATTCTGGGCTAGGCTGGGTCCCTTTTGGGCTTCCCCTTGGCCTGCCCTTCTGCCAACCTCTGCATCTGCAAAGGGAGGGCGGTGTTTTCTTTACCACTTGCTGCTGCTTAAAGCCTTTCCCGTCTGTGAAAACTACTCAGCTGCTGTATTTTGTGTGTCTCTCTTTTTCACAGTAAAAAAGGAATCATTTCTGGTGTCCTTGGGCAGAAGGCAGGTAGGAATTGATGGTTGTCCCCCAGGGAAGGGCAGTAGGGCAGAGCTGAGAAGGACACTCAGCTGATTGTGGGGGACCTTCTCCAAGACGTTCAGAGAGAGAGAAGCATGTTCCCTTTCAGAGACTCTTTCACAGAGCCACCCCCATGCCATGATTCCTGAGAAACTGGAATACTCATGAGCCGAGCGGAGCAGTTTGTGTAATGCCTAAACCTGAACACACCCTGTAACCCCCGGGTTGCTGCGTTGTCTGCCACTGCTTCATGGGAGCTGGGATTAGCGGTCAAAGGGGGTGTCTTGTGACGTCCTTGTGTCATGATCAACATAGCTTTTTGTTTAATTTTGTGAATCATGAAATGGAGACATCGGGGCACACATTGATAACAACTCTGGGTCCATAACAATGGGCCTGCTGGTGGGAAGACACCAGCCCAGTTCTGGAAGACAAACTGTTGCCAGCACTAGACTAAGTCAAAATGAAGCCAAGGGGTCCTGCTTTTGCAGGACATGCCCTTGAAAGACCCTCAGCCATGAATGCTCTCTTCTGGTCTCTTCCAGTGGTCGCAGCAGTGGGGCCGATGGCAAAAGACGTGGAGAGCCTGGCGCTGTGCATGCGGGCGCTCCTGTCCGAGGACATGTTCAACCTGGACAGCACAGTGCCCCCCCTTCCCTTCAATGAAGAGGTAAAGAACCTCAAAGGGAGCAAAGGTCTCTCAGAAGAGCTGCTGTTGCTCAGGTTGAAAACGCCAGTGGCTCTTGGAAGCCCTCCAGGACCTGTTCCAACCTGCCACACGCCGTGGGTGGGCAAGTGAGCCAGACAAGTGCTGCTTTCCAGACTTGCCCTGCGGCATGGGTGTAGTTGGCTCCTGGTGCCGCTGACATCCTTCCAAGCTGGTGCCCTCCCTTGCTTTGCAGGTATATTCCAGCACACAGCCCCTCCGAATAGGCTACTATGAAACCGATTTCTTCACCATGCCAAGCCCTGCCATGAGACGTGCCGTTCGGGAGATGAAGCAGCTGTTGGAGGATGCTGGCCACACGGTAGGATGTTGCACGAACCCAATAGTCATGCTGCATCTATTCTTCCTTCCTACCATATCTCTGGGACCTGTGTGTGAGCATCAAGCAAATTTGGCAGGGAAAGAGGGCATGTAATCCACCCAGCTTCCCGCAGCCTTGGTGAAAGTAGATAGGTGCTTCTGGAAAAGAGAAATTCTTTTTATATTGCAACTTGACTTTGCCTCTCAGCAGGATCTCAGCACTCCTTAGGTGCTGGTAAACACAAAGGGGAGCCCACTCTGATCCCATAACACATGCTAGGGAGTAGACACATTGCTGTGTGACTTGTCAGTAGTGTGAGCGTATTTACTCACAACCTGGCTGAGATCCACATTGCACCAGGTGTTTGTTGTACAACTCAGGTCCTCAGGCGGTGCCTGCAGGGAGCTTACAGTCCCTGTGGTGTATGATTATTGTCAGCTCAGCATGTTTCCAGAACCTGATGGACCACCTCTCTTCAGTGGCTGTGATGACCTCTTGTCCCATTACTTGTTTAGTCTATTCTCGAGCCAGTTTCACAACTCTTCTGCATCATATCCTTTGGCAAGCAGTTCCACAGGTGTTGCATGGAAAGCCACCTGGTTTTGTATCTGGAAACAGGGACCTAAGGAGAAAATAAAGGGACAGCTGCAGATGGCAGATCTTTTATAGCCAAGTAGTCCCATATTGACCCAAACCCATTTCTAGGCTCTCAGGTTTCAGAGGTTGTCTCCTTCCTCCTCTCTGCCATTTCAGCAAGTCATCTCCTGTGCCTGAGGCATGGTTGGGGCTGTACACCTCCCCCTTACCCTCACTCAAGGACCAGGAGTGAAGTGAGGAGCACAGACTCCTCAGCTCTGTCACTCATTGCTAGTTTTGGAGGGACCTTTGTGTCTTGGGGCTGCTTGGACATCAGGGGGCCAAGCCCATCCTGTATCTTCAGACTCATCAGTTGTTGCTCAAAGGGAAAATGGTGTTTTCAGGGAAGGATGGATGGGGTGGGGAGGACCTGGTGGCCTCTGATGCTAGGGGCTTTCCTGAGAGCTTGTCAGGAAAACCTCAGCCCAGCTTGGCCTGTTGTGAGCCCTTGATGGCTTCTCCCACACAGCTTGCTTGTGCTTGTGCCAGTGACTCCTCTTCCGTTGTCCTTCCAGCTGGTGCCCTTTGAACTGACAAATGTGGACTACATGATCTTTAACTTCTGTGTCAGGGGAATATTTGCAGATGGGGGTGCCTCCTTTCTCAAGAAATTGTAAGTATAGCCTGGTGTGATCGGTACCTTCTATGAAAGTCCTCCCCAGGGTCTGGCCACTGTCCAGATACAGGTAGCAGACCTACTGGATGTAAGTAGTGGCTGATATGCACTGGGATTTACTGGGGGGTTTACCATCAAGCAATTCAGCCGAACCTTGTGTCTCTCTGGGATTGACACCAGCACGACAGGAAACAGATGACAGGGAACTGGGTGCTGTTATCCTATAAATACTGTAAGAATCGAAGGAGCCCAGATGGAGCAAACCTCTTTCTGTCACTTAGATATGCTGTTCAGAGGGGTTGGCCTTGTGAAAGCTGATCCGCTGTGATTGCTTCCTAACACTGCTCAGCTAAACACCCTTTTTCTCTTTCAGCAAAGGGGAGCTGGAGAAAAGTAGTATGGGGCTGTTCTACTGGTTGGCGAAGTCACCAAGCTGGCTAAAAACTGTCCTCTCCTGGATTGCCAAACCCTTCGTAAGGTCCATTTCTTTCTAGCATAGATGTAGTTAAGCAATAAATGGTGAATAACTTGTATCCCATTGCAGTAAGGCTTTATCACAGAGAAGTCTGTAGGCATTCTTCCTGGCTGTGCTCAGACACATCTCCAAACGGGAGTGATGCTATTTCTGTTCCTCCTCTCCCCACCTGGGAGAAGGTCCATGAATTCTGCCTGAACACTGAGTCAACAGCTTGTATTTGTGATGGAGTTGTCTCAGAGGACAGGGCCGGGATTAATGTAAATTTTTTTCTTTTTTTTTTTTTAACTTCCTCAGATGCCTCGATTTTCACATATCATAAGAAGCATGAGAGCAAAGTGAGTAAATCTGAGCCTTAGCAAATGTGTGAAGATTTGTGTTTCTCTTTTGGAGAGCAGGAGTGTTTGCTACCTTAGGGATACTGCTCCGGCTGCATGTGTCTGAGAAAATACAAGGCAGAAAGCACAAGGGTGGGAGCAAACAGAGCAGTTCACGTCGACACCAGAACCCTGCAGGGTTTGACAAACATCTAGTACTGAGGATGGGAATGAGGGCAGGGGCTCAGCCTCTTGCTTAGGAACTGGATGAAGCTTGTGGGAATGAAATATGGTGTCAGCTTGAGCACTGGTTAATGCATCTGTCATGCCATGAAGTTGGGACCCCATAAGACAGAAGGATGTTAAGTGCACAGGGAAGGAGGTTTGCTCTTCCTTGCTGCCATGTCAGTGTTGGGCGGGTAGTGGTGAGAAAGTCCCGTAGCAGAGAGGGTGTGTTTTGTGCTGTGCCTTCGAGGCGCTACGTCTGTCCCCACATCAAAACATCAGTCCACTTCACACAGCCTGGCCTTAGAGAAACGATGTGCCTGGGCTTCTACCTTCTCAGCACAGCGGCAGTAACAGGGTTGGACACTTGTCAGGCCAAAGCAGCACTGCCTTTAGTCTTCAGCCCTCCATCATGGGCAGATGCAGAAATAAGACCTTCAGCCCTTCAGAGGAAAGCCAGGACTTTGCCAAAGTCTTCTCTCTCCTTGGCTGCAGCTCCAGGAGCACAGCTAACCTGTGCCCATCGTGCTTTTTGATGCTCTTCTCTGCCCCTGAAGCTGCTCTTTACAACACCTCTTGATGCCTTTCGTTGTTTTTTTGTTTCCTTTTTCAGCACAGTGGATGAAGTCTGGAGTCTTCATCAAGAAATTGAGGTAAGGTGTTACAATTCGGGGTTAGATAGTTCTTTTTGTTTTATTTCTCTTTGGGAAGAGGCAGATTCAGTACCCACCAAGATTAGGAGATGATCAAGTCGCTGGTGATGCGAGGTAGGAACATAGGTTACTCCTCATCAGATCTCGCTTGGACATACAAGTTCTCAGCACATTTAAAGATTAGGATGACACATTCCTGATCCAGAATCAAACCTGAACTTTTTACTCCTACATTTGAAAACATAGACCATCAGCGGCAGGACACTTGTCTTTATTTCCATTCTGGTTTCCTCCAGACCCATGCCCATGTCCCAGGTTGCCACGTGCCCTCACACTCAATCTTTCCCTACCTCCAGTTTTAGCAAGGGCTAAAGTGCTTTGTACCCTGGGAGGGCTGTTGGCCAAGCAGCAAAGCGTTGCTGGATTTTACAGGATCAGGCCTCATGTGGCCTGATGGCTGCTCCCAGGGAAGGGCCAAGAGCCTGGCTGGGCATCCAAGGGGAGCCTCAGCCAGCAGCCATGGGACAGTACATCCACTCCCCTGACCACCAGTGTGTTTCCTCCTCAGGAATTTTGCCACCAGTTCATCGCCCAGTGGAAGAAGCTGAATCTGGACGTCATGCTTTGTCCCATGCTGGGCCCGGCTCTTGGCATCGGCTACCCTGGGAAGCTCTCAGGTAGGACTGTCGATGGGGGACCTTTACCTCCAGTGTGCCCCTGCTGCAGCACTCCACCAGTATCAATGAGAAGCATTCCTCCTCCCCTCATATCCCCAAGGCACTGGCTAGTGGTGGGAAGATCTGAGCTCTTGGGGCAACTGATGCCTCAGCCTGTGGGGTACACCTAGAACAACTCCCCCGGAGCATGTGGGAGCCAAGGGGCAGGTTTCCATCCTGCAGCCCTTGAGTTCCCAGTGCAAGCGCCCCGTTAGCTGGAAGCTCGCATACGTAGAGGGGGGTGAAAGCTTTCCTTGTGATGGCTGGCGCTGCGAGCTCCCTTTCTCCTCCAGTGGCAGTCAGCTACACCATGCTCTACAACGCCTTGGACTTCCCTGCCGGCGTGGTCCCCGTCACGATGGTGACTGACGAGGACGAGCAGGAGCTGAAGGACTACAAGGGGTACTTTCGGGACTGGTGGGACCGGACCCTGGCAAAGGTGAGTGGCGCCAGGTTCCCTGGGGGTGCGAGCATCCCCATCCGTTCCCCTGGACATCCCCCTGCCCTCTCCCCCTCTCTTTGTGCCTCAGGCTTTTCATGGTAGCGTGGGGCTGCCCGTGGCCGTGCAGTGTGTGGCCTTGCCGTGGCAGGAGGAGCTGTGCCTCCGGTTCATGAAGGAGGTGGAGGCACTTGCCCTGAAGAAAAACAGGCTCTTCTGAGTCCCGCACGCTCACCCGGTGCAGGATCCCAGCTGGAATCAGCGCGAGGCCATCCTTTGGTCCGACTGGCCCACAGGACTCCTGTTCCCCTCCACAAGGACGTGGCGATGGCTGGGCTGGATGCTGGCTTTGGGGCACAAGGGGAAAGCGAGGCGGGATCTGCAGTGGTGGAGCACTTCCAGTCATTGTCCTAATACAGTATTTTTTTTTGTTATCGAAAAGTCTGTTATTTCGGGTCTGTGTTTGTGTGTGGGGTTGGGATGGATTCTAATAACCCTCTCAACACACCCCAGGGAAGTGCAAGAATGTGATCTTTCTCTTACAAATGGGGAAACTGAAGGGCAGGGTCTGGTTTTGTCTGAGAGAGATATTCAGAATCCTACTTGAAGTAGTGTAGAAAAAAAGGGATTTTCCCCTCCATTCTCAGCTCCCCAAGGACAAAAATCTGGTGTTTTCCCTGCGAGCAATCCAAGGTCAAAGCGGAGCCTGCCAGCAGGCATTGGCAAGCAGGAGGGAGCTGGCCCGCTTCCCGAGGGCAGGGCTGCTGGCACCCTGCACGCCACGGAGGGGAAAGCTGGAGTCATCAGTAACTCCCGGCTCCTTCGGACACCTACTCCTGCTCTTCCCCAGGGCAGAGGTATGAAGTGCTTCAGCTCGCAGTACTGGGTGTAGAAAGCAGTGTGCCAGGGTCGGACAGACAGCCGGACAGCCTGCCCTGCACACCCTCTCCTCCCGTTCGGTAGGGGTGGCTGTGCCAGGTTTTCCAGTGTGGTTTTTCCAGCTGCTGACAGCTCCAGCTGCTCCTGGCAGGTTTCTGAGGGTGCTCCAGAAAGGGCTATCACAACACAAAAGTGTTTTCCCAACATACCAAAGTCACAAGCGGATTGTAACAAAGCTCTGCTAGGATTTATGTGGTTTTTTGTTTTTTTTTGTTTTTGTTTTTTTTTTAATGTGTTATTCTTGTTTAAACCAGAGTCGTGCGAAAGCATGGGGTCTGTTCAAGGGCTGGGCAGAGAGGTTTATCCCAGCCTAGGAGAAAGCACCCCCCAGGACACTGATTCTCTATCAGCAGGCTTTGAAAAAAGGAGGGAAGGGGCTCCAGGCACCCCAGGACTGAATGCTACGCAAAGCCAAGCCCCAGAAGACCTTGAGTGGCGGTTTTCACCAGTTGCAGGTGCTTCCTGCCCACACAGAAAATACCGGATGGGGTTTATCTGTTTGCATTTTAAAGTTCAAGCCTGGAGGAGCTTGTCCCAGGAGAGGCAATGCCACCTGCACCCATGGTCCTGGGGAGCGTTGCATCGCTGCATCGCAGCGTTGCATCGCTGTCTCCCTGGCACGGAGGTGGGCAGGGTGCAGGAGTCCAAATGGAGGAGACACCACTGGACCTGAACCAGTAAACGCTCCTCACTTGGAAGCCCTGAGCGAAGACTGTGCCCACTGCCACGGGGCAGTGCACTGGGCAGGGCCAAAGCTGCTGTATGGCTTTGGGGACTTGGGGTTGCCAAAAAGAGCCAGACGCAGGCTGTTCCTGGCCCAGCCTGGGCAGAGGGAGGTCAGTGTGAACTACATCACTGAAGCTTCAGGCTGGGATGGGGCAATGAAGGCCAGACCCCCGTAGTCAGGGGGAAGAGGTTAGTGACATCCACATCGTTTGGCTCTTTTTGCTCTCTGTCCTGGCCAAATAGAGAGGATCCTCCGCGCCTTTCAAGTCAGCAACCAATTTCTCTAGGAGGTCTGGCTTCTTCCCCAAGTTCCCGCCCTGCTGCCACACGAGTAACCCCACGGGGTGTCTGTGACACGGCAAGGTAACATGATACCAGCACGATCGCTGGCTTTCGACCCCCCAAACCAGATTTCTCCATCAGAGAGCAACGATTACCCTGGTTGAAGCCTCCTTGCAAGCTCTGCTATTCTACTTGGAGCAGAGCCAGCAGCTCTCCAGATATGGCAATGTTGCCTTGCGTCTTGGCAATGAATTTTCAGAGACATCTCCTGTTCCTTCCCCACGGGCTTTCAGACCCTTAATGTCTGAAAGAAACTTCATTTTCTCAGCCCCTCCTTTCTGCATTCTTGGGGACAGTCCCATGGGTGGGGAGCACCATGGCAAGGGGCAGCTCCTCTGGTTGGCAAGGCTGCATAGTCCAGCTCCTTTGCTTTGTGCTGGCTGGAAGATGGCCTAGAAACTGGAGAGCAGATAGGATACTGGTTCCATCAGAGAGGATTTCCCAAAAGTGCTCACCCCCTGATCTGGGTTGCCAAAATGCTTTTCAAGGGGACTTGGCTTGAAAATGACACAGGGCAGTCATATTCCTTGAAGACACCTTCAACTAGCTCCTTCTACACTGCCTTTCCAGAGTCACTGCATCCTGCATTACCTTCGTGTTCTTGGTTCTCCTGAGTTCCCTCCTCTCCAATAGGTGCAATTTCACCCCCTGCACCAGGTTCCCCAGGAGAAGCAGAGTTGTGTTGTCCCAGGCTCTGAGGGCTACACACGCTGGTGTCCAGGGAACAGAGACAATGGATGAGCACCTCTAGTTAATGGGATTAACTGTTAATTAATTATTAGACATGGATATAGTGGGGATAGCCCAGACCTGAGCTTTACAGGCATTCAGCTCTGTGTAGCCAGGTACAGCAGCAGGCAGTGGCCTGGGGAGACAAAGCCTTGAGGGACACCCCCCCCAGACCCAGTGTGAGCAGAGTGCACTGCTTTGCAGCCCGACCCACAATGCTTCCCCGGCAGGCAGACCCTTTCAAAGTCCATGGTCTAAAAATTCCATTCCTGGACTTTGTTAATGCAATTCTGCCCGAGAACTGATCTTGCACAGCAGGCAATCACACAGTCTGCATTCATCAGCCCTCCTTAGGAGAAGGTGGGAGACCCAGGTGTCCATAACTTGACCAGAACAGGAAGGACTTGGGGAGAAATCATGATCCAAGAGCGACTGTGGCAGGTCCTAGATACATCCTGGGCAGACCCTCGCACCCTCTCAGCTCTGCTCTGCGGTTCAACTGCAGCCCTTGTGCTACTGAAATGGCTGGGACGTAGGCAGATCCAGCAGAAGATGGAGGAGGCAAGGAGGACACGGGATCTAGCCCTGGAGCGAATGGAGAAGGCAGCTCGCAGGTTTAAGCAAGAGGTACTTTAAGGAAAAGCATGTGTATGGGAGGGATTGTATTTTGGGTAACCAAAGAAAGGGGGAAGTCCTGATCAATCCATCTTTGAATGGTGGTTGGGACGTGCGTATTTTGGATCATCACCAATTCTTTTGAGGATCACCACTCTCCATTGTTACCCACCCACCCCAGCCCCAACCCCACTGTAAAGGCAGCATAAAAGCAGTATTTCTTAATACAGACCTGAGGATGAATGATGGATTGGAGTTTGGGACCCTCCAAATGAGATGACCACCTGAGACCTCCCTATGCAATTTTCTCCTCATCCATCCCTACTGCCAAGCCTTCTGCTCCTGTCCTCCTCATCTCTGCCCCTTCACAGGGACCTGTCTGCCCTATTGTCCTCAAAGTACGGGGGGGGCTTCACGTCCCTCCAGCATCTGCACATTGGTAGCCAAAAGCCACTTCTTCCTGCCCACACTCAGGTAAAGGAGCACCTGGATTTTTGGAGGTCAGGTCCTTGGATTTGGGATTTGTCTTAAAACCTGAATAAATACCTATTGCTATTCTTTTCTCGGGAGGGGAGGTTGCAAACAGCCCACATACTTTTTTTTTTTTTTTTTTTTTTTTTCCCCCTGTGTTAATGATAAATTATGTAAAACTTTAGCTGGCTGATCTGCTATTCAACACATTGTCTATGAGTAAGAAGGGGGGTGAAGGCCCGCAGGAGAGTAAACAGAGACAGGTCAAACCTCTCTTACAGGTTCTTGCAACTCTCCAGTCAAGAAGCAGTTTTCTGCCTGTTTTGGTTCTGTTTTTATGAACCAAGGCTCAGCAAATTCCCCGTCAGCAAATTCCCCACTCCAGCACACGCAGTGCGATGTGGGAGGTCTGCACTTCTACAGGGAATGTCTCCCAAAATTCTGCATTCAAGGTCGTTGCTGGGCAGATGTTAGAATTGGGTACTCGCAGCCTCAACACCAGCCTTTCCTGTCATTTTCTTCCCTCTGCACCCCATTTCCTCCCCTTTGCAGAACCCAGGCACCCAGACCGCACACATCCTCTCGCTGACGATGGTGGAGCTGGTAGAGAAGCTAAAGGAGGGGTCCCTGTCCCCAGAGAGTGTCCTCTATTCCTACATGGGCAAAGTGAGTGATACCTCCAACACGGGAGAGATGCTGCGGGGCTCTTCTGCAGTGGGGGTTTTCAAATTAAAAAAACACCTCTTTGCTGAGAGAACTAACAATGCTGAGGATCACAACTTGTCAATACTGTGATGGCTGAAGGGTGGTTTATGGGTGAGTGAGTAGGACAGAGATACAGGGCAGGAAATTATCCCAGCAAGAAATTTCTAAAGTTTATAGGTAAGGCCTGAATGATGAATGCTGGAGGTCTGAGGAGGTTGGATTTTCAGCTTGCAAACTCAATTTAAATGCTGTTTCCTTCCTTCCGTCCGTTCATCTGTCTTGCTGCTCTTTGCCTGACCTCTCTGGAGAGGCTTTGGAGGTGACTCGGGAGGTGAACTGCGTGACAGACTTCATTCACGGCTGTGAGGATCAGCTCCAGAAACTGAAGAAGCAGAAGGAGAAGGGGCTGCTCTATGGCATTCCTGTCAGCATCAAGGACCACATTAACTGCAAGGTACATCCCTAATTCCCCCACCTCTTGGCTTGGGGCGGGGAACAGATCAGGATGCCCAGTCCTGTACTCCGCTGGTCCCATAAAAGGAATCCAGTTTGTTCCTTTTCACCTCATCAGGCCTGGCAAAGAGTTCCCTCAGATAAGGATGTTTTGGACCAAATATTTGTGGGACAGCAAACTTGCCTTTCTTCTCATGGAAAACTGTTTTCTGCAGAAATGTCTAACCTGCTCAGATTTGATTTTCCCTCTGGCAGTCAGATCCTGCTCTGCCTGTGGGAAAAGTTAGGTGGGAACTTTGTCACAGGAAGCATCAGGACTTAACGTTTGTTATTGTCACAGCTCCAAACAGCTTCTTTCCTGGTACCTAAAGAGCTTTGCTTCCCATCCCCAAGGGCCACATCTCCTCTGGAGGGATGGTGAAGTTTCTGGGCCAAGTGATGGAAGAAGACAGCGTCATCGTCCGGGTTCTGAAGAGCCAGGGGGCAATCCCCTTCGTGAAAACCAACATCCCACAGACGATGATAAAGTAATCGCATGTTCGCCTTCATGAAAATGCTACAAAATGTGACTCTTGCTATCTGAGAGAGGGTGGACCCACATGCACAAGCTCCCACCCTTGTCCAAGCTAATCATGCATGTTGAGTTAATTGCCTCCTCATTTCACTATGAAATTATTTCTCTTATATTTGATGCCTCTTTCTTGGTAAATTCAGCTGTCCCAACAAATCTACTTCATGCTGATTCTGCCTGCTGGGACTAATTTCACACTCATCCCTGGGTGGATGCTCTGTGCCCTGTATTTATGGTTTGGAGAGACAGAAGTACCTCACTCACCTGCTGATCTTCCTCTCCCCAGCTACGACTGCAGCAACCTCATCTTTGGCCAGACACTGAACCCTCTCAACCACCAGAAGAGCCCTGGGGGCTCCTCAGGAGGGGAGGGAGCTCTGATTGCAGGAGGAGGCTCCATCCTGGGCATCGGGTCGGATGTAGCTGGCAGCATTCGTCTGCCGTCCAGCTTCTGTGGGCTGTGTGGATTCAAACCCACAGGCAACAGAATCAGGTACATCCAAACATCTGCCCTCTTCTTCTACCCACTGTGGAGATTGCAAAGCGTCCACCACAGTACTTTGAACTTTGCAATAGTGTCTGTGGTTTCATCTAGGTTTATCACCTTAACCTGCCTGTTTCCTTGTGTCAGCTAGGGCTAAGGGCCCTGTTAATGACATGGAATCTCCATCCATTAATACAGAAAAGACTTCCTTAATTTTTAATATCCTTGGCCAGGAAGCTGAAAGCAAATATTACAGGGTCATCTCCTTTTCAGGTGTTTTCCAGCCCTTGCTTTGCTTCTAAGAGTTTTCTATTTATCAGAGGTAGTTTGTTCACAGACGAGGAATTGGATGGACCAGGGAAAGGAGATGATAAAAACAGTCTCTAGTCCCTAGCAGCTTACAGACCATGGAATTCTTCCTTGACTAGAAAGTGTCAAGTCTTTGCAGGACCTCTTGCCGTCCTAGATGTTGACTGGGGGCAAATGGAAAGTTTGCAACCTAGCATGATGACCCAGCTCACAGCAAGTGTTTAAGGCCAGGCTGGATGGGGCTTTGAGCAACCTGATCTAGTGGGAGGTGTCCCTCCCCATGGCAGGGGGGTTGGAACTCGATGATCTTTAAGGTCCCTTCCAACCCAAACCATTCCATGATATGATTCTATGATTCTACTAATCCGCTTCTCCCATTATGTTCCTAGCAAACTGGGTGTGGTTTCTTCTATCACAGGAATGAAATCAGGTAAGTCCGTCCATATGACGGGTTCCTACTGTCATACCTTTGCTTCTTACATCTCCTCCTCGTGCTGCTGAAATGCCAGGATATGTGCTTGCTCAGTTATGTGTCTCATGACCAGCCAAAACCAGTGATCTATAGACCAGGGCCTGCCTTGTGCTATTGCACATACCTTTTTGCACCATTTGTTCTGTTCTGGGTGGTGGTAGGCAAAAGCTGAATCTGACCAGAATTGAAGCAAGACCCATTCAGGCAATGCAACGTGTCGCAGTAAGAAATGTGAGATCTGCATCCCGAAATCCTGTGATATTTCACTGGAGATGCTTGCAGGAGTCTCTGCTGGCTTCAGCTGCTGCCAGGCAGTATTGCTGTTGGTGGGAGGGCTGCAGTCCTTGCTCCTCTTGAGTGAGCCCTGTGCCTGCAGAAGCCTGGCCCAGAAGGTCAGCCTCAGTAGGTTGTCTCTGCTCTGAGACTTACAGATTGTCCCTGCTGGACCTCCTTGCTCATTTCTTGCACATTACACTTGTTCCCCATTCCTCTTCCCTGGCCTGACTGAAACTCTTCCATGGCCCCCTACCAGTAACTATGAGACATCACCAGCCCATCTGCCTGCGGTGACAGGACCTTTGTGCTTGCAGTGACGGGGATGCTGGGCCCGATGGCGAGAGATGTGGACAGCCTGGCCCTCTGCATGAAGGCGCTGCTCTGCGAGGAGATGTTCCGGCTGGACCCCACCGTGCCCCCCCTCCCCTTTGATGAGGAGGTAAGGCTTAGAGGCAATACCGTGCCTCCATTTGCCCAGCAACAAAGTGAGATCTGGGGAGATTCCTATCTGGTTTCATGTCTCAAGATAATGAAGGACCCAGGGAAGCAAGTGTCCCTCTGAACAGAGTACACCCAGCATGAGCAACCACAAGAAGCAGACACACAATAGGGTTGGCACGCCCCAGTTGACTTCATTGCCCCCATCATTCCTCCAATCCAGGAGACCTCAGCTGCTGCCTCTCTGAGCCCTGGGAATGGTCCAATCTTGCAAGTCTCATGTCTGCAAGTGATGTCCTCTTCTCACAGGTTTACACCAGTTCAAAGCCACTTCGGATTGGGTATTATGAAGGAGATGGCTACTTCCAGCCCTCACCCAGCATGAAACGGGCCGTCCAGCAGACAAGAAAGCTTCTCCAGGATGCAGGGCATACTGTGGGTTTTCATGTGGTGGTTGCCTGGAGCTGTTATCCTGCTCCTTACAGAGTTTGGACAAGCCACTTCCCATCTCCGCTTTTGCTGCCCATAAAACAGGGACCATCCATCCCTGCTGCAAGGATCCCAAAGAGGAAGGCACATGCAAGAGTTTGTTTCCCAAACCGAAGTGATCTTGCTTACATTCCTGGCCTAGCAGACAGGAGAATCACCTTCAGATATCTCCAAGTCACCCTTTTCTAAAGCACTGGTTTTTTCATCATGTTTGGTGTTCCCATAAATATCAAACTCACAACAGTTTCCACGATCCCTCAGCTGTTAAACACAGTTTACAGATTTCTTGGTGGGTAAGTGGGAAGGGGTTGGAGCATTTGACCCCTCAGGGACCCCTTCTAGCCTAAATTATTCTGTGGTTCCACCAACGGGAGTTTCCATATGGGAGCTGTTCCAATGATGCAAATTAATTAAAAATTGAAGCCTCTAAAAATTCTCCTCTAATGTGTGGAAAGTGGAGCCTGCACCAGGTCACAATATGTGCTAATGCCTTGAAGAGGGGAAAGGACAGTGGGCAGATGCCGCTAACCCAGGTCCCTTTGAAAATGGGGTCTTGCTGTCCTACAGCAGCCAGGAGGGAATAAACTACCCACCACTTCCCACACACCTCCCTAGTGAGACAGGGGGGTTCACAGAGGGCTCTATGAATCATTCATCTTTGTTCCCTCTTGAACGGGGATGGTTTTCTTGCAGCTTGTTCCCTTTGCACCGCCCAAGATTGACTACGTGGTAGACGAGCTGTTCACCAGAGGGATTTTCTCAGATGGTGCTGCTCACCTGGTGGACTGCTTGTGAGTAAAACCCCCATTTCAGTGTGGGCCATGAGACTTGGGAATGCACAGCCAGTGTGTGCTGCATCCAGAGTGTTTAGATTCTTGAGGTCACAACCTGAATAACGAGCAGCAGAGGAGCAATTTCTGGAAGGATGAATTTAGCATGAGCAGCAGCTCGTTCACAAGAGCAGTTCACGCACACGGATAATGCGGTAGGGTAATGAGATACCATGTGTCAGCAGTGCTGTGGCAACTGTTTTTATGTGTGTGATTAGTCCATGGCACATGGGAAACATCACACATTAGAGAACTTCCCGTGGAGGTGTGGTGGGGTAGCCCTGGCTAGCAGCCAAACACCCACCCAGCCCTCTTCATGCCCAGGGCTGTATGTGGTCCCACCTCTGCAAAGCACTCCAGAGCCTTTACAGCACTGACAACATAGGCAGTAAAGTATTTATTTCTCTATAACTTTTGCAGTGAGCACTTACTCCTGAGCGTCTAAACCCCACGTGAGCAACTCTTGCTCGGTGTTTCGGATTGAAACAGGCAGATTTTGTCTTCTAGCAACTCCCCTCTAGGACAAACCCTGCTTTGGAAACAGCACCGCTGTTGCTGTAGCTCTGGCACAGGTGGCTTGTCCTGACTTCTCCTTCACTCTCTGCCCTTCCAGCAAAGGAGACATCGTGGATCCCAACCTGAAATCCCAGTACAATACTTACAGGCTTCCTACTCTGGTGAAAAGGATCTTGGCTATCATTTTGAAACCCATAGTAAGTGTGTGGACACCTCAGCTGTGTTAGAGGAAATCTGCAAGGTGGGGAAGTTTCCGCGTGCAGGGAGGTAGGCTGCTCTCCTCTGGGAGTGCTTTACTGCTTCTTGTTAATTGCCTGATGGGCTTCATAGTCTTAAATACAACTAGGCCCTAAACCCAGGCTGAACTTATCAGGTGGGTCTGACAGTCTTTTGTGGGAATTTTGCATGGGGAGGTCGAAATATGATTAATTCTCAGGAAGCCGTGAGCCATACAGCTCATCCCAGCAATGGGCTCTGGGAGAATGGATATCACTAGCAAGGATATGAACAGCATCCTCACATCCAGAAGATGCTCTCCAGGGCTAGCAGTGTGGTCTGGAACCTTATTGGCATGGGCTGTTGTGATTAAATGTATAAATTAATGGGGGGGTAAAACCATTTCATTGGAAACCATGCCTGTTCTTCAGAGGCACTTCTGCTGGGACAAGAAGTGTGCCCAAAATGCAGTCAGATGGTAGCCAGCTATTTCGGCTGCATTGCTGTTGACTAATCCCAAATTTTTCTCTTCTCTCTGAAAGTACCCGCGAATCGCTCGGGATCTCAGCGCTCTCTGTGGAGTCGGGTAAGATGCACTGAAGTACCTTTAGAGAAAGGGGATGCACATGGATGTGTCCAACGCTTCATGCAGGTAGACGCCAGCTCTCTGTGCAAAGCCCTGTCATGGGGTTGTGCAGCGCAGGCTGAGCCAGGTGAATATGTGCTGCATCAGCACCACCTGGGATTAGCACAGTGTTATCCAGGGCTATGCAGCCAGAGATTTATTTTAAGAGCTCAAGGATCCTCATTGTGGCAGGGCTGGGATGCCTCCATGGAGATCAGCACAGACGAATAGGGGGTACTTTCCCCATCAGGTGGATTCTGGTACCCAGAGCATCATGTGCCAAGTTAGTGCAGAGGTCTCTGCATGCAGGTGCAGTGTGGTGTGAAGTACCTGTCCCTCCAAGAGAGACAGAGACACACCAAACTGGGAGCAAGTGGATTTGGAAGACTGCCTTTGTCTAGATGCACTGGCATGGTGGCACACTTTTAACATAAGCTCTTTTGATGTACCTGTAAGCATGTGTGAACCCAGTGAAATCAGCTGGGTGATCCTACAGCTTGTTCACAGAAGCACCATGTGGTTTCCATAACAATGGGCTGTCTGTGCCTTTTGTTCATTGTTTTCTGTTGCCACAGTCCCAAAGCTGATTAATTCTGCCACCTTTCCAGGTCTGCCAAAAACCTCTGGGATCAGCATGGAGCAGTGGCGGTAATGTGATTTTTTTTTTTTTCTTTTTCCTTACTAAATGTAGTGAGAGATCCCTAAAGTTTCTAAGCAATTGCTTTGAGCTCTGTGATAGATTCAGGGTTGGAAATGGATCATGTGGAAATGAAGCAGCTGGGCTTTTCTTTGAAGGTCAAGCTTTGCAAGAAGTTATAAGAGCTCAAGGCAATAGATGTTGATGTGAAGGTCTCTGCTTATTGGAGAGCAGGGAAGAAAGATTATCCTTTGGCCTGTGTATTCTAAGCACAAACAGTATGAGAACAGCGACTTAGATGAGGGTTCATTTTTTTTCTTCTTTCTGTCTCTTGGTGCAAATCCTTAATTTCAGACATTAGCTGCTATTGTCACAAGCTAAGACCATGCTTGAACTATCAAGCAGAGCCTTTAGGAGTCTAAAATTGTACTTGCGAACTCTTTGGCTTCCATGGATTTCATATGAACTCATTTGGGATAAGGAACATAGGACAGGAAGCATTCTCCTGGACATCTGAGTCCAGAGCTGCCTGCAAACTAGCAGATGGTTCCTCTTTAAAAACAGTTGAATTTTATGTTTGCATTATTTTTTATTGGTTGGCTCCTCTCCTCCCAGTTCTGATGGTTGCAAACCTTCATATTTCCCGTGCTGTTTATTCACTTCCAGTTTATCATTTTATTCCTGTCCTTGAGCTTAAATAGCACCTCTCCTCTCTGGTATTTTCCACTGCCTCTGTCATCCTTCATCTATTTATAGAAAGCAACTGTATCCCCTTTCAGCTGGAGTTTTGCAAGGCTGAAGAAGCCGAGCTGTTTTGGTGTCCTCCCACAAGGCAGGATTTGTGTTCCCTGGGACACCCTCGTAACCCTCCCCGAGAAGGAACGTGCCCCCAGCCTGCCCCATGCAGCCCCCATCAGTGCCAGGCACTCGCAGGAGGTGCAGGTTCACGTGCAGCAGGTCTGACAGATTATAGGGCAGAGGAAAAACTCCTACAAACCTGCCCAGTCACTGGGTTGATGGGAGTGTTCAGAAGGAAATGGATTAAGGGGTTTTTTTAGGTGCAAACAGATTCTTTCCGCACCCCCCCCCAAAAAAAAAAAAAAAAAAAAAAAAGAACTACAAAGAAAACTCTCAAAAAGATTTGTCAGCCTCGGAGATATTTTGGATTGTTTTTCTTGACTCAAAACATATTCACATTTGTCCATCTACTGCAAACAAGAGCTGATTCAAAACTTTTTGGCTGGTGACCAGCTTTTCTCTCAGAAAAAGAAAAAAAAAAATCAGGTTAGTTACACTGACTGTATTTCCTGGAAACCCATCGCATTTGTTGAACTTTCAGCAGGAAGGATCTCAGACTGGAAACTGAGGTCAGACTAAAAAAGCCCCTCGTGGCTGGGGCTTTTGCAAGAGATATGGAAGACCCTTGTGCAGAAAACTTGGAGTGAGAGCGTTGTGCAGAACAGGGGCTGGACCATGGGACAAATGTGACCCTGTAACCAGAATACGGCTGCAGAAGCAGCCGTGGTCCATCCGTGTCTACTTACTAAGATAGAGTGGAACAGCTCTTTGAGGACGGATTCATTCATTGCCTGCTGTTCAGCAAAGCTGTAGTAAACCAGACCACAAACCTAGATCTCTCTTGTATCTACAGTGCAAGCCTGAAGCTGAGCCTCTTGCACTTGCGGGGGGAAGACCTTGGGCTTGCCTAGCTGTCTCTTGTTGCTTCTTTTTCCTACCTGTATCCTGATGCAGAATGAAAGAAGGTTTTGTGAAAATACTTTGAATTAGTATCTTCTAGATTCTTCCACCAAAATAACTAAAGCTTTCAGGAAATTTGACTTTATAGTCAGGTAGAAGTAATTCTTCAAACTACTGTTGATCTGCATTCAATAAAATTCAAAGGCAACATCGTTCACAGGAAGGATTGGGTTAACACTTGAAGAAATCAACTCTGAAATGCCCACCTAGCATTAATATTTATGTCAGGGCAGCACATGGTATTCTGACAGGAAACCTAAGGGTGAGAGAACAAAATCCATCGGCTCTTTCAAAGCACAGCTCGGATTTTGTTTGATTTTTCAGTTGTATCCAGGAAGAGTTTTTTCCTCCTTTTCTCATGCTGTAGGCATTGATCTGCCTCTGCTGTCCAACAGACATTGTTTGTCATCTCCTCTGTCTTTCCTTCCAGGTTTACTGCACTGAATTCATTGCTAAGTGGAGGAAGCTGAGGCTGGATGTGATTCTTTGTCCTGCGCTGGGGCCAGCCTTTAACCTCGGCTACGCTGGGAAGCTATTTGGTAACGTCCATTGAGGTGTCTCTGGATGCATCCATGGTGGTGTTTGTGGGCAAGATATTTTGGTCTCTTGGACATCCCCCAAACCATGTGCAGTGCTTGGTCTTCCCTCTGGGGAAGAAAGCAAAGGAGACGTTTCCTCTGGGTGGGTCTTCTCATGCCCCCACCTCATCTGAGCTGCAGGTGTTTGGATTATTATGGGGCAGCAATTAGTGGCAGATCTGTCCCAGTCATTCATGGGTGAGTTTTCCCTGCGTCATCTGTCCTGTAGAAAGCCCAAGAGCTATTCTTGCAGCAGAGACTGGCTGTGAGGATAGTTGTCAGAAGGGTGGTAGACCTTAGGATAAGGCCAGACTCTTCTGAATATGGCCATTTTACATTGCCCAAGACTTTGAAAATAGAAAAAGGCTCGTTGCCTGTGACTTGCAGAAAAAGGTCATTTTTTATAGACTCCAGCAATCAGTCAGGGTCCTCCATCTCTCTAGCAATGACCCTTTGGGATCCAAAATCCCCAAGATGGTGTTACAGAAGTGCACACCTGGATTATCTTGGAAAAAGAGCTGGGATTTTTCCCTGAGGTATGGGGGATATAGATACAGACTCTGAATCAGATCAAATACTTGCATCTGTCTGTCACAGAGCAAATCTAACCTCCACCTGACTGACAGGTGTGTCTCTTTCTGGTCTCATCAGCCACGTGGCCCTCAAACCTCTCCATCAAAAGAGCCTTTGAAAGCAGCATGTTTTCACAGTCTCTTCAGGTCCAGCAACCCCGTTCTACAATTCCTGCAACCCAAATTATCATCGCAAAGTCATTGCTGGTCCAGCACACTAAATTTTGCTATTTTGCATGCTCTGTGTGATCTTTTCCAGCTGCGACCTCCTATACCAATTTATACAATGTCTTAAACTTCCCTGCTGGGGTGGTGCCAGTCAGCACAGTCACGAGAACCGACGAAGAAGAACTGAAGCATTACCGAGGGCACTACGGAGACCCTTGGGATAAGAGGCTGAAAGAGGTCAGCAGAGAAAAGAGCTTAAGTCTTAGCAGAAGGTTGTGGCTGGCACAGTGACACCTCTGGCACATTGTCCCAAGGCTTGTCTGCATCTTCTGATGAGAGGGGGAACCTGTTTAGTAAATGTAGTTTGCATGCACCACATTACTACCCTGCATGTGGTGCAGCTGGGCTGGTGTACATCAGCCTGACAACTGTCCCCTTGCATGTCTTCCTGTAACGTCAAAAGAGGGAGTTCTCTCTTCTGCCTCCCCAGGTGCTCTGATGCTCTGACTCAGCACCACGCTTAATTTTTGCAGGCTGTGGAAGGAGCCGTGGGGCTGCCGGTGGCCGTCCAGTGTGTGGCTCTGCCGTGGCAGGAGGAGCTGTGCCTTCGCTTCATGAAGGAGGTGGAGACACTTACCCACGGCACGAAGAGAAATGTGTGATTCCTGGCAACCTGCCCCCACTGTGATGACTTTTCATTCCCTGCCCTTCTCTCCAGCCATCTTCTACCTGATGCACAAAGCAAAGTAGACAGTGACCTGCAGACTCTGAACCACTCTTTCACTAAACTGGCAATAAGTGCTCTTTTAAAATAGTCAGCAAAAATCGCATCTCTGTTCAGATTGTCCTTCTTTGTTAGAATTAAATTGGGTCAAAAAAAAAAAAAAAAAAACAAAAGAAAGGAGTGAGAGTTAATTCGGGACCAATGGAGTCCAATAACTATAACGTAATGATATCTGTTGTATGATACGAGACCAAAGACCTCTTTACCCCAATATTTTACTTCCAACCGTGGGCAGGAGCAGATGTTTGTGGGAGACTATAACCCGGTAAGTGCAGGATTCCCTCTCTGGCTGTGCTGTTGGTTGGCTGGGAGACTTTTTTTGCAAATACTTGCAGTCAGGCACCATTTTTAATAGCTGCCAAGAAAGCTCTCCTTCATGAACTTGTTGGGCCCCTTCCTGACTTCATTTACTCTCTTGATCTCCGCACCATCCGGTGGCAGTGGGCTCTGCAGTTTAGTTGTGCAGTGAGTAGTGAAAAGCTTAATTTTCTTTGTTTAAGCATAAGCTGTGAGACATGGTAACTGGTCTATCTTCACTCCTGTTCCTTGTTGTTTCTCCCAGTTAAGCAGTGGGAAAAGAAGGTTGGAGATTTCCTATTGCCTGTGAGCACTTGAGGGAAACCTGAGTTTAAGCATTTCCGTGGCTACCTTTAAACCATTCACGCTGTTTGGTGCTTCCAACCTCACTGTGATAATTGGGTGCTGTTTCTCGACCCGTCCTTCTCTCTCTTAGAGGTGGAGGAAGAGGCTGGAAGGGAAGGTGAAGGGGATGGAGGAGACTGAAATGCTTTGAATAAGCAAGTGTGCCTTGAAACAAGCCATCAAAGTTAGCAATGGTCCGTGCCTTCTCCAAGCCTGCATATCTCTCCAGGCACTGGAGTATTTCCCCAAGAGGAGGAGAGAGCTACAGGGCCAAGGGGTGACTCTGCTCTTGTTATTCATCTGCCTCCCAGGGGCTGCACAGAGACACTGCCAACCTCCAGCAGCCTCCCATGGTCACAAGCAGGTCTGAGTCACACAGATGAGTCCTGGCTCTTCGGCCCTGACTCACCATCCTCCACCCAGCACAGAGCAGGGAGAAGGTCCACAGCACAGCCCTGCTCCCAGAAGATGCCCTGTCTCTGCAATACTGCTGCTGGGCAGCACCAGCCAGAGAGCTCCTGCCTGATGGGAGCCTGCCAAATGACTGTGACTATCTCAGGCCAGGAGCAAAGGATTTATAGCTGTCCTCTCATAGGGAAGAGATGGGAGCTCACCACTAAACAGGTAACCTGCCCATGGTAGTATTGCTGGCTGGATCTGAGGATGCACAGACCTTGTTTTGCAGGGCAAGGACAGTGTCCTTGGCTCGTGTATCCCTCCATATCTTTGCAAGGCTGAATGAAGTGAAGGGGTCCTATTTCTAAAAGGAATTTCCCCATGCATACTTACGCTCTGCATTCCAGCTGCTCTTTGTGGGTGGCTCTGGAAGGGATTTACAGTTCCTCCCACTCTTCCCTCTCCTGCCTCCAGCCAGTCATTAGATCTCAGGATCCTGCAGAATTAGCTCCCCGGACCCCACACCCAAAGGGAAGTCCTCACTACAGTCCATCAGATACTGAAGCAGAGTGCATGGGTGCTCTCAGCCCTGGTTTCTTGGCACTGAAGTGGATGAGGTAGAGAAAGGTCCAGAAAAAGATGGAATAGGTGTTGGGGAGACAAGATACAGGTTTGGACCAGATGTAGCGGTCTGTTCAGGAATTTGAAGAGCAGATAAATGCCTCATCTTGGCAGAGAGCAAAGCACCTTCTGGAGTAAAACTCAGGGTCTTTCTCAAGTCAGGCTGTCCATGATATCCATTGGCATTGCTGCAAGAATGTGGGAGGGAAAGTGGAAAGGGTGATGCTCAGAGCAGTCTGGCAAGTTCAGACGCTGAAACTCAAGGAGGGAAAGGCCTTTTGTAGGGCATGACTTTAGGTTTGCAGAACAGTTCTTCCTCTAGACCTCCCTGGGGCTGGCGAGAGGATGTCAACTCCTTCTCACACCCACTGGCACAGAGCTGCTGTGTTTCAAACCCTTCCGTGACCCCTTCACCATAAGCTGTTGGCTCAGCCCTTGGCCATCTGCACCCTGTGTTTACAGAGTTCTTGTCCAGCCACCTGGCACTGACCAAAGTCCAGGCTTTGGTCTGTCTCAGAGAACTAAGTAGAAACGCTGCTTGGGCCAAAAGGGCTTTACTTGTTTCTCTCATCTCCACCACGATATCCTGGCTGCGGTCTTTGTTTTGATCATTAGTCTTCCTTCCTCCTGATTTTAAGAAGAATTTAAATCCGTTCTCCTCAGCCCATGTTTCATTCTGTGTCCAGGTAAGTAACTGAGCAAGGTTGAGAGGTTGAGTCATCAGAAAATCCAGCTTTTTTATTTGGCTTTAATTTCTTTTGCAGGGTTTATCTTTAGGTTGCAGGTTAGGCTTTGTATAGCCAGGACATCAGGAGCAAATGAAACTCTCTAGATCTGATATCAGCAGAACATGAGTTGTAAGGACAGGTCAGTTGGCCTCTTACAGCATCCAAATCGAACAGAGCTCTTGGGTGTCACAGAAAGTGGCAGAGGGCTTTAGAGACACGAACGGTCGTGAAACTTCAAACAAGTTTCAAGGGGGAAGGTAGTTGAAGTAGCTCAAAGCGAATGTTTAAACTATAGGTGAAATGAAACACCTTGACATGGCAAGGCTCACCCTTGAAACAGAAAAATGCAAGAATTAGGTTTGGTACATCTTTCACTCTGAAACAGCTGTTAGCTGCACAAATCCTCATCTCTCCAAGCACAGTCTCAACCTGCTTTTTTCTCTTTTTTTTCTTTCTTTTTTTTTTATTTTTTCTTTCTTTTTTTTTAATTTTTTCTTTTTTTCTTTCCTTTTTTCTTTCCTTTTTTTCTTTCCTTTTTTCTTTCCTTTTTTCTTTCCTTTTTTCTTTCCTTTTTTTTCTTTCCTTTTTTTCTTTCCTTTTTTTTCTTTCCTTTTTTTTCTTTCCTTTTTTTTCTTTCCTTTTTTTTCTTTCCTTTTTTTTTTTTTTTTCTGTTACTGTTCTCCTACTTCACACTCAAATCACCTGGCTTCGCCCCTGCCCTGCTTTCCTATGGTGATACCAGTGAAGACCCAGCCATGGAGTAGCTGGGAACATCCCAGTCCTTCACCACCAGGGCGCTGAAGTCTCTGCTGTCACTTCATGGGGACAGACTTGTGCAAGACACCAGCCATGATGGAAGAAGTAGGAACACTCCTGGACTTCTGGTGAAGACCTAACGGCTCTCTGCAACATCTTTGCTGATGGTGTCTCTACCGTGCTGGAGAAGTTGTAAGCAGGATCCATACAATCCACTCAGCTATGGAAAGGTCCAAGGAAAAGAGTGCAATACCCACAAAAGTGGAAAAGATGCAGGGATGTTCAGGAGAGAAAGCGGTCCCTGCTGTCGGAGGTGTGAGAGTTGATGTGGGAGGTTTCTCTCCCCATCCTATCGCAGTTTATTCAGGGAGAGCCAACAGGGTCCTGGCTGAGCAACATGAAAAAGAGTTGATAGAAACAGACCCCCACCTCTCAACTGATGTTCTTTGTTGTCAGAAAGGTATAGAATAAGTAGTGGCAAATTTCTTTCCAGCTGTTATATTCTGTGAGTGTTGGTGGAGTTGGACTGGAATCGAGGAAAGTCTCATGCTTCCAATAGATATTCCAGGGTGAAATGAGTCAGAAACTGGAGAGTTCCCAGAAAACATTTATTTAACCCTCTTAGCCAACTGGATAAAACTTCTCCAAAGGGGACCAGCCCATTTCACTGTCATTTCAGCATTTCGTGAAACGTCTTTAAAATTCTTTCAGAGCAGCGTAGTTAACATACCTCATCTTGTAAATTGTTTTGAAAAAGCGCCTCAAGTGTTTGCTTCTAAAAACATGAACATGAGACACAACTGTCAGGGTTTATTCTTTGTTATTCTAATCAAAATGAAGCCAAAACTGACCTAAAAATAGTGATTACTGATTTAGAGGAAGGACAGTTATAGAAAATTTCAGTCAAAACCCAGCAGGCTTGAGAGTGAAGTTGCTGAATAGAGTGTGATGAGAGCACATCAGTGCAGTTTTGCTTTTGCAAAGATGATGTAGCTCTTGCTGGGGACAGGAGTGGACTCTCTGAGTTGGTCTAACTGCCTTTTTTCTGTGATGGTCCAAAGTGAAGGAGATGTCGTGGATGCCACAATGAAATCCCAGGCCAGCTGCTACAGGCTGACTCTTCTTGTGAAAAGGGTCTTGGCTTTCCTTTTCACTCCACTGGTGAGTTTGACCTCGGACCTGGATCGATTCAGGTGAGAAAAACAATGCAAAAATGTTGCACTTGGCCTTGGTTGTTTAGAGCACACCAGTGCAATGTGGAGGAGTGAACACCGACCTGTGAGTCAGGCAGGTCTGTCTCCTCTGCTATGGACCTGAGATTTGACTTGGGACATCCCTTTGCTTCCCTGCCTCAGTTTCCCCATGGGAACAGTGGTCTCCTTCTCAGCAGACTTTTCTCCCAAGCACCCCTTACTGCCCTTTGGCTAGATGTGGGTCCACACAAAGCCACCCACTGTGACCCATCCCAACCACCTCCATGTAGCTGCTCCCCTCTGTGGCTGGGACTCTCTAGTTTCATAGGGCTCTTGGAGTGCCTCAGCAGGTCTACTCAGAGGGTGCAAAACAGGCTTGTATTTTGAAACCGTCCTAGTCCTGAGGGTGAATTCAACCTTCACTCCCTCCAGTCACTCACCACTCCCTGTGTCCCCCCCGCAGGCTGTGTTAGGAACCGTGGGGCTGCCCATGGCCATGCCGTGCATGGCCTTGCAGTGGCAGGGGAAGTCATACCTCCGGTTCATGAAGGAGGTGGAGATGCTCACGCAGGGCTTCCTCAGCAGCATCCGGTTGCCTGGGAATGCAGCTGTACCTGCTGATAGATCTGCCCTTTGAAATGCCAAGCCAGTCCGGACACAGCTGGCTCTGCCTCCGTTAAACATTTGCCAAGTGTCTAAAGGGCAGATCGGAACACAGGTCCCAGCGCGTAAGTGGATGTAGGAAGCCAATGCCCTGACACTTCCCAGCACAGGGAATAAAACCTCCCACCTTTGCTCAGCCCATCACAGCCCATCATGTTACTGTCACATAGGCAAAGAGCCCACCTCTGCCTTGGGAAATCCTTGTAAAAATTCCTGGAGGCTGGGAGAGGGCTGGGTATCGCTGTGTGCTGACCCTGTTCATATGTGCCTTCTGGAGGCACTTGCCACAGCCAACACCGTGGGGCAGGAGCAGGAGCTGGATGGGCTGCAGGCATCTCCCCATGTCGCTGCTCTTGAGAAACCAGCAGTGCCTCAGCTGAGGAGGCATCCTCTGAGCAGAGGTGCCACTGAAAGTGAGCATAGTAAAAGGCCAGCCTAATTTGTTACCACTTAGCTAATTGCTGTCAGCTCCAGACTGTTTCTTAGAGGATGCCAAAGCCAATTTTGTTCAAAGTCCTTCATAAATTTCCCCAATTAAGATCATGGAGAAGACATTCCCCACTGGCACAAATTGTTACAGAAAACAACAGTGAGCTCTTATAACCACTAATAATGGACATGGCAATGGATGAAAAATCAATCATTAGAGGATTACCTAGCCCTGATGGGAAAAGGTTCTTCACCTTCCTTTCCATATCCAGTTCCACATTCTGTTGGAGCAGGATCAGGTCCTGGGCCTCCGGCCATTGGGTGCAACCTTTCAAAGTTTTGTAATGCGCAATGTAGCTGCCCAAAACCTTTTTCAAGGTGGGATTCATAGGAGGACCCACCATCCAAAACCAGCAGAGAAGATCACAAACAGACCACAGCATTGGCTTTGAGGCTGATGTTGGCTGGGTTGTTGCCTTCAGATCAGTGTATGGTTCTTGCGTGCTTGTAGCAAGAGGCATCTGTGTTGGAAAGACCTCAGACACTAGCTGTCCCAATGTCTGTTGGAATTAGTTTGCTTTTGGCCTGCAACCCTGTCGGATTTTCCACTCCTAAGGGAATGCCAGTGTGCTCTGTCATGGGGTGGAACAGCCTCTCCTTCTGGTGCACAGAGACATCACGGCAGTGCTGAGCCCTATCTCACAGGCCTCCTGAAACAGCCTCTGGCCACCATGGGAGCAGCATGGGCTTAAGGGATTTGGTAAGTGAGAGGGTACCCCACAACTATGTCATACCATTCCCCATCCCCAGGCAGGAAAGTCTTGTGATTTCAAGCTGTTTTTTCCCCTTCTGCATTGTCCTCTCAGGCTACGCAGGAAATAGAAGAGCAGCTATTTCCTTGCTTCTTTTGTTCAGCTGATCCCACAGCCCTTCCTCCCCAGTGGAAAACTTCCCGCAGTCCAGAAAGCCCCTATAAACCCAATGCCCCAAGGTTCACTGGCCAAACTTCACCTTTTCCATTTCCCAGTTAATCATTCTCCCCTGCATGCTCCACTGAAGACAACTTTGCAGAGGTCAGCTTTGGACTTACAAACTATTTGCTGACCCAAGGCAGTGGTGTTGGGAGGAGTGACAGTTCTGGGGAGGCAGGGAGTATCTGCTCTTGCCTTGCTTTTCTTTCTCACTCCATCCCTGGAGACCAGAAGGCCACATTATGATCCAGCTACCGCTGAGACAACTCCTGCCAGAGAGGGAGGTGGATCATTCTGCTGCCCTCGCCCTGCTCTGCAGCTCAGCAGCAGCCGTGGTGGTCTGGAAATGGCTGGACAAAAGGCAGATTCAGAAGAAAATGGAAGAGGCTCGGAGGACCCGGGATGAGGGTTTGAAGAAAATGGCAAAGATTGTCCAGCAGTTCAGGGACCAGGTAACCCGTCCTTCTAGGGGGTCTGAGTCCTACCGGGGTGTCTGCTGATGTTGTTCTTCAGGTCCTCCTTCCAGCTCATGCCTCCATAGCTTTTATAATGAGCAGTCCAGGGGAAATGTGCCAGCAGCCCTCAACAAGAAGAAAGGTGGCACTGAGAACTGCCAGTTGTCTTCACCTGAGTAGACCTTACACATCTGTGAGTCCCTACTGACTTACTTGCAACTTGCTGGGCTTGAGCAATTAGATGTTTGTCCCCAGACTGGGCTGATCCACGCTGTCTGTACCCATTCTGAGGGGTGAAGGGCCAGCCTGAGGCTTGAGTGCAAGGATTTTGGTACCTTCTGCCCAGGCTGGTGTTTGCTCAGCTGAGATTACCTCTTGGTCAGTGGGCAAGTCCCACAGTGCCAGGAGGAAGGCTCTGATGTGAGCCATTGCCTTGTGCCTTGCTGCAGTGGATGCATGAGGGTCTTCTGCACTTTCAGAGACAGCTGGGCTCCTGTGCTTATCATGTTCATGACATCCAGGCTCAAGATGAAACACTCAGCAGCTCTAGGTCTAACCCCCACACGCATGGTCTCTCTTTCCAGCAAGCTCTGTTGATAACATTGCCAAAACTTAAAGAGATTTATTCCCACTGAGCCAAAGGGTAACTGGAGCTGCTGTCCTGGCATCCCATTCATCTTCCCCTTGCAGGTCCCCAGTGTCCAGATGGATGCCATCCTGTCCCTGTCCCTGCTGGAACTCAGTGGGAGACTGCGGGAAGAGTCTCTGTCCCCCAAGACTGTCCTCTACACCTACTTAGAGAAGGTGAGTGCATGTCCGCAGCGTGATGGGCAATCTCCATGCCATGGTGTGTGGGCTCATAGTTGATAAGGCTTGTTGAAGTTGGTGATTATGACAAGTCTTTAATATAGCAGGTATCAGGAAAAAGATGTGAAAAGACAGAAATATCTCTGTCTCTGTGGTGGTTGACCAGCAGGGGGTTGACCCTGGTTGGACACCAGGTGCCCACGAAACCCAGACAGAGGAGAGAAAATATAATGGAAGGCTCATGAGTTGAGATAAGAACAAGGAGAGATTATTCACCAATTACTGTCACAGGCAAAACAGACTCAACTTGGGGAAATTAGTTGATTTTTATTACCAAGCAAATCAGAGTAGGGTAATGAGAAATAAAAACAAATCTTAAAACACCTTCCCCACACACCTCCTTTCTTCCCAGGCTTAACTTTATTCCTGATTTCTCTACCTCCTCCCCACCAGCAGCACGGGGGAACAGGGAATGGGGGCTGCAGTCAGTTCATCCCATGTTGTTTCTGCCACTCCTTCCTCTTCAGGGGGAGGACTCCTTGCACTTCCCCTGCTCCAGCGTGGGGTCCACGGGAGACAGTCCTCCACAAATTTCTCCAACATGAGTCCTTCTCACTGGCTGCAGTTCTTCACAAACTGTTCTGGCATGGGCCCTTCCATGGGGTGCAGTTGCTCAGGAACAGACTGCTCCAGTGTGGGTTCCCCATGGGGTTACAAGTCCTGCCAGCAAATCTGTTCCAGCGCAGGCTTCCCATGGGGTCACAGCCTCCTTCGGGCATTCACCTGCTCCGGCATGGGGTCCTCCACAGGCTGCAGGTGGATATCTGGTCCACCATGGACCTCCATGGGCTACAGGGGGACAACCTGCCTCACCATGGTCTTCACCGTGGGCTGCAGGGGAATCTTTGCTCCAGTGCCTGGAGCACCTCCTCCCCCTCCTTCTTCGCTGACCCTGGTGTCTGCAGAGCTGTTTCTCTCATATTCTCACTCCTCCTCCGGCTGCAGTTCCTGTTATGCAGCAACTTTTTCCCCCTCTTAACTATATTACCCCAGAGGTGTTACCATCGTCCCACATGGGCTCAGCCTTGGCCAGTGGCTGGTCCATCTCAGAGCCGGTTGGCACTGGCTGTATTGGACATGGGGGAAGCTTCTAACAGCTTCTCTCAGAAGCCAACCCTGCACCGCCCTCCCCAGCTACCAAAACCTTGCCATGCAAACCCAATAGAGTCTCCTGGGCTGGACCCATGACTGGAAAATTCTCTCAGATGGCTTGAGCTGGGATGCTCTGGGGAGGGGGTTACCATCAATTCCAAGCCACTAGCCCTTGGTATGAAGATCCAGGTAGTTACTTTATGCAGCTGTGTAACAATGCTGTTCTCAACTAACACCTATTCCTCTATGTGCCCAACAAAGGCCCTGGAAGTCACCCAGCAGACGAACTGCTTGCGACATTTTATCCCAGAGTGTGAGGAGCAGCTTCAGGAAATACAACAGCAGGAGGAGAAAGGTCTGCTCTATGGCATTCCCATCAGCATCAAGGATCACATCGGCTACAAGGTGCTTTCCTTTGTGCCCATGAAGTGTCCCATCATGAGCTGGGTTTGGGTGGTGAAGTTGTGGGACACAGAGATTGGGGAAGGGGCTTGATCCCTACCTTCTTACACCACAGGAAGCCTGGCTGGATCCCTGCATCTCATTGCAGCTGCAACCCTGGCAGTTAGAATGCCCCATCAGCAAAAAACCAAGGGGTGAATAGTTATACACCCAAATGATTTCTTCACTGAATCATGAAGCACAGCCTGGGCTACATAGTTGTTCGGGTGATAACTCAGACTTCAAAGCAGGGCTTTAAGCAACCTGCTCTAGTGGGAGGTGTCCCTGCCCATGGCAGGGGGGTTGGAACTTGATGATCTTTAAGGTCGCTTCCAACTCTAACCATTCTATGATTCTACTCAGAGGTTTGCACTATCAGGGGTAAGAACATGGCTCAGCTTCTAGAAAGTCATTAGCAGCAGGAACTGTTAACCTCAAATCCCTTTTGTGCTATAGCCTGGCCACTGAGCCCCTTAGCAAAGAGCCTGTGCATGAGACATACCATGGTCCCCCTCATAGACCAGCCCTGGTGAGGACTGACCACACACCCCTGAGCTGAATCTGTTAGGCAGTCTCCTCCATGTTGACTTACCAAGACAATTAAGATGGCTCTAAGCCCAAAGCAAGCCCCGAACACCAAGGCTAACGGATAAAGGATTACACTGTGTTTGCCTGGGATGTATATTCCCTCCCTGGGAAGTAGTGGCTTCACTTGGAAGCAGGACGCTGGGTTTGATCCTGAGCTGGTGCACCTATGGAGCTGCATCTGGGTCAGGGGAGAGAAATACATGGAAAAGAGCAAAGTCAGCTTCAGGAGAAGCATTAACCCTGTAAGTGCTTGGCAGCCCTCTGCCAAGGATGGAGGGAGAGGGAGACCTTGGTCCTTCATGCAAAGGCTTGCAAGCGAGTGGCTTAGTACCTCACCACCACCACCAAAGGGAACACCAGATCATCCTTCCAAAAACTGGAGGGGAACTGCACTTACCGTGTCTGTTGTAACTTCTCCTCTCTGCAGGGCCATCTGTTGACCTGTGGGCTTGTGCAGTGCCTGGGCACTGTGGCGCAGGAGGACAGCGTCCTAGTCAAAGTTTTGAAGAAACAGGGGGCCATCCCATTTGCAATGACCAATGTGCCGCAATCCCTCTTCAGGTAACATATGTCATTAGAAATCTTTCCTCTGATTGTGCCCCTGAAGCTAAAACCCAACCTGTAGATCCTGGGACAGGCTCCTTCCCGTCTCCTGAGACGTTTCCCAGGTAAGTCCCTCTTCCATCTGCTGCCAACAATCTTAGCTCAACTGAAAAAAATTTCAGATAAGATAAGGAGCAAAAAAAGCTGTGAAGACATAAGAGAAATCAAGTGCGCTTGTGCATGTGAGGGAGATCAGAGGCTCACGGGAATGAGCTGTGTCCCAAGGGATTTATGGAATGGAAGGATGGGGTTGGCTATTCCTTCTGCAAGGGAGAGCCAAAAAATCAAGGCATTAGGCTGTTCCTGATCACCCACTCACTGGTTTTCTTCTCCCCAGCTACGACTGCAGCAATCCCATCTTTGGCCAGACCTTGAACCCCTTCAACCACAAGAAGAGCCCCGGGGGCTCCTCAGGAGGGGAGGGAGCTCTGATTGCAGGGGGAGGCTCCATCCTGGGTATCGGCTCGGACATCGGTGGCAGCATCCGCCTGCCATCCAGCTTCTGCGGGCTGTGCGGGCTCAAACCCACTGCCGAAAGGCTCAGGTAGGTGCTGGGGTCTGCTCTTCCCACCCAGAAAGGAGCCTGCTAATTGTCAAACTCAGCAGAAGGGGCAAGGTACTCTTTTCCCGGGGGGCCAAGAGAGGACTGTTTCTTAAAGGCCAGCTTGCTTTGCTCAAAACTGCTCCCAAGAGGCAGCGTTTTTAGGTTTTGTGAGGAAATGGCCGTGTTCTCATTGTAGATCTGGCCTGGAGTTAAAAGTGAAAGGGGGATACAGTGGTTAAATAATGCCCAAATTGAACATTGAACAATTAAACCAAAATTAAGATTTGTTGGGGTTTAGGATTTTTCTGTTTCATGTGACTCAAATCAAATACTTCTAATAATTTCCTTCTGGTTTGGGTCCCGAACAGAAGACCTCACTATGCTATTCAAACATGTTGGGAATGTCTCACCGTTACTGAAATGACAATATACTTCTTTTTCTTTTCCCACAGCCTGTCTGGAGCAAGTGACCCACTCAATGGGATCCTGGCAGGTACATGAATTTTTAATTGCTTTTCCCTATATGCTGTGAAGAGTCCTCTAGGCCTGAGAAAAGCCTGAGACAACCAAGATCTGTCTGGAGTCCATCTGAAACATCCCACCTCATTGCCTGATCAACCCTTGCAGACAACGTAGCTGTGCAGAGCGATGGACTAGTGTTTGTCACACCCATTTGCTTAATGTGGGCATGTGCTCTCGTCCCTCTCCAGTTCCTTGTGCGCTGGGGCCGATGGCGAGGGACGTGGACAGCCTGGCCCTCTGCATGAAGGCGCTGCTCTGCCAGGAGATGTTCCGGCTGGATCCCACTGTGCCCCCCATCCCCTTCAATGAGGAGGTGAGTCCTTAAGTCAGCAACCCCTGGTTCTTTTGAGGATGCTGCATGCTCAATGTATGCATTCTTTAAGGGTCCAGTTATCTTTACAGTACTGGTTTTGCAGTAGCTTGTTAGCTCTCTCAGAGGGCATAATTCATAATTATTAGAAAAAAATAGGTAGTATTAATAAGTAACTAATAAGTAGTTATCCTTTCTGGCATCTCAGTTGGCGTGTAACTTATCAGATGGAGAGACCTCAGAAAAGACTGGGGAGGAAGGCAACACCAGGAGCAAAAAGCTGGGGATTTTTAGGGGAAGATGAGATAAAAATCAGAAACTCCCACAGCAAATCTCTTGGCTGAGGACATTTCCTTTCCCTCTGCAGCAGATGAACTTCAGGAGGTTTTTCCTTGGTAGCATTGGTTGAACCTGCTGGTCTTGAGTGGCTGTGCTCTGTCTGAAGGGAGGGATGAAGGGGAGGCTGGAGAAAAAGGCAGGGGTGGACATTTGGAAAGGGTAACCTATGGAAACCATAAGAAAATTAGTTACTCCCTAACATCTGGAGCTTTTGTCCCCTTCTGCAGTAGGCTTCATCACGGGGGCGGTCCTACCCCCAGCAGGGTTGGAAATGCCTGACCGGTGGCTCTTTGCCTCAGGTGTACTCCAGCTCTGCTCCTCTGCGGGTCGGGTACTACGACACGGACGGCTACTTCCCCCTGCCCCCTTGCATGCGACGAGCGCTGCAGGAAACCAGGGGGGCTCTGCAGACAGCCGGCCACCAGGTGAGCACAACCACCCCACGCTCTTTCTTCCCGAAGTGTCCCCAGCTTGGCTCCTCGCTGCCGAAATCACCTTCCAGAAACCACACTGTAGCCCCCAAGACCCACCACAGGTATGAGGTTAAGTTACTACAGCCACGTAACACAACACAGACACACACCTACCCGGGGCAGCAGTGCCTCTCGTGGGGAAACAGCACTAGCAATTAGCAAAATTGTATCTGCCGGAGGTGTAATGAATCCATCTCTGCTCTCCTGGTGGCTGTGGTCCGCACCAGACAGCAGGATCCATAAAGTGATGTAATTGACCCTGGGAGTTCGCTCCTAGCATTTTCTAGGTCTGTCCTACCCCAGCAGGGCTCTGAGAGGTGTTTTTCTCCCTCCTCCATGGAGACCTCTCTCCTTCCTGGGCCACTGAGGGAAAAGGGCCATGGGGCACAGGATGAGAAATACCTTTCCCTCCATCTAGACCTGCCTGTGGAAACATGCAAGTGAGTCCATGTCTGAGAGATGTAATTCTGCTGGGACAGGCAGGAAAATGGTGCAGGTTCTGGCTCAGTGACTGCCTGGAGCAGGATGGAGGAGGAAACAGCTCTGGAGAGATCTCAGAGCTGAGCCAAACAACTATTAGGGAGGAATAACCATACGGGGAGATGCCTGGGCTGGTAAAGGGTTGAACTGGGCCCTCTGTCAGTGTGTGGAGCCCAGGGAGGTGCTGCTCTGCCTTTGAAATATATCCACAGTTGGAAACTATTCACATCCCCAGGCTGCCACATAATCTTGTGTTTTGGTGCAGTTGGTGCCCTTTTCTCCACCTCGGATCCACTATGTCATGACTGAACTGTTTCTGAAGACTTTTTTTGCTGATGGAGGCCGTGCTTGGTTGGATGTGTTGTAAGTAGGCTGCAGTGCTGTAAAACACCTCCATCCCCACGGCCCTGAGCACAGCGCACAGGCAAAATGAGCCCGTCTCTCCCACCCCAAATGGGAGATACTCAGGTTTCTGAGGGCAAACAGCTTCTCTGGCCTGATCCCCTTCTCTTGTCATCTCTCAGCACAGGAGGTATTGTAGATCCAAGCTTGAAATCACAGGTGAATGACTGCAAGATCCCAAGGCTGGGGAAGAAGCTGCTGGCTCTGATTCTGAAACCTCTGGTGAGTCCTTGGCCTCAGGCTCAAAGCAGAGTGGAGTCAGCAAGCCCTTGAGATGCTTGAAAGCGTGATGGTACTGAGAGACACCTTTAACTGGAAACACTGGGATTTCAGGTCAAGGCACATGCTATCACTTTGGAAGGTCTTTTATAGACCCCTGCTGGGATTTATCCAGCACAAAGGGAAATGAGAGAAGGACCAGCCAAGAGTTATAAAAGATTAATGCAGAGCCCACAGCAAGTGGCTCTTTAAATGCTAGACCTAGCAGTGCCCAGTTTCCTACAGATTCATGTGTTGGGATTACTGCAGCAGAGGGACTGGAGGTTGAAGGTCTATCCCTGTGTTGGACGCCTCCCAAAGATCACCCCTTTATGGGGATTCCTGGTGACTAATAAGGGCTGGCCCTCACTGTAGCCGTTTCACCAGTGGAGCATCCTTTCATAGGGCTTCTCTCCTCCATCCTCCATTTTCCCTGCCTCTTTCTCCAGTTGGGGTGTTCTCAGCTGACAAGGTCAAAAAGGTAGCAGTGAGCGGGGGGCAATCAAAGTGCTTGCAGAGTTCTTGTTTCTGTGAGATACCAAGCTAAAAAAAAATGTTTGATTTATCAAAAATATAATGAAAGATTAAGGTCAGTGCATTCCTTTGTGAGCAGTAAATATGTGGCTGAAATAAATCATAGAAATTGGGAATCAAGAAATAAATCGGGAATCAACAACCAGAAGCTGGAAGCCAAGTACATTCAGAACCATGAGGAGCATCACCACCATTCACCCTCAGTGCAGCATCTCCAGGAACGGAGACAGGACAGAACTGGGGGGGGGGTTCCTGGGATGGCACAAGTTGCTGCACCCCCATGTCATGTCCCTCACAGGAACCTCTTGCCTTTCCAGTTTCCCCGCCTGGCTGACTATCTGAGTGCCTTGGCCGGAATGAGGTATGGTGGTATTGTCCCCAGGGATGTCTATAAAAACGAACGGTACCTTCTCTAAGTGTCCAGGGTGTGGTGAGGGAGAAGGGATTCACGACAGGCTCTGACCTGCTGTCTGCAGGGGCTGTCCCTCCATCCTGGGCATGGCTTCAGCTTTTAGGAATACATCTCCCCAGTGCTGCAGTGCCCCTAGTGTTATCCTGGAAGGACTGAGGGACTTGGATGGATAAAGTCATACAGGAAACCTGTGGCAGAGATAAGTACTAAATCCAGACTCACAAGAGAAACCTTCTCTCTACCGCTTCCAGACGTTTGTTGCTTAATTGCTTGGCCAAACGCCAAAGGAAGCTTTAGAGAAATTGGGAAAGATGTATTGTTCTAAATAATTACTAAAATCATCGGGGCTTATCATCCTGGAGGATTATTTAAGCAATTCCTCTTCCTCTTGAAGCTTAGAAATGTTGCCATGATTTCCACTTGCAGGTCAGTGAAGGAGATGTGGAATCATCATCATGAAATACAGGTATGTTTTGAGGACTTTTCTCTCCGGCATCGTGTTACAAGTTGAGGTTTTATGGCAAGTGCCAGGTTGGAGGGTCATCCAACCTTTTCTTTTCAGTTAGGAAAGGGATCATGCAGGGGGGTGCTGGGAAGAAGAGAAGGCGGAGGAAAAAGCACCGAAGAGAGCAAAGAATGGGGCAGAGGGACTTTTGGGTCAACCCAGCCAGTTGGGTTGCCCACAGTGCTCATGCCCAAATGCCCCTACTTGACGGTCCCAGCATAATGAAGGCTGTCCTGGGGTAGGCACAGCTAAAGAGGGACCTTTCCAATTCCCAGCCACAGTCTGGCCATGTGCTGTGGAGGCAAACACTTACACACCCCCTTGCCTCTTCCCGCAAGCACAGCCACCTGCTGCTGCCTCCTTGGCCATGCCAGAGCCTGGTGCATACCCTGGAGAAGTGATGATGCTCCAGGCATGGACATGTCCTCCATGTCATCTCCCCTCTCCTCCCCAAGGCATATCGCACCGAGTTCATCGCCCGGTGGAGGGAACTCCAGCTGGATGTTGTGCTGTGCCCGGTCCTGGGGCCTGCCTTCACCACGGGATACCCTGGGAAGCTCCTCAGTAAGTGAGTTTGGAACCTTCTTGGGAGGGCAGAGGACCACAGTGGCTGAGACTGGACAGAAATGTCTGCTACCACGGAGCTTCACCACCCACCAAAGTATTTTATGAGCATTAGGAAGGAAAAATAACTACCATAAAGCTATCTGAGGAGATGGAGACAGACACATGGATGAAGTGATCTGATGTCAGTTGTTTCTTGCAGTAGAACTTGGACCTGTAGGTGACCAACCCTGCGCAATCTCTCCTCCCAGCAGCAGCTGTTTCTCAGGGGCTTCAGTGGATACGTAACTTGTAAGTTTGCAGGAGGGTGTCACTACCTGCATTCTCTCTTCTGCTTCTCTCAGCTGCCATCTCCTCCACGATGCTCTACAATGTCTTGAACTTCCCTGCTGGTGTTGTACCTGTCAGTACAGTGACAGAGGCCGATGAGGAAGAGCTAAAGCTTTACCAAGGATACTGTGATGACCGCTGGGACCGGACGCTGAAACAGGTACGTGACATGGAAAGTGGTGGAGCTGAGACTGCTGATGGGTGTTCAAGTAATAGTTTCACTGAAACGAAATAGTTTCACTAAATGTCTCCATCAATATGGGCACACTGCAAAGAAAATAATCTCTTCTTTATATACCCTTTGCAAATCTTTTTCTCCCAAGCCCCCAAACCGTAAGTGACTAAGCTTTGGGGTTGCGGGGTAGCACCCCCAGGATGGATTATAGGCTGAAACCAGAAAGAAGCCATGCAGCAAGGCTTCTTTCGAGTAGGTCCTTGTGACAGCCGCAGCCCACAGTATTGCACTGCACTTCCCTCCTGCTCCGTGATGCCTTCACCAGGCCCAGGCTGTCAGTGGAGCACAGATCAGGAGTGAGGATGCTGAAGGAAAAGGGATTTGACTGCAAGACAGAAATGGCCAGGGAGTGTGCGGGGAGATGTCGTAAACACGCTGCCCAAGATTTAGCAACCATTTCTTCAAGGAAGGCTTCAAGAGCCTCTGCCCCAGCGCACTAACACTGCTGGAGTGGCAGGGCTCAGTCTCCAACCTCCCCAACTCTCCGGGATGAGCCACGTGCCTAAACCAAGTTGCCAAAAGCCACTGGAGGTCCAACCTGCCCCTGTAAGCCCTTACCACTTGTGCCCCCGCTGCAGGCTGTGGCAGGAGCCGTGGGGCTGCCCGTGGCCGTGCAGTGCGTGGCCTTGCCGTGGAGGGAGGAGCTGTGTCTCCGACTGATGAAGGAGGTGGAGACCCTCAGCCGCAAGAAGAAAGCGGCATAGCCTCCATGGTCCCACGCCTGCAGGGCCAGAGGTGGAAGGGACGGCGCTGCACGACTTCTCCTTTACAATTGGAATCACAAAGACTACAGCGAGGAGGGAAGGAGGAAGGAAAAGCCATTTCCTGACCCCCCCTCCTTGCCAATAAGCACGGATCCTGTAAGGAACCAGGATGCCATGCAGAGGGCAGGACTGGCTTAAGCTGGGTTCTAACGACGATAAATCTATGAACTGCACCTTCCTAGAGGGATGGACATGGATGGGGTTCACCCTCATTTTCATCTGTGCTGCTTCTCCTGAGAGACAAGGATTACAAAAGCTCAGCAGTATTTTCTTGCTGGCACTGGAGTAACTTCATATGGATGTAACTATGGGCTGCCCTGTAAGGAATACAGCCACGTCTACCCTCCCCATCACTGTATTTTGCTCACAAAAATAAAAATGTAGCTATTAAGCAACTCTCATCATAAACTCTGGTAATCCTTCACTGATGGCTAGGATTGTATGAATGCAGAGTTCTTACTTAAAATCATGCAAACATCTTCCCCCTGGACAATAAATGGCATCTAGCATGAGAGCATTCACACCTTCACTCTCAACCACAGCTTTCCTGTCCGTGAGGGACAGCAACAGCCACTGGCATTTCCACAGCACCAAGCTTTTTTCATCACCAGATCTCGAGTATCCCAAGCACGTTTCCAACCTCACAGCAGGGGCCGTTCTTAAGAACCTCTTATTTCGGGACCTTGGGCCGCTTTTCCTGAAGGTAGGAGATAAGCAGAGACAGATGCAAGTCAATTACCCAGAAAGTGAGATCTGGAACAGAAAGGCTGAGATCCCCAGATGGTGTTTATTAACCCAAACCTGCTCATGTACGATCAAAGCAGTCGGACAGGAGGGAGAGAGCAGCATCCACACAGGGCCATTTACCCCATCCCAAGAGAGATGGATAAATCACTCCCTCTGGTAAGATCTCTTCCTCTTTCCTAGAGGTCTTTAACCTCTGTCTCAAACAGACAAATATGCAGGAGCTTCCACAGCAAATCTTTCTCATTTATTCTCTATCTCTGCAGTAAAAAAGCAACTTCCTTTGGGTCATTTTAAAAAGAAAAATAAATATAAAGTGGTTTTGCTTTCCCTGGAAATTTGGGGTATTTCCTGGTAGCCTACAGGTATAGTCTGTCTCCCCTTCTACATCCGACGCAATTTGCAGAAGTACATAGGTCCAAAGTTGGCTGTGAGGTGAGGCAGAACAAGCTCCCCCAGCCGGCAATCCGAGAAGAAGGAAAATGTGTCCTGGAAGAGCGTCCTGAAGTGGCTCAAGTCCTCAACGTGGATCCTGATGTCATACTGGGCTTCTGCGACTTCTACCGCTCTCTCAATCACGTACTCATTCTGCAGCGGGGAGATGGAGCACGTAGAATACACCACCTCCCCTCCCGGCTTGGTGGCGAGGATCCCAGCCCTGCAGGCAAGATGAACACACACACCGTCACGGGCAGAAGAGGACTGGGTGGGACACCAGCATTCCCACCCACCGAAACTGGGAAGCCAGAACGTAACTCACAGGAGGCGAGAGACAAACCTCCTTGAAGTCCACAGGCTCAGCAGCCTCACTGTGTCACTGCAACTTGAGGAACGTTTTAGACCAGGGAAATATGGGTCAAATAGATGCCTGGATTGATAAGTAGTTCACGTGGGAGAGACACTACTGGAGAGCAGCTGGAAGGAGTAATCCTGCGCTCATCTCCACGGGAATGGGACAAGAGTTCGTACAGGGGAAGAGGCTCTCGCAGCTCAAGCCCTGCCACAGGTCTCTCTAAGCTGTTCCCTTATTGCCCCAGCTCACAGTCACAGGCGACAGGACAAGAGGAAATGGCCTCAAGTTGCACCAGGGGAGGTTCAGATTGGATATTAGGAAAAATTTTTACACTGAAAGGGTTATTAAGCACTGGAGCGGGCTGCCCAGGGAAGTGGTTGAGGCACCATCCCTGGAGGTATTTAAAAGACGGGCTGACATAGTGCTTAGTGAGATGGTTTAGTGATGTCTTTTTTTTTTTTATCAGTTAGGTTGATGGTTGGATTACATGATCTTAAAGGTCCCTTCCAACCTAGACGATTTTATGATTCTATGTCCTCCCATGATGTGGACACTCGGGAATCTCCCCAGGCTGACTGCCAGGACCCAGGAGATCATCACACTATGTGATCTTCACAACGCTAGACCCATCCTGTTCCTCAGGGAACACTCCCTACCTCCTATGGCTACTGCTGGAGACAGGAAGGACATTTAATCTGCCCAAAAACTTTTGCACCTTCTTATTATGATTTGATGTGTTCGACTACTGCCATTGCAGAAAACTACCCATGGTTGCCACATGTCCCAGCTGGGGACACAAAGTAAGCAGAGGTTTCAGTGCTGGCCATGGAGAGCTGCAACCGTAACACAAAACAGCACCAAAATAGCATCAAGCTCACTCACATCAGCAGCTGCAGCTGCAGCATGGGCAACATCTGACGCTCCTTGGTTCTCCTCTTGTGGAAGATGTTGTTGTCCTGCTCCATGACAGAGTGCCTGTCTGTCGTACAGGGCACATCCACCAGGACCTGCAGCAGCAGAGGTCTTACATCAACCCTGGGCTCAGGCCAAGTTCAGAGAGCCTCCTGGCGCAACCTGCCCCTTGCCCAACTCCTCCGCCCTCCCCACACACCCAGCAGCTCCCGGTGCCCTCCCTAGGTGATGGTGATGGAGCACAGGTGTGCACCCACCAAACCCCAACTCGTCTGGCTGCTTTTGCATTTCGGGAATGTGTAAACAAGACACAGAAACGGCGGATAACATCACACTCTCACACGTGTCCTCGTTTAACGTTTCTACACCGTGTGCTTCCCTGGCAGGCCTTACTGCAGCACCTGTGGCTGCAACCATGCACGGCCAGAGCTCCTACAGTGACACCACCTGGGGTAACAGACCCAGCTCCCAACGGCTGGGTGGCTGAGAAACAAGAATTATCTAACCCTTACATTTTCCAGGTGATGGATTAGAGCAGGATTTTAAAGGGGTATTACACAGGTAAATACAGGTACGACTGCGGATGCCCATATGCACCAGATCCTGCAGGAGGAAATATTGCTCCATATGTGGAAAACTACACAATTATACTGCAGGATAAGCTGCTGTCCTCCTCTGAAACAGGAGGAAACTAAACTAGACGGGTTTATCTGCACCGGTTCCCCATCACCTACCTTATGGAAAGTGCCACCTTCCAGCTGCCCCCAGTCCCGTCCATCGCAGGACGTGACACTCACGGTTTCCCTGACTTCTCCGGGAATGTAGCTATGGAGAATCTGGTACAGCCTCTTTGTCCGGGAGATGGAGATGTCGTTGGCTGCCAGATGCCCTGAGAGGATAAAAAAGGCACACGGGGAATGTTACTCTAGCAAAACCACACCTGATTCCCAACTCTTACAACCAGAGACAATTAACGGTCAGACATTAATGGGCCAGTTAACGTCTAAAACACACTCCCAGCCCTGCTTTACGCACGGGGACAAGGAACACTCACCGTCACTTACCACAAAGCCCAGTCTGCAGCAGAGCCAGAGTCTTGCCACCCGGAGCCGCACAGAGGTCGAGAACAAAGTCATCCGGCTGCACGTTGAGCGCCAGGACAGGCAGGAGAGATGCTGCATCCATGAGATAATAGTCAAGGAGACCCAGGGTGTCCGGCCTGGAAACCACCAGTTTGAGTAAAAAAAAGCAAACGTGCAAGGGGAAAAGGGAAGAGCAAGTTGGAGGTGAGGATGGGGACGTGCAGAAGCAGCAGGTGCTGACCCACGTGCAGCCCCTGAGGTTGGCAGTGACAGCGGGTGGTCCTGTCCCAGGGATGTCTCACCGTGCAGGGCGAAAGCGCGTGATGTCGCCCCTGGGGAAGGTGTAGCACTTGATGTTGGAGGTGATGGAGGCAAGAAGCGGCGGTGACATCTCTGCCTGCGTCACCGTCCTGCCCTCGCCAGGCCCCTCCTGGGACACGCTTTCCTCTCTCCCCGCTTCCTCCGCAGCTGCGCCCCGCTGCCATGGCTGCGCCTTTTTGGGGCCTTCGGAAACAAAATCGGTGGCGTTGAGCAGCTCCAGCTCCTGGGCGACGTGGTGGACAGCAGAGAAGCTGTTGAGGAGGGCACCATACTTCTGCTCGCAGAGGAGGCCAGCGCGGACCGAGGGCCACTGGTCCTTCAGCTGCAGGCTGTAGTTCACGTCGAAGTGGTGCAGGGCCAGCCGCGTGGGTGGGATGCGGGGGGCCGTGGCAGCCTTTTTGGGGGAAAAAACACCGGAGATGTTAAAAGACAAAATACCTCAACATTCCAGTACCCCCTTCCCCAGCCTCAAGGGTTTGGTTTTTTTTGGGAGAATCCAGCGCCAGGTTCTGCACTGCCTAAAGCCCCCGGGGTTCTTCTGCAGCCCCAGAAAGTGACTGTGCCCCCAACACCTGTGGGATGGTGGTCTCCGGGGGGAGCGTTCAGGACAGGGAATGGCCGAATGGGGCTGGGGGCACGGGGTGGGCATGGGAGGAGGGGAACAGCTGCGTATGGAGTGGTGTAACAGGGGTGCAATGGGTGTGGGGGTGCAACGAGAGGTGCAAGGGAGTGAAATGAGGAGATTAGAGGGGTGGAATGGCAAGGTAAACTGGGATAAAAAGGGAAGGGAGAGGGGGTGCAACGAGGGGTGGAATGGGGACAAGAGGAGGCATAAAGAAGGTGGGATGGGGGAGAGAGGACATAGGAAGGGGGGTGCAATGAAAGCGTAAGGGGGAAAGAGGCGACAGAGGGAGAGATCACAGCGGGGGAAGGACCGAAATAAGGTAGGAGGGGATGAGAGGGGAGAAAGGGGGTGTAACGGGGGGAAAAGGGGTGCAGGATGGGCGGGCAGGGCAGCCCCCGCGACGAGGACCCGCTCACCCATTTCTCCTTGTACCGGTACCGGCGCGGTCCCGGTCCCAGCCCCGGTGGCGGCGGCCGCCCCCGCCGCAGCAGCAGCATCCCCACCGCCGCCATCGCCGTCGCCATCGCCTTCCGGGGCGGGACCGGGTCTGGGACCGGCACCGCCCCCGAGGGGATGAGGAGGAACCGGGTGTAGGCACCGGCTGCTGGAAAGGACCCGGCGACAAAAGGGGCCCTGCGGCGGCCGAACGGCTCGCAGCCCGGCCACCTTCCCAGCCCGGAGCCTTCTTTACAGACCCTGCGCTACAAAAAAAACCACCCCAAAACTCCGAATATTAACAGGCTACGTAAGCTACATTTACCCTAATAAACCTCCATTTCAATCCACTAAGGATTCGGCTCGAAATCCACCAGCAAAAGGATGAGAGACAGCTGTATTGATAAAGAACAGCCAAATTAAAAAGGTGGAGCTTTTTCACCTTGAAGAATTGCCCTGTAAAACATCCCTTTTCCTGCTGTTAAACATCCTACTGGGAAGGAAAACAGGCAGAGGATGAACTCGACCGGTCCACAGGTCAGCAGAAGGGGCTGGTGACTCGCACGGAAAGGTTTCAGTTCCCCCAGGTGGCCCTTCAGACTCTGCTCAGGGTTTGAGGTGGCACCACCACTGTGCCCATGTGGTCAGTCGCTTTGGGCAAGAACCCAAAGCCAACTGCAGCCAGGAAGCTCTTCCAGCCGCAGGTGACAGTAGGTGAGAGTGAGGGACAGCTGACAGTTTGCCCCCCAAATTTCCTGTGTGAACAATATTGGTCTTACGGGGCTTGGAAATAACCTTTGTGGCTCCAGCAGACTAATTCCTCCCTGTGGGATTGTGCTCCGGCTACACAAAAAGGGACGTTCCCACAAGTGAGGAAAAGCCTCCCCCCACAAGCTGGGCTCTGACCCCCACTAATTTCATCTTAACCCAGTACAAGAACCAGGGAACAAATGGAGGGTATTTCCATGGGAACTCTGAATGTTTAATATGGAAAATTACAGAACATCAACATGGTTTCTGTGGCACTGCGCATCTTCTGCGGGAAGAGACGCAGTGACACGCTGAGGCTCGGTCGCTGCCAGGAAGCCGTTTCGTTTGCACTTGTCACGGAGAATGAACAGGCGGGAAACAGGACTATGGATCAAGGAACCGCCGCCACCGGCTGTGGAAGCAGATGGACAACCACGCCCGCCTTCACTTCAGGCTCTTAAAGAGTTTGTGAGCAACCTGGAAAGAGACAAAGCACTCCGTAACTCCTAGGTGAGGGTGGTGTTACCACCCGCCTCTTGGTTTTCTGGGCGGCTAACACACACGGCCCCACAGCCCTCCCCTCTTCTCATTGTTTGGCAACAAGCTGACATTTCTTACAAAGTTTCACCTCAGATTAGAAAGGTTTAACTTTAAAATGGCAAATACAACACTGAAAAGGCAAAGTGCCGTTTGCATGGCAGAAACAACGTGTTTGACTCATTTAATTGTTTAATAACCTACTGAATCCCATCTGGAGCTGTTGTAAGAAGGAGGAACCAAACATTTAACAAGAAAAAGCATGCAGGCTCAATGTTCTTCAGAGCCCACTGTGACTGAACAGCTACCACATCTCACACTTGAACTGTCTGTGCTCTCAGAAGCACAGCTAAAGGTAGCTCTGCTCCCAGCACCAGCAGGGACGTTGCATCCATGGGTGTTGCACTTACACAGTGGTCCCTGGCATGCAGGAAGTCAAAAAGCTCCTCTGTGCACTGCTCTTCTGTCTGGGACCTGGAGGACACCCGGGCATCACACAGCTCCAGCCGCTCCCGCGCCTTCACACATTTCTCCGACTGTTCACAGTGCTCACGGATGGTGGTTAAAGGATCCTGCAGAGATGGGACTACTGTAAGAATAGGGATACCCCGAAATGCCTCTATGCCCCGCGGCCTGCGCTTTAAGAGAGCCATATATCCCGTATGTCTTCCCCTGGGAGCAACGAGTCGCTGCAGAGGCCATGGGCCTCCCCCGCCGCCGCCGAGGCCTGCCAGCTCCCCAGGCAGGGGAGGCCCAGGCCCCCTCGTCCCAGCTCCGCCTCTTACCACCAGCTCTTCCTCCTCCTCCTCCTGGGGAAAAGAAAAGAAAGCACGGCCGTTACCAACCGATCGACGGTCCAACCGCCCGTCCGCCCGCCCGCCCGCAGGGCTCCGTCCCCTCCTGGCTCACCTCAGGCTCGCCGGCGTGAACGACGCTGTCCCGCAGCCCCATAGCTCCGCTCCCGCCCCACAGAAGGACTCGCCAGGGTCACCCGCCGGAAGTGTCGTTGCCCGCCCCGGAAGCGGAAGCACGCCCGCTGCAGCGCTGGCACCGCCCTCCCTTACCCCCCCCCGCGGGCGGTGCTTCACGCCTGGGCTCTTCCCTTCCAAACATGGCAACCGGCGCCAGCAGTCGCCTCAAGATGGAAAAACTGCGCTGTTCCTGGTCTTCTTTTTGCTCTTCTTCTTGGGGATCACAATCTTGCAGCCGGCTTGGCTTGGCTGCCGCTGCCGGCCGAGCTCGACGCGACCTCCCCAACATGGCCGCCCGCTCCCTCCTCCTCCCAATATGGCGGTGGCGGCGCGCGGGCGGGAGAGGGGGCTGTCCCTCCCCAAGATGGCGGCGGCGGCGGCGGCGGCGCGGCGACGCTGAGCGGGAGCGATGGCGGCGGAGGGTCCGGGCAGCCTGTTGGCGCTGAGCGCGGCGGCGGTGAGCCGCAGCATGGGGGCCCTGGAGCGGGACGTCTGGGGTAAGGCTGGGGCGGCGCGGGGGGTGGCGGGGCGGTGGGGCCCGGGGCCTGCCCGCACCCTGCCGCCGTCTCCCTCTGGCTCTCCGCAGCGCTGCCCGGGCACCTCCTGCGGGGGCTCCTGCCGCTTCTCAGCGTCTTCCGACTCGAGCGGGCCGAGGGCGCCGCGCGGAGAGCAGGTGACACTGGCGGGGACGGCGACAAAGCCTCGGGAGGGGGGTGGGAGGAAGGAGCCCCCCAAAACTGACGGGGGTGGACAAACACCCACCCCACACACACACACACACTGTGAGGGGGCGTGCCCCCGACCTGGAGAGGTGACCCCACACCAGAGGGACCCCCAGCTGGAGAGAGGAACCCACACGGGAGGGACAACGCCCTCCAGGCTGGAAATGGGAGGGGATGAACCCCTCTTCTAAGGAAGTGACACCGCCCAGGGTGCAGTCACTGGCATCAGATGTGGCCTGGCCACCCCCCAACATCCAAACCCTCCAGCCCCATCCCGTACCCAGGTAGGGTTCACACAGTGACATGGGCCCTGCTGTGACTCTGCGCCTTTCGAGGACCAACAAAACCTGCCATTTTTTCTCTCACATCCTTTAAAAGGTGGTGGTTCCCCCCCTTTGCCACAAAGCACCCTCCTTTTGCTGCAGGGGTCTGGGTCTGTGCCCCCCACCAGGGGCTGCCCCTCATCTGCCCAGCACCCCTGCGAGCTCCAGGATGGGGAGAAGGGGGGAAGGTGCCTGGCTGATGATTTTTCTTTCCCAGGCCTCTCGACACAGCCCATCTGGCGCAAGCTGTGGGACGACGTGATGAAAACCAGGCCACCCAACTCGGAGGTGAGGAACTGCTGCTGGCGGGAGAGGGGGAACAGGTTTCTTCCACGAGGTTTCATTTTGAAGCCTGATGGTGCTGCCGGCCACCTCCGAGCGATTGCCGGTGCTTGGTTATAAGCATTCGTAGAGCTCCGGACCAAGGCATGACCCTGGAATTACAATCATTTTGGGAAGCAGGGCTCATAGAATCTCACAACAGCGTGTTGGCGAAAGGATAAATGCTGTCTTTAGAGATGTAGCTCTTAGGGAAACAGGATAAAAACAGAATCTTATATCATGCTTACACCTACGCTGGCAAAAAAATGTGCTGATGTCTTAGAAAGCACTAGAAAAATACTTAAAGAGAGTGAGTTTGGAAGAATGGTTTTACAGGGGAAAACTGGAGCAGCTGTATTGATTCAGCATCGCAAAAGAATTCGTTAACAGCCAACTTAATCACAGCCTATAAATAGACACTTGGGAAGAAAACTCCTGATGATGTGGTTTTTAATAGACAAAAACATAGCTGAGCTTCAGACCACTGAATGTGCTTTAATTAGGCCAAAAGCAGGATGAAGAGATAGTGACCAGAGTAACTCATTTTTTCAACAAATACAATGAGGAAGGATGTTGAGACCTAGGAACGGAGTCTCAGTTGCACTAACAGTAGGTGGTTTTGGACACTATGTTTACCAACTTAGCAGATAGCAATAATTTAACTTAAAAAGAACGTGAAAAATTGTGGCTGGCTTTTTGTTAACATGGTCCTGGTGAATAGTTTTTACCCTGGTTGACTCTAAGGTAATTTAATTGCAGAATATAACCTGTTGGAGGAAGAAGTTCCTTGAAACGTTCTTCTCAAACGTTCTTCATGGCGTCTTGGATGTTTCCTCTGACTGGCGTCTCAACGACCGGCATTTTTCGCCACTGCTCCACAGCTCCCCGCACGTTTCCCAGCTTACCCTCTGCAACATGCTGCAGGGCGCGGTGGAGCTCGCAGCCGAGCACAACCAGAAAGTGCTTGAAAACCTGGCTGTCTCCCTGCGGATCCTGAAGTTCCAGCACCTCCTCTCCTCCGACCAGTCCATCAGGAGGTCGCTGGTTTTACTTCTCCACCGGCTGATTCACCACGGCTCTGTCAGCCAAGTGTCCATGTATTCCTGGCCTGTTCCCGACACGGTTCTGCTCGTTCTCATTTTGAGCATGAGTGCTGGGTTCTGGCGCTCGGGAAACGCCCTGGCGTATCACAGCAGCCCATGTGGCCTTTGCAGAGAGGAGGACACAGCCCAAAGCCAGGGGTCAGCACAAGAGCGAGGAGAGAGGGGACACTGCAACAAGAGGGAGTGGAGCGATGGTGAGGACCAGAAGGGATCCCCCAGGGCCCCGCAGGAGGATGATGCAGAAGTCAACAGATGCAGGGCCGACGCTTGCCTGAACTCCGTCCTCTCTGGACCGAGAAGTCCTCTCCAAAACCAAGCGTGTGAGGAGTCAAGCAGCAAGGTGCTTTGTGACCACACCAGCATTCAGGGAGGGTCTTCTCCTCGTTGCATCTCAGACCAGCTGTCCTGTCACCCCATTCTTCGAAAGACACGCAGACGGCTGAAATCCGCGGTGGGGAGGAAACGTCGCTGCCTCAGACGAAGCAGGGGACCATATGCTGACCCAGAAGACCTGTATGATTTTGTTTTTACTGTCGCTAGAGAGGATAATTCAGGGTTACTCGACAAAAACAGCACCACAGAGGGAGAAAACTCTGAGAACTGGACTAGTTCCTCCCCGGGATCTCCATGCACTGGCCATGCTGGCTCTAAGAAAAGAGGAGGACCTGCTGGGATCTTTTCTCTGAAAGCTGCTCACCGCTTCCGAAGCGTCTCCACTCTGGAATTGTTCTCCATTCCTTTGACTGGGGAGACATGCCGGACTCTGAGTAACCTGCTGAGCTCCTGGGTGTCTTTAGAGAACTTGGTTCTGTCTTACAACGGTTAGTGGTATGAACAGGTTGCTTTCTTCCAGCCTTGGTCTAACGGTCTGACTTATTGCTCAGGTTTACCCTGATTTTATTTTTACTGGAATGGGTATTATTAAGAGTATTGGTACCTGATCTTGAGAATGGCATCGGTAGAGATAGTTAATGAGTGTGAAGACTTGTTTGAGGGAGAGAATGGGGCCCTCCTGCCCCAGAACAGCCCCCGGCCTTGTGCTTAAGCGCCATCCAGAGGGCGAAGGGAAGAGCGAGATCTCCATCTCCTTTGTACACTGTCAGTGCTGTAGCTTAAGAACATGTGAATGTAGCAGTCTGGGAGTTTAGCCTTCGGCGTAGGTTGTTTGGCCGTGGGTGCAGCTCCAGTTGAATGTGTGGTGGTGCCTGTACAGGCACATCTAACACCTTTCTGTACAAATGCTGTTCCAGGCCTGGGTGCTAACATCTTCTGCATCCTCTCAGGGCTCCGGGCCCTCTCCCGCCACTCCGACTGCCACCTCCGCGTGGTGCGTGTGAGTGATGTCTTCTCCCACATGCCTTGCATGGAGCTTGTCCGCTGCATCCTGAGCGCCTTTCCCCAGCTCCACACGCTCTCAGTCAGCTTCGACCTCAAAAACCAGCTGGAAGGGAACAGGCCAGAGGGGAATCCAGGCTGCAGCGAGGCAGAAATCCCAGGTAGGAATCATCATTCTGAGCAATGACCAGGACACAGCAGGCAGATAGAGCTGTAAAAGCTTGGCAGCAGATTTGAACTTTACGCTGTTACACTGGAGTGCAATTAAGCAATTACAGCCTCACCTTTCTGATTTAGATGGTGTTGCAGTTTGTCATTTCTACTTTGTGACATGCTCTGTGGAGCCCGAGTCGTGGACAAAGCCTTTCATTGCTGTACCCCAACCTGCTGCAACATCAGCTTTGTACAGGGCCAGTCGTATCCTCCAGTGACTGGCCAAGCAGCCCACAGGAGTGTATCCCACCAGATCTGTAGATTGGTTGGGAGCTTCTGCTTTGTCCGTCCTGTTGTCTGTGAGGCTCTAAGCCCTAGATGGAGCCTTAAGCAGAGGCAAAGCATCTCTTGATCATCACACCACCACAGGTGATGGCAAAGCAGTGCCCAAAGCCCTGGATTACAGTAGTCTGGGAGCTACAGCAGCGTCTTCTCAGCCCACAGGTCTCATTGCCCTTGAATGACCAGAAAGGCAGTAAGCAAAGCTTGAGCAGGTATGGAGCGGGGTCAGTGAAGAGCTGTGCTCTGGGAAGACACTGACTGGTTTGTGCGTAAAGGGTGACCTTTTCTCAAGCATTGTTTCACTGCTAGAACACAGTAGAAACTGGTGGCCCTGTGGTCTGGCAGCAGTCCTGAAATGAGCCTTAAGTGGTCTACGTTACCATAGGTCTGGGTTGCTGCAGAGCTCTGTGAAGCAGGGCGTGTCACATAGGCACTTTCTGCCAACCTAAATGATAGTCCTGTCAGACACACGGACTTTCTGCTTGCTCCAGGACGTAGCTCCAAACCAAGTTCTTTTACTGTTCTTTGTTTTTATTCCCTTAGAGAGCTGCCTGGAGCAGCTAGAGATCCGATTCCCCAGGGAACCTCTGCACACCACATTTCTGCTGCCCGTGCTCAAGGCATCAAAGTCCCTCCAGCAGTTGTCCCTTGACAGCGCCACACTGCCCTGTTCTCAGGAGCTCGGACTCCTTTTGGAGGCGCTCAAAGGTACTCTGCTAACCTGTAGGTAGCATCACTGTGACACACAGAGTAGCTTCCTTGCTGTGATCTTCCATCCTTTAGCATGAAGCCAGCTCAGGTGGGTCAATTTCTTCAGTGTGGACGTCCTGAAATCTCCCAAGAAAAGGAAATGGGTGTCAGCCATCCCACTTTCCATGCTGAGCATGTGAATGATCCTGCACAGCAGGTTGGTTCCTTTTTAATTACCCACAATCCAGCACAAATTACCCACGGTCCAACTCAATTTCTGGGCGTTAGCTGGTAGTTGGGTCAGGGTCTTTTTATCCCAAGGTGGAACAGTACTTTAACTGAGAATTTGTTTTGCTTTTAGAGTATAATCCAAATTTGAAGAAACTGAGCTTTCATGATATGAACCTGGCTGAGCACCAGAAAGAAGTTCTGCTTTTGCTTCAGGATCCTGTCCTGCAAGGTACAGCAGACTCCTGGGTGCTGTTGCTTGGAAAGGTGCTGCAGGTGGCTGCTTTTGGCTGATGTTTAAGAGGTGATCTTCAAGTGTGTAAGGTTTAGCCAAATGTCACTGTCCCTGGAGCAGATCTGTAGCTGTTGGCAGAGTGGGAATGTGTCTGGTTCTTTGTGCCAGCAGGGCAGGGAAAGGAGCAGCTGCAAAGCTGGTGTGTGCCGAAGGGAATAGTCCATAGTCTTGGCTATAAAACAAAGATTTTTAACCTGCAGAGTACATCAGCCTTTAACTGGGTCAGCTGGCAAAGCCACTTCCCTGGTGTCATCTCTGCCCTCTTCCTGTGACAGAGCTGTGGTGCTGTTGTACGCAATCCACCGCTGAGGAAGCTTTGTTCTTGTGTATGGATTAGGGTCTGGAGCTGTCTGCAGGATGTAATTATGGAGTAATGAAGCACGTAGGGAGTACTAACACGTACTGTCAATCCATTTCTTCCACAGAAATCACATTTTCCTTCTGCCGGCTGTTTGAAAGCTCTACTACTGAGTTTTTGTCAGAAATAATCAATACAGTGAAAAGAAATTCATCTCTGAAGAGCCTCAAACTGCCTGGGAATCGCCTTGGTGCGTACTGTGATTGTTGTTATGGGACCTTGACCTTAGACCAGCTCTCTTGGAGATAACTTCGGGGTTGGAGTTGGGACCATTGCTAGCTGGTGACCTTCGCGCTGAACTTAACATGTGTGAACAGAGTGGATTTAGATCACAAATTAATGAGCACTGAGTTCATTTTTGAAAGGTAGAATTTCAGTTGCATTCAGCAATGTACCAAGAGCCCAGGTGCTGCACGGGCATTACGGTTGCTTTTCTCTGCAGCAAAAGCAAGTATCAACGGGACTCTAGATTTCACTGAACGCTGATCTGCTTCTTCAGACCCTTTAACAGGATCAGATCCAGCAGCAGATGCACTGCCTGTCATTCAGAGGCACAGTTTTTTCCCAAGTTTGGGCATTTTGTGCCTTAAAAGCTGTTGGCAGCCACTGGAGGGATGGGAACAAGTAAAGGAAGGGTTTGTGTCAAAGAAGTGGAACTGAATTTACAGAAATTACAGGTTTTTTGGGTCACAGGCCAGTAAAAAAGTTTGAGAAATTAATTTCAGGTAAATCTAGAATATTCTTTTCTGTTCTTTTAACAAAATGAAAGAGGAAAGCTTGGGATCACCTGAAATACACTTAATTTCTAAGGTTTGTGTTTAACCCTGTGCTTTTGGCCATTTTTAAAACAAAGCTCTGCATACTGGCTGCTCAAAACAAAAGCAGGAATTTTCTAGTGAAACAACCTGCCCTATCAGCAAATGTTTCCATTGCCTTATATGCTGTGTTCAGGGGGATGAACTTGCTCTAGGCCACTGAGGAGTGCAGAGATGAGCTCTTTTGCAGCATGCACATGCTTACAGCCTCCTTTCTGCACTATTATCCCAGCCCTGCGGCCATTTAAATATTTAAGACAGTTCCCAGTTTGCATCTAACACCCGCATTTCTCCCCTCTTAGGGAATCACAGGCTGGTTGCCCTTGCGGACATTTTCTCCGAAGATTCCTCTTCTTCTCTTTGCCAGCTGGATGTCAGGTATTCTGCTGCTCTGAACACACTGAATTTCTTGTTTTGGGAGGGCCAGAGCTGAACTGGGCTGGGACAGCAGGAGAAACCTGGCAATCCTGCTTCAGCAGGGGAGTTGGACTAGATGATCTCTATGGTCCCCTCCAACTCTAAAAAATTTAGTGAAATTCAGTGAAATGGTTTTGTTCCTTCCTCAAGGGAACCTGTGCCCAAGAAAAGCTTAGATAATGCTGCAGCGGGCACATACAACCTCAGGGACCTCCAGCATCTCTGAGGGATCTCACTGTCCCTTTTATAAATGCGTCAAGCTCTGTCTTAAAAGTAGCTTTCGTTTGCTGCTCCCTCGGGAGGCTGCTGCAAGTCCTTCCTGCGCTGTAGGTCAGAACTAACATCCTTACATGCTGATTCTTAGGGATCATCGTGAATAGCTTTGTTCCCACTGCCCTGGAATAAGGAGAGAATGCTCTCATTGCTCCTGTCAGATCCTGTGAATGCCTGTGCATTCTTTTCTATCATCTTTGGTCTTCAACCTGAACTGCTGCTCTCTTCTTGAGCATGAATGGCCATAAAGACAGGCAGTGACCTTCATGAAGCACATGGAGGGTGACATTTCTGCACTACTACTACTGACTCTTGATTTCACACACCCCCTTCTTTATATCCTAAGGGCTCAGGTTGCTGAGAGTACATGGGTTTGACAGTTTATTTAACCACAGCCATTCCTTCAGCAGCCTTGAGTCCTGAATCTGTACATAACTGGTATTGTGTCTCTCACAAGGTTAAGTCCACTATGCAACTTCATAAGGGAAAAGGACCTTTTAATCTCCTAGAAACCCTAGGGGCCTGACACGTGCTCCCCAGCTTTTCTCAGAAGGAAAAGGTAAATGGTCACTGCTGAGGACTGCACTGGGCCAACTGCACTTTAAGGCCACGGCTAGGTCTACTCAAGTCACTAGTAAGGAAGCCAGAAGAAGGAGTTTAACTTGTCATTGGTTACCACCATAGTTTTAAAAAGCTTCCAGCCCTTTCATACTCCTGTGTACTTTGCATTGAAACACGCTCAACTACCTGCCCAGGCAGCTGCTAGAAGAACAGTAATTTAAACTGCTCAAATTATAGCCCAGATTCTTAGTGACTTTTTTTCCTTTTTTTTTTTGTTATCCCTTCCCTGGAAAGCTCAAATTGCATCAAACCTGATGGGCTCCTGGAGTTCACAAAGAAGCTGGAAGGCCACATCCAGCAGCGAGGGGGACAGATTCAATTCACACACCTCCGCCTCTTCCAAAATTGGCTGGACCAGGATGCTGAAACAGCTCAAGAAGCGCTTCGGCGTCTCAAAGCTGTGTGCAGCGTGGTCAATGACTCCTGGGACTCATCCCAGGCCTTTGCCGACTACATCAGTGTCATGTGATGGACACAGGAGCAGGAGAAAACCCATCAGCTTGAACTAAGCAGTCCCTGGCCAGTAAGATTTATTTCACAGCACAGGTAGGGTTTTGTTCCCCTGGTTCAAGCAGGGTACAGTTGATTGTGTCTCTTTTCTATTCATTTGAAGAAGGGGTACCACCGTGAAGTGACACACAAGACCGTGTGGGTCAAGGGTTGTGTTTACAGGTGATTTAATTCTACCATCTTCTCAGTTTGAATATTTTAAGTGAGGCAGATATCAAAAGAACTCCTGTGACTGCCTGCAAATCTCTGGACAAGCAGTTATTTATTTCACTAGGTGTTGTTACAAATTTCACGCTTCAGCCAATATCTCATCAGTAACTATCTCACATCGCTGGAGAGACTCAAAAGCTGTCTGGGTTGTGGTCCTTGGCAGCCAGCTCTAGGTGACCTTGCTTTAGAGCAGGGGTGTTGGACAATATGACCTTGAGGTCCCTTCCAACTTCAACCATTCTGTGAAATAAAAACGCCTCCCTCCACACAAAGGGAGTAGAAGACAAGCTAAAAAAGCCCCCAGCCTTGACCTTTTATATTTGGAAAATTTTACTTTATACAAAAAGAATAAAATAATTCTTTATGTACCAAGTAGCCTGCTGTGTATTTACAATCATTTATCAAGGCGTTTGGGACAAGAATTCTTCTCACCCTTCTCCAATATCTGTAGTCATTTTCCAGGGGTTTTGAATAGTTTGTTCTTTTGTAACATTTTTATAATAAAGATATAATTAAGACCCATAATGTACTAAAGTGTGAATTTTATTACTGGCTTGTAATATGATCTAATTAAAACACTGCTAGATCAGGGGATCCTGCCCATAACAAAGCAAGTGGAGTTACCTTAATAGAGCCTGATTTCCTACTGTATCCATGATCTTTCAGGCCAGATGTTCAACATAAAAGCTGAAATTTTTTTTCCCTTGTACAAATCCTCTTGTTCCTGAGTAATCAGCAAGGTTCACATTTCACAACAGAAATGGATCCTGCAAGTTTCTGATCAGCAGATGTAAGCCATAGCTGTCAAGGAAAAAAACATGACTCTGCACATCAAGTGCTATAAAACTGCAGGCTTAACTTAAATCTGGAGACAAAACTTGGCTGAGTAGAAGGCACAGACGCCAGGAGCACGAGAGCCAGCACTGACTCTGATCAAGCACACAAGGTCCAGTTACTCCCAGTTCCCAAAGGGCTGTTTTTCAGGCAGACAATACAACAGCAGAGAAAAAGCCACTGACTCCTTGCTGTTGCAGTTGACTGACCTCTCGGAAACCATGCTGCTCTGCTGTTCCACAGCCATGCACAATCCAGCACGTACAGCTGCCCACCGCCCCTTTCCTTGAAAGGGATTAACGTGGGGTGGGCAGCCCGCCCTTGCCCCCACAGGGGACAGTAACCTGTTAGGGAATCCCTCGCTGCTCCTCATGGGAGTGGTGATGAAAAGCGAAGGTGACAGCAGCATCCCATGCAGCCTTCAGCACGGAGTCCTGCAGCCCCCGCTTGTCGGCACAGTGGTTCCACTGGGAGAGGTCAGAGGTGCAGTCGGAGCCTTCAGGAGGGGGCCGAACCTGGTGGCCGTTCACACAGCGACGGCACTTGATCCTGGAACAGAGTGAGTGCAATATCAGTGCCAGGTTCCTCCATTTCTTTAGTGTACAGGTTGTTTAAAAATCCAGCCGTTTGGATTAACTCCCCTTCACCTGCAACACTGGCAACTGGATTTTCAGGCAGGATTAATTTCATGTAAACACAACCACCTTCTGGCATGTGCGACATAAGGAATGAGTCTCACATTTTGGAAACCCTGAGGTTCTGTTTCTAATGGTGCTCCCCCTCCGTGCTTAGCCATGTAGGAATGGTCCAGCAGGACCCAGGGAAAGTTCAGGAGGAGTTTCCCCTGGAAGGTGAGGGGTATTGCTTACAGCAGATCTCGAGTGAACACCCCCACTGCTAACACTCTTAGCACTGTGTCAGGCTTCCTGAGTTCAAGAGAGCACACCATGCTCCAAACCGCTCCATCCTGGCTCCCACCATGGCCACCAGGTTGTGCTTAGGCTGTTTTGGAGATGCCCTACTGAGCTGCCACATAAGGAGACAAAGAGCAGCAGCAGCCTCGCCAGCAAAGCTTGTTGCCATGCAGACAAGATACCTACAGAGAGCTAAGCTTTGAGTCAGCTTAAAATTAATCCTCCTCACTTCTTGCCTGAACTAAGAGTCTTAACTTTCACAGTGAAGCATTTTCCTGCACTCCCTGTCCTCTTTCTGCTGGCTACACCACCACAGGTCTCAGGGGTGGGGGAGAAGGGCAGGCAATGAAGAAGAGGATTCTTTTAGTCCCCAGAACAGCACTTGGGTTGGCCTCATGAATTCTTCACAGATATAGAAGCCCTGGCAGTAAAAGCAGCTCAAGTTTGTGTGGAGATCACAAACCGCCAGGAAGACAGCAGCAAGGAAGGACCAAGTTGGCCTCCACCAACTTGAACAGCTCTGATCAATCTTTCTCTCTTCGTTAGCTGCAATATTTCACAGCCTCCAAACACAGGCAGCACCAAGATAGTTTGCTCACTTGTCCAGCCAGCACAGCTTTTTTTAAGACAACAGAGAGGAAGGACAGCAAGGAAGTACTCATCTCCAGATGGTTAACAGCTTCAGAAGCAGAGACACTTGAGGTCCTCTCTTCCTGAGCTTCCTCCTGCTGCCTGAGAAACCCCTGAATCAGTAGACCAAACCATGGAGGATTTTTTTTGCTGACCCCATCTATAAAGTCAATCAGTGTACTCACTTGTCGTGGGTGTCACTGGTGGTGGTCTCATTCAGCGTGAAGAGCTCCTTCAGCTCCCCGAGTGAGAAGTGCCTTTCCACATCCTGCTCTTCATCCACTACGCAGCTGCTGAGGGCCTTCTTGTGGGTCTGGCGTTGGAATATCTTCTCCTCTATAGTCCCCGTCTAGAGGAGAGAGAGTCAGAGATGAAGCACAGTTGGGACACTGGTGTTAAAGGAGCACTACATTGGGAAAGTGTCACAGATCAAATGGCAGTAAGCTGTCAGGACCATTTAGTGCCTTGCCAGACCAGTACAGATGACAGGCAAGTGTCATCTCCAACCATGTCCCGTTTGGTTGCTCATCTAACCCAACTCTGCTTCTCTTGTCTTTCACTGTGGCTACAGGAGTGGATCCAACAGAAATATGGATGAGGAAGAGGTGGAGTTGCCACTTGTACGTGAGCTGGAGCTCACACACCGCGCCAGGTTGTGCTGACAGGAAGGAAAGGAGCTGAGCAGCTATAGCCACTCCCTGCCAAAAAAACAACCCGAACACAACCTCTCTCGAAGAACAGCAACAAGGGCTAGCCCTGGGTGACACCACCATCAACAGTATTTGCTGGTTCACCCACACACAGATCAATCCCACCCACTGTCTGGAGGGAGATGACTACTTCTAGAACAGATGTGCAGAAAGCCCAATATGCTGCATTTTTATGGCAAAAATCTAAGAGCAAAATGTCTGTATTACATTTGTTTGCAAAACAAAGGAGGGTGGTGATTAGTCATGTTTTGCAGACCAGCTTGGTTTGCTCGTTTTAAAAGCCAAGGGCTTCCCTGCTTCCAGGTGCAGCCAGGTCAGAGAAGTGGAACACCATAAGGGGTGTTCCTTAATGGAGGAATAATGGAACACCATGGGGAAAGAACATCTGTTTTGTCAAAGTAAAATCATCGTTGACAAAGGAACAGCAGCTTACCATAAAACTCAGAAAAAAATCCACAAAACAACAAAAAACAACCCCCACAAACCCCCCAGTCTGAACTAATGAGATGAAGAGGAGCAAGGGCCGAGAGGGGACATTTCTGAGCAATAATCACCACCAGCACTGCTGGACAAAGCATTACACTAGCCTGAAAAGACAAGTCTGCTTTGTTCTTTTCCTTTACAGAGCAGCTACCCCACCTGCTAACTGGTAGCCCCGTTCCAAAAGCTGCTGTAATTCTGGGAATGTACTTGTTGTTTATTAAGTACACATACACCCAACCAAAACAGACTGCAGCCAGACTGAAAAATAACAACTTCGGCATCAGACGCCACACAAAATCAAAGAAGTCAGATGCCTAAATGACTTCAAAGGAATATCTTATCTGGAAAGCCACAGCTATTTCTATTTCTCAGAAACAAGTCACCATTAGAAGCCAAGGCTTGCAGTAACGACCCTCCAGATTGAACCTTCATGGTTTTCCACAGCAACACATCTAAGGGTAGGAAGCAATTACGTTCCAATCCATTCTGGTCACTGACACAAAAGGGAATTCCCCTTCTGGTCCCAATCACAGCAGCTGCAGTCTGGGCTGGCACCAAGAACTCCATGTTGAAGAGGTGAGAGGAGTAAGACTCACTGAAAGCAGTCGATAGATGTAGCATGTCTTCTTCTGGCCATCGCGCCACACACGAGCCATGGCCTGCTCATCATTAGCTGGATTCCAATCCGGGTCGAACATAACGAGTCTGTTAGCTCCGATCAAATTCAAACCGCAGCCACCTGCTTTGCTGCTTAACATGAAGATAAACTCAGGGCTCTGTGAAAAAAGGCAGGCTTGGATTAAACTATGGAGGCAGCCATACTTTTACTGGCAGGAGAGCTGCTCACATCTGGCAGGTTCTACTCACCGAGGAGCTGTTGAATCGCTCCACAACCTTTGCTCTCTTTTTAATGGACATGGTGCCATCCAGCCGGACATATAAATACCTAGAATATACAGGGTTTACTACCATCAGACTGCTGTGACCTTTAGAGCATCCTACTTAAAAGCAAAAAAATCTCTCACAAACAGCCTTGTAACAAGGGCCTGGGCTTTAGGAGCCTTTGCAGAGGGACAGAGCTTTTCTGCTGAGTGACACCAGTAGCCAAAGCACAAGCCACATTAGTTCCAACTCAGGAACATCTAAGGTGAAAGACAAGAGCGCAAGTTCCTGCTGACAGAAACTTTAAAAATAGCCAGTTTCTTTTACAGTGTAAGCTGCAAGTACAGTCTTGCAGGATTAAACAAATGAAGCCCAAAGACAAACCTCCTGTTCCTGCAGAGCTTTTCAAATAGGTCCAGTGTCTGAGTGTAGTTAGACACTAAAACCACCTTGTCGTTACTGGTGCTTTTTGTAACAGCAAGGATGTAGTCCAAAACCAGCATCTTTCCTATATGAAAAGAAAAGAAAGAAGAAAGCTAAAGCAGAAGTTCCCAAATTCCAGACCTTGGAGAGGCACTTGACAAGATACAGTCTCATGGTTGCCTATCTTAAGCAGCACCTTTGTGCTATTGAGTTCCACAGTACCTGAAAGCTGGGGTTCCACAGATTTGGTGCTGTAGCCAGCAGGGAACAAGTCCAGGGCTCCCATAAAACCTTCCTCCTCTTCCACACACTTATCATAGATAAGAGCAGGATCTGGAGAACAAACAGAGCTCGGACTGTGGAGTGCACAAGCGAAACCAAGGAAGTCCCCCCGCCAACAGGGAAAAACCCCAACTCATTGCATGAGTGGAGCAACTCACGATTGCAGAGCTTCTTCAGGGAAGTGATGGAAGAAAGAGATGACACACTGATTTTGCCCTCCTTCAGCTCCTCCACGGGCTTGGCTTGCTTCAGGAAGTTCTTATACAGCTCAGCCTGCAGAGGTGTCAGCCTGAAACAGAACAAGAACTCTGCAGTCTCAGCTTGCCCCCAGATCAACCCCACTCTTCCTCCTTCATCTACACACTGCGTTCCATTTATCTCCAGTGCTCAATTCTTTAGCTACAGTACAGACAGCCTAGAACTGCCTCCAAAGCTGATAGGTAGAGCTTTGATATCTCAGCCCAGAGCTGGAAGAAGAGAACCTTGCAGATACTCTGCGCAGGCCAGGGCTCTGCCATACACAGCTGCCCAAGATCACACTAGTTGGCTGGCAGAAACACCAGTTGTGGGCTGCCCATCCCCGCTTCAGAAGGAAAAACAACATATTGCCAATGCCTGCAATCTCTTTCCAGTCACCATAAGCACTGAAGGGATTCTTGCAACTTTTTAGTCCTTCCTGTTTCTCCTCCCTTTTCCCAGGCACTGTACAAGCTTTTGGGCTTTTTGGTACCTGCAGCAGACCACCTGCTCTATCTTCACCGGCAGGTATTTGGAGAGGATGTCTGAAGTTCTTCGGATTAAACACCTACAGAGAAAGAAATGAAAATCAGATGCTGGGATGACATCAAGACCCTGTTTTATCACTATTATTCCTCAGGAGCTCACCATAAATCCCTTTAGATATCTAATCTCCAAAGTCTATGACAGTCTAACACACGGCAAAGGCCAGACACCCACCATCCACACTAAGCCATGCTAAGAGGCTCTGTCGGCCCGTGCTACAGAACTCAACATAACTCCCTGTCTTTGTGAGGCTTCCAAATTTGGTTCATGAGATCTGGAGAGATCAGGCATGATCCCACCTAACAAAGTCCAATCCCTTATGGGAGAAACTCAGCTCTTCCTCAGACTACCAACAGCATTCTCAACTTTAGGCACAACAGATCAGTGGCACAGACAGCAAAGAAAGACAGGATTTAACTACCACACAGTATGGACATAATCCAAAGTACAAGCATGAAGCTCCCCAAGTAATAACTTAATAAGCACCCTCAGCCAAGATGGGTTCATTGTGTGGCTGAAGATTTCAGCCAAGGGCATATATACCCTTTGGGGCTCTAGAAATGTCCCATGGAGCAGTTCTACAACACTTTAGAAAAGGGATGGACTAGAAAAAGTGCTGAACTGAGCAACCAGAATAAGAAAGAGGTGCAGAAACCCAGTTCTGCCAAGAAACATTGAAAATGTGATGTTATGAAACCTATAGAAGAAAGACAGCAGGGATATATGACAGCCCCAAAATCTGTCAAAGGCTGCTAAAGAAAGGAATAATCTGGTCTCCAAACCCATAAGCAGTAGGATGAAAAGTAACAGGCTTAAACTGCAGTAAGGAAGATTTATGTTACACATTAAGAGCATTTTCTAACTGCAAAGACAGTGATGCCCTGGAAAAGGTGTCCTGGGGAATTTGTTTTCAGGGCTGAGCGGGGGTTAAGTAAGGGATGATTTAAGTCTAACACCTTCTACCTTGGGACAGCAAGATGGATTAGACACCTTCTCCAGGGCCCTTCCAGCCTTACGCCTATGATTCCACATATCTTTGCATCACTGCTTCATTTGCAATTCCTATCAAATTCAACCGATTCATCTGTTACTACTTATGTGCTTCACCTTCCCTATTTATGTATCATGACTGTTACACAATATAGGACACAGACATCGACACAGCCAGGCACAAGCATTCCTGAACACACGTTTTACGCCTCTTTTCCATCAACTATAAAAAGAAATAAATGCACTTCAAGAAGGAACAAGCTCTTTACCTCCCTTTCCTTTCTCTTAGGCTTCTGCAAGCTGACCTGAGTCAAGGTCAGGGCTGTCTCTACAGAGCGGCTGTACTCAGTGTGAAATTCAATTTACCATGACTATGAACTGCAGGATCGTATTTGTGATGCTTGCAAAAGTTCAGATTAGGAAAAAGAAGTGAAGATACCAGCAATGCTGAGAATTCAAAAGAGTCTCTAGTAAGAGTTCCTATAGAGAGACAAGCGATTGCCAGCAGATGCAATTAATTGGTTGTATTCACAAACAGAAAAGAAACCAGGTTTAAATAAATACCAAAAATCAACCAAAGAGAAGACAGCATTTTTTGTCACAGAGGTGCTTCTTCGGATCAAAAGTCACATCTCTGACACTAGTAGTCTAATCCCATTAGCCCTACAGAGCCAACACAGCTATGGAAGTGTGAGCCAGAATCCTTTGTGACTTGGGCAACCAAGAGCAGAACTAAACAACACTCCTTATACTCACTCTGTCTGCCAGTCAACATCTGGGCTGGATGGATCTCAAGTCTGACATAGTCTACGCTGTAGTTATGTTAACACAAATAAAAGGATGCTGCCTGACTCTTCAGATCCCAGGAGAAAACAGAAACATAAGAGTCAAACAATGATTCAGTATCTGAGTACATTCACTTGGAGGTGGCTGCAGCTGACTGTGCCATGTCAATGTACTATTTTTCAGACTAAAGCTACATGTTATGTAGATTTCTTAGGCAATAAATACTTGTACAATCTCTTGCTGAACGGACTGAAAACTGACAAAAGAATTCATTACAGCTATAACTGTAATTTGGAAAGATAGCAGTGTACGCCAGGGGTTTGCTTTGCAAAGGCTTTGCAAAGAGAAGAGGGATGAAGTTCACCTGTTCACGATGCTGATCAGCTCTTTAAGCCTCTCTTCTCCTTTGTGTCGCTCAGCTTCACTTGCATCTGCATCTCTGCCTTTCAAGATGGGAAGTTCAAAGTGTCTTTTAAATTCCTGTGCAGTACCTGTACAAAACAGAAGTGAAAAGGTGACAACTACTACTAAATAAGCTTTGATCAGTATCCCACAACCCCAGTTACAATACCAAAAGCACAGGGCCCAGCAAATAAAACACATTCTTGCCCTGTCAGTATGATTTGTTTTCCTTTCTGGCCAGGAAAGATTCAAACACAAGGCAGGCAAATCTATACAACAGAAAATCATTTTGTACTCCAACAACAACGCACTGCCAAAGGTCATACAATTTTAGTTAAACCTGAGTCCAGTCAGGTATGTACTGTTTATACTACGTTCCAGATATACTTCTACTCCCAGATTCTGTCCTTGCAAACAGCAGCACAGGAATTAGTTGTGCCTGTTCCAAAATTATCTGTAATCAGTTGCTTATTATTAGTCACAGGCTGAAAGTGGAAGAAATGACTACTGCATGCACAGCTTTGTCAGCAATAGTTACAGTATCAACTTCATCTCAGAGACGATGAACTGGAAGTACAGGGAGACTACTCTCGCCCAAAGTACAGGTCAAGAGGGCAGGGGAAATCACATCAGCTCCCTGTAATAACTACCCAAAATTGAAGCACATGGAAAAAGCAAATGTAGAATATCTACCATCCCTTCCCATCCTTTCTTTAAGAAATGCTGGGGGCAGAACAGCTGAACAGAATAAGACACAGCTCAAATTATGCTTATAGGACTAAGAATCTGATGAATGGTGTTTAACTAGGGTTGTGTGTGCACTAGAATTAATGAGAAGCCTCTTGGGCTGGATGCCCAACAACCTGAGACAAACAGAGGTGACAAGTTACAGCAACAAGGAAATGATTTACAGATTGGTTTATTTTCGTTCCTTGACAGAAAAAAATGACCTCTCTTGACAAAGACAAGCTGTTCCACACTGGAGAGCAGCAGACCTGCTCCTAACTCAGTAATGTAGGAGAAGATGCAAAGACTACTTTGCTTTTAAAACAAATGCAGAGCTTGCAGACATAAGTAGAGCATAGGAGCCAGAGACAGAACATTTCAATCTGCTACACCACCAGTTGTAGAAGGTGTTTGATCCTGAAAATTCACACTAATCAGTGCCTCTCCTCCAGACTCTTCTCTTTCTCTCTCAGATGAGGTTAACTTATATGCAGGCCTCCCTTGCCTTAAAAAACATAAGCAGTCTTAACTACAAATGCTAGACATCACTCTCAGCTTTCTCTCAGATTACCTGAAAGTGGGTTGCAGACCACCAGAAATTCAGGCTTTGTTGACTAACTCTGAATATATAACCCTGAGTGTTGTACCTTGTCGCATTTTACCTTAATAATGAATTCCCCTTCCAAAACACCTGTTAGAAAACTGGTGTACTTTAAATTACAATCTTCTTGAAACAGAGCTCTAATGACATACAGCTTCTAGAACAGGGAACCCTGATCTAGCCTCTGGATACAAACTGAAGGAGAGTCAGTCTCCAACCTCTACGTGACCTTTCCTCTCATTAATGTCTTGGTCACTGCTTTCACTGACAGCTAGGGGAGGCCTTGCCAGCAACTTCACCCCCACCCTCATACCTCTCACACATTCACATCTTACCTAGGATGCCTGAATTGACAAAGTGCACCAGGCTGAAATATTCAAGCAGGTCATTCTGAATGGGGGTGCCCGAGATAAGGACTCGTCGAGGCGTATTTAAGCTGTTGAGAGCCTGGTATGTTTGGTTTTCAGAGTTCTTCAGTCTATGGCCCTTTGAAAAAAGAATAAATGAATGAAGCTGATAAATCCAGTGGCCTTGATGAGAAGCAGCCTGGAGATCCTCATCAAGACTGATATGCTGTATCTTCCACAAGCCATCTCACCACTTTTCCCATTTCTGGTAGTAGACTAAGTGTCATGTGTATTCAACTGTTGTGACACGCTTCTTTCAAAGGCAAGAATCTGGTGAGAAGCCATTACGTGAGGAAATGTGATGTTACAAGCTTCCCTGACCAGGAACATCTGAGTCAGACCCAGGCAAGAGGGCCTACCATGAAAATAACAACCACGACATGGTCTAACTTGAAGAACTGCTTCCTGTTCAAAGATAGGGACATTTTTAGCTGCTAACACTAGGCACTGAACCCTGGGCCATAACAGTGCATCACCCAACTTCAAGATCACAAGCATTCAGACCACCTATATCCAGGATTACCACGCCTTCGCACACTAATAAAAAGAGGTTCTGCACATCTTACAGGGGTAATCTGAATACAGGCCCTATTTCCCATGCCTGGGAATAGCAACTTTATCAGCATCCAAGTGCTATGCTGTAGGACAAAACGTAAGTGATGAGATGCTTTTTACAAGTGTCAGACCACTGCAGAGCAGAGTATTTACTGGGAACATATGGAAGACACAAGGACCCACATTCCCAGCATCCCTAGCTGCTGGCCCCATCCCAGGGGCACCAAGAGGTGTGGGCAGTCCCGGACTCAGAGGATAAAAGGTGGATGGGAGTTATACTTGTGAGGATGCCTCCGCTTTTTAAGCTCCTCTCAGCAAATACAAACCCAAACCACTGGGTGGCACCACTATTTAACAAATCCCCTCTAACTGGCAGCAGAGGACACCTCAACAGTGGCTGAGGCCCCCAGATTGATAGTTTCGAGGAGTCAGAGGGTATTTGTTTTATTTTGTCCTTCAGAGCATCTCTGGCTCTCGCTACCTATAATCACAAATACAGGATAATAAATGAAAAAACAACTCCATTTCAGCCATGTGAAAGCAGAGCTTGATAACCCAGGCTCAACAAAGCTAGATCCAGCAGTCAGCGAGCAGAAGGTCAAGCCAGGCCTGTCCCTTCTTGAAAAGCAGCACATGAGGTAACTCCTCACCCCGCTCTGCTACCTCTGCCCCAAGCAAGAGGCTACAGAAGGGGAAAGAGAGTCCTGCCATGGGAGAGCCCTTCAAACTCCCCCACGAGCACAGAGTAAGATGGCCAGATAAAACAGCTGACAGCAGCCAGTACTACACACAAGAGGACACTGAATCACAGAATCATTGAGGTCAGGACAGACCTCAGTAGTTTCCAGCCCAATCTCTTGCTTAGAACACAGACGAGTTAAAAGTTACTGGGCAGAACATAAGGCCAGGCCAAACAGAAAGCCACTTCTCACTTTAGCAAAGACGACACAAACAGATGAAAACCAGATCAGTAAGCCAGGACGCTACCATCCCAACAGAGTAAGGCCTCTTTCAGAGTCAAAGGCAGGCAGTGGACCTCCTTTCTGCTACATATTTGACATTGAGAAGACCCTAGTAGGTGCTCCGACCCTGCCAGGGACCCACAAAGTGGCCACCACCTGGATTTTCTTTGTATCTCAGCTCCTGAAAGCAGCCCCTCTTGTTCAGGCTCACCCAGTACAGATGAACCGATTGCCCAGAGCCTCTCAAACACCAGAATCGGCGCTGTTTACAGCTAAACCTTGTTTCCTGCTGACCTCCCCTCTTTTAAGAAAACAGAGCCATTTTTGCCTACATCTCAAGAGCATATTAGGAACAGAGTCTCCTTACAGATTCCCCTGTACCTCATCACATATGACCAGCCCAACACTGCCCTTCTGTAATGCCTCGGCATGGAGTCGGAAGGTCTCATAGGAGATGATCAGGATGGGTGAAGGCACTCGCAGGCCACGCTGGTTCATAAAGCCAACTGCAGATGGAAAGGGGGAAAACGTAAAAGAAGGATGAGTAAAACTAGTAGAAAAGGGTTCAAGCCCTGTAGACAAAACTTCTGCCTTAAAAATCTAGGAAAACCTGTCTGTTTCAATTACTCTGCAGCGCCCCTTCCACCCATGTATACCTATGATCCCTTCCCCATGACTCTCCCCATTTCCATCCCCTTCCCATCTCTGCCCGCTCCTTTCCTGTTGTCTGGCTGGAGCAAAAGAGGCACAGGGACTGCCCTAACTTAAGTACATGACTGGACTTCATTATTCCAAAAGATTAACTATTACCAAACGTGCAAAGGCCTGATCTGAACATACTAGTGGGGAGATTTTCATCAGTCTCCAGACCTCTAATGACAGTTCAGATGTTCACATCAGCTGATGCAGTCTTCTTCCAATGCAAGATTTTGACCTAAGACAGCCAACCACACCATTTACAAACATTTCTGTACCTAGTTTACGGTCAATTTCTTCTTTGGAGCCTCCATCAATGGCCAGCGGCTGGATCCTTCCCCCCAGCCATTTCTCTACTTCATTGTACCAGTTTCTCACCAGGCTGGAGGGAGACACCACCATGGCTTTCTCTATTTCAGGCTTGCAGTCTGGACTTTGCCGGAGAAGCGTCCACATGAGCGTGATGCACTGCAGGGTTTTGCCCAGCCCCATTTCGTCTGCCATGATACAGCCATGACTCCCGGGGATCCGCCGGCTCGTCACACAGTCCCAGAGGAATTTCACTCCCTGCCAAAAAATTGTTCTCTCAGAGCAGGATGGGGACATCAGCAGAATGACAACTTCATTACCACAATGCAAAGCACTGATAGCACAACAAACTGTGTAGTACATCCCTGGGGACATGCAGTGTTCTAATGAGACAGAGGGAAATCACCCAAGACGCAGCTAAAATGCAGCCACATCTGTTTTGCAACAACATTATGGTGCCAACACCTACCTTATAACATGCACAAAATATTACTACATTTTAACTGCACAATTTTAACTAGCTTCCTGACATGAATTCCCAGAAATTTCTACCCTTGGCTGCATCAGATAGGCCCAGGCCAGCAGCTAACCTGCCTCAATTGCTGCAAACAGGTTAATCATCGTAACAGCACCCAATTAAGTAGTTTTAAAAACACAGAATCATACAGTGAGCAGAACTGTTCCTGCTGCCTGATTAACTGCCAGAATACCCTCAGCAGCCCTCATCGCTTCTGCCTAGAAGCACAATGACTCACCTGGGTCCTCAAGGTCCAAAGCAGATTTAGCTTCAGAGAAGACACAGGGCTGAGGTTATAGCCCATGTCACATGGTGGGAGCTCAGCCCTGCGTTAGGCTCTGACACATCACCAAGACAGATAAAAGTAAAAAAAGGAGAGAGAGAGACAGAAATGTTCTTGTATCATGTGATGATAGTCAGAGAAAACCAGGGCATTGTCCTGGGAACGCACAAGCTCCCTGCATTGTGTCAACAGAGATTCACCTCTCTGTGCTCCACTATTTAGTACTGGAAGATGGAGCACCTTCACTAGTGCTTTCAAGTCCTTCTCTTTCTTTCTTATGCCCTCAACACCAGGTTAATAAAGTTTATTTAAGCCAGTTGAACAATTATGAAATACATTACTGGCTAAAAGAGTGCATCTGGCTGGGGATCCAGTTGGGTAACCTTCCACTAACTGGGCAAAAGACAAGACAAATACAGAGCGAAGCTATACAGCACTCTGGGAGCATCACTTGAATAAAGCAGCACAGGACTCTTAGCAGGCAAAGACTTATTGGTCAAACTAGAACACAGACTTCTTTATCAGAGATATCTAGCTGCAAAAAACCAGACATTGTGCCCAGGACTCCAACATAACTATCATTACTTGACAAAAGCACCAGCAGACAGTATCTTACCCAAAACCAGAGTGCTTCCAGCTATGTAGCCAGAGACCAGCATTGCACTGGGTCACAGGTTCAGTACCAACTCTGAGATAAAAGTACAAGGTCTGAGCAGCCTGCAGCACTCTTAGAGCCATCTGAAGATCTCCCATGCAGGGACACATTCAGCTTGACCTGCTTAGCCTGCAAGATCAGCAATCACAGCTTCCATCTGTGCTGCCTCTAGGCTTAAATGATAATATACTGCATCTGTGATGAACTTCAAACTGTCCAGATACCTATGTTAGATTAGTACACACTGCTTCAGTATTGTGGTGTTGTACATATTTATGACATAAAATGTTTTTCAACTCTCTCCACTGGCAAATTCCAAGTCTACGTAGGTCATGGGACAGCTCACACCTATGAAGAGGAGCCTCTGAACAAAACACGATGAAGTAGGAATCTACTTCACACTATGCTGGAAACCATGGTACCAGAAAGAACTTCAGTGTTTCCTGGCTCAAAGACTGTGGATCCAATTAATTCTGCTGACCAGCAAAACACAGTGGTGGACAGCCTGCCCTGCCTAACACAAGACTGGGCTGCAACATAATTTATTGCAACGATATTCCATCACATTCCACAACGAGTTCCACTCAGCAGAGCTACATCTCCAGACTTCAAGATAAGTAAAGGCTGGACTTTAAGCCCTGACTGTGAGATCCCATCTCCCTCCAGAATCTGCTCTTTTCCTAAGGTATAACTGGTGACACAGAAGTCAACCAAGGTGCTCTCCTAGACCTGTGCAACCAGCCCACAATGAAGAAACTCCCCCAGTTTCCACTGTCAGCTGGCCTGACCTATGAACACAGAGAACACACCTGCGCATTAGGCAGCATCATGTTTAGGCTGGGAGTGCTCTGGCCCTGCTAGATGAGAGGCAAGAGAAAGTTATTACCCATAAGAAAGCAGTAAATTTTCACATTTTTAAGGACAAAGAGGACTGTTGCAACACTCCCAGCATGTCCTCTTGCTTAACATGGGACAGCGAATATTTGCAGCATTCAGGCCTCTCAGAGGATGGCCAAAACAAATGCTTCACTTTGCATTTGCAACAGACTAGAGCCTGTTAAGACTGTCACAGGCTGTTAGTCCATGAGGTCTATGTAGACCTCACAGCTGGTGGGTAACAACTCCAGCAGAGGAACTGCACCTTTTTGAAAGGCTGCAAGTCCTCCAGCCATGCTCTCAGGTCCCGATGGAAAACTTACTTCTCTCTGATGGGGCCGTAAAACACGGCTGAGGACAGGATCCACCACAACATGGACAGGTGCTTTGTCCCTGCAGGAGGCAGTCAAGGAAGAAGACAGTGTGATTAATGAACTCGGCACAGCATATGTTTAGTTTTTTTAAAATCTCACGGCTATACTGAGGACTCCCCAGTGGCACAAGGGAAGTAACTGCTAACAAGCAAGTGAAAAATGGATTAATTCAGTTTTAAGAATGAAGTCACAGGGGCCTGATTTACAATCTAAAACATCAGTGAAACCATGTATTTGGGCTGCGGTTAAAACAAGGGCAGAATGTGGTTCAGAGACACAGTTAAAAAGTCATTCTTATTTTCCTTGTTTCAATAACAATATTGTAACTGCATTACTGGAGAGAGGAATCTCCTTATCTGTCCATGAATATCCAGCTGACAACCCTTTTAAGTTATACAACAGCACAAAAGGAACTACTTCAGAATAAAAACTTAGGCGGCCTAATATTTGACTGTCAAGTCATCTCCTTTTGCTTGTCCCTAGATGCTGATGTTTCCTGACTAATGATGAAGCCATAAGATTTTCTAAGCAGCTTCTCCATGTGTGCATCCTCATTCCCTGCAACAGGCTTAAGTTATTGATAAGTGAGAGATGAAACAGCCTGTGGAAGAATACAAACAATCCAGCATTGGTACAGTCCTCCTTCGATTGCTACCATACCTGGAACAATTCAGAGGCAGAATACTTGGAGCCAAACTTCTCTTGATGTTCAGACCCCAGCTCAGACACATTTGGGAAGAAAGCACACAAACCTACACGTACAAGGAGGTCAGAGCTGAAGCATTTGTGCCAGGTGATGACTCACTTGTTTATTTTCAGCTGGTCGTGGGCACTCAGCAGCGGGGGCTCGTACAGAACCAGAGCTCCTTCCTCAAAAGGGTCATGGAGTGGACTCCTCAGCCCTGCCCGCTTGATACCCAGAGCACGCAAGCCCAGTGGCCCTGAAAGCAAACAAAGGCACAACTCAAAGAACAACTTCTTCCTGGAAGAAAGCAAAGCCCTGCAGAAGAGTCTGATTACGTTTAGGAACAGTGAATTAATTGGGTGCTGGAGAGGAGATGCAGGCACAGCTGGTGCAGACAGCAAACCCACGCGGGCCGGTTGTTCAGCAGCACTATGCCAGCACACAAAGGGTAGCTCTGCAGCAAGAAAATACAACGAAGGGAGCAGAAGCAAAGATGGAGCAATGGCACTGCCCACCATACTGGGTGCACCAAAATGGGCAAGACTGGGTGCAGCAGATGCCATATATGCTGGCACACAACACTATAAGCTGTCTGGCAAGGTGACTGACTGCTTCATCCCAGATCTGTGCCACCAGCATCCAACCATAAACAGGCACAATGTCTCCCTCAGGTATCTCTGGGCATCGGAGCTACTCCTAGTACCTAAAGGGGGTTGTTCTCGTTTTCTAAAAGACGAGCAGGATTACAGAACGTACATCACAGCAGCACCATAAATACATTCCCACATACATAGCAAATACTGGGTCAAATCCTCTTTTTGGATCACCTAACCAAGACTTAGCCAGAGTTGTATCTTTTATGCAAAGTCCAGAGGGGATCTTTAACACTGATGAAGTTTTACTGTATCACAGTTAGCACCATGCTGCCATTAATTACCTACTCTAGCGTATTATTTTCTCTCTGCTGATAGTAGATGTTTGGCCTTGGAGCCAATTTCTGTGAAAAGCAGAAAACAAAGATAAGTCCCTTTTCCAAGTATTATATTTTAAAGTCACAGTTTTAGAATGGGGATGAACATAAAGAGAACATGAATAGAAATCCCTTTTCCCATCAAAACTCAGGCAACTGTGCAGAATTGCTTTTGCTTGGGAAAGATTCAAGCAGGGTCAATTTGCCCCCTGCTTGCTAAAGCTCCTTGCAGAATGACAGTGTATCACAAGCTGAGGCAACATCACATGCACACCAAGAAAAGAGCACATGAAACAGCCTCATCTCCCAATTAAAAGAGAAAGATAACAGCCACAGAAAGCAGCTTCACCAGCTACAGTTCTGTTTCAGCCTCCTGACAGATCTGCTTTTAAACAAGCCAACTTTGTCAAACTCTTTTGGGGCTTGTCATTTCATAGTCAGTGTCTGCCTACGGACCCATTTTTATAACAGAAGTCTGAATGAAACTGGCTGACCTGTGTTTGAATTTTTCAGCTAGAGGGTGAAGGGGAAGAAGGAAACAAGAACAGGCCCATTTGTTTCTGAGATCTTGTGTTTCACTGATTCAAACCAGCTGAAGCTTTGAACTTCAAAACTACCTTGCTTTCAAGATCACCTTGAGACTCAACAAACCAAGCCAAGCAGAAAGAAAACTGGCACATACTATCTTTTTCACCTACAGCCTTGTCTGTTAGTACCATTAGGGTATTATTTAGATGGTAAACCTTCATCGCTTGGCATTCATCTTGGTTTTGTATTTGCAATACAGTGCACAATCTTCTGGCACTACATCAAATACATAGCAGTAAGAATACAAAATCCAATTCTGAAGTGTAGGATTATCCAAACTAAACACCAGTAAGAAATATGAAGACTTTGCTAATGTGCCAGTATTTTTCTTTCGGAATTAAGTCAGGATTTCTGGAATGTATTCATCAGTGCAAAAAATAACAATAATCCCCACAGATATATTTGACAGGCCCGAGCATCATCTGTTTTACCCAAGTTAGTCAACACAGACAATCCTCAAACCTCCTCATCTTACCTTTATAATTTGGAATGGGGACTTTGAAGGGTTTGGACAAAATGCTGCGGATAAAAGCCTCCTAGGAATTCAGAAAGAAAACACGCTTAAGAAGTCTGAAATCAGAGATTGCTCAGGAAGGCAAGCCTAGGACATTTTTTGAGAACCCAATTTTTCCAAGTGCTTAGAGTCCTTCTATTTAATCTATCCAAGCTTCAACTCCAACTATTTTCAAGAGTATCCAAAAGGAAGAAAGTTACAAATCAGCACAATTCCCCCCACCAATTTTGTTTTTCAAAACTATTTTCCTTTGGGTTTTCTAATGCCTGAAATTGATTTTTCAAAACTCTCATCTTCTAAAATCCACTGGCATTATTCACTTCTTTAAATGCTATTTCTTCCCCCTGCCTTGGTAATTCAGTCAGGCAATTCGCTTCCTGCAAAGGAGCTGGGTTGCCATTGTGAGAACATCCGTGCCGGATCAGCAAGCACCCAGCCTGTCCAGCACCTGGTCTCCAGCAGTGGAAGCCCAGACAGATCTGGCAAGCAGACAGCACTTGAGCCATCTGTGTGGAAAGCTACCCACATCCCTGGGCACTGTCCTTCACCTACAACCCACAGAACTCCCTTATTCAGAATTTCCATTATAGAAAGTTCCCCCACCACACTACCTTCGAAATTAAATGGCTGGAGTTAGAAAAAGGTGTCTCCTAAAGACTCTGTGTGTGGCACTTCCATAACACCTGTGATTAAACAGGATCCATGGAAGCATTTGGATTCCCTTGATGAATGAGCTCCATATGCAACCCACCTGCTATGGTGTGCCACTAGTAACACCCACTTACATGCTGACTGCTATCCAGACAGTGAGGTCTATTGGTCAACTGAGCCAAGGGTTTCCGGAAAGGCGACCTGTAACATTCTCCACTCTCTGTCTCGCTGACTGGCTTCTGTCTCTTCCGAGCCTGAAAAACACAATCAAAACAAAACAACTCAGGGGCATCTGGCGAGACCTGAAGATAGATGCATCGCTGTCACACTCAATAAGCACCTAACCACCCAGCCAATCCACCCAGCCAGCTGAGCATCTCTGAACAGACCCAATCATTACTCATCTCCACTGCCAAAGGACAGAGCCAACACCACCACCAAGGTCACCATGCCCTAAAGTTTAGCCTGCATCAGGACTAATTTAATTTACTCTTCTAATTACAAAAATAGCTACCACCCTCCAATGCAGGCTTGTCCGAACTAAGATTCGTGCTCCCCTTCCCCCCCCCCAAAAAAAAGCAGAAGAAAGACAAAACAGAAGGGTCAACAGCATAGAACAAACTACATGAAAGTCCCCAGAGGCTCCCACAGCATCTGCTTTTACACAGGTGATAGGCCTCACACTGAAGCCTAAATTTCAGACACTTAGCAAAGCATGATGATAAACAAGTCATTGATCTGTTTCCTGATTTAACACAGTCCTCTTCAGATTGAGGCACGGTTTTAATCACCTGCTGGCATAGAAAAAGGGATTTGACACAGAAAACACTATGTGAGACTCTTTGACCTGTATGACATATAACATAGCATCATAATACTCTGTTTTGGCTTAAATGTCTATGTATTCCTAGCTACCATCCCTCTCACAAACCACCTGGAAGCTCTCCCAGGGATAGTTTTTCCATAACCACGAAGTATCACATGTACACAACGAAGTCCTTCCACTAACTGCACGCTCAGACACGAGTTTTCTCCCCAGCTGCTGAAAAGAGCATAAACTTGGGAGCCTGACCCTCAACCCCAGCAGATCTGGGTGGTAACAACCTCCCATCAGGGACTGACCAGGCACCGCATCCCCCCCCCACTCCCCTAATGGCTAGAGAGGCTCCGGCCGTCCCACCGGGCCGAGGCCGCCATGTCCCGGGCCCCCTCACTCACCGTCGGGGGGTGCCAGTCGCCATCTTCGTCCTCCTCCTCCTCCTCCTCGCCCACCTTCCTCTTGGCCAGCTGGCTGGGGGCCAGGCTCCTCCTCTGGAAGAGGGACACAACACACGCTCTGAGGGGGCGGCGGGGCCGGGGGACACCCGGTAACCCTGCGGCCCGTCCCGGTGCCCACCCGCCCCTCACTCACCATCGCCTCACGGGGAAGGGGGAGGGTGGGGTGGACCGGTAACGTCCCGCGCGCCGAGCGGTTCGCGCGCGCCGGGCGGGAGGCGGGAAACGCTCCGCCCCGCCTCTTCTCCGAGGCAACAGGCACGGCCAAGCGAGCGCCGAGCGCGTATCGACCCGCTCGGGGCTCCGCTGAGGGATAGGGTGGGGGGAGAGGGGGCGGACAGACCGAGCGGCGGCAGGGTGAGGAAGGATGGGGTCTCCACTGGGGCTGATCCCCCACTCCTCCGGCTGCTGGACGCCCCCCGGCTGCTGGAGCCGCCCCCTCACCGCCAGGCCGCGGGCAGAGGCCTCCCTGCAGCCCCCTCCCTGTAGACCCCCCGGTACCTCAGGGCCTGCTCACCTTCCTTCGGTGGCGTGGGTCAGGCGCTGGCAGGAGAATCGGCGTCGTCTGCGCACAAGGGTGCGAGGAGGAGAGGTTGAGCCTTAAAATGAAGGGAGTGAGGCTGGTTCTGAAGGCAGAGCCCCATGGCTGTGGGGAGGGCTGTGAACAGCGATGGAGTTACTGGGTGATGCGACAGAAGCAGGTGGGCGGCCCTTTGCACCGAGGAGAGGGAGCTGCTTTCCCTCTACAGTCGTGTTTCAAAACAGACTGGCACTTTTGCACAATTTTCTGTTATTTTACATACTTACCTCTTCAAAGAATAGCCCACCTTAAAGCCCTGATTATGGGCCAGCATCTGTCTGTGCACCCACAGAACAAAAAGACAATCCCTTTGGTACATCCTGAAGGGTATTTGGGGTAATTCAGGGTGAAAGGCAAACTCAGAGCAGCAGCAATTTGAGCATAGATTTGTTTTCCTTGAAAGAGAAGGGCGGGCTAGTGCTTAGGAAAAAGCGAGGCTGTTCCTCTTCCATGGATCACAGCTGACATGATAAATGAGGACTAGTGCTCACCAAGCAATTTAAAGGACAGGCTTTTTACAAATTGCAAAACCACAGCATTCTGGAGAGGCCCAGCTAAATTCTCCCTCTGGCAACACAAGGGAAACCCCAAACAAGTCCTCTGATCCGTGCTGCTAACCCATCAGCAGGCAGGGAAGGCACCTTCAAGATGAGATTCCCACCCGGTTTGTCATACAAGATGTGCCTCTCGCAGGCCTCAAAGCATATCCTCTGGAGCCTGTGGGTTCCTGGAGTCCTCATCGGCTGACAGCATTCATAGACCTTGAGAAACATTGCAAATCACCAGACGGCGTTTGTGGAGCACCTGGGGACGGGCAGGAAGTGAAACGTGGCCTTCAGTGCAGTCCAGCAGAGCAAACAAGTCGATGTGCAATGCCCAGCAGCTCTTAAAAGGACTTTGTCTTTCCTTCCTCCTCCAAGGAGGAAAAGGAGAAAGGGAAGGACGGATTTCCCCTTTGTTGGTTGTTTCCTTGGTAAACCTGGGAAATAAATTAAATGCAAAAACTTACTTCAGTCACTTGGAGTTGCACACCTGACCTTAGACATCAAGAAACACAAAAGGCCCCCTTGGCAGTATCCCCACCTCAAGTTACGTACTATTTCTCTATTCAGTTTATTAAACATCTATGTTAATACAGTTATGCACCGTTAAAACATGGGCAATAAAATAGAGTGGGTATAAGACAAAGCCAAATTCTTGCATACATAGGACATGAGGTGTAAGTGGGCATAGATTCCCTGCAGCCGTTTACACCTCCTGAATATCTAGTACCTTAACTTCCCTTTTTTTCCTGTCTTTTAAGTCCAAATCCATTTGTCAGTATTTTATTCCCAAAGTGCTTTCAGAGCTCAGTGACGAATGTTAGATGTTGCAATTACCGGCTCACTGGGCAGAGAGTGGTTCTATAGGAAGGTAATTGGCTATTTTTCTTGGCATGAATAATATTCACATTAATAGCCTCCCTCACCATGGCTTTGAAAGCAATTCTACTGCGTGCTTTTTTTGCCTGCCATGGGAACAGACAGATTTTCTGGCCCCGGCCGGGCTGGGTCAATAATAAGAGGAAGGGGAGGCAAAATGCTCTTTTCCTGCTCCATGTAAAGCGACAAGAAAGATCTTAGTCATCTTATATCCAACACAGAACTGCTGAGGACTCCATCCTGCGACAGCTTTTCTCTTCTAACCACTCGTGACAAGTCCCAGAGGGAAATTCGGGGTGATGCTAATACCTGAGTGTGACCAACCATGCTGCAGGCCTGGGACAAGGTGGACATGCGTGAGAGAGATCCCCTTTCTTCCTGAAGAAACTGTCTGAGAGGTACAGCAGAAAGAAATATTTTCTTCATTCTCCAGAGGGCAAGATCGAAGGGCTTGCCCAAGGCAGCAGGGGCAGCCAGGGACAAGGTCAGCGATGGCCCTTTCCGCTGCTGTGGGTCTCAGCACAGACCCTGCTCAGCCTTCTCTTTTCCACTCTTCTCTCCAAACTGGCACCTTCTGGCAGAGGTTAAGTCCTCCCCTCTTCCCCCTTTCTAATTACACAATTTAGTCCTTTTCTAGCTGTAATCAGCTCCCATTTATACAGCCCTGAGAGATCACAGGATAATCACCATGGGGAATAATCCTGTGATTTCCCTTGTCATCTCTGCAGGATGCTGAGTCCCTCCAGTACCAGCAAGGAGTGGGGAGGATGCCAAACATCTTCCTCAGGGCTCTACAGGATTAGGCCAAAAAAGGGGTAAAAAAAAATATTAAAAATTAAAAATCATCAAACAGAGCCTGTCTTCCACCATGGTATGAACTCATGGTACGAACTCATGGTACTCCCTCAGTGTCAGCCACCACTGCACCTCAGCGGGACCTGGTGGACACAGTGGCTCTCCAGTGACCTCCCTGATTTGTGGGATCTCCCTTCTTTTACATCCTTCTTTCGTTTTTTGAAGCTCCTTCCCTTTGCTGTGGAGTGCAGGTCCTCCTCAGCTCCCCACAGAAACTTTTAAGAAACACATTGCAGGAATTAGGGCCTCGTATCAAGCTCTTTGCAGGCAGGAATAAGGACAGGTCCTGCCCAAGAGAGCTTGTGACCTTTGTGGCAGGCAAAAGGCAGCAAGAGGGAGAGATAATGTGAGAAAATATCTCCTGATGGAAGGACACCTCAGACCTTGTCTAACAGCTTCAGCCATTCTGCAATGAAAAGCGAAGGTGAAAAACTGTAATCACAATAACAAGGGCAGAGCTACAGCTTTAACAAAATTCAGCCGTGCCACTTGGATCTTCTCAGGTGAAGCTCTGAAAGGACCAGGACTGCAGGAAGAAGACCCCCGTGCACCACTATAGCTTGGCCATATTCAGTTGGGAAACTAATTAGTTAAATATCCTTCCAGTTAATTCCTTTGCAAACCACGAGAGGGAAACTGAGTACGATCAGACCAAGTTGCTGTCAGTTGGAGTTGTGATCCCACTTCATCACTGCCAGAGGCAGCTCAGCTGCCCTTCCACCAAAGCCACTTACTGAGAGAGGAAACATTAAGTGCTTTAAAAATATTAACTTCGGGGAGAAAAATCTTCTTCCTTTCTGGAGGTCAGGTGCCATTCAACACGCTGGACGGAGGCAGAGCTTCAGCAGTGAGGGTCCCAGCGCTGTGGCTGCTTTCAGCACGTTTGCACGAATATCACCCGCAAGAGAACTGAGTCATGAGCCTAGACTGATGCGAGTCGGGCGGCTGACACGCTTCCCACCCCCGGCCGTCTGGCTGCTGAGCTGCCGCCGCGCTCCAGCACTTACAGCTGTGGCCCAGAAGTGAAGGGCTGTGGCTCCGGGGCTGACCCACATCCCACCCCGCCATCCCTACAGTACCCTCCACCGCAGCCCTACAGCACCCACTTACTTCAGCCTGAACCCCACTCTGTGGTGAGCACACCCAAAGGCACAGTTCTTGTGTCCCACAGCAGGGTGGCACAGCCGGACAACCACTGTCCGCTTCAGTCTTTGAGCCCTTCGCCATCACGCATTACGTATTAGATTTCACAGCTTCTTTTGATTCTTTTATGACTGCTGTCCCTTTGGCCCCAGCGGTACCTAATCCTTATTACTGTTAGAAGAGCAAAAAATAAATCTTTGCTAATCTTGTTTATTTACAAAAAAAGACCCACAAAATCCTCTTTCCTTGAAGCGGCAAAGGCAAAAGCAGCAGGGAAAAATCTCCACAGCTGCTATTCCAGTGAGTTTTGAGCCCCAGAAATGCTGCAGAGCTGCCTGCTTCCTTGTGGGTTTGGTGCTTCCCTCTCCAAATATGTCCTTGCCCCTGTGTTGGAAATCAAGATGACCTCCCCTTGAAGCCAGAGACCTCTGCACCATGCTGAGTCACAAGCCATGGGTTGAAAGCCATGAGGTGGAGAAGGGACTGGTGGCACAGAGACAGGAGGAGGATGTGGGATGAGCGGGGAAGTAGGAAGATAGGTGGCCTCCAGCTAATGCAACAGTCTCCTGGAGGGACTAAGCCCTCGGCTTTCTCCTTCAACGTTGTTGCTGCATCCAGTACTTAGCCACAGTCTCCCTGTCCCTAATTTGGCATTAAGCAGCTGATTGCTTTTCAGGCTCCTGGCACTGGGTGAAGAGTATTTGGAAGCAGAGGCCACCCACCAGCCTGGGTTTAGCATTGCTCACTTACAAAGCAATATCCTCCCCACTCCAAGAAAACCATCAGCAACTTGAGTGCTTCAACTGCTTCCCGCTCCATGGGATGGCTTTCAAGAGCCAGCCCTTCATTCAGGAGGAAGGCTGTCCCCACAGGGTATTTCCCCCTGCACCACCTTTGCTTCTAATTTACTTTTTTTGCCAAAATGTTTTTAAACATGCATGAGTCTGACTCAGCAACCCAAAACATTTCATTTGATGCAAAGCAAAATGTTCTGTTTTGTTTACAAGCTAATTACCCAGTCTTATCTCCCTCACCTTTATAAGCACAGGCAAGCCAACAACACAACCTGCAGACATTAAAAAGCCTGGGTTTAGGAAACGTCGGAGTCGAGCTGTGTTGGCACTTCCAAAAACACATCCCTCATTTCTTAAGGGGAGGAGGGGAGGCCAAAATGACTTCCCAAATTCAGCTTGATGTTGCAAATTGGTTTAGCCCTGCTGAAGATCCATTTTTGCAAGAAATTTACAATCAGTTGCAATTTTCCTTGCCAGGCTCAGGCATGTGCAGAGCACTCAGGGAGCTGCAGAACAAATCCAAGGGCAGATGGCAGCCTTCTGGACCAAGGGCAGCCCCTGATCCTGCTGGGTCCTCACTATTCACCCAGCACCACCACCAGAATTCTTCAGGGCTGCATTCAGGGGTGCTGCTCGTGGGTACAAATACACCTTTATGCAAATCCAGTTGCAGGAGCAGGGCTGAAATAAACAGGATTGCAACCACCTTCCCATAACAGCTACCTCCACCATGTCATTTTCATGATCTACAGAGAGACACCCACCATAGTCGGTCTGGGTGTGAAAGCTGAAAGACAGAATACATGTGAATATATAATATACACACACACACACTTACTTTCTAAGCAGTTAATCTACCAAGCACCCTCCACCACATTTAAAAATGTTTGCTTATCAGTTTGCGTGACCAAGAAAGACTTTTCTGCAACATCTTTTTTTTTTTTTCCAGGGCAGGAGGAATCGCTTCCCTCCCTGCTACCCGAGTCTGCAGAGACCAAGCACTGGCTCCCTCGGGAGAAGTTTGGCCTCTGCATATGATTTTTGTGATTTATACAACCTCCAAGGGCCAGGACCAAGGCTGGCTGGCAGCAGAGGTGCTCTCTACACTGAGACCTGGGTTTGAGGAAACCGTCTTGATGGTTGGTGGAGGTGCATCCCTTGGAAGACATCTTCTGAAGCATGCATGGTCCCCAAACACTTCAGCTCCTCTATTTCAAGGGGGGCTGGAAGGGATTGAGTATAAAACATAGGCAACAGGGTTTTCAAATTATTTTTTGCAGGAGTATCTGGTCCTTCCCAAACCTGCCCACTATGGTACCAAGTTGCCCCAGATCCTGTATGGCTCCAGTGAGTTCCAAGACCAGCTTGGGAACTCACAGCATGGACCATGCAACCTTAAACACACCTGGTCTCACTGGGTGGGCAGACCATCATATTGCTGAGCTAATTAGGGATGTGTCACCCCAACCGCATGTGAGTGCTCTCCCCAACCACTTTGTCTTTGCTTAGAGAAGTCCTTCTTCTGGCAGGAGGCAAAATGTTATTCTCTCTGCACCTGATTAAATCTCAATAGAAAAAAAAATAATCTGGCTCCTATAAGTAATGGCTCAGGACAGAGGAAACATCATTTCATTGGGGCAATTAGTGCAGTCTAATTAAACCCTAGACTTCTGATCAGGCTCTGCTGATTAAGTGGGTTGCAGACACTCTGGATTATATTAACGAAATGAATCAGTTAATTACATGACAATCAATAAGAAGCAAAAAGTAGGACAAGCAATTTGCCTTTAAATGACCATCTAAATTCATCAACATGATACACGTTGTAAGTGTTAAGGGAAGGGGCAGACATGACAGATCTCTTAGGCACTAAGATAATCATTTCTGATAGCTGCAATTCATGAAAAGCAGAGAACTTACAGCATATCCCTGGAAAAAAAAACAAATGTTTTTTAATAATAATTTACAAAACAAGCAGGGCACCAGCCGCCTCAGCTACCTGGGGGGGAGGGGAAAACAACTGACCTTCAAAAACTTAGCTCTTTAATAAATTGAAAGTCTTAGTTTGGAGTTGTAACCTAAAATGGCCAGCATTGCTTTGAACCAGAGCCATTGTGGTCTTGAATGATTATCTGACTTAGAGCTCCCATCCAAATTGAAAACCGTGGTGAAGTAGGAGCTGGAAAATGACATTGTTAAAGAGGCAATTTTTGCCCTGAAAAGCTTACAGCCTGAATGGAAGGACTTAAAAAAATAAAGGGGGAAAACTGTTTTGTGAAAAATACAGAAATATCTGTTGTTCTCATTTTGCAGGGTTCAAAACAGGCAGACCATGAGGGATTTTCAGCATTTGTAATGAGTGTTTTTAATAGTTTTGGGATATATTTTTTTTTTAAAAAAAAAAACAAAAACAAACCAGAAATCATTATCAAAATGGCTATTGAGAATTTCTCCTCTCTGAAAGCAAGCTTTTCAGTCAAGCAAAAAAGCAATAACATTTTCAAGAAAAAAAAATTCAGTGAAAATGTCATAAAAAATGAAATGTCTGACAAGCACAACAGTCTTCCCAGCCTTGAAAAGAGGGATTGGGTATTTTACTTTTGACTTTCTGCTTTATGATTTTGCCTGTCTGGATAATGCAGAATTAAGAAGGTGACTTTTCTTTCCTCAAGAGATGGAGACCTGAGGACCAGAAAGATGAGTCTTTTTCCAAACGGTGCCTGCAATCACAGACTCATTTAGGTGAGGAGGGACCTCTGGAGGTCTCTGGTCCAACCCCATGCTCCAAGCAGGGCCAACTTCAAAGATTAAATCAGTTTGCTCTGGGCTTTTTCTGGTTGAGCTTTGAAGATCTCTGAGGATGGACGCTCCGTCCCAGTCACAGAGAAATTGCACCCAAGTTATCAGTTCAGTGCCCTGACGGAAAAATGTCCTAATGCCCCTCACTGCCCTGGGATTGTCATGGAAAATATCCAGGAGGGTTGGCATATGCAGTGGCATCTACGCTCATGGGAGAAAAAGCCTCAAAATGAAAGAGGTGTGGGCCAGAGCTTTTTGAGACCTTCAGGCTCTGTCCACAGCCTTCAGTAGGGACATGAGCAATCAAGCGTGGGTGCTCTCCAGACCAGCCTCATCCAAACCAGCCGTGCTTAGACACTCAGCCCCACCACAAGGCAGCCTCAAAGTCGTACTCCAAAGCTGTGATACCTGGTTCATCATCCTTGTTTGTTTTCTCCCTCTTTCAGTCTGCTAGCAATTGCATTTCTGGGGGCACAGGGCTCATTTATGAGTCTCTGCAGCAACAAAGCAAGAAGGAAGAACCACAATGCCACAACCTGGCCTGCCAGGCCAGGAATTCACTTGCCATTTGTTGGCAATCATTTGCCATCTTGCACGGGAGGTGGAACAAGCTACGGGGGGATTTGCAGCTCCAAAAAACACTAGGAAAAAAACCTGAAACTGCCAGGAAGCAGAGGAGAGCGGATTGCAGCGAGACGGCTCGGCTGTCCCAGCGGCAGGTTTTACTGACGCTAAGAGCTCCAGGCTCCTGGAATTGCTTTCCCAAAGTCTCTCCAGCTGGCTGCCGAGGCAGAGCCTGCAGAGAGTCGAAGTAAGTACCTTTCATCTTTTTTAAGCTTTATTTCTGAAGGAAGCAGAATTATGTCGCTTTTTTTTTTTTTTTTTCCCTAATAACTTTTAAATCCTTCGGCTGCTTGCACCAAATTTTTCACAGGGGAACCAAACGTGCAGTTCTGACAAGTCTGGAGTAAACAGGCAGCTGGGGAGAGGAGAGAAAAGCTCTGCTAAATGCCTCTCGTCGACAGTCACCCCAGAAAATGAAACATCTCATTTACCGGGCACCGTGGAGTCCAAGCAGAGCTCAGCCTCCAGGAATAACTCCATGGGAAATGGGCTGCGCTGGTTCAGCCCGTCTGTTTCCCAGGTAAGTTGTTCTGCTTTACAGCAGTTTGCTCTCAGCAACGCTCAAACAGGCTCAAGCGGCCACAAAGAGTTGATTTCTGGCATGGAAGGAGGCTGTGCTCAGGGCTTTTTTAGTCCCGAGCTGCTGGAGCCACCCCCTAAAGAGCTCTGCTACATCCCAGAGCGTATCATCAGGCATCAAGGCATCCCTCCTCTCCACGCAGCTGCAATACTGTGCCCAGTTGTGGGTACCCAGTCTCAATGTGTCAGCAGGTGAGAAGAGTGAAGGTGTCAGCGTTACCAGAGCCCTCAAAAGCAGAAAGCGTAGAAGGGGACTGAAAAAGACAGCGATTGCTTTAGTCTCAGGAAAGGGAAACAGGAGAACAATCTGCAATTTTGCAAGAAGTTCTCATGAAGAAGGGAGTCTTCTCTGTGCTCGCAACAGGTAGGGAAGGAAGTGGCAGGCTTCAGCTGCAGTCCTAGAGGATATAGGTTAGAAATTAAGGAAAAGCTTGCCAAGAGGAAAAATAATCCTATCTGGACAGGGATGGCATTCCACTCTTGTAATTTTTAAAAGCAGGCAATACACCTTTCAGCTGGGTTATGCTTGGTGTGGGGGTGACCTCTAGACCTCCCTCCTGCCCTAATTTCTAGTTTTCCATATGGAAGCCACCACCACTGAGGAGACCACCGGCAGCTTGACGCACTGCCTGAAAGAGATGGGCAGGATAGAAACCTTAGAAGAGAGGATGACAGTTTGTCAGCTTGCCTGGTGTGCTCGGTGCTGCATAAAGAGCAAGGACAACTCCTGCCCCATTGCTCTGGACAATAAGGATGCTGTGAATTACAAATTATCGTTCATGCCTAAATTTCCTATCTGTATTCAGGAAAACCTTGGGGCTTCCCTCCATGCCACAACTAAACTACAGTGAATTAGCATTTAAAAGCTCTGCTGAATCTATATTTGGTAAGAACAATGCAACTGTTACTAATTTAAACTTGGCTAAACCGCTATCCTACTAAATAGTGGAGAATTTCAGTCTGGATCTGGACTTTGCCATTTCTCTCTAGGACAATTGACTGTCTGGTGTAAGTCAGCACCTTCAGCTGTACCCACATAGGAAGCACCTATCACACAGACCAAAAATCTCCCTGCTTGCCAGAGCAAAGAGGACACTGCACGTATCCAAAATCTGTGTGTGGTGCATAGGGATGCACATGTTGGACACTACCAGTATCCCTCTGAACATTGGGAAGAAGCCTCTTCCCCTTCAAAGGCAGCCCAGTAACTTGTTCTTCTTGGAGAGCCTCTTTTGAAGACACAAGGAGCCTAAGTCAGATGATTGTGCCACACACAGTCTAATCAGCAAACCTGGCACGTTTGTGTGCAGAAAAGGGGAAAAAAAAACCCCTTGATGACTACTTAAAAGGCTAAGGCCTTTTACCTTAGCCAAGCCTGCCTTGATCTCAGGAAACCCAGGGTGCCTGGAGTACAGAGGCACAAGTTCAAAGAGACAGCAAGAAGTTAATCTGCAAGCAAAAGGTGCTCTTCAGGCAGGCGGGAAGAAGTAATTAGAAAGCACAGCTATTCCAAAGCTTCAATAAATGACATCAAGGCAGCCATTATACACTCACTAAAGCATAAGGGTCCTCCACTCTTGTCAATCAAGAAAAAACCCAAGACTGTAGACATATGGGCCAGACTGCAAAGGCAGGAGCTGGGAGAGCTCCTCGACACCCTGCCTGAGGAGCAGACGATAGAGGTTCTGCAGGTGAGGCAGGAAACAAGCAGCTTCAGGAGGCCCACATCTGTCAAGGCTTTTTTTCTGTTGTTTAGTTGTGGCCCTTCCATCCCCTCCACCATCAACATCCACTGTGCTTCATGACCTCCATGGAGCTCCATGAGCTTCAGCTTTCTGGAGGCAATGTCCCATTTTGGTGTAACCCGTCCAAAACATACTGACTTATTAGTTCAGCATTTTGGTTATTATTTCATTTCACCTTCAAAAACTACACCCTGGCCCACTCTGGTCCTGGGATGACAAATCAGAGGGCACTCATGCTTCTGTATCTCCCAGCACCAGGCAAATGTAACGCTGGATTCAGGATCCTGTTGCTTCAAAACTGCAGATGCAGAGGGAGATTCCCTTCTGCATAATTTTTCCACTTCTATCTTCTCGTCTGTAAAAGGCAGCTAATCATTGTGCAGCTTTTGTCTGTTTAGGCTGTAAGCTCTGAGGGGCTATCCAAGGACACCGCGCGTGAGGAGCCCCTCCATCAAACAGAAGATGACTTGCATGAGCTGAATGCAGGCAAGGTTGGCAGTGAGAGATGGCATCTTTTATCAGAAAAATTGATTCACAAAAGCCAAGAGGAGCAGTTTTCTCTCCAGCAAGCAACATCAATACACGCATATAGATCCAGAGCTAGTGTTTTTCTCACACCATTTCACCGCCCCTCTTTTCAACATCCCTCTCTACCCCTGTCCTGTAGCAGCGTGACATTCAGACAACTGCTTCCCAAATCAGGCTTTTGACATCCTACAGCGGGGCCTGAATCCCACCTGGCAGTGATGCAAACCCAAAACCCCTCTCCTATGCCAGATGTGTGCCAGCTGCAGCTGAGGAGCATGAGCTGCGACCCTCCGCTCGGCTGCCCCTGGCCGAAGGAGCAGGCAGAGGTTGTGGTACACAGTTGTTGCCGGGAGGCAGGAAGGGAAGGGGTGACACCGGGCAGCACAGCACGTCCCTTCTGCAGACCAACAGCTCTCCTCTCCTTCTCCCCCAAGCCCAGGAGGCACCAGCCACATCATGCAGCGTGATGCCGCTTCTGATCTTCGAGGGCTTGGAGAATCGCCTGGGCACTGAGCAGGCTCCCGCTAGAGTTCGGAAGATGCCCATGTGAATGTGTGATCCCTGCTGCCACCCTCTGCTGTCAGCTCTGCTCACAGGCAGATCTCCATAAGCCTCCCAAGCCGCTGAGGAGCTGGGGCTGCCAGCAACAGTAGGAGCCCTTTCCCCTGCTGTAAGCACTGATCCCTCCTAAAACCTGAAGCGATTGCATTAATCACTTTGCTTCGAAGTAGGCCATGCTGAATGTGTTTGAGCCTGGCTGATAAAATGGGGAGAGGAAGAAGTGCAAGGAGATTAGAAAGGAATTGTGCTTAATTTGGGAACGTCTCTGAAGATTTATTCCAAAGCATGAAAGCCATGGAGAACGCTCCCGCCCAGAGATTAAAGATGCTCTGACTCACATCTCTGAGGCCTGACAATAGCTTATTCAGGAGATCTGCCTGCAGCCACGAGACAGAGGATACAGTTTTCCCAAAGCATTTCAATTTTCAGGAGAAAAAGAAGAAAAAGACTAGACTTCATTAGTTTCACCAAATAACATGAGATGACATGGTCCCCATCTTTCCTAAAGCTGGCTATAGATCCCTGCGCTTTCATTGGCCTGCGGAAAACCACAGCCAGCGGTTGGTGACAACTTCTGAATCATCACTTTCTGGCATTTCCTATTGCATTTGACCTCCAAACAAAAACAGAGCTAAGAAGTCAGTGGCCCTTGCTGATCAGGGAAGAAAGCAGCAACCATTGCCTCTTTCCAGACATGTCCCTTCATGTCCACTTCCACAGAAGTGAAATCCAGGAGCTAAAAGTGTTCAGCTGTTTTCTCATGTTGGCCTTTTCTGCACCACCTGGTGCTCCCTGCTGCACGGCCAACTTCGTGAGCATCACACCACCCCCAAGCAGGTGTCCCCATTCTGTGATCCTGTGGGTGGCCCGCTGAGCACTGTGTGTGTGGATGGTACCAGGACCTCAGCACCTCTTTCCCCACAAGCTCATGATGGGCCCGCTGTTCATGCCAACTCCAGGTGAGCCTCCAAAAGAAAGAAGGCGGCACCTGCAAGAGGGTGCATGTAGGATTGGTCTTCCACTTTCTGCTTTGCTCCTCTCAGGTGCAGAGGGGAAGGGGATGGTGAGTTTGGGACAGATGGGATGGCAGGAACAGTGGGATTGCTGCCAGCAGACTGCCCACGCTGGAGATCCCTTTGGGAGTGCTGGTGTAACCGAGCCTTGGGGATGAGCAGCAGGAAAGCTCCAGGGCATTGGGAAGAAGGAATCAGATTCAATGCTTGACTAGCGTGGGCACAACTTTAACATCACCTCTTACAACTGGTGTAAACACAATCCTGTTTTTTTACTCACAAGGACCTTTTGGTAGATAACCCCGCAAAGATTTTGTGGCTGGTGCTATTGACATCAAGACCACCAAGGTGAAGGCTGATGTGGTGTGCACCATCTGGGAGGTGTCAGCTCTTGTCTAGGAAGGTCAGGCTGCTGCTGCAGAGGGTGTTTCCTGCAGAGTCCCTCTGCAGGACCCTGTATGGGGCTGCACACCAGCAGCTCAGGGGACAGGGGGACCAGAGGGCAGGAGAGCAGCCACAGCACCATGTGGCCAGTGCATGAGAAGTTCCTTTGCATCACTGTGCAGAAGATCATCTTCGATACTGTTACAAACGGTCCTTTCTGAGCAGCTGCCACCGATGCTCCTTGTTCTGTTCTCCAAGATAGCTGGAGCAGAGACAAGCCCAGCCCCATAAGAGGCTCTTCAGGGTTTGTTTTGATCTTCCTGCTGATGGGGAAGGACAGCCAGAGCCTGCTGAACAGAAAAGGCTGTGTACCAGCTCTCGGCGTCCAGGTAATTGTACTCATCTCCCATCCATCATCCCGGGTACGGCAGGCTCTGTTGCCAGACCTAATGCCCTTTATGCCATTTATTTCATAGAACTGGCTTGAAATTGATTTTGAAACAGAAGCAAGAGGCTGTATCAATTTTCCCCTTGGAGATGTGACAGTGTGTCTGCTTTCTGCCAGGTTAGGTTATTTTTGTTCTCTGCTACATATGTGTGTGTTTCCCTTCCTCTATTCACTGAGACAGGTAGAAAGGATCCCATCTTTCAGAAGTTGGGCTGGTGGGGCAGAGGAGATGACTTATAACATGATGCAACAGAATGACAGCCACCCCCACACTTCACGCTGTGTCCATCACCTGCACATCACCGGCTTTGTTTGCCAGGGGAAGGGTTCGAGGAAGAGATCTGAGGCAGGTCCATTCTCTGCAGCTCAGTCAGCACTTTTCAAATCATGAAATTCACCTCCCAGGCCATGGAAGAAAACTGAGGTTAAAGGCTAATGCAAAAAGTTTCCTCACCTGTGGCAAGTGGATATCATTAGAAGCCATCTCTACATCTCTAAGCAGTGCAAGGTCATAGGATTGCTTTTTGATGTCTTTCTTGAGGTTCCTGCTTTACAATTGGTCTCTATAACTAGAACCTGTAACACTAAGAACATTGAAAGAGGTGAGAGCCATGCCCATGGGTCCCCCTGCTCTTATGCAGCCATGCAGCAAGATTATGATCCTCTGGCTGGAGATGGCATTGGAGATGGGATCCAAAATCAGAAGGAGGATGGGTTTGGGGTTTTTTTTGGATTGTTTTTCCAGATCACATTAATATTAAATACTAACAGAGTAATCAAGATTTCCCCCATTCTTAAGCAGGAACCTTATAGCACCATCTGATCTTGAAGATTCCTGTTAACAGCACAGTGTCATTCAGCAAACACATCTGCCAGATCTGGTCCGGTGGCAGTTTGAGATACTGCCAGCTGGAATGGACATAAACCTGGTGTGATTATAGTCTTCTCAGCCCCAGCCAGGCTCCAGGCAAAGCTGAAGGAGCCTTTTCAAGGTTAGTCCATCCTCCTAAATCAGTCTGAAAATATGTTTGTTCAACCTGTCCTTTAAAACCTCCACAGAATCCCAGTCATGGAATGGTTGAGGTTGGCAGGGACCTAGAGCTGGTTGCCCAGGACAATGTCCAGTCAGCTTTTGAGAATTTCCAAGCATGGAGACTCGCTACAACCTCTTTAGGGAAGCTGTTCCAGTGTTCAGTCACCACAATGTACTGTTGGTGCCTGGCGTAGTTCTTCTCAGGTGCAGGACCTTGCATTTCCCCTTGCAGAACTTCACGAGGTTCCTGTCAACCCATTTCTCCAGCCTGTCGAGGTCCCTCTGGATGGCAGCAGGACACTCTGGCATATCAGTCACTCCTCCCAGTTTTACTTCACCAGCAAACTTGCTGAGAGTACACTCTTCCCCATCGTTGAGATCATTAATAAAGATGTTGAACAAGGCTAGGACCAATATTGACCCCTGGGATACACCGCTAGCTACTGGCCTCCAACTAGACTTCATGCTGTTGATCACCACCCCCTGGGCATGGCCATTCAGCCAGTTTTCAGTGCACCTCACTGTCTGCTCATCTCCAGCAACGGAGAGGTCTTGCTTTTGTCTGCAAATCTGTTGTCATGCTTCACTATGCTCTCTCTTGGGATTTTCTTTTTTCTTCCTCACTGCCTTTTGAAGCTTTTAAACAGTCCCTCCTTGCACCTGGCTAAACCTTGGCACCACGTACAGAGGAAGGTGGGGACAGATGCTGCTTCTCCTGATATGCTCTGTCACTGAAGGGAATAGCCCTGGCGCGTAGCACAGGCTCGTTCAGCAGCGTTTCATGTCTATGCATCTGAACCTCTTGTTTCCAGATTACTCTGGGGCTGGTTTTATTAGTGGCTGATTGAGTGGTCTCAGCATGGCTCTCGTGGAATACCCACATCTTCTGTTCACCACGGAGCAGATGGAAATGTTCTCAGTGAGACACTCATGCATATGCAATATCTACAGAGGAAAACATCTCCGCTCTTATTGCTGCTGCCAACAATGCCGCCTGTCAGCTTCTGGGTGAACTCGACTGATATTTATTCGGGCAGTATCAGAAAGGAGCATTGGCAGAAAACTCCCTAAGTCATATAAAAATGCCACTGATGCTTCTGGTGGAAAATCTTCAAATGCTGTAAATACCCTATTGAAATTGCTTTTTTTATTTTTTTTTTTTTGTCACAGAGTGTTGAAATCTTGAAAAAATGCTTGAAAAAAAAAAAATCCTTTGGAATGGTTTGCCCACCTTTTCAAAGACAGTGGGATTAATAAATATAAAGGGCTTCTTTCCACTTGAGCAGCCCTTTATACCTGCTGGAGTCTTCTGGGTGAAAGAGATTAAGGTATGAAAGACTTCAGGAAGCAAAACCACAAATAGATTTGGAAAGGACAGAGCATAAAAAAGAGTGCCAGACACTCGCATTTAGGGATATTCTGGAATTGACATTAAGCCATTTTTGTGCTGTCCAGGGGTTATATGGCTAAAAAAGGACATACGAAGCAGTCCTATGATTAGAGAGTCACGAATTTGGCACCGTCATGTTAGGAGGAACAAGGGAGTGAGGAAACAAGAGGAACTGCTCTCTCACCAGCTGGAAATGGACACTGTGACTAATGCACCTGCACGGCATAAACACGTATGGATTTATATGTATGGCTGAGTGAATTATAACCCAGCATATTCCTGCTTGTCTGTAACACAATAGACCCGCTCTCCTCTCCTATTTGCCATTCTTAATTACTGGATTGCTGCTTTTTTAAATATTAAAGAAAGGAATGTTTGCCGTCAGTCATGTCAATTCTGTAACCATCATCCTGGATCCAGACTGTTCCTCCACTGACCACAAATATCCTATGGTCAAAACTCTGGTGTTCTCAGCAAGACCCAAAAACAATAAATGTTTTGTTTCCGCAGAAATTGAGATTTTCTTGATCTGCCACATGTAGACAGAAGTTTTTGTAAATGCTCTCCTGAAGCCTGTGAAATGCTGAATGGCCGAACAGTAAGGCACCGGGCTCAGGCGGTGCTTGCATCGATTAGCTGAGCCCTGATTGATGTGTGGATGCTTTATGCTTTGTTCTCTAATGCACTTTCAGCAGCGCTAATAAAATTTCCTTTGAACAAGTGGGAACAGGTGATCACACAATTATGTGTGTCTTGTCTGTCGGGATGATTCAGCCTCATGTTGTTGTCATAGCAGCATGTCCCCATCGCGGGCTCACACGTTGAGGTAGGGCTCTTTTGTATGTGCTGGTTTGCGATTTGCAAATAATAAACAAAACCCAGTGCCCTGCTTTGATAGAAGAGGATTTGCTCTGTTGTTGGAACTGTAACTGCATTTAAATGTGGGAGGAAAAGTGGAGCTGATTGTCAACACCCTTAGGACACCCCTGTAAGGATTTCCAAGGATGAAAATGCAGCCTAGATTTGACTTTGATTTTGGGAGTCAAAGGAAAGAGCTGTTAAATTTGTTTCTATATCCTCTGGAGTGAGAGCTGGGTTCCCTCTCCTTCCAAAGGAAGCGTACTCTACGGCAGGGCTGTGCCATTACTCATGTAGCATGACCCAAAGAGCAGGACTTTGGTTATTTAACCAGTCCTGGCACATGGTTCTCTCCAGCCCCCGAGCCACAGGTCCACACCTTGGTCTGAGTCTGTGCTGACCACCAGTCATCCTGCACAGGCACTGGGATCACTGCCTGGATCCTAAGTGGGATTCAAGGCTGTGGGGTGTGATGTCGTGTCATGCGATGTCACATAATGCTGCCCTGATCACACTCCAGCTTGTTGGCTACTTAAATTTGCTCTTTGTCATGCTGGCCACACAGGGAGCCACACTGGTATGGAAAGGCTCTTCCCTGTCTTCACATATCACCGCAGGCCACAGGTTTCTAGAGGAGATCTCAAACAGCAGGGTGCCAGTGACCCATGACAAAACATGCCTCAAGAACTGAGCCTGCTGAAAAGACACAACATTTCTAGCCTTAGTTGTAGAAGTAGCCAAATCTGAAGCCTGCAACTCTTCCATTGTTTCCCGCGTACACATAGGTGAATAGTCAGTGGGGCATTAACTATCTGGAGATGTTCAGAGAAGAAAGAAGCCCATGTGCAGTGCCACAGCAACAACCCTTGCGGAACTGACCAACTGTAACCAGTAGGAAGGTCCCACAGTGACAGGAGGGTTGTGCCAGCCCCAGCTGGGACATGGCACCAGGCTGTCACAGTGCATGTGAAGGACTCAAGTGAGTATCACATGCACATCCTGAGAGCCAGAAGGTCCTTGAGGAGGCAGTGGGAGCACCTCTGCTAAGCAGAGGCTGGTTGTCAGCATCCTTAGGACACCCCTGTAATACTGTTAACATTTTCAAAGAGGCATTTTCCTTGCATCTGATCCCTATGGCTTCCTGCAAGTTCAAATTGCCATCCATAGAGGCTGATCCTCAGTCAAGGTGGATCACCATCTGACTAACTCAACTTGCTCTGTACAGAGAGGGCCTGAGCAGCTGCAACTTCATTTGAAGTTGATTTGAGCCAGTTGTGGTTTGGGGCATGTGTTAAAACAACAGAAAAAAGCTGACACACACACAAAGAATGGTTAAGGAAGAGGAGAGTGGAGTTCCTAAAAGAACCCTACATCCAGGAGCAATCCGAGTGCCACTGATTTTCTTTCTTTCTTTGCCCTGGCAGACAGAGCCCAACGTGATTCAGGTGTCTAAGGAAATTTCCAATCATATTTAAAAAGAGAGAGAGAGGATACTAGAAAATGGGGTGGGATTGCACTGCAATGCTGTGACCTGTCTGTGCCCAGAGATCTGCCTTAAATTGGAAGAAAAGTGCCGATTAATCTGACACTGAGGAAGGCATAGGCAACAAAATCATATCATGTCTTCTCATTTCCCCCCATGACATGTAGTCCTCTCCACCTTGCTAATTGGAGAAAGCTTGCTAACAGCTCTCTGATGTGGGTTTAATTAAATACCTTTTGAATGCCCCTGAGCGGTGGGAAAAGACAGTGGAATCGTTCCAAGTCTGACACGCTGAGGGACAGCTTCAAATCCGGGGCTTCTGGTTTCATCGCTGAAAAAATACAGGCGCTGTGGGAGCAGTGGAGGATCTCTAATAACGACGGAGCCAGAAACTAAAGGCTGCCAACATCTGGCTGTGGAAAGGAGGATCTTCGACATCCCAGCAGTTCTTATAATCCTGCAGAGAAGATGCTTGGTCATCCTGCGGCAAAGGGCAGGCTCTGAGGGAGGGGAGACACATCTGCGAGGCGAGGATGCTGCTGTTGTGCCCCAAGAAGAAGGGCTGCAGCTCCATAAAGGGGGTGGAGCAGTGAAGCGTGGAGGAGAAGAGAGGAAGAAGATGTGCTCTGGAAGGGGACAGCCCAAGAGAGGAGCAGCAACCACCAGGTGTGTTAGAGCACAGCTCTGTCCCAATCCCACAAGAGACACTTCAGCAGGTCGCTTCTGTTTGGTGGGTATACACAGGTCTTGGTGCACTGTCTGAAGAGAAGTGTTCCTGCCTGGGAACTGGGGCTCCCATGTTCTGGAACCGTTTGTGTTCTAAATAGGACAAAGCATGATTGATTTTATGAGCTTTGGCATGTGGAGGTGGAGGGCGAGCACTCCATGGGCACCAGGCAGACTGTGGGCCACGTAGATGCCCTTGCAGCAAAGCCAGACCCTAAGCCAAAGCCTCAGCTATGACACAACTTTCCCCATTTCTTTAAAACACCCATTTTCCCCCCTCCTCATCCCAGGAGGAGGCCGGGAGTGCAGGGTACAGGCTGAGCTCTGCAGGAGAGAGCTGGCAAATAATCTGAGAGCAAGAGAAAAAATTTCAACAAGACTTTGAAAGAGTCTATTTAGCTTATCAGAAAGGAGGTCAAGAGGTGATTTGATTACAGAGCATAAGTGCCGTCAGCGGAAGAAAACACCAGTTTCTAAAGAGCTTTTTAATCTATCAGAGAAAGCCGGAACAAGAGCCAATGGCTGAGAGATGAAGCCAGACAAATGCAAATAAGACATGGGGAGCATGTCTTTAGCAGAGAGGGAGATAAACAGAAAGAACAAACTCAAGGAGAACAGCACTCAGTATCTCTGGGTGCCTTCAGCTGGGAGCTGGATGACAGGCTTAAGCAAGAGAGGGGATGGGTTCATTCCAAGGTGTCCTTTAGGAGCCTGTGGTATATGGACATATGTATAAAGTGGTCTGGCACTTCTTTGCCTCTTCAAAAGTGAGAAAATCTGAGTTCCTTGCCCTTGTGGGGGCAGAAAAATGTCTGAGAACAGGCTTTTAGGCAAACCTGGTTCAGTCACCAGGAAGAGCTCAGCTCAATGTTCGTGGTTTCTAAGTCAAAACTGTATCTTGGGGGCCTGGGCTTGCAGAGGCTTGGTGGTCTGAGCCTGTTTGGTGTTCCTCCTGGCAACGGACCGGCCACATCCTGGTGGGAAATTCCAGCCTAGTGGAAAGAAAAGCTCTGCTATGAGTAGGAATTAAGGCATTGCCAATTAAGTGCATAAATCAAAAAAAGGTATACCAGAAGTCCATCTCATCATGCAGCTGTGTCTGGTACTGGTAGGGAACTCCAGCAGAGGGCTAGGGGGGGGAAAAAAACAAGTCTGGAGTGATCCTTACCTGGAATTTCTTCCTCATTTCCAGCACTTTGTGGCTGATGGGCTCCTGAAGTGGAGGCTGACAGACAGGTATTAACAGGCCTTGAAGGATGCTTCGCGCATCAAATTCTCAGGCTGCTTTTGGATCTATTACACTTTTGCCTGGAGCAATAACATTCATAATTTAGTAACTCAATGTGTGAAAAAGTACATCCTTTTGCTTGTTTAAAATCCTCTGATCCTCTCGCTGGTACCTTTTGGTTTTGGTGTGAGGCACACAATATACTTCCTAATTGCCATTTCTTTGTGCTATTCAAGATTGTTGACGCTTCTCTCCCTCCCTCCTGGATATTTAGGGCAGGGTATTCTGATGGAGTCAGTCCCCTCCTGTGGTCAAAATGACATATCCACTGCCATCAGTAGATGTGTTGGTTGCCACCAGAGGCCCAAAAGAGACACATGCTAGAGCCATCCTCCAGAGCTGGATTACAAAGGGTGAAGAGAGTATATACAAACGGTACGCCAGAAAATACAGCTTATCTTGAGTTGGCCAGGAATATTCTTATTTTTTATTTGCCCTATTTCTAACCCCAGCATCTTTGGGACAATGGACACTAAGCTCAAGCAAAAGAACTTCCCAGCACTAATTTCTGTGTTTCTCATTTGAATCCCTCCTGTTTGATGATAAGAGAGGGTTTCTGAGCCTGTGTCCCCCAGGGGTGTCTGGGCAGCTACCTCTTTGTTACTGCTGTGTTTTCTCCTTTTTGTCTGTACAGCTGTGTTCAATAAAGGAAAACTTTTAACAAATAAACCAAGCAAACCCTTTTCAGCCCAGGGGCTATTTGCTGGTGAAACCAGGATTTAAATACTTACCACTTGGATGTGAACGAAATTCCTGGGTTGTGCTACCTGGCAAATAAAGCAGCTTATTCAGCATTGAGTTAAAGTCCTGGTTAAGTCTTAGAAACAATTTCATATCAGCAATGGGTGTTTACCAGTGAGTAGGTAAATTCTACCTCAACTGAACACATCTTCATTCTCCTCCACTCCATGGGCTGATGTAATGAGGGTCTGTAGGTGGGAAAAGTGTCAAAAGTGGGTCGCCCTGCCAAATGTTTACCAAAGCTTGCTGAAAGCAGTTATCTTGACTCAAACAAACAAAAAACAACAACAAAAAAAAGAGAAAACACTGTGAGTCAGTCCACATTCTTTTTTTTTTTAATGGTTCTAAACATAAAAAAAATCCCGTTTCATACATCAGCATTTTTTTATTTAAATGTTTAATCTTTTTAATTCAATTAATTCAATTTATAAACTATAAGTTCAAATAAAGGTTAACTAGCTAAAAAGAAAATAAAACACATCAGAGTATCTAAAGGAAACATACTACGTGACCCATGCTGAGAGTTAAGTAGTTGGAGAGTGCAACAAAAGTCAATGTTGAGCTTTCCAATCCAGCCCATGCTTGGAAAGATTTTTCAGCTCTTGAAAGGTATGTCGGTTGGGACAGCTGTTTCCTGTATTTGTTTGGGTGGGAAACTGGAATGAATAATCCTGCCTGTTCGAGTCATTAGGAATGTATGGGAATTTTCTTTACTGTTTGTTACAAAACAGCATGTGCTGATTTTCCATCTGAAAATTAGACCACCAATTCCCAGCTGGACAAACTAGGAGATAGTCTTGATATGGAAGAGTTTGCGGTGTAAATACACAAACCAAAGATTGTTAGTCCTGTTTTAGCAAGTGCATAGTAAAGCCCAGAGCCTTACAAACTGGAATTTAATTATTTCGGTAAGGGCTAGAGAGTCTGTACAGAACTTAGCTTTGATTTTTTTGAATCTGCATCTACTTTCAAGTAGATCATCCTTCCTGCAAGAAGGAAAAAAACTGGCCCAAAACATCACTTGACATAATGGACTTTTTGCTGAAGTACCTACTTAGGGGTGAGGGAAACACAATGTTAAATGTGTTTCCTCCACAGTTGTGTTTAATCACTCTTATTCCTTGGAAGCCACATGAGGCTGTAAGCACGCGACAGCAGCCATCTGGAGACAATCTTGGTCCAGCTGGACTATGCCTGCTCCCACTCCTGCTCACAGATGTGCCGCCCATCCTGTGCGTGCGGCGGGGACAGTGCAGGGTCCTGAGCATGGGTCAGATTTGTGCCTGTTGAGATCCACATCAGCTTGTTCGGTCAGCACCATCAGCGCTGCCTTTCTGGAAAGCAGAAGTGACAAAGCCTGGCTTTGTATGTGTTCATGTCATCCCGGCTTCATGGCTCTCATGCCATGGTGACCATCCCTGTGGGCAGCAACAAGTCCATTAAAGAATCATAGAATGGTTAGAGTTCAAAGGGACCTTAAAGATCATTGAGTTCCAACCCCCCTGCCATGGGCAGGGACACCTCCCACTAGACCAGGTTGCTCAAAGTCCCATCGAGCCTGGTCTTGAACACCTCCAGGGATGAAGCATCCACAACTTCTCTGGGCAACCTCTTCCAGTGTCTCACCATCCTTACAGTAAAGAATTTCTTCCTGATATCTAATCTAAATCTCCCCTCTTTCAGTTTAAAACTGTTACCCCTCATCCTATCGGTACACTTCCTGGTAAAGAGTCCCCCCCATGTTTCCTGTAGGCTCCCTTTAGGTACTGGAAGGGGCTATAAGGTCTCTATGGAGCCTTCTCTTCTCCAGGCTGAACAACCCCAACTCTCTCAGCCTGTCTTCATGGGAGAGGTGCTCCAACACTCTGATCATCTTTGTGTCCCTCCGCTGGAGCCCCAAGATACAGGCTTTTCTTGCTTAGGGTAAAGGAACAACCAGTCTTGAGTTTCTTCCCTTTCCTCACCCCAGAGAATAAATTTCAAGGGTTCAAAAAAACATGTGCCTGGCTTCAAAACATAATAAACCCCTTTGCTTCAGTGTTTTTTTCCTCCGAGCCTTTCAGTGTCATCCGACCTCATTTCCCAGTTTGGGGGTTCATCCCCCATCACTGTGGAGCTGTAAAAACCAAAGTAGAAAGGCAAGGTGGGATTCTCAGCTCACCCCGTGACTGCCCGAGGCTTTACCCGAAGCACCAGTTTTCATGAGACTCATGCTACAGCTCTCAAGGAAGACAGCGCCAGCAGCCATGACACAACAGCATCCAAATGCCATTCATCAAGCCCACGTGGTTTGCTTTCGGCTGCTTTTAATCTTTCCCAGACTCTCTCAGGGAACAGCTTGGATCCTCCTGTGAATTGGAGAGTTCAGTCTACTTCAGCAGACCCCAGACGTGGGCAGTTAACAGCGACAGGCTTTTCAGCAAGCACAAAATAAAGGGCTGGATTATTATTATTTTTTTTAAATAGATGCTATTAGTGTTCTGGGAAGAGCCTGGACTTGTACTCATTAAGTCTGCAGTCTCCGAAGTATTTATAGAGAGGAAAAGAGCATAACTCGCTGAAATTCTTATTGTTCTAGCAAATGATCAATGCACTTACTCGCAGAGCCATAGTGTCTGTGATTAATTCATAGTCAGAAATAATAGCGGAGTACCCGCTGCGTTGCTATTACCTTATCTCTGCCTCACTGGTTGATTCTCAGGTACAAGCGAAACCAACCCTTAATTACTTGGTTAAAAACCTGTCAGCTGCCAAGGAACAAATGGAATGATACGGCCACCTCTGCTGCTGCATTTTACAGCTCCCAGAGATAATTGAATGGAAGGAAACGCACTTCAAAGCCCCCCAGGAGCCAGCACTGGCAGTAAATGCCTGGATGTGCCCCATGGAATGGTCAGAGACTGGGGAATGGCCAGCCAGAGGGGTGACCTGCACCGGGAGCAAACTTCACACACTGGTGTAGAGCCGGGTTATTTCTATCCTGCTTTCAGGAGGACCTTTACCATCCCATTCAGATGCCTCTCACCTGTTTTACAGTGATCTGTGCTGTTCTCCATTTTTCAGAGAGAAGCTGCTGCCTTGAGACACTCCTGCCGTGCCTGGCCTGAAGCAAGAGGACCACTGTTTTCAGGCAATTGTCCCTGTAACCCTGCCTGGTGCCGCTGTGCAACCCGCTTGCCCTCCAGACAAGGGAGCAGGCAGTGTTGCCTACAGCCCAGGCAGCCAAGCTCAGCAGCGGCTGGCCAGCAGTCATCACATCTCCAGAACCGTCTAGGGAGGCTACAAGCCTCCCATGGCCTCAGCCAAGCAGATTCAATGACAGCTCTGAAGTCCTCTGAAGTGTGGTACTACACGGGAGCTCCAGGCAGGCACAGGAAAACTCTCACCCTCTCTCTAGTGGGATGTATCCACCAGTGGGACACTGGGGCAAATATTCTCAGGTGTCCTCCAATTGTCAACAGCCTTGACCATTAACACCAGGGCTGTATCCTTCAATCTTGCTAGTGTCGGGCCGAGGCATGACTTGTTCATCAGGTCACAGAATAATTTAGGTTGGAAGGAACCTCTCTGGAAGTCACTGATCCAACACTCCTCAAAGCAGAGCCAATTTAGATCAGATTGCCCCGGGCGTTCATCCAGCCAAGTCTTGAATATCTCTAAGGACTGAGATTCCCCACCTCTCTGGGCCTCTCTGAGAGTGTCTGACCATCCTGAGGGTGAATTTTTTTCCTAATGTCTAATTGGAATTTCACTTGTCACAACTTGCACCCATTGCTCTCTTCCTTTCACTTGGCATCTCCAAGAAGAGTTTGGCTCCATTTTCTCAGGACCTTCCCACCTCAGTCAGTGGCTGAAACCTCAAAATTCATTTTCATCCTCCCCTTCCCTTGCTGTCTCTGCCAACATCAGAACAGCCATCTCGTATGGAGATGTCTCTGCCCAGGGGTTCTCCAGGTGGGTTAGGGCATCAATTTAGAGCCCAGGCTTTCAGGGATCTGTAATTACGGAGAAGACATTCAGATGTCCTTGACAGGGCAAGCAGCCGGGCTTGTTCATGCTGCAGTGGGACACTGCTGCGAGATGGAAGTGATTGCTTCTGAGCCACTCTCTTTAAGGACACAGGCAAATAAAAATGCAGGAGAAAATCAGCCGCGTTACATGGTCATGCTTTTAATTGCCTTGGCTAAATGGGAAATTAAACGCTGGAAACTTCAAGTCCTGTTTGATGTTTAGCATCCATGCTCCAAAAGGACAGGTTCTCCAGGCACAGCTTTGGTACGCCCAGGAAGCGTGAAATCACTCCCAAATTGCTCGATGTGTAAGGTAATTGGCCTCCATTGCCTGAAATGCTCTGGCTGCAGACTCGGAGAACAGACAACATCTCCCAAGTGGAACAAACTCTGATCAGAGACACCACAAGGGCAGTTTACGTGGCACCTGTGTGCCTGGCATCGAGGGCTCCTTGTCTGACTGGTGCAGAGACCATCTACTGCTTCTGTGGAGGAGCTCAGTGCCTGGCAAGGTTGGAGAAATAAGTTCCTGCAACAAAGCAGGAGAGAGATTTCCCGTCATCAGCCCTGTGCCACGTACTTTCCATTTTCTTCTTGTTATGCTCAATCAAGACACATTTTATTTCATATTAGGAGACTTTGAAAAGAGAAAAGATGATGGGTTGAACGTGGCACTTCTGGCAGAGCAGCACAAGCTCGCAAAGGCTGCCGTGCTTGGAGCTCTTCTCCCCCCACGCGGGAATTTTTGTTCTCTGAAATGGGATCCATGATAATATCCCACCTGCCAGTTTTGTTTGTCTGGTGGCCATTTCTACACTCTCCAGCTCTGCGATGACAACCTTCTGGTCGTCTCCAATGATAACACCATGGACTCTGCACATCTGTTGAGAACGATGGTGACAGGGTCAGCCAAAATGTGACCACCATGTGCAGCGAAGACGCTCCAAGGCCAAACAGTCCTGTCCCCCTTGTTCTTTATACAGCCACATCGCACACCGGTAGCCATCGTTGCTGCCTCTCCTAGTTCTGCCATGCCTTTGGAGATAGAGGACTTTGAGGGCGAGGATGAAACACAATCTTCTAGATTCATGTTCATGGATTTATACAGTGTCTCAGAGACATTCCCTGTTCTCTTCTTATGTCCTTCCCTAATAACTTCTTGCAGCAACAGGAGAGGTCACAAGAGAGCTTTGCAAACATGTATGACTCCCTGGGGCCACGATGCAGGGCTGAGATCCAGTTCCAAGCTCACGGGCTTAACTTCAGCAGAAATCCCCTCCTCACATGGTTTCAGGACCACCTCCCCACAGCTTCCGTAATCTCCAGAAGCCCCCAGGAAAGGTGTAGCAGCTCCCATCCTTCCACACTTCTCAAAGCTGTTTCATTATCAGTGTTCCTGGGTGTGATCTGCTGCCAGACTGCAGGAAATCTTGGCAAACTCATGGGATGTCAGAGCTTGGGAATCAGCACAACAGTCCCTCTCCACACACCTCACCCCTATGGTTCGATGCTGTTGGCCTCCCCTTAATTTTCACTCTCCAAATATTCATTTAGACATTAGGAGCAGGGGATCAGAAGACAGCCTGCAAGACCCAACCGCTGCTGTGAGTCTTTTGGCAGGAGAAAGGCGCTGGTTGACTTGAGAGGAGTTGTTGTTCTTCAGCCGAAGAAAAGAGAAAAAGTGATGTGTGAAATCTTGGGTATTTTTTTTCTTTATTTTTTTTTCACTCTGGATACAAAAGACCAGACTTTGGTATAAATGTCTGGAGATATATTAAAACATGTTTATAGCTGTTGAAAAAACTCAAGTCATCAGATTAATTTTTTTTTTAATGGTTGATCATGATTGCATCGGTCATTAGGAGAACAGGGGAAGGATCTTTGTATCAGCACACTGAAGAAAGCAAGAGGGGACAGCATCCTGAGAGATCACCTAACCACCCTTCCCTGGTGTGCTCTCCTGGCATGTCCTCGATGCATAAACCCACTTCTCTGGGGCAGAATTATTCACTTTACTGTTCTCACTACTCCCTTCAGTGGTCTCTTTACATCCCTGCTCCTTGGGATTCATTCTCTAAGCAGCCTTCCTCAAGGGGGAAGCACCTTGCCACTGGGCTGAGTGGAGGAATGAGCAGAAGGAGGGGAAGAGTTCATCCACCTCCTGCACCAGCTGCCTCTGGGCAAGCAGAGCTGTCTCCCACCAGCCCCAGTCTGGGGGGATGTTCCTTTTCTCATGCCCCCACTTGGAAAGAGAGTTGGAGTCAGGGTGATTTGCCTTCTGCTTTACCTAGTCCTGACATCAAACTGTAAAACCTAGGGACCTGCAACACATGCCTAGGACATCTCCTGCCCATTAGCAGGACCCTGCTCCACTCTGTGCACGCCTGATGTCAGCGTGTCTAATATCCCTTCTCCAAGACTTTTCGAGAAGCCATACCTGCCCCTACCCCCAGGAGATAGGAGGCATCTGTAATCACTGAGCTGGTGGGAAAATACAGGTTAACAGGCAGCCTGGGCTTGGCAGATAAAACCCAGCTGCCAGGGGAAGGAGCCGGCAGCGGGAGGGAGGTATCGGGAGCAGGGATGCACAGCACCTCCAGAAACCCTGCGCTCCACGTGTGAATTGCTTTTGCCGGCCGGCAGGTAAGATGCGATGGAGGCAGCAGGGTTTGCCTAGCCCTTCCCCTCCACCACGGATCGCCCCAGCCGATTTCAGCAGCGATAAAAATCACCTCATCATCTCCAACAAAGGCGATGCAATTACAGAGTGTCTCTGATCAGAGTGGCGATAATCAACAACATGAGCTCACCTCCTCCACTTGTTTATTTTGGAGGTTTCTTAATACACCAAGAGCCAGTGAAACTAGTGCTAATCCACCCCCCAGCAGCATCTTGGCCAGGAAAGAGGAGCTGTCACCACCACCACATCCTTCCAGACAGACACTGTAGAGATCAACAGCTTTGATACTGTAAGGAAACTCCCAACAGCCTCTCCTGGCATCAGTGTCTCCTGCCTGTCCCTCCGTGCAGTCCTACTCCTCCGTCTGCTCCCTGTAACCAAACGGTCACCCTCCACAGAGCAAAATGAGGTGATCTGCGTGTCTCATACAAATACCTCCCCAGGGCTATAGAATCCAGCAGAGAAAGGGGCTACAAGGACCACATTCAAAGTCAGAGAAATGTAAATGTGACCAGAATATTGGGGTTTTTCTTCCCCTGGTATGAATCAACCTCTGGAGCAACCTGTCCAGGAGAGCAGTGGGGCCTCCAATTTTTGTTGGCTTCAAATCACAGACAGATGCTTTTATTTTTTCTGTGAGGGATGTTATTCAAATAACCAGTGGGAGAGATGAAACCTCCTGCTCAGACGATCTCTCCAGCCTCATAGGTTTGTCACCTGCTTTCACCAGGAGGCTAGCACCTGAGTAGGATGGGACCTGCTCACAGCCAACAGGAGCTTAGCTGGCCATGCTGCTGTGGGGGTCTCAGCTCCACTATAGGAAGGGCTCTTCTGCTGTAGCTGTTCTTCCCACAGTCCCTGCTGTGTCACCAGTGTGGACCAGTGAAACTGTCAGAATGAAGTCTACCTTGTTACTGGACCATGCTGGGAGGTCCCCACCTGGGGGGTTTCCCAGGGACTCCTGAGAAATCCTTCTTTGGGTTCCAGGTGAGTATGTTGGGTTTGGGCGTCTAGGGCTCTTCGGTACTCCAGCTTGCCCAAAGCAAATCCTCAACACGAAGCCCTCCCTAACTTTCAGCATCTCCTTGCATGCCAAGACAGGAATGAGGGCTTCATCCTCCTGTTCAAATCCCCAGCCCCTAAAGACCAGCCCTGGATGGGAGATGACTGAGCCACAGAGAGGGGTGGCTTCACAACCAGCTGCTCCTGCCGAAGGCACCCGCGTGACATCATCATTAAGAGATCATCACAGCCACTGAAAGGCTCTGACACTTGGCACGGACCCCTCTGGGTTCTCATCAGCACCTTGGCATCTGCAGGGTTAAGGTTATTGCTGAAAAATTCTGCTGAGCTGGGTACTTTTCTGAGCGTGAAGGCAGGGAGGAGGGAAAGGCCCTGAAGGATACATCCTGGGTATTTCCTTCATGTCCAAGGACTATTTCATCATTCTCTGTCATGGCTCTGGTTTCTTTTCTGAGGCCTCTGGATTCATTTGGTTGGATCATTTCATTTAGACCAGGCAGAATGAGTCGTATTGTCATCACATCAAAGACCAGAGCTGGGAAGGAGAAGTCTGAATCAAGCTGTGAATTAACCCCTGGGAGAAATACCTATGGAGACTACAGCAGAGCTCTCCGATGTAGGGACAGGTGGGGAGGGATGGAAGAGACTTATTTGCAGAGGTAGCTGGAGAAAGCTCTGTTCTCCTTTCTGGTGGCTGGACCCACCTCCTGTCCCCTGTGTGTGAGCTGAGTCTGCCCCCTCCCATCAGCCAAGTGCCAGGACCCCCCCAAGGACTGGCAGGTCCTGCAAGGGCTCTGGTGACACTGGTGCTTAGTGCTTTCCTCTCCACCCCTTCTGCCCTCTCCTCCCAGCCTGAATCCTTTCAAGAGCAGGTGGGTGGATCTTCCCAAAGTCCCCAGGATTTGTATGGCTGATCCAGCACACAGCTGGCAGGGGGCACGTCCATCACAAATTTCCAAAAGCCCACTGAGTTTTTCTTCTCCTTGCTTTCTTCCTCCTCCTCCTTTTATTTTTTGTGGTCTCAGGTGAACACAGAATATTTCAAAGAGATCTCTGTGAACACCAAAGCTTTGAAGCCAGCTGGTGGAGCAACCTCAGGTGACATCGAAAAGGACTGGGGCCCAGCTGGGTGTCTTCCCAGGAGAATGGAATCAAAGCCAGAAGAAATGACAGCACAAGCTGATCCGACTCACTCTGGTTGGAGGTTTCTCCCTCCCTTTGTTACTGAGCCCAGCCCAATGGCCCTTCCTGGTTTTAAATTAGCAAAACCTTTTCTAAGCTTCAGATTAAGTTCCTGGGTCACCAGCAGAGATGGCCTGTAGCAAAGCCCTGGATTTTATCTTTAATTATCGACAGGAATATTACATTCTTGCAGAAACTGAGCTGAGAAAAAGCCAGCATCTGTGATCCCTGCTGTGGAGCTGAGCATCTGCTGAAGGGAAGACTGGTAATCAGGAAGAGAGGGGTCAACAGAAGATGATCTTCTAAGTCTTTCTCTGTAGACTGAATCTCTAATATGTTTACTCAGTCAGATGCAAATCCTTTTCGCAAACTCATGGCACTGCTGAGTACAAGTACGCACAGAAAATTAACAAAGCTGGAGCATCAATTCCTCATCTATCACCAGTACAAGACTCCTGGTGACTACGTGGGAGGAAGGAAAATGTTCTCCCTCCAGTGTCCAGGGAGACGAAGCCAAGTTTCCAGCAGTGTTCTCCAATTCTTAACCAAGAGATCCTGTCCAGCACCTTTCTGCTTTACTCTCTGTCCTGGCTGACCTCCTTCCCTGACCTCCTCCTAGATTGCTCCTCCCTGGGTCCTCAGGGCTTGAGTCTCACCCTTGCCCATACTCAGCAGCAGAGTCTGCCCATGGTCAGTGAACTTGCTAAGGCAGGAAACCTTCAGAAAACCAGTAACGGCATCAAGTGCAAAACCATCTCCAAGCATGGTCATGAGCAGATGGAAGAGTATAACAGAAGCCTGGTGTATAGACCCCCTCATCTGGGTATCCTGGACGTACTGAAGGCAATCCTACTTCCTCCTGCATGCTGGCTGGAGGTTTTTCCCCTTGATGTGGACTAGAGAAGCCTCCTAGTAACTACTCTGCTGGAGTAGAAACCTCTCATGGCCATCTTATTCCATGCTGGCGCAAGGGCGAAGTGTCACTTGGAAAGTGGGGAAACTGTCTGCATTTGGACAGTTTGCATATGTTTGATCTATGATGGAGGAGCAGGAGGAACTGGAGGCCAAGCCAAGCCTCATTACATGGTTGGGGAGCCACCAGAAATTCCCTGTAAAGCATCCTATGTTGGGCTGGAAATGGTACGCTGGTTGGAAAAGGAGGCATGGGCAGGAGAGTTCAGGAAGGCAGCACAGCGTGGGCTGAGCTGCTCACAGCATGGACAGCCATGTTGTGGATTGGGGCAGGTCACTGTATTTGGAGCTTATCTTTTCACAGTTCGTTTTTCTCTCTGCTCTTGACAAAACATGCGCAGGTGTATGTGTGGTGTGCCTTAGGTTGAAGGTCACCTTGTATTCAGCCCAGCACAATAAAACCTTAAAGGAATGGGGTATAACAAAAGAGGCAGGTGGCTTTGAGCTACTCAAAGAGTGATGGGTCTTGAAATAGAACACAGCTACCTGGAGGTTAGAAAGCCCTATGCCCATTGCCTTCGCGAGTTGCTTCCTAAGACATCCTGCTCCTGTAGCACAGAGATCTGGGGATCCCCTCTGAGCTGATGGTGACAGCTAAGGAGGAATGAGACTGGCTTAAGCAGGGCCTGTTTAATGCCATTCCAACCCCAGCCAGCCAGGTCAATTAAAAAATAAAGACAAAGGCACTCAGTCCGGGTCTGCTATCCCTATCAAACTCATTATCTCCCCCCGCCAACAGAAAGAGGGCAACTGTTCACGTAAGACACAGCTAATAATATCTGAGTACAGGACATTGCTGCTAAATTATAGGGAGGGCTTGGGAAGGGAAATTAGTGTCATTTGCAAGCCCAATAATAGGGGCTGTGCAGCATGAATGCCGATGCGGGAGCGGGCTGGAGGACAGCGTGTGGCTTATGCAACCGTCCCCGTCCCCGTCCTACTCCGGCGGGCAGAGCCCGGCTGGCAGGATGCACGTTGGCAGAGGAGACGTGGGCTTGAAAGCCAAAGGCAATTAAAAACAAAGGGAAAAGCAGATTCCTCTGTCTGAGGGTGGAGGCATCAGAAGCTGCTCCTGGGGGAAAAGGCTCAGCCCTTTCCTCCCAGCTGAGCTTTGGCAGAGCACAGTTTAGGGTCCCGTCACCCTCGGGCAGCAGCTACCAGGGGTGGGAGGTCTGGTGGTTTCAACTGAAGGACCAGTTCTGGGGCAGCTTCTAGGAGCAATCAAACCCATTGGGGAAACTGAGGCACAGGGAGACGGCACAGCCTGTGCCGTGGTTTGAATCTTAAGGCAATTCTTGAGCGCTTCTCGGTGATGTGAAGTGTGGTGCTGCTCCCCGGGGACAGCTGCATTCCTGCAGTGGGCAAAGTATTTCCCATTTCAGAATACAGCCACATCTTGAGCAAAAATGTGTTGCAGAGAACCAGAAGTTCTTTATGACCAAAGGCTCCCAGGCTGCTAACAAACCTAAAGTTCCAACACCATACTTGTGGTCATCTGTGGAGTATCCCTGGCTCCAAGCTCAAATCTCACACCCCATCAACAACCCAGCAAACATCATGAACCTGCCAAAGAGCCCCCACTCCTCTTGCAGCTCCACCGTGCTCTCTGCTGGCTCTCAGAGGCACTCGGTTCCTGGGTCAGGGAACAATTTTACAGCAATGTTATTGGGGGCTTAAACTAAAATAAGGAAGTGGAGCAACCCTTCATTTGTCCAACATGTGCAAAGACCAGTGTCCCCTTCAAGACTGCTGAGGTATTTCTCAAATTCCTCGACCTTGGACCACTCTCCAGGGCCCCTCCCGTAGCTGATTAGGAAACGCCCCATTCCCCTGATGAACAGGTGAAGCTCTGATTATACTAATCAACTGCTCATTAGCATTACTTGGCTTCAGCTGATCATACATCAGCCCCATGGCATACAGCCACCTCTGTCACCAGGAGATGTTGAAGCTCCTCAGCTCTGTTGCTGTCCCCACCTGGGGGGACAGCCTGCAAATGGAGAAGGGCTCTCCGGGCACCATGGAGGTCTGGCAAGCATATCTCCTCCCAGCAGATCTAAGCCCTCTTTCAGACTGTGGATTGGTCGCCACAGCACTGTGCCCCTGGGTCTCAGCTAGGGACTTTCAGACCCTGAGAGGCTTCCAGGGGACAGCCAACTGTCATGGCTGAGAGCCATGCAAGAGGTGCTACAGATCTCAACATACTGAGATAGAGAGGTGTACGAGAGCCACTGCATTTACCTACCAGCACAGCCTCCACAAGACCCTCAGCCCAACCTCTAGTGAACTGTAGATGGCCACAGAACCAACAGCTCTAACCCTAAAAACAGCCAGCTAATTATAGAAGAGCAGCATGAGCACCAGCACTTTCATGGTAGCTTTGGGTCCAGCTACAACACAGCTGCTGCAAACTAATATTGTTGGAAAGGGAGAGTTTTGCCAGCTGGAAAAAACCAAATGCCAGGAAATACTTCATAGCCTGTCCAAAACTCCCTTCAGGTCTCCACGTAGCCCTCATTTCCTACCCGCTTTCCTGGTTCACACTTCTAGAGTGTACTTCGGTCTTCTCTCCTCTCCCATTTCCATCCTCACATCACTCACAGCCACTTTGAATCCAACCCCACCTACCTCCATGGCAGCTTGGCTTAAATAGCCTTTGGGCAGCTGGTCCACGGTAGCCACCACCTTGCCTCTCCCACCACCAGACTTCCCAGGTCTGTGATGGAGTTAAAGCTGCTCCAGTGTTTCATCCCCAGGCCTAACAGTCTGCAAGGAGGGGAGCCAGGAGAGGGTATTTATGGCAATGAAATTGTATCCCCTCAGGAGGCTGAGCCAGAGCTCTGCAGGTGCCATCCTCTCCCTTATCCTCACACCCCTACATCCTGCCAGCCCCTGCTGATTCACATGAGATAATTAACCAGTGCTCCATCAGCCACTTTCATATCTCAAAAGAAAGCAGAGGGATATTTCTGCACATGCAGGCACAGAGCACCTGTGTATCACCAGCTCAAAATCAAACAGCAGGACAAAGCCTAGGGAGAGCAGAGACCCCAGTGGGTTGGTGGGGGAATAAGGGGACAGTGACAGGTGATTTGCCTGGTGCACAGCAAAGCCTGGTTCCAATGTAGGGACCTAGACACCTGCTTCTGCCAGCAATGGGGTGGGCTACCTCTGCACAGAAGATCTGTGAGATGTCTGGGGATGGAGAGACCTGATCCCTCAGCTGAAGGGAGCAGGGACCCTCAGTGCTGGAGCCAGAGGAGGCTTCAACTTCTGTCTGTGTCCCTATGGATGTGGTAGCACCAAGAGCTGGACCCTGGGCAGGCAGAAGAGACACCACTGGTCTCATCCTTCCTCCTTCACAGATGTGACATGGGACAGAAATCCCCATGGGCTGCCTGCAGTCCCTGGGGACTCCCTGCAGAAGCTGCCGCTCTTCCCTTCAGGTCCATCATCCTGACAGCTCTCCCCAGGGAGGTCTTGAAACCAAGACCCCAGCACAGCAGAGTGCCAGGGACACACACACCACCGCATCCTGGCAAGTCCCAGCCTCCACCAGCCTTCCTCGCTGAAGGGTGGGGATGTGGCCATGGTCTCCCCCTTCCCTTTCCTCCTTTGCTCCATCCTGTCAATCAGGCTCTGGCTCAGAAAGGTTTCCTCGCACGACAGCTACACTGGCTTTAGAGAGATGCAATTAAGATGAAACCCACTTATTTAAAGCGGCTCCCTCGCCCAGCACCGCTCTAATGTCACCTTTGATCACTGAAACCAACCCAGCTCACAGATTGGCAGGGATGCGTCCTTTCATTTTCTCCCTCTCCCCCTCGCTCCATTCAGACAAAACTGGTTTCTTTCTTCCTGCTGGTGCTCCTAGCATTTTGCAGAGCAAAGGACCTGTCATTTTTGCATTGATCAGTTGGGAAAACAGAGCCAAACTCCCTGGCTGTGGCCCATAAAGGTTGGAGAGGTCACATAGATGCTGCCGCCACGTTGGGCTCAGACAGGCTTGGCCCAGGCACAGTTGCTGCAAGTGAGGATGGACTGCAGCAGGGCAGGGACCCCTGCACTAGTGCATCTGAAAGGAAATACCCGGAATTTCTGGGGTGAGAGCAATCACTGATGGGGGAAGCTGGACTATTCCCACCACTTAAAACAGTCAGTTCTGCTCAAACCATCACCTGGGCATGGGCTCAGCTGTCAGCCCCCAGGCAGACCCTGCTCCCAGATGCATACAGGAGCTGCTGGATCAGGACTCTCTTCTCAGCGGTCCCCGTCCATCCACACACACACATTTGATTGCCAGGCATTGAAACCCGACATCTCTTCGCTGTTAAATGCACCCATCAGGTTGCATTTTCTATTAGACTGGAGGTTTCCTGGTTGTCAGCGCTTCCACCCACGCAGGCAGCTCTCTCCTGAACTCCATCTCACTGCCTCCAACCCTCCCCGCGCCACATTTTCTTTGGAAACGGAGAGCAAATACGTGTGTATCCCCCTGCTCTCCCAGGGAGACAGCAGAGCAATTTACAGGGTTCCCTGGGTGGACAGGCTTCTTCGTCTGAACTCTTACTTCAATCTATTTTGTTTTGATCTGCAGGAGAGAGGTCTCTTCCCACAGGTGGAGAGAAGAGTGAGAAGCTGCCTGGTTGCAAAACACCAGTGATTTGGTATTCGTCACCAGCCCAGGGCCAGCTGCACTCTCTGCTGCCATTGCCGGGTGACACTTTCCTCTCTTGCTTAGAAGCAGAAGTTGTCAGGCCAAAAGTCTCAGCACCAACATTACAGGTTCCTTCTGATCTCTCCAAAGGTCTTGGATTTAGCAACTTCTGAGGATTTCTGGGCACAGAGCAGGTTGGCTGCCCTACCTAGGTGACAGCCCCTGGGCTGGGGTCTGCGTCCTGACCAGAGCTGGTGTGACCTCCACCCCTGGATCAGCAAAATCATTTGGTCACCACTCACAGGGAGGGATTTGTCAACTCTCAGCAGAAGATACAGTTTTAGAGGCATCCCAGTCCAACAGACTGCTGGGGCAGCTGCACCCTCCATTCCTGCGTTGGTTAGGAGCTGGGGGCAGCAGGGAAAGATTAAATACACTCTCTCCTACACTCTCTCCCTCTCCTGGTCCATGATGCTGGTTGATCTGAAGCTGGCTACCAAGATCTTGGTGCTTCAGGAGAGAAGTGTCAACGATGGTTCTGGGGAGGACAGCAAAGAAACCAGCCCAGGTGCTTCTTCTGCCTGTAAATCAGTCCAGATGGGCCATCACTAATCTGCTGAGAGCTAGGTCCTCTTCAGGGCAGCTTGTACAAGGATGAGCTGATCAAGCGTGGCAGGGCTTCCTCAGCACACCCTGCTGCTAGCAGCCAGAGAGGGTTAAACACAAAGCAAATGGTTTCTCAGGAACACTGCAATCTCAACAACACAACCCGCTCTGCCCGCAGCTGCAGAGCTTAAACAGCGGCTGCCTGAGAGGTTGTCCCTGCCATCTGCCTCCTCCGGGTCTCTCCTCCTGCCCTCTCACCGTACGGAGACCGGCTTTTGTCACTTAAAGGTGTGATCGGGAAATGGAAGGCTTTTAAAAACACTGCTATTAAGAACAATAAAAATAATAGAGCAGGAACATATGTCTCTCCACAGGCCCATCACCTTCTGCTTGCTTGGATTGAAGTGTTTTGCCATCAGAGCGTGACAGCATGCTGATACATCACCAGAGCCGCAAAGCTGCTGGATTTATTACTGTTATTAAGCAGGTTTTGTAAAGAAAGGCAACAGCACACCATGTGTAGCTGCCTGCGTGTCAGCTCACCCTCATAACGTTTTCATCAGCCAGCTAATTTCAGCCAATGTAGCTCAAAAGGTGGAGGTTGCTAGAAGAGGTTGCAGAAGGTTTGTGTATGTGCTGCTGGAACAGGCAGTGGGGCAGGGCAGAGCCCCAGTGACCACCCTGCTGAGACAGGCTGCGAGGACAGCCCAGCCCTTTACTAGACAACCAGAGAGCACCCCGAGAGAGTGTGCAATGCCCCACCTCATACCTTTTTAGACACCAGGGAAACACAGAAAAATAGGGTGTGGGGTTTTTTTAAGTTCTGCTGCTCAGAGAACATCTTGCTGGTTTTCTGGTCCAGCATGAAGCCATCACCAAGCCAGGGGGAGGATGGGGCTGAGCCCTCCATCCCATTTGTCCTGCCATAGCAGCGGGTCTCGGTTTGAGATAAGTACTGACACATCCCATGTCCCAGAGAGACTCCCGAGGGTTTTTTCAGGACTTCCAGACCAGGCTGGGTAAACAGGGATAACTGGTCACCTTAGCCCAAACTCAGCAGCTGCGCAGCGCTCCTCTCCAGGGTCCCAGTCCTGGTTTGAACAATCAAGCAGTCACCTTCATGGTCATTCCTCCAACCCCACACAACTCAGCCCCACTGCTAACACCGGAGTTCCCAGTCAGACATCTTTGGCCACTGGCTCTCAAAGGCTTTCCATCTCATGTCTCTATATCCTTCACTTCATTTTCCCCAAGGACTGTTGGTTTTCTCATGGGCTGCTCAGGGAAGCAGGTTAGCTTTTCTCTGGGGAGGTCAGAGCTGCCCATCTCCTTCAGCAGCCCAGGGAAAGAGCAAGGAATACGAGCCTTCACACTCGACCGCAGGCAGTGCTGCGTGCCCAGGAGCACAAGACCAAGGTTTCATTTCCTGGGTGACATCGAAACTACCATCCATCACCCCAGCACTAACCCTGGCAAGCAGCCAGACTGGCAAGCACAGGGAGGGTTTCCCATGGAAAGCTGAAGTCAGTCCAAGCCACGGGCACAATTCAGCCAAGAATCATTGCTCCTTACACTGCAGAACCCTGAGGAGCCAGGAGATCTCCCCATTGACTACCTGGAGCTGACACGTGCTTCACCCCACTCCCACACAGCTGTGACCAGGCTTCTCACTATGGGATCACTCTGTTTAGCAATGCATGTACACAAGCTCTTAAATAAACAGCAGGTCTGGAGCAGTTTGTTCTTGCTCTTATTTTCCTCCTTCCTTACTAAGGCAAATAATCTGTTTAAGTAGGCAGTGGGGAATTGTTCTTGCTTCTTTATGTGCTTCTTGTTGAAAGCAAGATTGCCCTGATACGAGTCTGTGTGAGGCTGTCGTGGTTTTGGCCTAAACCAGACTAACAGATGGCCCTCCTCTTCCCCCCCCCCCCCGGCAAAGAGAGGAGAGGAAGAGATAGAGAGATTTATAAGTTTAGAATGACCTAAACTACTTTAATGAAGTATTAATATTAAAATCAAAAAGGGAATAATGAAATAGATACAATATATACAAAACCGTATTAAGTTTCCAGGATGCCGTCACCAGCAGGCACTGGGGAAGTCCCAGGCTGAACTCAGCAATGGATGGGAACTGGATTCTGGCTCTAGAGTCAGGAACACAGGGATCGGGATCAAAGGCAGATGAACAGATAGGGTCCTCTTCAGATGTCAGCCATTGAAGAAAGAGAGCTGACCCTTTGATCTCTCAGCTTTTATACTGAGCATGGGGCAGATGGGATGGAATACCCCAGTGGTCAGGTTTGGGTCACCTGTCCTGTCTGCTCCTCCCCACAGGTGGGACCCCTCTATGCTTTTTCCATTTCCAACCCTCCAATGGGGCAAATAACAAAATTAGCTGACCTTGGTTGTTATACCAATAAGTATAAGCAAGAGCCTCTCCACATACCGTTCCTTGGCATGAAGTACAAACATTGGTCTTATCACTCTGAGAACAAGCAGTTTTCTCCACAATATGCTGTTAATTTCAGAGAGTTAGAAGCAGCCTAGCTAAAATGTAAAATTACTGAACAGAAAGTTGGTTTTGTTTTACCTCAAACCAGGACACTGGCAGAATAAGACCTTCATAACCGCCCCTCCTCTAGTTAAATCTCAGTTGTTACTGCCATCATTTAGGCTCTCCCATTCCCTCAGTGGGGGCAGGAAGGGATGATTTCACCCTGTCCAGCAATTTAATCCCTGACCCACACAGCATTTGTGCTGTGTGTTGTGCACAAATGACAGTGTTCAAGGATTGACCAACCTCCTTATGGTGAGAAACCCCAAATCACCTCTGGGATGGAGTATGTCCCAGCACCAGGCTGTTTGGACTGGCAATAAGCAACTATAAAGAAAATGGAGTGGAATCTAAAGATCAATCCACTCCAAAGGCTTAAAACCGAGCTGAACTTCTGGCCAGTGTTTAAACTACACAGCAGCACACCCTTGAAGTAAAGCAGCAAAATAAATGAAGTCACCAAAACAGTCACACTCCCAGCATCTCCAAGGTCAGGATTTTCACACCTCCCTCTCCTGTGTATTGGCTTTCAGAGTCCATTTTTCACAGGTACAGACAGTCACAAGCCTGTGAGGAAAAAAAAAAAAAGAAAAGAGAAAAAAACCAACAAACACCAAAACCCAGGGAAGTGACTTCAACTGTTGTCATTCCCTGTCTCCCAGCAACGACTGTGTCTTCTCCTCCTTGCTCCCTGTCCAGACTCTCACAGCTGGCAGAGATATTTTTATGAACAAACAAGGCTTCCTGCAGTGAGGGTTTCCTGGGAAGGCCTGATGCTTCAGTCTAGCATGAGGATGATCTCTTCACCTGCAGAGGTGATGATTCTTGGTTTACTTCTAACCATCAGCTCTCAGACCCCCATCTGTGAAGATCCCCAGCCCCCTTCCAGGGCTGAGCAGCTGGTGACAGCGTCTGGGCTGACGCCCAAGTGTCAACAAGGCAGCTCTGTGTTTCCACCCAGACCTAACCCTGGGAGGGGGGTGGAACATAAGCATGTGAGAAGACACTGTCACCTCACCCTGTCTAACCAGTCACATTAAACCCAGGACAAGTTCCCTAGGTTTGTGTTATTAACGTTGCCTCAGCCAGGCTGAGGGAGGGCTTCCCAGAGGGTGGATTTTGCTCTAAGAGACCTTTCTGTGCCTGTCTCAGGAGGGAAATTAGCAGTCAGCCTCCTCCAGAGCTTTTCCTTTTTCCAATTAATACATGAATAATCAGCACAATTTCATGCCAATTGTTTTGTGTTTCTATACCACAGAGGTCCTCTGCTCCTCTGCTACCCAACCCCTCTGCTCCTTTCAATGAAATTAATTATGTGCTAAACCACAACTTCCACATCCTCAAAATCATTCACACAACTGGTGTTGGAACAGAGCTGGGCAGAGGCAGAAGCACATCCTCAGAAGGCCACTGGCACATTAAAGTCGAGCACAATCAGTGTTTGAAGACTTTCAGGAAAGACTTGTTGAGAAGAGGTTGTGGCTGGGAACTCTTCTGAGATGGCTCTGAAAGGACTCCATCTGCTTACCCACACGTGGTCAACCATGCCTGCCTGGGGATAGCAGCATTTGACACCTCTATAGATGTGTTTTCCTGACATTTTCAGCTGTCCTCACTTCAGCTATCAGGAAATGCCAGAGGAAGGACAAATAATTCTTCTGGCCTGTGCTGGAAACATTGCCATCACATACTGGTTTCAGCTTCCAGATGGTTTGGACTGCCTGCATGCTTGGGAAAATCAGTTGCTCCCTACTGCCTCACTGAAACCGTCCTGGAAACCTATTGTGGGTGTCCACCCGTTGCTTACTGGTCTCAGTGACAATGGGGGACCAGGAAGTTTTTCCTCAGAGCATTCATGGGGGCTTTACATCACCCCTTTGTCTATCTTAGGCAGAAGGTAGGAAAACATGCTCCCTACGCCATGAGATTTCCTCTAGAAAATATCAGGCCAAAGACCCACAGACAAGGGTAGGAAAATATCTCCAAGTAGTTAAGTCCCACACAGCCAGTGAGGGCCTCAGGAGGTACCAGGTACACATGGTCAAAGGCAAGACAAGTGTCTGTATCCCTGAAGGCAGACCTGCCTGATCAGCTGTTCACATTGCCACCAACCTTGGTGCCTTTGTGTGCCATCATCAGGCAACTAAAGAATAATAACTATTGGCAAGCACATTCAGCGTGCAGTAGTGATGCAGTATCTCAGCCAGAGGAAGGACTTCAGGATCCCTGGGGAGCAGGGGAGAAGCAACAAAGCTGTGTTCAGAGGAATTGTGATCCACCCTGGATTTAACCAGGGGAGCTACAAGGATTTATGGTCCATCACAAACGTGGGACTGTATTTGAGTTCACTAACTCTGTTTCTGTGCTGATGATATATTGTGTTTGGTTTCACATTCTTGCAGAGAAAGCAGGTTGGGCCCTGCTCATACCATGTGAGCCATCCCCGTTAAACTCAAGGAAATCTCTCCATTGCTGTCCAGGGGTGCTGAATCAAGGCTTCCTTAGATGCAACGCTGCCAGGAGGAGGCCAAGGGCTGAGAGCCAGGGAGGTACTAGGTCCAGGCCACGAAGGTCCTGCAGTGGCCCAGAGCCATTTACAGGCACAACAGGTCTTCTGACCCTTTTCTTCTGAGTGCAGAACAGCAGCAGAGTTATTAAAGCACCAGCTGGGCTGGCAAAAATAAATCTCTCAAATCTGCTTGCAAAGCCAGAGTGGTAGAAAATGACTCTTGACTTCCTCTTGGGTGCCCCTCTGGGCTCTGGGGCACCTGCCATCCTCCCTCCCACGTGTGTTTGTGGGCATATCCTCAAGCTGTGTTTACAAAGGGATTTCAAGCTCTTTTAGGATAAGAGGTTGCTATAGAAACAGCAGATAGGAGATTGAGCTCACTGGGAGAAGGCTTGGACTCTATTGGCTTAAACAATAGAAAAGTCCATCAGGAGAATACATCTGTCTGGAGATTGAGCATGGAGTACAGTCTGTTTTAATGAACACATCCTTCTTTTGGGGAAAGTAGGAGACTGAATTTCTGCAGCCCTCTAGAAGACCAAAAGTTTCCAGGGCAAGAAGAAGGTCCACTACATAGGGAACACCAAGTGACACTTCCAGCCTTGAGGTGGGATCTGGCCACCTAACAGGGTCTTGAGCTCAACCACCCTAGAAGAAACATTCTACCCACCTGGAGTTTGGGCTGTTGTCATCATTTAATGCCTTTGAGTGATCTGTGAGCAGTCACACAAAATGCAGAGGAGCAGAGTCATGATGCAGCTGGATAAATGAAACCTATTACAGCAGACCAGCGAGGACAGAGCCACAACGAAATCTGTACCAGAATTATTAAAAAGGTGACCAACATTGATCTGGATAAGAGGCATTTCAAAACGCAAGCTCCAAACCAAGAAAATAACAAGTCAGCCCCAGGGGCACATCTTCCCAAAGGAGGGGAGAAGTTAAGCCAAGACATTTGGCTGCAGGTTGATGCTTGCCCCTTTTCTTGTTTCCCCCTGCAGCCAGCCTAAAGCGGGAGGGGGAAAAATGCAAAAAACACACACACCAAAAAACAACCCCAAAACCCAAAAAAACCACACAACCTGGAATACAAACTTTCCAAAGAAAATCTTCTGTGCAAAGCTCAGCCAGGGCTCATCAGCAAAAGGCCATGATTAACTGCTGAAATAGCAGGGCATTTCCATTTCCAAAGGCAGAGATACCACACAGCCCTGAGAAAACCTCTTCACAATCAGCCTGTGTTGAAACAAACCCAATCAGTTAGACATCCAGAATGAGTGTCCTTCCATGGATCCCTGTGGGGAGCTGATCTGATTATAGGCTGAGCCAGGGAGGCACTGGGAAGCACCCAGTGGGGGGTTGCAGAGAAGAAAATCAGAGAGGAGTCTCAGACCAGAGAAACTATGAGCAATAAACTCAACTGGGTGCAAATAAGAGACAGTGGGGGTAGAGTCTGCCTTGAAAACAGATGTAGATCCGCATATAACCTGCCTGCTGAAGTGGTAGGCTGGGAACAAGGAGCACATGAGTCTGATCTTCACAGTGGTCTTTGGGGAGTTTGGGGAGCAGCACTGGAATCAGGGCTTGAATTAATTCATAGAATGGTTAGAATTGGAAAGGACCTTAAAGATCTAAAGCTGGACAAACTAGGAGATAGTCTTGATATGGAAGAGTTTGCGGTGTAAATACACAAACCAAAGATTGTTAGTCCTGTTTTAGCAAGTGCATAGTAAAGCCCAGAGCCTTACCAACTGGAATTTAATTATTTCGGTAAGGGCTAGAGAGTCTGTACAGAACTTAGCTTTGATTTTTTTGAATCTGCATCTACTTTCAAGTAGATCATCCTTCCTCCAAGAAGGAAAAAAACTTGCCCAAAACATCACTTGACATAATGGACTTTTTGCTGAAGTACCTACTTAGGGGTGAGGGAAACACAATGTTAAATGTGTTTCCTCCACAGTTGTGTTTAATCACTCTTATTCCTTGGAAGCCACATGAGGCTGTAAGCACGCGACAGCAGCCATCTGGAGACAATCTTGGTCCAGCTGGACTATGCCTGCTCCCACTCCTGCTCACAGATGTGCCGCCCATCCTGTGCGTGCAGCGGGGACAGTGCAGGGTCCTGAGCATGGGTCAGATTTGTGCTTGTTGAGATCCACATCAGCTTGTTTGGTCAGCACCATCAGCGCTGCCTTTCTGGAAAGCAGAAGTGACAAAGCCTGGCTTTGTATGTGTTCATGTCATCCCGGCTTCATGGCTCTCATGCCATGGTGACCATCCCTGTGGGCAGCAACAAGTCCATTAAAGAATCATAGAATGGTTAGAGTTCAAAGGGACCTTAAAGATCATTGAGTTCCAACCCCCCTGCCATGGGCAGGGACACCTCCCACTAGACCAGGTTGCTCAAAGCCCCATCGACCTTGCCTTGAACACGTCCAAGGATGGGGCATCCACAACTTCTCTGGGCAACCTCTTCCAGTGTCTCATCACCCTCACAGTAAAGAATTTCTTTCCAGTATCTAATCTAAATCTACCCTCTTTCAGTTTAAAACCATCACCCCTCATCCTATCACTGCACTCCCTGATAAAGAGTTCGTCCCCATCTTTCCTGTAGGCTCCCTTTAGGTACTGGAAGGCTGCTATAAGGTCTCTACAGAGCCTTTTCTTCTCCAGGCTGAACAAACCCAACTCTCTCAGCCTGTCTTCACAGGAGAGGTGCTCCAGCCCTCTGATCATCTTTGTGGCCCTCCTCTGGACTTGCTCCAACAGGTCCATGTCCTTTTTATGTTGGGGACTCCAGAGCTGGACACAGTACTCAAGGTCGGGACTCACAAGAGTGGAGTGGAGGGGCAGAATCAGCTCCCTCAAACTGCTGGCCACACTTCCTTTGATGCAGCCCAGGATGCGGGTTGGCTTTCTGGGCTGCCAGCACACATTGCCACCTCATGTTGAGCTTCTTATCAACCAACACCCCCAAATCCTTCTCCTCAGGGCTGGTCTCCAGCCATTCTCCACCCAATCTGTATTTGTGCTTGGGATTACTGTGACTCAGGTGCAGGACCTTGCACTTGGCCTTGTTGAACTTAATGAGATTTGCACGGGCCCACCTGTCGAGCCTGTCCAGGCCCCTCTGGATGACATCCCTTCCCACCAGCGTGTCAACTGCTCCACACAGCTTGGTGTCATCAGCAAACTTGCTGAGGGTGCACTCTATCCCAATGTCTTTGTCGCCAAAAAAGATGTTAAACAACACTGTTCCCAGTACCGACCTCTGAGGAATGCCTCGTCACTCACTTCCACTTGGACATTGAGCTGTTGACCGCCAGCTCCTTGAGTGCAGCCATCCAGTCAATTCCTTATCCACTGAGTTGTCCTCCATCCATCAGATCCATGTCTCTCCATTTTAGAGACAAGGATTTTGTGCAGGACAGTGTCAAATGCTTTGTAGAAGTCCAGGTTGATGATGTCGATTGTTCTTCCCTTATCCACCAATGCTGTAATGCCATCGTAGAAGGCCACCAAATTTGTCAGGCACAATTTGCACTTAGTGAAGCCACATTGGCTGTCACCAATCACCCCCTTATTTTCTATGTGCCTTAGCATAATATTCAGGAGGATCTGAGACCCCACAATGCATGGAAAGAAATGTACCACCAGCTGACCCTCAGAGCCCACCAACTGTTGTGTTGCACAGCACAGTGCATGCTCCCTACTGTCACGCTGCGTCTGGGACCTACGAAGGACCTTATGAGACAGGCACCAGAGGGAAGCCATGCAGAATAATCTGCAAGCCAGCATCTAATAATATTGCCAGATCCCTAAAGGGAATGAGGAAGAGAAGCAACCTGAAACCAGCTGTCAAAACAATACACTCCCCGACGTGGATAGGGAATAGGTTTCTCTCTAGGTGTCACAGTCACTGGTTTAACCTTTCTGCTCACCCCTGTCTTCTCACTTTAAAGTAAAATGCTTATTTAACAGCAAGAAAAAAGCAGAGCAGAAAACAGAGTCACAGCATCCACTGGAAGTGGGGATAAAAGGACACCGGAGGACAGAAATAAAGCTGAGAGAAAGGCAGGTGCTTTGGGGAGGAATGTCTGTTCTGCTTGGGGTCAGGACATCCTCCACTTGGCCAGATCCTGTTACAGCAGCAGGATTCAGGGATACACAGAGAAATACAGAGATACACTGATGGTAACTGAACAGATCCTGCTGGGGTCAGACAGGAGCTTTGCTCCCTGTTACTTCGAGAGTCTTAGACAAAGGCCCAGCCAACAGCCCCTTAAGTGGAACAAGAGATCCTGTAATGATTGAAATGCATTGGTCAGTCTATGCCACACTCATCTTTTTACTCACACATCCACCTCTTCATTCCTACCATCTATCTCTCCATTTCTTTATTCCTACCCTCATCTTTCTGACTGTCCTACACGTCCATCCATCCAAAGCAGGGCTGCAGCTGTTTGGTCCTTACAGCACAGGAACACCAAAATTTAAGAAAACTTCTTTTCTGAGCCAGGACCCATCCAGTCCCCAAACTCTCAAGGAAAAAGGGATTCCAGTTTCTCAAGTCCTGCCTTTGGAAAAACATACAACTTGCCTAGAGGAGAAACAGATGCCAGGGACCTTGGAGAGGATGATGTACCTGTAGCCTTCCCCAGGACCACCCATCTGCAGGCAGGACCACCTGGGTGGAAGCATGATCCTGTTGCAATTAACAATATTTTTCAATTCTGCTGAAGGACAGGTAGGCGTATCCCCATCCTCCTCCATTTGTCATTTCAATAGCAAAATGAGCTAACAGTGCAGCAGAGGAGGCAAGGGCTGTTGCAGTCACTGCCTGAAGAGCAAAGAAACCTCCAGAAATGGCATCAGCAGGACGTAGATGGAAGAAGCTCTCTGACACCAATGCACCAGGAGAACCTTGTGGCTGTGACCAGCTCGGTTTGAATTTCATGTAGCGGAAAGTTTGGGAAGTTTTAGTTAAGAAAAATGACATTTTAGCTTTGGAGTGTGGAAATATTAAAGGCCGTCTGGGAAAGTGAAAAACTGGAGACTGGATGCAAATGTGTGTGAGCACAAAGAGGCCCTGACCACAGCTACACGTGAGAGCACTGAGGGGTGGGAATGCAGAAAGTTATTTCCCCCAGATGAAAGAGGAGGATTTGTGTTTCAGTGATCTCCCTCCTAAAAACACAGCATGGCACCAGCTCCTCTAAGCATACTGAGCTCTGGGACAGAGGAAGTACCAATCAGGCTGCCAGCAGAGACTATTCATACAAAAGCTGAAGTCAGCCTATAACCTCTTTCCTCTGCCTTTTGGGGCACACAGCACTTTGGGCCAGCTCCATAGCCCTGGGGAGGGCATGTGGGAATGAACAAGCCCCAGCTGCGGTCCTTGGTCCCAGCCTAGGGCTCAGTGGGGCAAACAGGAGGGTTGGGAGTGATGACCACCACAGCTTTGGGGTATTCCACGTACTGCAAGCCCAGGCAAGCACATACTCCCATCAGACCAGGAACACAATGATCCATCAGGCTGTCCCACGCTTGACTCAGGGGGAAGATAAAAACCCACTTGTTCTTTCAGCTCCCCAAGAAGAATAACTAGCTCTGGAGTTCAAAGTCCAGCTCCTGCTCCCAGGGGAGGGGCAGGACAGCACCCATTTAACTGGCAAAAGGGGCTTAGCTAGAGCCATATCAGGTGATGGGACAGGAGCAACCACAAAAAAAGGAGGTGGAAGGATGCTTAATCTCTTCAGTAAATACTCAAGCTAACATTAATATTTGTGCACTTGCCAATCCCAATTCAGTTGGAAACAAAAGCAGGCTGGTGTCAGAGAGAAGCAGGGCTGCTCCTGGAGGAGAGTAAGCTGGGAGCAGAGGTGGTCCTCATGGAGCAGGGCAGGATGCCCCAGCACATGAACAGGGGGAGCAGAGCAGGCTGCCATGACAGGTCCATTGACAGCCCCAGGTGAAGCAAAGTGATAAATCAGAGAGACAAGTAAAAATAAATCTAAAGTAGGCAAGGGGTGTTTCCAGATCTTTTCCTGTTAATAACTTATTGCCAACCAGTAATAAAAGGGAGGGAAGAATTCACTTCTTATTATACCTTCTCAGAGGTGTTGAATAGTGTAATGAAATAGAAAATTTTTTTCCAAGATACATTCAGCTCTGAAATCTGAGCATCTTTCCCTGGATGGCTTGGAAGGGAAAAAGAAATAAATTATGACCTCTGTCTCCCAAGGTCATGGCAGAAGTTCAGGTGCTCGTTTAAAAAAAAAAAAAAAAAAAAAAAAGGAGGGCGTGTTTCCGGAAGAATTAATCAATAGAACTGGTCATTCTGACATTTGCCAGGCAAATTCATCCCACCGGAGGCCATGGCAATGAGTAACTGTAGATTCTTTGTGGTTTACCCACTGTTTGAAATAAAACACTGGGTTTGGGGATCCAGGGCAATACCATCTCTCAGCTGCATAAAAAGGCAATGTTCAGATGCTCCCGGTGGGCCACACTTTGCACAGCCTGTGCAGACAAGACGCACTGCATACCTGCTGAGTTGGAGTATGGTGCAAGCAGAAAATGAAATGTCTGTCTAGAGAACATCTAGGGAACTTTGCCTTCACAGTCCTCTTGCCTTACACCTCACTGCTGAGGCTGCAGGTAAGAGAAGCAGGTTCAGTCCCCAGGAGCTTGCACCGCACTGCACTGACAGTTCAGAACTGGAGCCTGAGGAGCAATATCCTCAAAGCCATCCAGACCTGCAGGCTGGAGCAAAGCTCCCAAAGGATCACATGAAAGTTCCTACTGAGTCCACGTGTGACGAAGTTAACCCCAGTCCTTTTGCTGGCTATGAAGAAAGGGTCCCACTAACAAGAAGCCTGAACATACATGAGCAGATCTCCATACTCTGCAAAAATCTGCTCCTGCTAACCCCTGTCACCAGACATGTCCCCAAACAGGGAGGCTGTGCATCCCAGCCCATGTGTCCATATGGCCTCATCCCCTTGGACAAACCTGGCTAAAATTTGTGATGATCTGGGCCCCATCAAGCCCAACTCCTTCCAATCCCTTCTTTTCCCAGATCAAACATCCTCTTTGAGCCCCAGTTGACTGCAGGGACGCTGCCCTCCCTTGTCCCCCTTGGACAGGACTTCACCCTTTGGTGCTTTTCTCCCCTTTCATGCTCCATTGCAGGTTATTGTCCTGATGAAACGTAAGCTGAAAAGCCCATCTGTCTGCCTGCAGGACAGGCAGCTCCTGACAGTTGTGTTTCCAGTGTCCACACTTTCCCATCACTTTCCCGTCTGCCGCTGCCTCTTGGATATTAAAAATCACCTGGAGCGGTGATTCCTCATTACTCTGTGCTCCCTCCTCTGGTCTGTCACCGTGTAAGCCACTTGACAGGTGATTACTCGGTCACTGAAGCCGGGCTGAAGGAAATTAGTATCTCCTTAAATAAACATGCAGGCTGAATTAGAGAGGCTTTCTTGCCGGACAAGCAGACTATTTTGGGATTGCATCACTAAGCTGCATTATGGTTTTGTGGATAGACCCTGGCTCTGTGCGGCTGGCCTGTTGGCCTTTTTCACCACAGATGGTCACCTCTTGTTCCTGCCCTGAAGCAACGAAGCCTTGCTTAGCCTGAGCCATGGCTGGGCTCCCACTGGCCTGTGGCCATGGTTTCTCCACACCTCTTGGTACTACAAGTGATGGAAGAGGCTCAGGTCGTGTTGATGCACCCGTTCAGGATTCTGCTGTGTTTCTCTGCCAACAGGTTGCATTTGTTTGGCATCACTCATCCATGCACAGGTCCGGTCTTCAGGAGACCACAAGACCCAGTTCCTGGATCAGGGCTTCAGCTGGGACATCAGCAGGGCAGACCTGTCCTGCTGTCAGACTCCTGGGCTCTTCTCCCTGTACGGTCACTAACTCAGTATTTGTGTTCCAGGAAACACCATTTTTTCTTCCGTTATATAAGACGAATAATAAGCAGCTAAAAAAAATGTAACGTCAAATGCTGGAGTCCAGGACAGTTCTCTGGATATGCACTTTGTTGTCCTGATTAAAGCACTGCAATTTTTTGGCTTAAAGAACTAATTTTGGGAGCTGTAATCTTTGGTGGTCTGCCATCCCAGCTGGAGACATCTCTATCACAGGGATCTTCACAGACACAAGCTGTTGTGGGTGGACCTGGGTTGTTTCCAGCAGTGAGGCATGCATGTTCACCAGTGTCCTAGTGACACAGGGCTGCGGCATTGTGACATGTGACAACAAGACCTCATTCCAATTCTATTGCCCACCAAACCAAAGCCTTTGGCTTACAGCACCCAGAGCGTGACAACAGCCTGTGTGGATGGCACATCCAGCTGCAGGGTTGTTACTGGATCGGTGATAGGCTTTGGTGTGGCTGCTTAAAGGCACCCAAGATTGGTCTATAGCACTTTGGGATTTATTGGCTTTCCCAGAGCCAGATCAAAGCTCTCATGACTGTGATGGGGTGGTCCATAAGAGCAGATCTTCAACAGCTTAGGTTGAGCTTATACCCAGACACCTCAGCAGAAGGTCCCCACAACTAGATCAAAAGCAGTGTGGAACCACCCCTGTGGTTGCTGAGCACCTCACTGTCTTCAAAATGGCCACGAGGAGGTGTGCAAAAACCACATCACCCTCCAGTTCTTTGCTTAATGATGCCTCTAAACTACATTTCACTCAGAGAAAAATGCTGGTTATGCTTCATCCAAGCCTCTCTATGTTCCTCACTGTCCTTGCTCTGGTAAGTCACTCTTTTCGTTGCCGTTCCTCAGAAATCCCATATAATAGAGAAGAGTTGAGAAAAATCAAGTTCTATGTGTTTTTTTCAGGCAGCTTGGCATTTAGTAAGTGGGCTCTACAACTTGAAAGGTCAACTAGATCCATAGTACTGCTGTGGCACTTTGTTATGTATTTAGATAACTAATTAGGAACATGAGTACTACAGGGCAATATTCTTCTGCCCCCATGCACTTTAATTGCTTGTCCTCTGAGACACTAAGGGAAAAAGAGACACAGAGAGAAGATGGCACCTGAAAGGACAACAGTACAAGGTTGTACCTCCTTCTGCCTGTCCCAGTGATCAGCATTAATGCGATGCTGCAAATTTCAGCCTCTATTAGTCCACAGCTTGCTGCAAGGACAGCAGGGCTGCCGAGCCGTGCTCACAGCAGGTCTGATGTCTCAGCCCCGCATCGCTGTGGGAAGCGGGGACAGGCCAGCCTCCTCCGTAGAAGGGACCTCTTCTGCCTTGGTTTCATGGTGCAGGTAACAAATGCATGTTTGGAAACGCTCCAAGATGGTATTCCCAAAAGGCACTTTTTTGGAGAAATTTTGAACCGCAGGGAAAACAGGGAAGGAAAAAAAATATTTTTTAAAATAAAAAACATAAAGAAAAATAACCAAAATATACTGCAGATAAAAGTCCCTGGTTGTGCAGAGACACGCAGAGACATTTTTTCTATTTCCAACTACCTCTCAGCCTCCAGTTTGTTTCTCTGACCTTCTACCACCTCTCAGCCTTTCACTACATTACAGCCCCCACTTTTGTCTGCATCTCTCTACCTTTCAGCCTCCAACTACCTTTCGAACTACAACTACATTTCAGTATCGTCCCTTTTTCTAGCCTCCCATTACCTTTCTGCCACCCACTCCCTCTCAGCCTCTCATTCCCCATCAACTTCTATTTCTTTTCTGGCCTCCATCCTCCTCTCAGCTCTCCACCTTTTTTCCAACCTACCACTACCTCTTGACCTCCCACTGCCTTTTGATCTCCATTTTATTTCTGGCCTTCAACTGCAATTTAGCCTCCCACTACTTCTCAGCCTCCCACTACCCATTGGCCTCAACATTTTTCCGGCCTCTCACTACCTTTCAGCTTCAACTTCATTTCTGGGCTCCAACTACATTTCAGTCTCCAGCTACTGCTCAGCTTCCCATTTGCTTTTAGCCTCCACTTTATTTCCAGCCTCCCACTTCCTTTCAGTTTCCACCTTTTTTCCAGCCTCCTGCCAGCTTTTGGTCTCCACTTTTTTTGAGACTCCCACTACATTTCAGTCTCCTACTGCCTCCTGGCCTTGCACTACCTTTCAAACTCCTGTAACCGTTTGGCCACCCTATATCTCTTGGCCTTCCACTACCTTTCTTACTCCACTTTCTTTCCAGCCTCTCATTATATCTCATCTTCTACTTTTTTCTGGCCTCTCACTACCTCTGGCCTCCACTTTTTTTAGTCTCCCATTATCTCTCAGCTTCCCACCACCTTGGCCGCCCAGACTCTAAGTCTCCCAGTCCCTTGGACTCCATTTGCCGTAGCCTCCCACTCACTGGGCCTCAACTCTCTTGGTCTCCCACTCCCTTTTTCTCCTACTATCTGACCATCCAACTGTCTGAGTCTCCCAATTACTTGGTCTCAACTCAATGTAGCCTCTCACTTGCCAGGCCTCTACTCTCTTTGGCTTCCACTCTCTCAGCCTCCCACTACCTGAGCCTCCACTCTCTTTTCCTCCCACTCCGTGGGCCTCTACTCACTATTGCATCCCACTCTCTGGGCCTCCTACACACACCAGGCCTCCCACTTTCCTGAGCCTCTACTCTGTGTGCCTCCATTTATTGGGCCTCTCAGTCCCTTGGCCTCCAACTACTTGGGCCTCCCGCTGTCTTAGTCTTCCACTCCCTTGGTCTCCACTGGTCTCTCTCTGGGCCTCAGCTTTTTACGGCTGCCACTTTTCTGTGCCTCCCCTTTGTGTTTCCCCAAACACTGTGCCTCTACTCGGTTCCGGCCTTCCATGGACGTCTCACTCTCTGAGCCCTCCTAATCCCTTGGCCTCCCACTTTCCTGAACGTCCCACTCTCTGGGCCTTGACCTTCCAGACCTCTCACTGTCTGGATTTCCTATTCCCTGAGCCTCCCATTCCCTTGGTCTCACTCTCACTGGACCTCCGCTCTCTGGTCCTTCACTTGTCTGGGCCTCTCACTCAGTGGTCCTCCACTTCCCCAGGCAGAGGGGAGGCCAGGACTGCCCTGATCTAGTGGTGGAAGCTGCACTGTAGGCCCTGCTCATCCAGCATTTCAGCGATCCTACGTGGGTGCCTCCCACTCGGGGGCATGTTTTGGATGCCTTCCCACTCCCTTGGTCCCACGGTTGTACACTGCCATCCCATCAGCTTCACGCTTCCACCTATGAAGTGACTAATTGTTTCCAGGGCCTGGCGGTGGTTCCTGCAGCCTGGATTTACATCTCTGTTGCCGTCTGTCTCTGCCGTAACCTGGCATCTACCAGCAGCCCACTCTTGTGCAGCCGTAATTAGCGCCTCTGTTTTCCTTCACAGCGCTGCCTCGAGACACCACTACTCAGTGCCCGTTTCCCTACGACCCTGTTCATGGTGGTGCTGTTACTGTGGCCATATCTGCTCATGCACCAAGCAGACTTCCCTTCCTCTAATGACTGAGGGTGCTACCGTGGTTTGCATCTCTCCAAAAATTACTGGCAGGCTCTTGATGTCTACCTGTCACCAGGCACTGCCCCTCTGACACAAACAAATCATGGAATCATAGAATCGTTGAGGTTGGAAAAGACCCTTCAGACCATCAGGTCCAATCATTAACTTAACACTACCAATTCCACTGCTAAACCAGGTCCCTAGGTGCCACATCTACATGTCTTTTAAATACCTCCAGGGATGGGGACTCCAAATCTTCCCTGGGCAGCCCGTTCCAATGCTTGACAGCCCTTTTGGTGAAGAAATTTTTCATAGTAGCCAATCTAAACCTCCCCTGGCACAACTTGAGGCCATTTCCTCTTGTCTATTGCTTGTTACTTGGGAAGAGACTGACACCAACCTCACTACAACCTCCTTTCAGGTAAAAAAAATGAAGGTTTTTTGCATTGCACGAGCATTAGAGCCGGGGGGTACCTGCTGCATCAGCATCACACAGCGGAATTGCACCAGCAGGACTATACAGTCCAAATAGAAGAGACACTGAAAATACAAGATCCCAGTAGCACAGTGGTCAACCGTGGAAGACCCGTTTCTGTGGTGGGGTTGATTTTCATGCCTATTTATACCATCCCGTAAGATTTCCTGAGCCCAGCCATCCTGAGACTAACCAGCCAGGCCAGACCTCCAAGGAACTGTAGGGGGACAGTCTCTGTCCTTCATTATGAGCCTAAAGCAAAGCCTGGACATGGTCAGAGCCCTGCAAGTCCCCTTTGAAGATTGTCGAGAGTTTAATCCCTGCCCACCACAGCTCCTCTGCTTGGTGAGCACCCTCCATGCAGTCAAGGCTTGGTCTGTCACGTCCCAGCTCCTGGGATCACATGTACTTTATATTTGCATTTGGAGTATTCGTCTCCCTCCAGGTACAGTCTCATGAACAATTCGAAGGGAATTTGCTGTGGCTACTCTGGATGGAGTAGGGATAGATTTCTATTCTGCCCTGAGCCACCACCTTTGCAAAAGTATATTAAAAATGACATCAAAATGAGCTTCTGATGTGAAAGCCCTTTCCATAACAACACTGCAGTGTACCACCAGAGTTCAGATCAAATGCAATCAATTTTCAAGTGAAAAAGATGGCTCTCCTGCTCATGTTGCCAGCCACACTGGGCTCCTGCTTGATTAGAGTTGTCACCAAATTCTTCTCACTTGTATGACCTAGGTGGCTGTTTGTGTGTAAACGAAGACAGAGATCTTCCCAAACAATTGAGCTAAACATTATCACAACAGCCACAGTCAACAACCAGTTGGTTTTTGCTCACCTGTCTGCTCATCTGTCTGCTGTCAACCCAATCAAAATGGAAACAAGCCCGCTCTCATTCGCCACCTTAAAAAAAAATATAAAATCATCACTTAACATCATCCCCGACACAAAGATCTTCTCGTTCTCAGAGCTAATGCACTGGACTTCATGCAAGCCGGGGGAGCGATGCTATTAGCAGGCAGCAGCGTGAGGTTTTGAAGCTGGATGTGAGCTGGGCATCCAGGCATGAAGCACAGCAGCAAGTCCTCTGAATTCACTCACCGCCAGATCGCTCCCCATTACTCTTATCCTGCTTGAACCCACCGAGTTGGTTTCACTGTTTTCTGCGCTGTTGGTTGTTCTTTCCTCTCAGAAGAATTTCCCTGCCTGATGGAAATGTTTTGTTCCTTTCCAATACCTGGAAATAATCATCTGTGTCAAGCAGAAGAACTAATAGCCAGGATTAAGTAACAGGGAGGAAAAAAAAATCCAGGGTCATTCACAGCTTGAAAGTCTGACCTGCTTCTGCTCAGCTGTCTGCCTGTCATCCTCCTCCTGGCCTCCTTAGTCAGATAAACTTTGCCCTGGTACTGTCAAACAGTCAAAAAAGGTCTTTATTTCCTCTGCCAAAGAGGCCTTCATGAAAACTGGTAGAAATCAGCCAGGAAAATAGAGGGAAGTGGAATAATCAGCATTATTTTGCACACAGGGAAATTGAGACACGGAAAAGGGAAAGTGAGTTTCCAGAGGTCACAGGGGCTGTCAGTAGCAGAGATGAAAAGGGACCACCACAGGACTTATGTCTTTCCAAGACCATGACCATATCTCGTAGCCTGCAGGACACCAGCTTAGAGCATTCCAGTGCTTCTCTGGCCCCGTTGCAAAGCATTTCCCTGCCAGAAGCTCATTTCACAGCAGGCGAATCAGAGATGGACCCACAGCAGCACTGGAAAAAACAGGACTGGTGCCCTGTCTTGAGGTGTAGCCCATCACTGTTGGTTTTCCCCTTGGACAGCACACATCTCAACCTCTCCCTCTTCATTCCTGTCCCGACATTCACCTTTCCTATCCATCTTCCCTCTCTATCCCCAGATAATCCCATTACTTAAATTGATGTCAAGCTTCTGCTAAGTACTGTCAACTCTGTCCCTTGGCTGGACTACAATTCTACCCCCCATGGAGATAGTCAAGAGCATGGCCATATAGGCATGAGCATGGCCGAAATCTTTATCATTTGGTATGGAAACTTCCTTCTGGGAACACTGAGAACTTGAAGGCAACTGAAGAAGTATAAATCTTTAGGAGAAAACCCTCTGGGTCAGAGCAGGGTTCAGGTCTTCCAGGGCCGGGGCAGTTTGGTCTCAGGTGGTGAACTGGACTCATGAGGGCCTCTAGTTTCTACTGTGGCAGGGGTCCTACTCCCAGGTCTCTGACTATGAGCTCCTAGCTCTCAAGCTGCAGGCTTGGATGCCCACCTCAGCCCCTCACAGATGGCTGCACATCCCTTGGCAAGTGCCAGCTTTCTCAGCAGACCTGGAAGAAAAGAGGCACTGCATAAAAGCCAAAAAGTGCTACAGGGGGAGAACATTAAAATGAAACATTTAGAGCTGCCTCTTTCTGTTGTGTCTTCCCCCACACCATCAGCCTGGTCTTTTCTTGCTCTGCACTGCGGGTGTGACTGGCTCTGATTGATTGCCCTTTATTTCCATATTAAGTGAGGCAGTTGGGAAATGAATGCCTCCCTTTGCCATGAAGCCCCATGTATAATTTTTATTAAAAGGTTATTAACTTGGCTTTTTTTATTTCCTATTTCCAAAGTCTGTGGTTTTGCATGCCATTAAGAGAACCATAGGAGAGAATTTTAAGAGTTATGAAATGCCAAATTATGTTAAATAGATTCTCGATGGTCTTAGCAGAAATCCTGCATGTTCACAAACCTGCTACACCACCCATTGTGCCCAATATTAAATCAAAGTCCTGTTTGGATCTCCTCTGTGAATGCCAGATGGAATCCCACCAGATCAAGGAATGGTCCCACCTGGTCTTCTCCAGTGACTATGCCAGTGCACTGCTAAGACCAACTGCTCAATGAACCAGAAAGACCCCCACTGCAGTTACCCAGATCACCTGACACTCCAGCACAGGCCATCTTCTGTATCAGGCCCCGGTCTACAGACTAGACTTTCATTAGTCAAGTGTCTGTGAAGACACTGGGGCTGATGGGCTTTCTCTAGGCAGTTTCCCTCCCTGGAAAGAGCTGCTTCTCGTACCACCCCATAGCAGATGGGTGCAGGACAGCACAGAGCTTGCATGATTGCTTCAACAGAAGGTCCTTCTGTCACATGCTCTCCGGCTAATTGGAAAGCTCAATGGGGGCTGAGGAAAACAAATAGCTGCCCCTTAACACACCCGAGTGCTTTCCTTCATCGAGCAGGGCCCAGCATTCAAATGAGCTGTGTATTTACATCTGTCGTGCTTGCCTGGAGAGCTGCACTGCACACACTTGAATGAGTACAATGAAAGGTCATCTGGTCCTGCTTCACAGGGAGCGCTGCTGAAGGGCTCTGAGACTCAGCGCTCTCTCATATGTGAGCACCACGGAGAGCCTCGACATGCACGTTCAGGGAGGAGGAGTTAACAGAGTCTTTCATCTCTCTTTCCCACAGAGGAAACACCACCAACAACATCAAGAATCCAGGTTAGGAACCTTTCAGGGAAAAACATTACTGCCCCCACCTACCTGCCTGACTTCTATACTGGAAGTCACCGACCACTAAGAGCAGCTGAGAGACATGTACCCACACCTCAGCCTCCCCAGCTCACAGCTGAATGTGTTTGCTTGCAAGACAACACCCAGCTGAGAGCTGCAATTCTTATTTATCTGGAGAAGCGGGAGGTTTAGTGAGCCCACCAGCAGGCAAAGGCATAAAGACACGAGCCTTTCTTCCAAGTACTTGTGCTAAGAGCAGCGTGGGTAAAGAGTTTACTTTGTAAAGCTTTTGGAGATTTCTTTTTTCTCTCCTGTTCCAGCTGAAGGTGAAAGATCAAAATCTCAAGCTTCTGCGAATTAAAAATGAAACAAAACTAAAATAAAGCCACCTAGTTTGGGCCAATTAAAATGTTTTGTTTCAGTAGTTTCTGAACATGCTGTTAATAATCAGCTTAAATTGCAGAACAAGGGTGTTGCAAATTAGGAAACTAAAAATCTTAGTTGTCAAAGAGAGACTTTTCAAGAACTTGAGGGCTCTTTTTAAAGGGAGACATTTGTCAAAGCTGTTCTTTTTTTACCCACAAAAAGTTTCAGCTTCAATAAATCTGTTACAGTTCTGACACAAACAGAGACAAGGAGAGAGAAAGGCACGGCTGCCCTCATCGTTTCATTCACAGTCCGAAGCTGGCGGGAAACCAAGGTCACACCCAAGGTCACTCACTAAATCACCATCACATCAAAGGTTTGAAACTATAGGACCAATGCTGGATCCCTCACTGGATTTTGCTATTGCCTTTCATAGCGTCAGGATTTCACTAATGCCTTAAAATCTTCAGCCCGTCTTTCATCTCCAGGCGTTACACACAAACCACATTACCTCCTTAGCAGATTAATGGGACTGTATTGCACAGGAACTGGTGGTTTTCACATCATTTGCACTGCTGATCCAGGAGCATTCTTCAGCATGCTTTGTGGTCACTCTATCTGGGCAGCTTGGACACGACTGGAGTAATAACCAACAACCTCTGCTTTGTGTGGCAGAAGAGAAACCTCCTCAGCACTGGTTTTATTGCTAAGGCAGAGCAGAAGACATTGCTGCTCTTCACAACATTTGTTTTGAGGGCCAAGCACCATTTCAACAAACGATGCTTTGACACCTGAGTTATTGCAAGTGGCTCCAGGCATGGTCATATCCCTCAGCAAGAAGCAGACCAGTGTTTGCTTAGGAAGGGAGTTGGAGAGAGGCTCAAAGGCAGCATTGGCAGAAAGACACCTGCACCTCTGAGGTCTCCACGAAGACAGCGATGACAAGGAAGTAGTCTCCAGGGCTACCGTAACAAGCACACTTCCACACAAAAGTCAGTGGAGGTAAAAAAAGGAAAAGAAAGGGGGGTTTCGATACCTATTGGTATTAACTCATACCTTTTCAGGATGGCCAGAGGCATTTCCCTGCCGAACCAATAAAACAAGAGAAGTCGTTAAAGCATTGTTGCAAGAAATTATACCAAGATTTGGGGTTCCTGCAGTGATTTCCTTGGACCGAGGATCTCGTTTCACTGCAAAGGTTGTTTCAAAAGTAAGCAGATTATTGGGTATAGATTGGCAACTTCACACTCCATACAACCCACGATCGAGTGGTCAGGTAGAAAAGATGAATCACTTAATCAAAATGCAGATTGTAAAGCTAGGCCAGGAAGCTAACTTGGCCTGGCCTCAGTCATTACCATTAGCCCTTCTCAGGATAAGAACAAAACCCAGAACCAAAGAAGGTTTGAGCCCCTTTGAAATACTCAATAGGAGACCATATAGTGTACAAGATGGGACATCCACAGAGTTAGGGAATGAAATATTGACAGATTACATGATAAATTTACAAAAACAACTCCGAGGGGTAGAAAAACTGGTTCTGGGAACAAGAGCTTGTGGGCTGGATGGACCAGTACACGAGATCGAACCTGGGGATTATGTATATGTCAAGTCTTTTACAGATTCACCACTGAAGCCAAAGTGGGAAGGTCCCTTCCAGGTACTGCTGACCACTCACACAGCCATAAAGATTAAGGAACAAGCCGCTTGGATCCATTGGACTCGAGTCAAGAGAGCTCCAGAACCCCATGGACATCAACGCAGGCCGGACGCCTGAAACTTCGCCTCCAACAAAAATATGGACATTAATGACATTAATAGTCGTCAACATGCCAGGACTTTGTGTTTCAGGGGGAGGGACATGAGATATGAATACATATTCATGAAATCTGGAAACATTGGTAAGGGCTACTAATCTGTCAGATTGTTGGGTATGTACTACCCTACCCAAAGGAGAAATGAAATTGCCTCTATATGGGGTGGCAGCAAGTGATTGGAACAGTGCCAACGGGACCTGGCCCAAATTTTGGGCAAGAGGGGGAAATGAGTTGAACGGGTATTGTGAGTACGATGATAATATCTACCCCTTAGGACCCAGATTTGATTTACAAGTGTTGAAAGAAGAGCTTGTTGTATTAATTAGCAGTAACAATTGTACCTGGGAACCTCGTGGTTACCTAACTTGGCTTGGCTTAAACAACTGTTTATCTTTCTAGTAGCAATATTTGTGTTAGGAATCTTAGTGTGTGCATTAGCTAGATGTCTTATGTGTTGTACCAGGGGGGCCAAAGATGAATACATTCAATGGAAGAAGCATCAGCTCCGTGAACGAGTGGAGTCAGGGAAGTATTTTAGAAATCAGATGGAGAAGGAAAGTGTGTTATAGGCAATTGTAAAAGAATTTACAAAGGTGAAAGAAAAGGGGGGACTTGATTCAGAGAATGAATGGTTAAAGGTTGTTAGTGTGGATTTAGTACAGCCTGGCAAAGAACAAAGCTTGGAGCCCAGCATTCCAAGATAAAGAAATGGCCTTGTGTATAAGATAGCGGGAACAGCCTGCATGCTAAGGAGGAACCTAACTGTCTGGGTAAAGTGTCCATCTGGTCGGGACCAGTTTCACGGTTTGGGGTCCAGCCAGCCCAGCATTCTAAGCCAAAGGTAAAAGTACACGGTGAAGAAGACTGCGAGCCTTCCTCCAGAAGACCCCAGCCCACGACCACCAGGCGACAGTACGCACGCGGCAAGGGGAGGAGACTTATGATAATGAGTTCCTAGAAATAATTAAAATAGTAACGCCTTTTCTTAGAATCAATTATAATAACCCAGCCCACATTAATGAATATGTATGCTTTTCATCATAAATAGACGCTTGTTTTACAAACCGGTGTGCAAGTTTGGAGGAGCGATCCCCCTTGCACCCGGCGCCGCAATAAACATACCTGCTTTATAACTCTCTGCGAGTTGTAAGGTTTGTTTCCGCGCGTCACCATGGAGCCACCTCAACCACTTCTCCATGCCAATATTGGGAAAACAGCTTCAATAGACTTGCATGAAGGCAGAAGGGGTCTAGTAAAACAACAAAAAGGGGGTTTGAGGATTCCTGAAAAACATCCTGGCAAAATCCTGGGAAGTGACATAAAATTCCTAGAAAGCAAAGAATTTCCTAGAAAGCAAAGGATTCTTCCTACAAAGAATCCTAGAAAATTCTGAGAAAACATTTGCAAAGTTCCTGGTAAGCACTCTAGGAAATTCCTAGCAACATGAGAAATTACTTGAAAGCGACATGGGACACTCCTGGAAAGAAAAGGGGAGATTTCTAGCAAGCAATGTGGAAATTCCTAAGAAGAAACTTAAAACATCCTGGAAAGTAATATGAGAATTCCTAGAATCATACTGAGATAGTCCTTTGAAGAAACTTGAGAAATTCCTGGGAAGCCTCTGGAAAAATTCAAAAAAAGCAAAGGAGAAATTCCAGAAAAGGGAAGATTCCTGGAAAACATCCTGGGATATCTCTAGAAAGCAGAGGGGATTCCTGGAAAGCAACCTGGAAAGCCTAGAAAACATCGTGGGATTTTCTAGAAAGCACCATGTGAAATTCCTAGAAAGCACCTGGGAACAATCTAGAAGGCTAGATTTCCAAGTTCTTGGAAAGCAACCTTAGAAATTCCCAGAAAACAAAATGGAGTTTCTTAGAAAGAACTCTGGAAAATTCTGAGAAAAGGTGTGATGGGTTCCTGGAAAGCACTGTGGGACATTCAGAGATAGCAAAGCAGAAACTCTCAGAAAGCATCCTCCAAAAATTCCTAGAAAACAACACAGGGCATTACTGGAAAATGTCCTGGGATGTTCCTACAAAGCAATGGGGAAATTCATGGAAAGAAATGGGGGAAATTCCTAGAAAGCACCCAGGGTAATTTCTAGAAAGGGATGTGGAGATTCCTACAAAGCATTGGGGATGTTGCTAGAAAGTACCACCGATGCTGATTTTGAGGGGAAGAACATGTGAGGGTGGCAGCAGACTTAGAAAGAGGACCAGAGGAGGCTGAGAAAGGCATGATACCCCCAAGATCCTGAGGGTGCTGGACGTGAGAGGCAGAGGAGCAGCCCTCACCCTCTGGAAGGTCCAGCTCAGTCCTAGAATGGCTGGGGAGCGAGAATGTCACTTCAAAGCCCCAGGTTCACACATGAAGGCACACAAGGTCTCATTAAGTCTGCCCACACTGGTCCTGATCCACATGCATCCAGTCTGCTCCTAGAAACATCCAATGATGGATAAACTCCCTTTTCCTCACCGAGGTGTCTGTGCACTTACCTCTCCCTATTTTTGGGAGGGCTTTCCTTGGTGCTCAGCCTCAATCTCTCTACCTCCTCTTTCCCTTTGTTCCCTCAAGGCACTGAGAAGACTGTGTTTCTAGGGTCATAGGGTAATTCAAGTTGGAAGGGATCTGAGGACGTCTCTAAGTCCAACCTCCTGCCCAAAGCAAGGTCAGCTCTGAGGTCAGACCAGGTTGTTTGGGGCTTTGTTCACTCAAGTCTTAAAATCCTCCAAGGACAGAGACTGCACAGCCCTTCTGGACACCTGTCCCACTGCTTGACTGTCCTCACAGGGAAAAACTTGTGCCATATAAGGGGGATGTATATAACCAGTCTGAACCTCTCTTGTTCCAGGTGATGTCCATTGCTGCTCGTTCTCCCACTATACCCCACAGCAAAGAGCCTGAATTTGACTTCTCCGTTACTTCCTCGCAAAAGCCTCCTGAGCACATTCATAGCTGTCCATTCTGCCCGCGCAGCCCTCCCTTCCTCTGGCAGGTGATGGACCCATCTGCCCAACTCCCTCAAGACCAGCTGGTTTTTTCCATGCCTTCTTCAGATGTTGTTTCTCAGCCCATTTCTGCTCAGGAGGAAGAAAAGATCACAGAGAAGTTGGTGGCATCACTTTTATGATATTCCCCTCCCCAGCTGACCCAGTGGAGCAGGGGAAACTGGGAGACAGCCTGGCAATTATCTCCAATAGGCTTTTGCACATCTGATTGACTTCCCTTTGCTTTCATGCCTGACACTTCAAACATCGGGAATGGCAAGGCAGGGGGAGGATTTGGCTAATGGAATGAATCAAGGACTCCAAAAAAAATATATCTGCCTCGTCTGGAAAGCAGAGTGTGTCTCAGCCTCCCTGCAGTGCTCAGCCTCCAGGTTAGCACCCGCATGCCCAGGCTTAACAGCACAGACAGTAATCAGTTGTAAATAATTAACTGTGAGAGTGGCAGAGGCAGCACCCACGTTGCTCACAGAACACCACCCATGTTTCATCTGGGAATGGCTCCCACTACGCAGAAGGACAGTATCCAGCACAACAGTGCATTGATCTCACCCAACTACACAAATAAAACAGCCCTGGGGCTGATCGCTGGCAGGTGGCCATGGTACAGCCCCGCATCTGAGGGTCTAGCCAAAAGCTCTTCTCCTCAGAGCCAGGTGGCTTCATCCATATTGCCATAAGGGAACAGGTCCTGGCCCAGTCACTGGCCAGGAGGGTGTTAACTGGCATGGACCAAAGCAGTGCTAGGGAGCATGCTAATGATGAGAGAGGATGGACCAATGTGGGACGGTGCCCTGGCTCTCGTAAGTACTAGTGCAGACATGGCCACCTTAGCCCCTCTAGGGCAATCTCTACCCTGTGGGGGTAAAAGCACACCCACAGGACCCATCCCTTTTTGTCCACACTGCTGCGTCTTTAGTTGAACTGTAGCTCAGGTTGCAGGTGTCCAGCCTGAGCTTGGGAAGAGCTGAGTTGAAAGCACCTCCCAGGGAATTGGTTTCAGCATCCCTATGTTCAGCTTCCCCCAAACCACCTGCAGAGCTCGCTGGGCACCTCTGTGGGGTGGTGGCTGCTCTCCAAGGGAAATCCTGCTCTCGCAGGGTGCAGTTTTCTGCCTGGAAGATGACAGCTGCTGCTAGGGCAGAGCCACGCACACCCACGTGCCGGCTGAATAATGAAAACAAAAATGCCTCGCTCCCGCCTGGATGCTGTTTTATTGCCCGGCTTGTGGTTGCTGCCATGTGACTCGTTTCCAGGGGAGGCCACCCAGCACTTCTCTTGCAAAAAGGAGAAATGATTGCAGAGCCCGAGCTGCTGTGCAGTTGGGAAAGCAGATCAATACACGTTCGGCAGATCAATCACTGTCGTGGGCAAGGGAATTCTAGCTGGAAAAACTCTCCTGCTTCTGCTGGGTCATTAGTAGAGCCCCCTATTCTAAATCAGGGCCTCCATCTAACAACAGTGCTCTACTTGATTAATGCTGATTAGCCCTGCTTTGCTTGGTACGTTGATTAAAACGCAAGGTTCATTTCCCAGGTTTCCTTCCCAATCATATTGCCTAATTTCTTTTGGCACCTCCACAGCCTCTTAATTCTTCAGTCCTCCAAGAAGCTCATCAGACAAGGACAATGCTGCGGCACTAACAAACAAAGGGCAGATGTGAATTATATCCAAAGGGAAGCTCTCTCCTATGCTGTTACTCTATATGGTAGACCGGCTGGTGGTGTCTTCACTTTAAAATGTTGCTCATTACAGCTTCAAAGGCAGATAAAAACCCATCATCACTCAAGATTTCCCTATATACCTGCCCTTTCAGACACATCTGCTTGATTCCCACCAACTGTAGAAGGGAAGGGACCCGTATTGCCTCTTCTCTAAATTATCAGCTGAATTGCCAGAGGAATGGCTTTATGGGTTGAGACCAATCGCCCACCCGGCTTGTTCAGTGACTGTAGCAGATGCATAAAAATCAACAGAAATAGGGCACATACAAAGTGGCCTTGGCCCAGTCTTCCCAGCTTTGGTGATCTGTGGTTCAAGGGTCTTCATCAGCTAGAAGCCATACCCATCTCACGGGGTTTAACATCCACCAACACCTTGTCAAACCCTTCCCTGAACTCATGCCAACCTCCACAACATCCTGTGGCAACAGGATGGGCAGCTCAATTGCACTTCGTGTGAAAAAGTACTTGCTTGTGTTTGTATCAAATCTACTGCTTGCTTGATTTCAAAAACACCTAGTTTTGAGGAAAAGGCAGCAATTCCTTCCCTCCCAGCTCTGTACTGTCCATGAAATGGTAGGTCTCTGGTTTTGCCCCTTCAGGCACCTCTTGTTCTAGCCAGGGAGTCCTACCTTCATACAGAAACAATTTTGCAGCTCACTGGAAGTTGTTTCAATAAAACAAGCAGGGCTTAAGAAAACGAAGATCCCGTTACTGCCTCTGTTTCACAGTAAGAGGGTGGAAATTCAGACTATCTCTAAAACACAACCAAGTAAATAACAATTTGGCACCGAGAGCAATGAGTTAATCTGACATCTGAATATTCCCTGCTATTAAATAAGATGAAGACTTGCCTCCTTCAGCTCTTATGTAAATAGAACTCATCTGCGATGCAGATTTTATTAATTAACTGGCAAATCGAGAAAACCCCAATAGGCTGTAATTGAACTTCATGTTGATGATAGATGAGGAGACACTTAACAGGCCATCCGCTGTGTCTGCACAGTCACTCCTGGAGCTGCTGCCATCCCCACCCATCCTCACGGCAGAGAGGCTGCCCCGTCCTGAGCAAAATCCAGAAAATCTGAGGGGGAGATGCCCAGAGCTGCTGGGATACCTTTGCCTCCTGAAGCACCCTCTGGCTGGTCATGCTGCTCTGCAGGGCATCACCTGTCTGCAACTTCCAGGCTCTCACAGGAGGCAGGCACGAGCTGCTGAACCTTTAACAGAAGTCCCCTCATAGCTTTGAGGGGACTTTCTACCTGATCACCTCTAACATGAAGAGGGGACACTCAATGGCACTGTGGAGAGCTGGGAAGCTCAGGTATTCCTGAGGGTCCTGGGTAACCAGAGAAATGTAAGATTTCCAGGTGCCTGGGGATGATATACCCCAGTGATGATATACCCTATAGAAACACACTAGAAACCAAGACCTAAGGCAAAGCACAGACCAGTTAGATTTAACCGGGTTCCGGCAGTGACTCCCTGCCGGGCAACCCCAATGGTGACAGGACAGCCCATCTGTGGAGAAGGCAGCCCTAAAGCCCTGCAGGAGCACCGTGTTGCCCTTCTCCGGCGAGGCGGCACGCAACTGAGCCCAGCAGGAAGGAGATTAAGGCGTTATTGATGTAGGGGGAGAAGGGATGAATGAAACAACCCCCTGCATGGGTGCTTTGCAGTTCTTGGTGAGGAACTAATTTTGCATTTATTTTGCTAGAGAAACAGCGAGGCGGCAGCGAGGCGCCCACCCTCAGAGCTGCTGAAGCCTGGGTTCATCTCGGCACAGGAAGGGGAAGTCACATTTGAGACACTGAGATGTGAGAAGAGTTTCATTATTGCTCTGGATGGCCCCTTTATTAGAGGAAAACACGTTATTTAATGAAGCGGAAAGGAAACAGGAGCTCCCTGCTGTGTCCGGAAAGGTGTCTCTTTTCAGCTTTGCTTCATTCCCCTTATTTATGGGAGGGAGGGAGGTCGGTCGGACAGACCTATCCATCCCTGTAGCACCGCGTGCCTGGGGCTCATGAGGGGTGCTCCAAGGACACTCCAAACCAAGATCTCTTCACAGACAGCAACCCATGAGCGCAGTCCCTGCTGGACTCCCCAGCTTTTGGGTATCTCCCTGTGCCCACACTCCGGTGGTCAGAGGCTGGCCTTATGTGTAGGCATGGGGTACCAAGGTCTACCCCCTCTCCAAGCACACACACCCCAGGTGCTTCACACCCAGCAATTCAATGCCATTCCCTTGTTATCCAGGGGAAACTGAGGCATGGGAGATGTGTTATCCACATTTGGCATCAAGTCTGAAGACCACGTTTGATGAAAGGGGACAGGGAACACTCTCCCCATAGCTTCCTTGCAAAGTGCCCTCAGATTACTAGGGAAGGACCTGATTTCTCACGACTGGCTTAACAAACCCAGCATGGGATTCACACATCCAGCTAATTCTTCCCAGCTGGCACCAATTATTTTCCAAGGTAGATTTGCTCTCTCAATTACACTCCACAAAGTTTTCAGCTGGAAAGGCAGAATCTCTCTTCTTTCCCTTCCTCCTCTCCTAGTAATTGGGTTGTTTTTTTTTTAGCAATATGTCAACAGATTTCAGGAGCAGAACAGGCTCACATTCCCTTTGCTGGGACAACTCTAGCTCTGTTAGGAATTGAGATGAAAGGAAACTTGCTTTCATCCCAGCATAAGCAGGCAAGAAGTGGAGCATGAACAGAGAGAAGATGAGCAGAGAAGCAAGCACTATGATTTTGTTCTGGGTTCCTGCACCTAAAGCTGTCCTTAATCACCACTCATGAGTCATAGCCAGTTCTTTCACTGGGAGCTCCAGACAAGGTAATTTCTTTTCAGAGACTCACAGGCACGTTGGCTGGAAGAGACCTCTGGATGTCCCCAGTCTGACCACTCATAACTTGCTCCCAGAATTTGCTTGGGACCTGTCCTGTTCCCAAAGTGAGGGTCTTTGAAAGTGTTCTGATGTGAGAGAGCATCCTGCAGTGGAGAACATGTTGGAGGAAGAAGAATTGTTTCAGCAGTTGTCTACTCTCTTTGCTGCTCTGAAAAACTCCCCAGGCCACCTCCAATAAGACAGCTGTACTGGGAGATGAACTCTGGGACCTGTGTGGGCCAGGGTTTGTGGAGGACAGCAGGAGGAGGGGATCCGTAGGATCTCAGGAGACTGAATAAAACAAAAGGACAGGGCTTGCAGAAAGCAGTGAGGTTCAAGATAAGGTCAGGAGCTGGAGAGGGGCTGTGTGTGTGAAGGGTGAATAACCACAGACTCAGACTGTCAAACCCTTTGTCTGTTCTGGCTGCTTCACCCCAAGAACCAAGTGCCTTCATGCATTATTTACAAGACTGCAGGGACCACAGCCCCTTCTCAACCCCATCGCTAGGACCTTCCAGTGACTTCCAAGTGAAGGAACAAGTTTCCTGCAAATTACATTTCCGGCAAGCATCTCTGCTAATTAAAGATTATGAAATGAATTTACTGTTGCTTCAATTAAAATCCATTCACAGTTAATACCTTCCTCTTTTCCAACGTTATTTATTTATTGAGGGTGGGGAAGGAAGGAACCGCATTCAAGTCTCCAGAAGTTCTCTGGATTTGGAACAGACTCGGCTCTGCCTCGTTACATGGAATAGGTCCCTGGAGAATGCAGGCTGATTGCAGTCTAATTTATGGCATTCATCAACATATGAATTAATGCTGGGGTCTCAGATATGAGATCTCTTTATTTCCCCCTCTCTCCTCGCACAACCTCGGCAGCTCGGCTCCGCTGCCACGCTTCCTTCCCTCCCAGTACTTCTTATTTCCCTCATTAAAGGAACAGCCTTGTTTTTGGTTAAGAAAGCTTGTTTATGGTGAACGAACTGGGCATCTCACCTGGCTTTCTGTGAATTGAAGTCAACTGGAACCAAGAAGGATCTAGTCCCCAGTTTTGAGTAAGTCTTGGATCTGGTGCTCTGCTGCTGTGTGCCTCAGCTTCCCTGCCTGTGACATAAGGATGCTGTTCCCGGCTTCCCTCTGAAAGCCACAGCAAGAATAAAAATACTTTTGTGCTTTGGAGCCCTGCAGGGAAGTTTGCAGAGGCCTTTTGTGTGTTTTACTATTGCTCTGCTGTAGTGTTCTTGGCTTTGACCTTGGACGGAGCCAGACAAAAGAATAATCAAACAAGGCCACTTATATTTCAGGTGCATGTTGGACACTTGTTAAAGAAAGCCTAGAACTGCAAAGTCTTGCGGTAGCAGCCGTTAACCCGTATGGTGACTGGAAGCCCCGGAGCTATTGACAAGGTTATAAATCATCAGCGGTGGTGGATGAGGGGCTGCTTGTCTACTCTTTCTCTGCCCAGAGGCTGGCACAGGCAAAACGCGACAGCAAAACAAATCTAAGGGCAGAAAGTGGGTGTGCAGCGTGCCTCGGGCAGGGAAGGCAGGTCTGGGAGTGGGTCGAGATACACAGAAGAACATTCAGCTATTTAAAGGGAAGACCTTTGCTTCATCAACGTGAGGAGGCAACCGTTGGATTGGGTAACAGTGAAGACAGGTATAGTCCAGGAAGGGAACTATAGGCCTATGATCTCTGACCGCTAGGGTCAGGCTTCCTTTCCTTGGGGCATAACTCCACAGCCAGAACTGGTTTTGAGACAGAAATCTCAGTGTCTGTGCTCTCTCACCGGTCAGATCCCAAGGTCACCTTCAGCAGGGTCTCCCATTCTGGAGATGAGGTCTGGGTGCAATTTCACTGAGGCTCAGCACCACGATGAACAGAGTGGCTGCTGCTCCATCTCTCACCTGTTCTTCCTGAACTGTCTAAATATGCATGGACTTAGTGAATGTGGCTTAGTTTTTTTTTCTCTGCTCTCTGATAAAATAAATAAAGCATGCAAGGTCATTTTTACACTAATGCATAGATTGCTCTGTCCATCAAAAACATCAAAGAGTGCTCCAGGGAAGAAAGGAATAGGCAGGTCTCTGTGCTTGGTGGGACAGAGCAAGATGTGGGCTCCGATTGCAGTGAAGGAGACTCGAGCTGGATTCATTAGGAAAAGCTATAACCCGGCACTGGAGGCCAAGAGCTGACTGCATAGCTCCTCACTGATGAGAGACCTCCTTCATCTGTGGAACAGCAGGTTCAGCCAGGAGAACATGCAATTCAATCAACATTTTGAAAGCCAAGAGCTTTGGTGAGCTCTGGACTACTTGATGTAACATTAGCGGACTTTTAATACCTACACAGTAGTAAAGTGGAGTAGTCCAAGGACTACATCTCTATGTGGTTAACAAGCTACACAACAAAATCATGCCCTGCTCATTATGAATGTCACCTTTAGTCTTAATTCAGCCTTCTCCTGGGGTTTCAACTCCTAGAAGGGAACGTTTCCCTGGCTAAATTACTCCTTGGTAGCATCAGGCAAGCAGATTGGAAAATACATCCTGCAGCACTTTCGTCACAAAATAAAAAGATGGAAGAGGTGCAATCACACCTCTGGCTGCAGGTGGGTTAAAAGCTGTTTCCATATTTGTTAAATACGCATTTTTCACTTTTGCTGGTTCTGCTCCTGAGTTTATCCTGTCCCAAAGTAATCAAGCGTTTTGCTGCCACTGCCAATCACAACTGTCTGCTGCTGACAAGAGAAGCGGTGCTGCTAGAGGTGGAGCACCACAGGGTGCTCGAGGCAATGTCCCTGCTGAGACGCAGCAGAGCTCAGGCCAGGCTGGAGCTTCTTCACGCTCCTGTCACTCAGTCGGGGGCTGCTGCAGTTTGCGAGGAGTTGGCTGAGCTTGCCTGACCTGAATGGGGAAACGGGGTGCTACCACCCAATTTCGACCTTCAGTCCAGAAGGGCTGTGCCCACATCTTTCCCCCGTTCCAGCACCCACGTGCCTGTAGCAGCTGGATGTTCTCACCTGTGATCCACCACTTGCACACATTGCTCTGGAGCACAGGAAAGGGAGTGTTATCCACTTTTATTCAGAATGCTATATCTTCTAGTGCCCACTAAAAGACAAACACAGGCTAACGTTACAGTCCCCCCTCTACCACCAACTCCTTTAATGTGAGGATGCCTGGTGCAGCAGAGGTGGCCAGGATGTGGCCCACAGGGTTGGTGTCCCACCTGTGAGCACGGGAGCCGTCTGCAGACACTGTTGAGCAGGCGACAAGGCGTGGGCCAGGCACGCAACGCACGGCGTGATGCCGAGCTGAATCAGTGCCTGGGAAATAGCAGGTAAGGGTTATGAAAGGTGGCGGGGAAAGGGCACGGCTGGAGCACAATCTGCAATGCAGAAGAGAGCACTGCATCACCTCTCGGATGCGGTGGCGGATTAATCAGGAGTCACGGAGTGTATTTGTAACCTGCCTGGCAACCCAGCTGCATTTCACACGCTCAGCCCTACTCGGCTCTTCCTCCACACCTGAAATACCAGCATGACTTTACAGTGAGAAGCAGGTCCTGCTCTGGGAGGAAAAAACACTGGAGCAAAGTCTTTGTGAGGGAGAGACAGCAGAGCTACACACTCCTTCGTGTGTCTCTGCTAGGGTTAGGGAATGAGAACTAGTGTTTGGGGAGGTCTCTATTTCTGTTCCTCTGCCTGCAATGGGGAAGTATTTCATGGAAGCAGGTAAGTTTTCCTATTTGCCTTGCTCAGTTCCTTCATCTCTACCTTACCTCCACCACTGCTGACATTGAAAGTTCCCTTCTGGAGCCCAGGAGTTAGCAGGTGGAATGATCCCTCAGTCCTGCCCTTTTCATCTATTTTTACCTGTTCTGTGTCCACGCAGCACTTTCTAGGGATGCAAACAGAACATGTAATTCACTCTTCCCACCTCACCTCCACACTCACCTCCATTAGTCCTGTTGGCCTGGGCTCGTTTACTTGGGAAATGCTCCCCTTTCTTTCACGAAGGAAGCTTTTCATGCCGGTTATTTTTGTTCATGCCTTCAGCCTCTCAAATCCATTGAATAAGCCAAGCTGTCCATGAGATGGTGCCACATGCAGAGTTAAAACCCCATTTTGTTCACCAGAGACAGCAGATAAATAGGGAAACATCTTCCTTGGCACTGCATTTGATATGGCATGTTCATGATGTCACTTATTATTACAATCTGGACTTCTTCAGCTCTGGGAACATGAATAATACAGCATCAAAAAAACCTGTTTTTTTTAAAAGGTGTTTTTATATATAGATAGATAAAGATAGTTTGCTCTGATTCATCTGCTCAAAACTGCTTCTGTTCCTTGTTTGTTTGGTTTTTTTCAAGCAGAAATCACTGGGCAAGAAGAATGCCAAGAATGGAAATCCAGGATAAGCCTATTTTTCACAACTTCTTGTCATGCAGGAAGGTTGCTGACAAAACTTTGGAAGAGGTCTGGAATTTGCTTGGAAATGAAGTCACTGCTCTGGGGTGTAATGCAGCAGCCGTGCAGAGCCAGGCAGGGAGGCAGGGAAGAGCATCCGACCCATCAGGGGATGAATGAAGGTCAGCATACCTCATCCCTGGGAAGGCCGCAGAGGCGGGGACACGAGCTGGCATCTGGATGTGCATGTGGATGTCATCCTGCACAGCTAAAATCTGAATGGTTTGAAGAAGTCCTGTGAAGACCGTTTTACCTTGTGCCAAATGAGGGCATAAGCCTTTGTTCTTTGTTATTCTGCTGACGAGGCACGGTGGCATCTTTGGTGGGGATCAGAGCATGGTGTCAGCAGCCAGCACAGAAGAGAGATGCAAAAAAAACCCTTAAAATGGAAAAATGACCCTTGGGCAGATGAATGTCTCACTCAAAAGGACAGATGCTCATACTGCTGCTGGAGTTGCACCTCCTGATTATATTCTCGGCCAGCTTCTGGATAGCTCTCAGCCAGGGCAACACAGAAAGCCTCCTGTGCCATGACAAACTTGACAGTGATGAACTCCTAGGCTGCTCTCCACCCCTACAGCTCAGTTTGCACCTGACAGTTGGTGCCGCATCCACAGCCCGTTGCCTCCATCTCCCTTCCCTGTCGCAAAGGAGGCCATGATGCCAGCAGCAGAGCTGGAGCAGGGTCAGATCTCTGGCCGTGGTGTAGCACCCAGGCTGTAGGACAGTCTCAGGCTTCACCTTCTGTAGAAACCCTGGGATCTGCTCCTGGTCACAGACAAGGAACCAGACTGTCTGCTCTGGGCGTCGCTCGTGATATGTCAAAGAGGTTTTTCAGCTCTGTGTGGACACCAGCATTACCAAAGGCATGTCCCACTAGTGAGTTTGATCCTGCCCGTATGGAAATAAAACACCAGTGCTTTGACTGTAGTTATGTAGAGATTAAGCCATAAAATAAAAATACTAAGGAAACAGCTGAAACAAACACTCAACATCCATCATGAGGGACAAGATCTTTCTCAATCCACTAAAACATTATTTTTTCTTGTTCCCAGGGGCCACAACGCTGCTCTTCTGCATGAGATATATGTGTCATTGGATATGTGTGTATCCCTAAATTTAATTTGTTCAATTGCTTTAGGACAAGCAGCTAATTCTGAAATACATTTTGCTCCCATAATCAACCCCTCTGCCAAATGGCATTTGGGCAGAATTGTGGAGATTGTGATTTTTATTTAAAGTGATTTATCGAAATCATTAGCAATATTTCCTAAGTGGAATCCATGGCAATCCTTTTAATCTTCCCCCCATCACAACAAATGCAAACATTTTTTTTAATAACAGAGAGTTTGAAATATAAGGTTATTAAAATCCACACTTTTATATGTCTCCGTGCTCTTTCCCTCTGTAATGGGATGGAAACGGTAATCGTGGAAATAAAGCCTCCCCCTTTCAGACAAGAGATGCAGAGGGTGTATAACAAACAATTAAACATCTATTTAGTCACTTTGAATTGAGATGGATGCTCATGAAAATGAAAGAGGCCAACTTTGCTTTCACTGCAGGGAAATGCAAAAGGTGGAGGGTTGTTTTTTTTTGGTATCGCCCTAAGCCCCTTTTTATGCATTCAGCGCCTGCAGCAAACCTCAGAGCTTCCCCAAGCGTTTTTCCAGCCTCTTCCCAAAAGTGCTCTGTGGAAAACCGAGGAGGACTGCCCTCTGTCCCGCTGGAGTGAGGTCCGGGCTGCTGGCACCAGTTGTCCCCAGGCAAGCAGAGAGCCGCCAGCTGATGCTTTGCTTCATCCTCCCGACATGCTGATTCACCGCCATGCGTTTCCAGGGAGCCGGGTGTGAGGCGTGGGAGATGGATCTCTGCCAGCTGCGCCAGCTGTGCTGCTAGCCCCCAGCCATGGGCAACGGGACAGGGACCACCAGCATCCGTGCTGCCAAGCCACCGGGCAGTCCGGGTGGGCTCTGTGAGTGGGTCTCCATAGGTACCAGCCCTCAAGGGTACCCAAAGGCAAGGAACCCCTGACAGCCCCATCTGGGCAGGGTGCAGGGGCTCAGAAACAGCCAAGCACCAGGGCTCCTTTGGCCAGTACTTGGGAAGCAGTGGGGAGGAGAAGATGTCAGCCAGGTCTCAGTACATTCCCCCTTTGTTTTTAAATGAGTAAAAACCAGTTGGATGACGGTACGGCTGGCAGGAAAGAGCTGTTGTCAGCCTGGTTTTATAGGTGGGGAGGGAGTCTCTCACATGCAACCCTGTTCAAGCATTCATTCAGACAGTCCTCACTGCCTATGAATTCTTCTGCAAGGGCTGTTTTGACCCATATCACACGGGGCAGAGACCCTGACCCAGCTTCCTGGGAACTCTAACCCAGGTCTGATTAAAGCACTTGAAGGTAGTGAGGACCTTAAGAGCCACAGCATGCCCTTTTGCCCTCAGTTCCTCTGATTAATCTCCACACACACACACACCTTTGCAAATACTTTGCCCCAAATCACTCAGCTCCATCCCCTCCTGGGAACAAAGTGCGATGGGAACTCATCTGGGACAGTGACACACAGATCCACACAGCCACAGGGATGGCTCAGCCCGAACCAGATGCTCTCCCTTTCCCTCCAGTTGATGCACTGGTGCCATGGCAACTGCTAACACCAAACAGCTGTGATGAAAATACAGCTTCAGAGCAGCTTCAACCCCCAAAGACCGGTGGGCATGTCACAGAGGTTGTCATCTCCTCCTGGGGACTCCAGCCCTCCAGAGCGGGCCAAAGCCAGGCTGCACTATCAAAGCATCCCTACAGCTTCATGCTCTGGAGGCAGAGGAGGAGCTCCAACCCCAGACATCGTAATGCCAGGGCAGAGGGACATGTCCCATTGCAGGATATGTCTCCATGCAGCTGCCCAGATGTGTTTCTGTAACCTGTCACAGCTCTGTCACTTGTGAGAAGAAATTTTAGGAGGCTGTAAAATGGTCCTGGGGGACAGACATCGGTGTCACCTGGTCCGTGCATGCTCGAAGGCAGGCAGAAAAGCTTTTTTTCCATTTTCTTTGCTCCTGGGCTGTACAATCTGCCCATCATCTACCTGAGCCCTGGTGATTTTATTGTAAGGGAGAGATTTTGCCATTTTATTCTACAGTCTTCCAACCCCCAGGCAGCTGGCAGGATTGCTGCTGGCTGGTAATACACACCCAAAAAAAAAAAGTTAATCTTTTGCTATTATTTCTCAGAAGCTCCATTTGGCTGCATTCAGGCCTAATGTGGTGATTTCCTTGCCTTTGTGACAGCTATTTCCTACATGGGGAAGCTGCACCCAAAAAAAAAAGTAGATGTGAAAAATGGAGCTGTGATTTATTTTCACCTCCAAATATAGAAAGACAATTTCCCCCTCTCGAAGATTTCCTCTTCCTTGTCTTTAAATAAGTCCCAGTGCCTTCAAACCAAGCCAAAATCCCAGTGAAATCCCATTGGCAAGGGGGATGCGGAGATGTGTTTGTAGGGAACCCCGACCAGTTTAAACCCATCATCAAGGTGACTAGGGACAGTCTGGCTCTTACCAGTTTGCCCAGACATCTAACCAGGGAGGGGGGATGGCGAGGGAGCTCAACCCCAAATCCTCTGGGCTTTCTGCAAATCAGGCATCCCGCTGATGCCAAAACTTTGCTGGGTGGCAGCTGAGGGGGGAGCGGGGCTGTGGGGAGCATCATTCCCTTGGGATGCTGCTTGGGATTGATGATGTCCGCCCTCCTCCCGGCAGCGCCAGCGATTTGATTTCTCACGGCAGCACAGCTCCCAGACAAAGGCTGTGCTCAGCGCTCGTGTTTGGGCTGAAGCTGAGGGCTCTTCCGCGAGGGGACACCAGATCTGTCCCCAGCGCTGCCTGAGCCTGGGCTGCCGCTGGGACACGCCGGCCGTGCCCCCGTGCACACGCGTGTACCTACGCACACCCACACACATGCACCAGCTGCTCCCCACCTCTCTGGGAAGATCCAGCGGCTGGATCAAGGCACGTCTTTTGGCCGGATCAAGGCACGTCTTTTGGCATGGAAAGGATTAACTCGCCAGGGAGCAGCGTTGGAGGCTGAGCCTGTGCTCCCGCCACGCATCGCCGGCTTCACAGCAGGCTCGGGAGTTGTGGAGCCAACCTCTCGGCAGCTAATCCCCCTCGCTGCAGGCAGCCGGGGCAGCTGGGAAGAGGCAGCGGGGCTGTGGGGTGAAGGGACAGGGACGGGGAGGAGTGTACACACACACACACGCACGCGTGCACGCACGCCCCGCAGACAGCAGGCAACGGCACCGGATCGGTGGCTGTTTGCAGGGAGGTCCGTAGGGAACCGGGAGATGAATAAAACAAGCCAGAGCACCAGGCGAGCAGATCTGTTCACTTGCAAAAGTCCTTAAGGTAAAACCCGAGAGTGGCTGCTCCTCGGCTGGGGCTGCCCTTCGGATACTGGGGACTGGGCTCTCTGCTCTCCTGGTCATTGTCTCCGACTATGATTTTATTTTTAAAGGAATCGATCAGGAGATGCCGGCAAAAGAAGTTGCTGAAAGCCAGGCTGGCGTGGCCGGGAGCTGTGTGCCGACGGCACCGTCACGCACCGGGAGCAGCTGAACTTTGTGGGGTTTGAATACAGGTTTCTCCTCTGTGGAGGCATCGGGCAGCGTTACGGGGAGAGTCACCGCACACCTTGCGCCTGCTGCTACCCAGACTGAGTCCGGGGGATGGCAAAGGGGGGACTTCTGTCTCTCCAAGGACCATCGCCTGTGAAAAGAAGCTGAAGAAAGGCAATTCATCTTTCTTTTCCAGATGACTGAAAATACCTACAGGATCCTGTCGCTCCAGTTTTCATCAGTAAGTAACATCCGGGAGAGACAGCTGAGGAACAAAAATGATATCATTCGAAATCATTCCAGCACCTACTTTTTCCCAAGGAACTTCATGCCTGTAGGGGTTTGCTGCGGGCATTTCCAGGAGTGAGGACCAACGTACAGCAGATGCATCCCTATCGGATCATGTAAGCATTTGCAAGTGAGAAACCTACCCCAGCAACACCATCTCTGCCCAGTTTGCAGTACATGGTTTGGTGTAAGCACAGCAATTCTCACCTCTTTCTCTCCCTTCTAAATCTCTTGGGCTTGGAGATCTCTTTCCTCATTGCAATTATGATTATTTGCAACATCAGTGCCATCAAAGATTGGAGCACTTTCCTCTCCCAGATCCTCCCCAGCGTTAACAAGACTCTGAACTTGGTACAGCAAGTGGAAGCCACCACCAGCTCGGTGGTAAGTGTCCTCCAGGACCCTGAGCAGGACAACTACCTGTCCAACAGCCAGTCCATGAACTCCAGCAACTTCACGGCTGGCCTGGACCACTTGTTCCAGTATTCATACTCGGACAATGACCAGCTTTACAAGGAGTACAAACCCCCTCCTCGAGACGCCATTCCTCTGCCCAAGGCTGTCCTCTACCTTCTCATGGCAGCCCTGGTGGTGGTGGCAGTGGCGTACGCCATTGTCGGGCATCTCATCAAGGACCTCATTCACGACTTCATAGGTGAGTGCGGGCATCACGCGCTGTGTGCATGTGCTCAAAAAGCAGCCTGGTACAAAGCCTGGGGGTGATGGCTGGCATCTCTCCTTTGATTTGGGTGGGTTTTAGACCGAGCCTTGACACTTTCACATTTGCGAGAGCGTTAGTTTATCTGATGTGCTGGGGTCTCCAAACTGAGCTGAATGTTGATCAGCTCCCTGGAGAAAATACTTGGGTTTAGCCCCTTTCCTAAAGAAATGATACTTGTGCGTGTGTGTGTGCGTATAAATGTGTGTGTATAAATGTGTACGTGTGTGCTGCCAAACGACTGTAAAATCCATTGGCGGGTTTCAACTGAGCTTGGTTTAGAGGTCTCCAAAACGAAAAGTTTCATGGCAACAGATACCTGAGCGCAGGATAACAGCCCACTAGGGCATTGTGAAAGAAAAGCTTAACCTCTTATCAGACACCAGTGAATCCACAAACTCCTAGGAAACACAGGTCAGCAGTCTGCCTCCCTTGTACGACACCTAGCACAACCATCACAGCCTCTGAGGCTCCTGCAACAAATCTACAAGACGATAACCCAAAGAGTGTGCATTTTTATGGAAACTGGCTTCCCAGCTCTTTCATTTCACCCTGTTGCTGATGAATGAGGTCCCTCATCGAGTCCGACATCGGGGACGAGAGCACAAACACTCTGCAGCCACCATGGGCAGGCAGAGGTGCTTGGCTGCTTACAGCAAGCCTTCAGTCATACTTCTGTTGTTTGCCCCATAATTTGAAAGGCTGGTGGTGCCGGGGAGTGCAAATGTACCCAATTCCCCTCCGAATCCTCCGTACTTTTAGCCCTCACACCCTGACAGCCACCTCGCCATGTCCTCGGGGGACAGGGCCCCACTGCAGGGAGCTGGTGGCAGTTTTCCAGCTCAGACAGGGGCACAGGAGGGTTCCACAGGGGGATTTAAGCTCCTGGCTCCTGCTGATATACATACCCGCCCTGAAAGCTCTGGGGAGCAATGTCCTCTGCAGGGGAGCAGAGCTGAAATCCCATTGCACATCCCTTGCTCTGAGCCTGCCCCCCAGGTAGGGATGAAGCCCTGCAGGCTCCATCTCTGCAGTGGAAGGGAGATCACACTCATCTGGAGCAAAATCCACGTGCTCATTCATGATTCCCTTTTATTTCCCTGCTCCTGGGATGCAGGAGATGATACACACCGGCCAAAACTTTGACAGGTGCCTGCAGGGTGGGCAGCACCCATGCTTTGCTGATGGGAGGCCAAGCCAAGTCCCTGGCACAGGGGGTCACGACCGGGCAGGGGCCAGCAGATCTGGGACACGGGTATTTGGGGAGGAGGTATATGGGACAGGAAGGGTTGAACCTCCTGGCAGGGAGTAGTGCTCGGGGTCACACATGAGGCTCAGCCAGGAAAACGGCAGGGAGCTGCTGCTGAGGAGTCTTTCTTCGCCCCAGCTGGAAGGGAACGGATACTGTCTTAAAGTGTTAAATATAACACTTAATCAGCAGCTTTCTGGGGCTGTAGCGTCTCCCGGCTCTGCTGTTCATCTGATTTAGCGTTGCCTTCCCAACAAAGGTAGGCAGCAGGGACAGCACCTAAAAATATACACACTCCTGCCCCAAGATGCTCAAAGGACCAGGTCAGAGCAGGTTAGAAACACCCCCCAAGGTGGGAGCCAGCCCAGACGCAGTGCCCCCCACGGAGCAGACACCCCTGCCCCAGATGCTGGGGTCCCTGATGCAGGACAACTTGGATGTGGGTGCTCAAAACAACCCCTGGGGTGGGTAATGCAAAGTAGGGTCAAAATCGTCATAAATGTCATGCCTCCCCCAGGCAGGGAGAGAGGCTGAAGCCGTGGTCAGAGGCACCCGTGCCCCCACCATGCTATTTCCAGCTGAGCACCATCACTCCCTGGTGACCTTGGACACCTTTTGCTTTTGTGTGGGATGTCTGCGTGGGACAGGGTCAGTGGGGAGCCCCTTCCATCGCAAAGCCCTTTGCAAAGGGACTTCCACGGCCTTTCACAGCACTGGAGGGACACCCCTGGGGTCTTTCCGCTTTCTGTCACTTTGGAAGAAGCCCTTTCCCAGCTGAACACCCCCACTGAGGGCAGAGCATCCTCCCTGCCCTGGCTGGAGTGACATCTCTCCAAGTTAGGATCAGAAATCCAGATGTGAGCTTCTGACCCATCCAGGCAGAAAGGAGATGACATTTCCCAAACTCCAGCAGCACCCAAAGGCTGCCTCCAGCTTGGCCTATTTAGCACTCTGGGCCCGTCTTCACACCATTTATACACTTAAAATGAGCCAGTCCTCGGAGGAGAGCGGACGAGACTGTGTTTGTGAACACTGCCAAGCAGCAGCCTTTAAAGAGAAGGTTTCATTTGAATGAGTTTGCATAAAATTACTTCAGGGACAGGACAGAGGGACTGAAGGATAGTAAATAAGAAGCTGGTCTATTAGCTGCTTTAACACAATGCCTGGATTTATATACTCAGTAGCAGCTCCAACCCTCACTATCAGCGTTTCTGTGCTAATCATATTTAGAAGGATAGAGAGAGATGTGGAAATAAGATGCCAAAGGGCTGGAGTCTGTTTCGGGGAGATTAAAGTGTGAATAGTTAATCGCTACTTTAAACAGTCACTTGGAGACATCAAGAACGATTTGGACTCCTCAATAACAGCTTGTAGGACACGGCTGGGGGAGTCAAAGCATCACCCCATCCCCGTGCGCTCACGGGGACTGCGAGAAGCGGGCGCTGGGCTCAGTTCGGGATGGCAGAGGAGCTCTCGGGATGCTGGCGAGCTCTCCCCCTGCGAAATCTGAATGGATATTTCAGACACCAGCACCTCTCTCGCAGCCACTTTTTAAAAATTCAATTAGAGCTTGTCCAGGCATCCCCAAGGGAAGACAAATGCTGCTGTGATGCCCAGTAGGGTGGGGAGGAGCAGAAAATGGGAGGCTGCATCAGAGGAGAGGGAAGGATGTATTGCTGGAGAGAGGGAAGGCAGAATTCCCCCTGGCCAGGGTGGGGATCCTGTCTGTCCTCATCCCCTCGAGCACCTGGATATGGATAAAAGGGCTCTGAGAGAGCCTGTGTTCAGCTCTTCCTGGAGAGACCTGGCCAAGAGGAGCCCAAAATACCTTAATTTCTCTCCAGTTGCTCCCTGCTTGCTCTGAGCTGACAAAGTCTCACAGTTGCAACTTTCCCAAAACTCATCGGGCATCTCCACTTCGGGGACCATTGCCAGCCCCCCCGTGGCAGGACGTCAGAGCAGCGCAGCTCTGACACGGCTACCAGTTAAGACAAATTGGGTCGAAGCATTTGGAAAGCGGCTTAACTGGGGAGCGCTGGAGAGCTGCCGGAGACGGCGCTGCGGCGAAGTGACGGCTTGGCAAATGACAAGCCTGTCGCCAATGTACGAAGCGCCTAATTACTGCAATCCTTGGGAACCAGCCCGCCCTCCCTCCTCCATCCCCAGCAGTTCACTGAATATCGCCCTTATTTAAATGCACACACACAAAAAAAAAAGGAGAAAAAAAGAAAAGGGGGAAAAAAAAGTTTGACTGGAAACAAAGCTGTTGCCATGGAGACTGCGGCGCGTGTGGTCCCCGGGAAAGCATCTCGCTGCCTGCACAGGAACCACACAGGAAGGGTCTGTTGGTCTGCGTGGGAGCTGACGTTTTGCCCGTGTCCCCTGGTTCAGCCAAGGTCTCCTCTGAGTTGCTAATCTCCAGAGGAGACCTTGAGGAAACTTTTCCTTCGGGAATGGGCCCATGGCAGATGCCCCACTGGGGTAAGGCAGGACAGGTTCACCAGCGCTGGTGGGACTGCGCTGGTCCATGGCTTTGGGACTGCTCAGAACCTTAAGCCAGTCTTGGAGCGGGATCTTTCTTTTCTTTGCCCTTTTGACCCACCAGCTGTATTTTTATTTTTCAGCCTTATCTCCACCCGCCACATTTCAGGCTTCTTTGGGAAACGGTCTCCTTGAACAAAGAAACAGTGCATGAATGTAGCGTTGCTGAAAATAGCTGCTGGGTGATCCTGCAGGGACTCGGGATCCACTTTTAATTGCTCCCACGCAGAACCGCAGGGCTCTTAGGATAATTCAGCCCATGGCAGGGACTGCAGATAGTGTCTCAGGCTCGTCAGAGAGGACTTAACGTCTTCTTTTGGGGCTCTGTTTTGAGAATGATTCATTTGCCTGCCAAAGTTATGGGAAAAGAAGAAACTGTGTGAGGTTCCCTTCTGTTTCCCCGCCTCGGTGCTAACCCACCTCTGACACCAACCCCCCGGCCTCAGTTTCCCTTTTGGTGCATGGGGGTGCATTAGGGGTTCCTTAGCTGCCGGTCTAGGGGTGCTGATGTCTAGTTGATGTCAGTGGCTTTCGTCAGGTTAATTCCATCCCCACATCCACCTTGGCATTGCCATGGCTGTGGCTATCGGCTGGACAAGTGGCCACAGTGCTCTGGCCCTGAGAAAAGCGTGCAGAGGTGGCCCCACTCTTGGACGGTTTCATGGCCAAACCTTTGAAACGCAAAGCCCAAGCAGTGAGATGGCTACCAACATGTGCTGCCAAGGATCAACCAAGGCTGGCCTTGAGGATGCACCATCCCGCAGCACCATTTCCATTTCGGCCATTGCATTGTCCAGCAATGGGCTGTGACAGGTCCCTGGGGTGAGGACCATGCCTTTCTGGTCCTCTGCAAGTGCTAGTCTTCCTCAAGCTGAGACCGAGCAGGGCTCCTCACCCTCTCAGCATCTTCACTGCCTCTGTGGCAAATGCCTCAGGCTGGAAGATGCGGAGAGCAACTAACGACCTCCAGGAGCATCCCTGCCTCCCACGTACCACACCTGAGTCATCACCCCTTGGAGATCCAGTCTCTGGAGCAGCAATGCTGCCCAGCGGATAGGACTGGGATCAGATGCAGGCTTGGTCCGGGCTTATACTGGTGCAGAGAAGCTATTTTTAAGAGAATATCGTGATTAATTGAATGTCTTTACTGTGTCACCCCACCAGACCCCTTATGCCGGTGACAGCTCTGCAGAGGGACAGCATCCTTACCTGTCCATCGGCAAAGCCGTGTGGCCATGTTGTCCACACTGCAGGACACTTTTGACTCTGCCAGCACAGCTGACCTAAGAAATCTCTGCAAAACAGGAGGGAAGAACAGACTCCTACAGCAACTTCATTTAGAAAGACATGAATCTGGGGGGAAAGGGGGACTTCTTGCTAATAAATTACTACTGGCAGAGGCAGACAGAGATTTGCTGGCAGAACCAACCTGGGAAATGTCTGCTGATTTTGCTAATGAATAAGCAAAGTCTGTCCTGCAAATGAGACGGATACAGTGTCCAGCTGCGACTGCTGCATGCGTCAAACATGTGAGGGATACCCTTGAACTTGTGTCCGATGGGAGTGCTTTGACCGGAGCTGGTCCTGCCTTGCTGCAGCGTATGAGGTGATCGCTGGGTCAGGACCTGTTTCAAACAAAGAGGTCTTCTGCTCCTGCTGCTGGGAAAAGGGCTTTTTTAGCAGCTGTTTTCACACCCAGCTCCATTTAAAGCAAGTAAAACTAGAGCACGAGTTTGATTGTTCATCTAACCTGTTTCCCCTTCTGTTGCTTGTTTCCATCTCTGCAGGGAGTGTGAACGTCTCACTCACTGGGTTGCATTTAAATTTCAGCCCTTTCTCCCACCTTGCTTTGCTCTTCTGTCAGGGACATCTCTTTTCCAGTGGCTGAAGTGCCTCATGGACATCCTGCCCTGTCACTGGTGAATGCAGGGGACCTGGTTAACCCACTGGGATGAGACTGGGCGTAGAGCATCCCTGTGCCCCTGTGCAGACAGGCAGCAGGAGGCTGCTCCCTGCTGCCTGCCACTGTAAAGGGTTTCTAAGCAAGGACAGTCCCTCATGCCACCGGTATGAGGAGGGGTAACGTGCTGCAAAACCTAGGCAGCCCAGAACAGTATCTTTCTGCCTCCTTGGATCAGCACATCCCAAAGGTCCTGCTTCCAGGGATGCTGTCAAAGACTCAGGCAGAGCCAGGGAGGTGCAGGGGCACTTTGTGCCACATCACTCTACTATTTAGGGAGAGATGCTATTCCGCAGCTCCTGGTTTACCAGTCTACTCTATCTCCTCTCCCCAGCTGCTTTGGATCAATAAGTCCATATTGATCTCATCCCATCTCAGCACTTTCCACCTCGCCTTTCACCCTGCAAGACCTCAGCAGACACACTGCGCCTCGCACCAGGCAAGCAGGGAGAGGTGCCCCTGGGTTAGATGCTGCTCCCCCAGCCTGGCTGAGAATCTCACTTTGTCCTTCTCTTTTATCTGAGACATTCACATACCTGCCTGTGTCCATGCCCTGATTTTGCAGGATGTGTTACAAGCTCCTTCCATGGGCAGGGTAGGGGGAGGCAATGCATTTCCTCACCTCCCATCCTGGGTCCAGGAGCGCCACTGCCCCAGGAGCGCACCATGGGACCCCTGCTCCCCCCAGCTCTGCCTTTGGGTGCCCCAGGTCCATTGGGTGTCCCGGTTCAGACTGACTTTTCTTGCCTTCTAGCTAGAGCACATGTGAACATGAATGTGGACTTTGCTCCAAAAGAGGATTTCATTTTCCTCTCAGTGCCAATTGTGCCCATTTTCTGTTGGTCATGCAGAACCCCTCCCAGATGTAAGGCATGAAGAGACAAATACCTGTCATGACGCTAAGGGCTTCAGCTACCTTCAGTCGGTCACCACCATCCCTCAGCTCCTGGCACCTCATCACCCTCCATCACCTGATTACAACCGTCTGCAGGGTTCACCATCCGAGGTTTCTAACACTTGCTTGTGCATGACGTGAGGTTGTACATCCCACCCCCGCAAAGGTCCTTCCGCATCAGAGCAAAGTTTAATCCCACTGGGGCCAAAGGTATGCAGGTCTCCTCTCTCCTCCCCTTCATCAAGGGTCCCCCACGAGGGACCCTGGAGGACCCCAGTTTCTCACACACAGGCTGAGCAAACTGGGGAGGAGCTGGAGGGAGAAGCTGGGGAGAAGCATGCATTGCTGGGACAGAGCTGGCCAGTGGTGGCTGGCGAGGGAGACAAAGGCGCTGACATTTTTATGGCTGTTTCTCCAGGGTCCTGCCAGCAGGAGATTCTCCGCCAGCTCCATGGGGCCTCGCTCCCCTCTTCTGCACATGGCAACATGCTGAAGTTACAGACCATAAATGGCCACAAATAACATGTAATTGTGTAATTACTTCACTCCTTACTTACACAGTCAAATCATAAAGGCATCGCAGTAAATACCCTCTAATGACAGCCTAATTACATCTTCCTGCAGATTACCGGGTAATTAGATCCAGCAGGCTCCAGAAATAATTCCCAGGGAAGCAGCAGTTCGGATTAGTGCATACAATCCAGCCCACATTTACCCAGGAATTAGACTGTGGCAGCCTCATGCAAGCCACCTTCCCTGGGCACCCCAGCCAGCCATGTTCCCTTTGGTCACAATGCACCATGACCCTTTTCCCATGGAAATGGCTTTTGCTGAGCTCTCCCAGCACTCTCCTGAAACACCCATCCTCTGTGTTTCTGCCTTTATCACGGTGCCATGCCCAGCTCTTGCTTCTTCTGCCTGCAAATGTCTCCAAGAGTTCCTTGTTTGGCCACCAAATGCCACCTCTCCTTGCCCACAGGCATGCAAAGCCGTGGTCTTTGATTCCCTTTGCAACACTCACCCAATGGCTCCCAGAATATCTGGGGACCTGTCACCTCTTTTTCTATGGGTTATTCCCCTTCTTCCTTGCCAGACCAGCCCCTGTTCCCACTGGAGTTTTACCACTGACGTCAAGGAAAACAAGACGAGACCTTTAATAGTATTTGTAGGAGGCAATCTTGTTATTGCCTTCCGGATCCTCCTCATGCCAAGCAGCTGCGCGGGGTTGGCATGAGCCTGGGAGGTCTTGGAAGCAGGAGACAGGGATCCGGGCTGTGGGACCAGGCTGGGAAGCAGCCGGTGGAGTGTTTGGCTTTGGTCTAAATCCAGTAAATCCAAGCAAAATGGAAGCTTTAAAGGAAAAAAGACCTAAATGAGCCTCCTGAGCTTGGCTGATTTCCTCAGGGAAGGGTTGTGTTGGGGAGCCCAGGCTCTGGTGGGGGCTGTGGACCATGCAAATGAAACCTAAATGCCCCAGTTGGGACTCGGGGTAAACCCGAGGCTCCCCAAAAGCCTTTGGACCACATCTTTGCTGAGTTCCCCAGCCATTCTTGCCAGCACCGTGGTAGTCATGAGGACTGTGGTGGTTCTTCTCCTGCCCTTCCCATTGCACAACTGGCAGATCCTGCTGGTGCGGTGATGGAGGTGAACAAAAAAGGAAAAATGAGAAAAAGCAGTCACTCTCTGGACATGCCACCGGCATCCAACATGGTGTGAGCTCTCTCCTCCTTGGAGCCTGCACCTACATCCAGCCAGCCCACACCAGGCAGTGGGGCACAAGCCCTTCTGCTCCCTGCCCGGCCCCTGTGGAAGGGTGGACACCCAGCCCAACTCCACAGCATGAGCATCACTCCAAAAGCCATGCCCTGCACCCTTGGGGATGTCATGGCCAAATGGCTTTAGTCTGGAGAAAAAAGTCAAATATTGCATTGCAAAAATGACAAAACTTCTGAAGTTTCTTCAAAAAAGAAGGAAAAGCTTTGGGGTTTTTGAAAAAGCCCAAAGACCCACAGGTCTTTCCCATCTCTCCTCACCACTTGGTGACCCAAGAAATGAGACTTTCCTCTCCTTTCATCCCTGGGATCCCATCCTGACATTTGCCATCATTTGCCTTGGTTTTGATGCAAAACTTTTTTTCCATAGCCCATGAAGAAGGCAATGCCTTGCTGTGATTGCCTTTCTCTGACCCTGCTCTGCCAGGCAGCCCACCTCCCCCACCGAAGAGCTGCAAGTGAAGTGCCCCATGAGTACAGAAAAAATTCTGAAATACCCTATGCCACAAGGGAGAGAAGTGTTATTTCTCGAGTGGCTGTGATGCACTCCCGTGGTGGATAAGCCATGTCCCATTTTAATGTCACACAGTTATTTAATTAACCCCTCTGTTTCTACAGCAAAAACCCACTGTAGGAAATCCATGCTTTCCCATGCACACTTTACTTCAGAGACACTGCATTTTCATTTTTGGGATTAGCAGGGTGATTTCATTTGCCTAAACTGTGAGAGATTCCAGAAACCAGCAGCCTGAAAACCAGCGCAGAGCTGGGAAGAGTAGAGACGCTGGTACTGGCGGGTGGAGGGAGCTGGAGGGGCAGGGGTGGGCAAGGGACCCTCCTGAGGGGTGAACACCAGGAGTGAGGGGTAGGACGTAGTGGGGAGCAGTGATTTCCCAGCCACCTTTGACTCTGGAGCCAGCCAGATGTAACCAGGGACTTGTTTTGTGCTTTTCCTTCCTCCAGACTGGATCTTCGGCCCAAGCCCTGACGACAACAGCAACAAAAGCGATGTCAACTGCATCAGCAACAGTGTCAACGAGATGAGCGAGATCCCCGAGGTGCCACGGCGCCGGGACCGTCAGCCCCAGGACGTGGTCATTGCCATCAGCGAGACCTGCCACCTCCCGCAGCAGACATGACCGGTGGCCGGGCCAGGCAGGATGGAGCAGTGAGAAGGAGCAGAGGGACGAAGCAGCAGGATGGAGTGGAAGGATGGAGAAGCAGGATGGCACAGCACGATGATGCAGCAGCCAGCTTGCAGGACCAGGTGGCGAGAGGATGGGATGGGCAGAGCCAACACCACGGAGCAAAGCCCTCCTCGCCCCGGTTTTGCCAACCTCTAAGGACCTTGCCGGGGTGGGCAGCATCACCCCTTCTCCCGGGCTCGTCAGTCCTGCCCTGACGTCTGCCCATGGGTTTGTGACCTCCCTTTCTTCCCTGTGAATAGCAAAAAAAAAAAAAAGCAAATGCAAAATACAGCCACAAAACAAATCTCTCAAGAGAAATGAGCCAGAGAGGAGCCGGGCGGTCCTTTGGCGTGCGGCTGTCCTGGGGAAGTGGTGGTGAGAAGGGGAAAGAAGATGAGGAGGCTGCATGAGAAATGGGGGTGTCTGTGTTTCTGGGGACAGACCCAGGACGCAGCAGGGAGCTGGGGCTGGAGCGTGACCCAGGGGCTGCGGAAAGGCACTGAAAGGTCAGCAGGGGCCAAGTGCAGCCCAGTGCCTTGACGACCTGCCCAGGTCACCACTCCTCCCTCTTAGTTTTGTACCTCCAACTCACAGCCCATTTCAGCAGGTGTGTCCCATGGCTCTGGGGCAGTGGGGTGACAGCCCCACCTCCTCAGGCACCCTTCCTGCCCCATGCCCAGGTCAAGAACACCACCTTCCCTTCACCACCAGCTCTGGTTGAGTCCAGCATCCCTGTTGGGAGACGGCACACCCCTGTTCTCTGAGGAAAGTTGCTGGAGAGGAGGGCAGGGACCCACCTGCAGCAAAACACAGCTCTTCGTAGGGGAAAATACCCCCTAATATGGCTGCATCCCTCAGACTCATCCCAGCATGGCCATCCCCCTCATCACCCCCAAACTAGCTGCCACCACAAGGGATGCTGCCCCTGCACTAGGGTCAGCCACATGTGCATGCACTGATGGAGCAGGGAGACGTCCCTCAGCTCCCTTCCTCTTCCATGACAAGGCACTAACACCCAAAACTGCCCTTCTCTCTTCCTGCCACTTCTCTCTGCCCAAAGGCATCCTTCCCCATCGCTAACTCTAGGTAGACTCCTGCTCCCTGCTTTTTAAGGGGCTCAGAGGAAGCCAGCATCTGCCAAGAGGCAGGGAGGTGAGCTCCCAAACCAAGTGGGAAAAGGAGCATCTTCATGGTTTCACTGGTATTTTAAAGCCAGTTCTTGCTCTGCTTGGTGTTTTAAACCAGGATCCATCATTTCTCTGTGCAGCAGAGCGGAGGCATCAGGATCAAGCTCATTGCTTGGTCCCAGTGCCTCTTCCTTATGATCATCCCTTTGATCTCCACATTTTTCCAGAACTTAAAAAAAAAAAAAAAGGCTATAATGATGGCCCAGAGACTCAATCCTGGGAAAAGGCAAGTGATCACGACTTCTAACTCTGCATTCAGGGAAATGAGCCCTGCCTTTTCCAGCCTAAGATACCTAGGGGTACCCCTAAATAGCGAGGGCCAGAGCATCATTTTCCCCTTCTCAAAGCAGTTGGGGAAAATGGATGTGGTTTCCACCTCCTGCTCTGATGACTTTTAATGAGAGCCATTACCAGCGGTCCCACGCTGGGCCTTTGTCAGCTTTGCAGCAAGCAAAGGCGGCAACAATACCACAAACCTCCCCCCAGTAATCAACCATTTCCAATCAGATGCGTCATCGCTGCAACCACCATTTTTCTCCCATTTTTTTGGCCCTGAGTTTGTAACGCGGTTGCTCGGGCGGTTGCCACTCGGTTCCCACGCTGGGGCTGTCGAGGAAGCTGGGCAGCGATGCCATGGCAGCTCCGGGAGATGGTTGGGGTGATCCTGGGTCTGTCGACCCCTGGAAGCAGGGCTGCAGTGCCAGAGCTGGATGTGGGCTGGGGAGACTGGGAAGGTCCAGATTCCTGGGGCCAGGAGATTGTACAGGTTGGAGGGGGGGGGGCTGGTTTCCTTACTCCCCTGCCCTTTCAACATCTAGAGACTGGGCATTGGGGTCACCGAGGTCCCCCCAAGCCACTGCTGGGGGGGTCAGTGAGACCATGTGTCTGGCACAGATACCGCTCTCAAAGGGACCAGTCCCTGCCATGGGGACGTGCCACTCACCAACACGACTGGTCCCCCTGTGGCTGCAGGCAACAGCCCTGGCTGCTCTTCTGCGTTGGGGACCCATCGCCCACCAGCTGCTGGAAATAAGATGGGGGCTTCCCTGAGGATGGAGGCAGCCACCTCTGCTCCTGCAGGTTCTTGCTCCTTTCCCAAGACATCTCGGGTCCCACATGCCGTGGTTTGACCATGGGGAACTGCTCCTGCACCAAGCAACCAGGGCCAGCGTGGCTGTCACCCACCCAAGGCCGCTGTCCTCCAGGCAGGAGGAGAAGGAAGGAGCCAAGCTCCCTCCTGTGGCCGCCTGCTCTGGGTCCCACCGGGCTGTTCAAGGCTGGGAAGGAGCAGGCGAGGAAATGCCCTCAGCTCACTTCCCTCCCAAGCCTCCTGGTGCCAGGACACCCCCGCCCCCCGGCTTTGAACCCCTCTTTTGCAGGGGTGCAAGGAGAGATCCTGGTGCTGTGTCCAGCCCCTGGACCGACCCAGCCCTCAGGTAACAAGACAGTGGTGTGCATGTGGAGGGAACCACCAGCCATCTCCCTGAGGTCACACCTGGTCAACGCTAGGAACCAGGCTGGCACTGGAGCTGTGCAGGACCCCACGGCTGTAACTGCTTTCTCCACTGACCCCACAGGAACCTGGCACACACCAGGGCAGAGGACAGCAGCTTCCCATGCCACCTTCCTTCACATCCCCCCATCCCTGTGTCTCTGCCATCATCTGGCATCTGCCTTCCTTCTCTTCCACCTAATTTGGGGAGGGAGAGCAGTTTGGGGGCCAGTACAAACAGGGAAGCAGCCTCATCTGCTCTTCTCACCCACCAGAACCCTCACTCCAGGCTGGGCTGTCCCCCCATCCCTTTCCTTTTCCCTCACGTCCTCTGGGCAGAAGATGAGGGTCTGGCCGTCCAACATCATGGGCCTGGGGAGAAAGTCCATGGGAAGAGGCTTACAGGGCTGTTTTACCTAGGGGAGGTTTTGGGGGACGCTGAGAGGGAAGGGGGCTGATGAGGGTGCTGGGCTGCTCTGACTGCTCCAGTCCCTGCACCCCTCCAGCGCAGGAGGTTGCTCTTTAAGTCCCTCTTTCCTCCCCTAAGCGCCTTAGGGAGCAGGGGCGAGAGATGCTGGTGCTTTTTATAGCAGCCATAATCCCCGCTGCTCACACCGCCTGCGCCCTCCTGCCCCGAGGCCCAGAGTTGAGCCTCTGAAATGGGGGCAGCTGCCCAAAAACTGCCACTAACCCCTTTGGTTCCCAGCATCGCCTCTCTCCCAGGGCACAGATCCCAGCTGGGGCTGGTTCTGGGCTCAAAATCCCTTTGCAGAAGGCATTGAAAGACCACAAGTGTTGCATCCTTCTCCCAGTTGCAGCACGCTGCCAGGGTCGGACAGGCAGACAGACGTACAGAGACATGTGGATGAGCACTGGAGCAGCTGCCGAGGTTTCCCACTCTGCTCTGAGAATCATGGAGCTGGAACCACCCCCATGGCACAGCCTTGAGAAAGCCCCCAAGAGAGGGAGGACCTGGGTGAGGCTGGGGGTTTCTTTCCTTTCTAATTCCCCCTGCCTTTAACGAGAGGGAAACTGAGGCAGGGAGGGAGCGAGGCAGGGGCAGAGCACCCCTAGCCCTGCAGCGCAGGAACAGAGCCCTTTGCAGGTGAGCTTTAAAGGCTGACAAAACTCCACGCCTGGATGTAACCCCCGAGACATGAGCTTCAGTGTTTCATCGGGGTTGGTTTGGTGCTGGGGTGGCTGGTTTCCTTTGCCCAGGCTGCACCTGCGAAGCCAGGGCTGGCATTTGGACCATCCAGGCTTACTCCATGGGGATGGAGTGGGCTGGAGAGAAGGGATGTGAAATGGGGCAGCAGGAGGTGTGATGGGGTGGGATCAGGTGCCTGGGAGAGGCATACTCCACCTCCTGTCTCTGTCCCAGTGGCCAGCACCGTCCCCCCACCCAGACCCAGTCCCGGTCCCCCCCATAACAGCTGCTTCACTCCCTATTGGGGACATCCCCCTCTGGTCCTGCTCCCCATCCTTCCCCATGGGTGTCCCCAGTGGGGATGTATCCCAACATCCCCCTGAGAGGTGGCAATGCAGCATGGGGCCACCAGCCCTGGCCAGGCAGTGTCCTTGTCCCCCCCTGCCAGGCTCTGCTGCCCTCCCCACTGCCACGCCATGTCTCCCTTAAGCAGCTCTGCTTCTACTTCTCCCCAGCCAAAAGTCCCCATGCCTCTGCACCCTGCCAGGCGGGATCCAACACATCTTTTAACCTTTTACTATTTCTGTTTTTACTGCCCACAGCAGATTAAATTTTCTCCAGCCCCCAGGACCAGGGGGTCTCGCAGGAGAGGGCAGGAACTGTCTAAAGCCATTCAGACCCTGCCTGCCAGATCATCCCTTTCCCCCCACTGCAGGGCTGGCCCCTGTCTCCCACGGGCTCTTTGCAACACATTTGCTGTAATTCTCCCTTTAAACACCCCATGGGAAACAAACAAACAAACAAACAAACAACAACAGAGGGGTTCTTCTAGGTCAGGCTGCGCTAAGACGGTGAAAGCAGATTAATTTCTCAGAAGAGCAATTCAGATTTTTCTTCGCCTCCCTGCCAGGGACCAAAGCAGGGCTGGTGGGCAGGAGGCAGCGTCAGGAACACACACGTCTCCTGGGCACATGCAGCTTTTGGTGTCACCCCTGGGGGTGGCATTGAGCTGGGGCATCCCCAGGTCCCAGCCCAATGATGGTCACACAGGTGGGAAGGAGAAGGTGGCACCTCTGGGACCCTGACAAACCAGGGTGGGTGCCCACAACCCAGGGAGGAGGAAGGAAGGAACTGTGCCACCACTCCCTCTCAGTGCCCAATGTCCCCAAGCCCATCCTCATCACCCACTCGTGCCCACACCCCCACGAGGCCCCCAGCAGTCACACTTGTTTTTCGCTCCCAAGGAGTGCCGGGAAACTCTAAAGCCGGAGGATTAGACTCCAAAGCGAAGACCTGGCCCGCCGCCAGCCCGGGCAGGGAACAGCACAGGGAGGCCTTTCCCGAAGGCTCAGCTTGCTCCTGGTTGGTGCTCCAGCTTTGTCCCCATGTTCACCACCCTCCCAGTCACTCAGCCGCTGAAAGCAAGAGCAGACTTGGGAGCGGGGGAGCTTGGGGGAGTCCCATAGGTGGGGAGGAGGCAGGAGGTGACCATGAGACTCACTTGGTGCCTGAGCTGCCCTGAGCTCCAGCTGGGCAGTCAGAGCATCCCCTGCTTAGTGTGGCTTCTCCAGTGTGTAATAGAGGTTGAGCACACGCTGCAAGACCTTTCCTTAGAAGATGGGCACTGGGGGACATCTCTCCCTTCTCTTCCACTGCCTCTTTGCACAAAACCTGCAGGAGGTTCCTGCCTTTGGAGACCTGTAACCCTGGGGCAACTGGAAGGAAAAGCTGAAAACCAGCTGGAAACTCAAGATACAGGAACCCTCTACTGGGCTGGTTTAACCTGATACTGGGGGGCCCTGGGTAGGGCGCAGGGAGCAGGCTGGGCGAGAAGTGCTGGCCGGAGGAGAGCCGCACGATGGAGCCAGGCTGGGGCCAGGTTCCTTGGGACCAAGGCTGAATGCCACCATGGAGGTGGTTTTTGGCATCACAGGGCTCTCCCTGGGGATCACCACCTTCCTCCAAGCGGCATCAGCACTTCAGCCTTACCCAGGACACCATCCCTTCTGCCAAAACACCTCCGGGCTGAGAGCAGGGCTTGGGGACATAACCAGCCCTTCCTGCCCCATTTGTTGTCCTCTCCTGCCCCACGCTGCCTGCAATGGGTCAGGCAGAGCAACGGCTCTGCTCGCAGTGCTGCTCCCCAGCAAGGCTTATAAAGAACCTTTGTTGCATGGACCCACCACTCCCCCAGGAGCTGGGGTGGCCTGGGGGACACCCCTCCACTGTCACTGGTGTGATAGGGTCACTTCATCACCTCACTCCGGCTGAAAACTTTCTCTGGAGGGGTTTGATGTTCAGGCAGGTCACCCTGCAAAGCAGTGTGTGCTTACCTTGGGGGAACCAGCGGGCAGGGACACCATCAGCCCCAGGTTAGACTTGCTTCATCTGGAGCTTTTTTATCTTTTCATCTCCAAGCAGTGGGTGGCAGAGGCAGGGCCATGGCGGGGAGGTCTGAGACAAACCGTGCAACAAGCCTCGAGACAAGCCAGTGCTTGTACATGGCCCAAAGGGTGCATTTTAGAGTAGCCCCAAGCAGCCCTAATACACAGAGTTTTCCTCCCAGCACCTGACCCCTGAGCAATGCACAGGGAATGGTACAAGAGAAAAGAGGGAGCATCCCTGCCCCAGCCCCAAGGAGCGTGGGGGATGGCAGGATCCAGTCCCACAGGCTGCCCTTACACCCGCACATCCCCTGCACCCACTCCCCGGGACACCCCACGGCAATGCACCCCACACCAGTGAGCCCACCGGGCTGCATGGGGCCATGGGGCTGCCAGACCAAAGGCAGAGGGGCTGGTTGCCACCTCCCCTCCGACCACAGGGACCAGGCTCTCCTCCCCCCAGGGAAAAGGTTATTTTCACGCTGCCTCCCCGCAGGAACTAACATAAATTGCTTAAATGGCTGCAGCGCTCAGGGGACAGGCCCTTTCAGAGCCGAACTGCACACAGGGAGGGGAAAGCCCAGGGGACTTTTTAATAACTAGCAAGGGGAGCTATTAAAGTGTTTTACTGCCTCGTTAAGACAGTCTAATCTCTGTGTATATCTTGAAAAAAAAAAAAAAAAAATTGGCTTGCTGGTGTTTTTATTGTAACAGAGGTGGGTGTTTTCTGGCAGCGGCCGGGATCCTGCCTGCTTTACCTGCTTGTTTTCTTACCTGACGCCAGCACTGAACAGCCCAAGAACAGCCCAAGGGCAGCAGCCGGCAGGGCTGGGCAGAGCGCTCCTCCCAGGCAGCGGCGAGCCGAGAGGCTGCAGATCTGCACTGCGGGCTGTTTCCCACCCGTGGGTGCTTCTCACCCCACTGCTGCACCCACCTTTCAGCAGGACGGAGGTCCCCAGAGCAGTTTTGGGACATGTTGGCTCTGGATGTGCCTGGGAAAAGCCCAGATGTGCGTGATCCCTTGTCCGGGCAGCCCAGAAACAGGGCAAGGGATGGCAGGGAAACTGTGATGTCTCATCCACCCCTCCAGCTCCAAGGGCTGGGATTTGGGGAATATCCAGGTACCTCCTGGGGAGCCCCAGCAAAGGCTCATCTGCGGTGATATAGAACCATCCAACCACCGGGGTCAAGGTTTGGAGAAGGAATGGGCTGGGCATTTTGTCTCTAAGGTTTTGTTCACTTTATTTTTTACCGCAGCCCAGCAGAAAATGGGGAAATCCTGCCGAGTCCTGCTGGCTCCAGCATCCACCTCTCCATCTGCAAAAGCTCAGGGTTTCAAAGCCAGAAGCCTGAACGGATGCTGAGGCCGGGATGGCAGGGCTGGATAAGCTGCTTGCATTTGCTTTGGAAAGGCTGATGTTTGCATGAGCACCGTCTCCAGTGCTTTTAAAGGGACCCACCCAGGAGCAAATCCCAACAGCCTGAAATCAGAGCTGTGGCTGCTCCCACCCTGAGCTGGGCTGGAGAAGTCCCTGCCCTACACCCAGAATCCCCCCTGGGGTGGAGGAGGCAGAACAAGAGAGGCAAATGGAGACCTCAGCACAGCTGACAGGGCCAGCAAACACATCCTAGCAAAATCTCCCCTGGAAATTTGGGGCAGGAAGGGCAAAGCTGCCATCTGTAGCTGGAGACCTAGTTCAGCCAAGGTCTTCAATATGGCCCATCTCCAGGAGATCCAGTCTCACCGGCATCCTCGCTCCCGACAGACATGCTCTGGTGCCCGGCTGCTTTAGGAAGAGTGATTTTAGGTGTCATCACCCTGGTGTGAGAAGGGACGCGGATCCCCAGACATGTGGCCTGTGCCTGTTTCAGGACTGGGGTTAAACCTGCCCTGCCTGCAGAGCTGTCGGCAGCTCCAGAACGTTTCAGCCCAGAGCATCTCCCCTTCCCTTAGAAACCCCCATAAGCTTGGCAAAGCACCAACAGCGTGGCCTGGGAGAAATGCTACCATTTATTAAGCCAGCTATCTTTTGCTGAGAATTATTTTAACAGCATTGGAGGACTTACCCTGTCTCCCCCCAGGACCCTCAGCGGACTCATCACATGCAGGGCTAGAAGGAAAGCGGGGTACAGCCAGCCTTGGGGGACGTGGTGGCTCAGCAGCAGCAGTGGAGCTATGCAGGTTGCCACAAGCTGCTCGCAGGCGACAGCAAGCCAAGCATGGCTGCTCCGGGGCAGGGAGATGGGATGCTTACGTAGGGCAATCCGGTCCCAGTTCACTGGGATTCCCCCAAGTCCTTGGCAGGTGCCATCTCCAGAAATTTTGGACATTGTCCTGTTCTTCATGTCCATCCAGGGAAGCCCTAAGGTTCTGCAGGGGAAGGGAGGGTGTTTGGGGTGCTCAGCATGGAGGGTAGTTTCCACTGAAGGTGCTGCTTCAGAGACACACAGCTGAACCTGACGTGCACCCAACCACCTTCCTAACCACGGCCAACTCACATCTTGCATCTAGAAAGAATCACAGCCAGGTCTTCCATCTCTCTTGGCTTCCCATGGACGTCAGGAGGTGTTGTCCCCATTCCCACCACCCCAACAAGGAAAGAGCCAGGCTGCAACCCATGCAGGCAGGGGAAGCACCGTGCTGAGAGCAAAGCCGTCACAGGCCAGGGACAGACATACCCATGGTTGTGAAGCCAGGACCCTCCAGGTTTGTCCACAAGTGTGGAAGAGACCCCCTCCTTGAAGCAGGGGGCTGCGGGATGCTGAGGTCCTTCCCTGCATCATCTGGCAAAGGCAGCAGGTCTTGCCCAAGCTCGCACACAGCTCCAACTGCAAGCCATGCCCTACAAGGCAGTGAGGGGTGTGCTGGGAGGCATGGTGGGTGGACAGTAGAAGGCACAGGCAGAAGCCAAGGCTAAAAGAACAGAGGAGATGTCTCCAGGGCAGGGTTGCTGCAAATCCACTCCAGCAGAGGAGCCTCATGTTTCTGTTTGCTGGTAGTAGGCAGAGACCTGGCACCATTCATCACACAGATGGAGAATCCCAGCCATCACATTGCATCAAGGGAAAGCACAAGCCTTTCTGAGTCTGAGCCCCACAGGCTCTGCCAGGCTGCCTGTACGCTGCCACATCCTGGGGTTTCTGCAGGGCCTGGTCCCAAGGTGGAAGACAGTCCAGAAACAAACTGGGAGAACTGGATCTCCATCTCCCGCCCAGTGCTTTGCCCTTCTCACGTAATCACATCGGGAAGGGAAGTCTGCACCATCATCCTTCCTCCACAGGGCACAGACAAGGGCTCCACAGCCCAACAGGAGCAGCTACAGTGACCACCTGATCACGCTTCAGATCAGAGACGTTTAAACCAGGCAGGGCTTCACCCTCAGGGTAGGGGGTTTTAGGATCCACCATGTGCTGTGGTCAAACCCCAGATACCCCAGGTCAGCTCTACCCTGGATGGACACTGGCCTTGAAGATGATGATGGGAATGAGCACATTCAACAGGGATGTCCTGCTGATGGTCCTGCCCCACACCTTGCAATCCGCATGCTGGTGCCACCAAGCTGTGGATGCATGGGAGTATCTCCTGTCCTCTCTGGGTAGCTGGTTTGGGGGAAAGGTCCCCAGTTTTTGCAGATAGGAGGCTGAGGATTAGAGGGGAGAGGTCCCAGGAGTCCCACAGTCCCAGCTTTCCCCACCAACCCTTCCCCACCACCAACATCAAGGACAACAAAGCAGTGGCCAGCCACCTGCAAGCACCACCCCAGAGCAAAGGATTAAATTTACAGGGACCCACCTCATCCCGCCTCTCTCAGAAATTTGCCACAGGGTGGGCACCCCATCCCGTAGGGCTGCATCACTGATGAGGGGGTTAGAGGAACAGTGCAACACCACCAAGCCAGCCTGTCCCCCCCCTCTCCAGCCACCTCAGCTCTCCCAACGGGGAAAAGTGAAGCAGAGCGGGCAGTTGGGAGAGCTGGACTGGGAAGGCGAAGCCACAGGCTACAAGAACGTCACATCATCCTGAGACTGGAGCCAGCGCCAGTGGGCATCGTACTCCAGGTGCAGTTTGCTGTTGAGTTTGCAGTTCTCGAAGTCAGCCTCAGCTTTCCGAGCCTTCCCACCTGGGTTCCCCTTCCCCGGCTTCTCCCCAGCCCCTGATGGCAATTTGGTGTCTCTGCCTGGTTCCGGAGAGGAGGGCTGCTGGCCCAAATACCCGTTGGCCACCTGGGGCTCCTTAGCAAACCGGTGATCCTGGGGCAGCCCAGGTGGGGAGAGGTCCACGTGGGGCCACTCGTGCTCCGCTTTGCCCTTCTCTTGCTTTGCAAGACCCCTCTCGGGGTCAATCCTGACCCAATCCTGCTCCGCCCTGACCAGGGCTCTGCCCGGCACAGGTACGGCAGTGGTTTCGGCGGCGTTTTGGGAATACTCATCCATGTCATCGGCCAAAGTGTCCAGGTAGCTACCGACAGAGATGCTGTCCAGCCTGTCGTTGGGGTCCTGCAGGCTGTCCCAGCTGCCCCGCCGCGAGGCTGCCTGGCTCTCCACCAGGCTGTACTGGCTGCTGGCCAGGCTGCTGCAGCGGCTGGTCAGTGTGCTCCTCTCCTCCAGCAGCCACTTCACCGCCTCGATGCCCTCGTTCACCACCACCAGCTGCTGCAGGATCTTCACATCGACCGCTCGCAGATAAGCCTGGCAGGGAGACAGAGAGCATGGGGTTTTGGGGGGGAACCAAGGTGACCCCAGTGGTCAAAGGACCCAAGTCCCAGCACACCCCAGCAGAGGTGTCACAGTGGTGGCCATAGGTCTCCCAAGCTGCTTGATGAACAGCATGGCATGGGGGAACACCCTGCAGGGAACCATCTCAGGGGACGGTGTCCAAGACCTGGGAATGTGACTGTCAGGGACCAGTGACTTACGGCACTCAGCATCAACCAACCCCCTCAGGGACATAAATCCATGGCACTTCGGTCACTGCCTCCTATGGGACAAGCAAGGAACTGGAGGCACTGGGTGCAGATCTGAGCCCAGAGCATCCTCCAAGCCTTGGGAGGCAGCTGGCAGGGCAGGAGGAACCAGGCAGGGGCACTGGTCAGAGCAAGGGTCGGCTGGACCATCAGCACCTCCCCACCCTGTTTTGGCCAGGACCCTTCCCGCATTTACTTCCCCCTTTCTAGAGTCTGATCCAAGCCTGCTGACCACATGACACAGCAGGATTTGGAGCCTGGAACCCAAATCCCTCCCAAAAAGGGGGAGGACAGTGGGGGTGACAGGCACTGCTGATCACACTGCTCTCCTCGCCAACTCCTTCTCCGCCCAGCCAGGGGAAGCTCTTTGCAAAACTTCAGTTGCTGCAGAAACATCTGTTTTCCTAACGGAAAGCCCCGCGTGCCAAGACATTCCTGTCTGTGTGATACTGGCCGCCGAAAGCCACTGGATTTCCCCTGCTCAGGACACAAATATTTTGCCAGGAAAGGGAATAAGGCAGCGGCGGTGGGGGAGAGGGAGAGAAATCCATTGCAGGACAGGTATAGGCAGCCTGGGAGCTGCGGATGCCCACGGACATTCACAAACACACCCTGTCCCCAGTACCATCAATCCATGATGGAAATCCATGCCATCCCCTGGGATCTTTTCTACGCCCAGTGCCCGGTCCCCAGCATCCGGTGCCCTCAGAGTCACCCGCCCGCCCACGGGTGACCCGCCAGTCTCTCGAGACCCTCGTCTCCGGTCCCACAGCGAAAGCAGCAACAAAAGCATCTGAGGAAGGAGCCTGGGAAAACTCCAGCCAGGGTTTCGGCACGTGACGCCTCTCAGTCCGGAGGACACATAAAAAAACAGGGGCAAAGATTTGTAGAGACCTGACACCAACCCTCATCCCCTCCCCACACTCCTCAAGCTGTGTTTAAATGAAAAATAGCAGCGATGTGCCCAGATTGGGGCCAGAGCCAGCTTCGAAGTACAGAAACTTCCTTTCTAGGCAAGTTATTTCAAAAACTGCCTACAATGGCCTTTTCTGCACACACTGCTAAAGCATCTGGCCTTGGCAGGGAGAAGACGCAGGAGGAGGAAGGCCGGGAACCCCTGGTGGGGGGGTTACCCATTTTTCTCTGCCTCGTGCAACCGTGGCTGTCAGAGACACCAGGGGATCCACCCCGAGAGCAGAGGGTGGGAAAGCACTCCCCACTTTCCATATTGTTTGCTGGAAAGAGTCAGCCATTGATTTGCTGCTATTTCAGGCCAGCCTGACCCCGTCTTGTTGTGCCCCAAGAAACTCCCTCTCCAGCGAGGCGAGGGTAGCATGGAAGGAGACCAAGGTTCAGCCACTCTCTATATTCCTCCAGATGCAGTAATGGTTACACCACACCGACCCTGTACCCATCCCAAAGCCCACACAGTGCTCCCCGCACAGTGCCCACTGGCATCTGGACCCGGGGCAGCAGCAGCATCCAAAAGGGAGGAAGGAAACTGCGGTCCTGAGTGCGTGGCAGAGGGTGGAGGAGACCCACCTGGATCTCTGCTCCGGAATGTGACACACTGCACTGCTCCGTGCCTCAGTTTCCCTGTGTGCATCCTGCAACGCCATCCTCTCCCCATCCCTTTCTTTCCAAGGGGACTCCATGTGCCAGCAGAGCTGGGGGAACCATCATGCTCCTCCCCATGCTCTCTAGGGGCAGGTGGGGAGAGCATCTCCCCAGGGGGGATACGGCCCCGCTCCCCTCCCCAGCCGGCAACAAACCTGCAGGCACTTTCTCCCTTCAAGACATGTAGCCCCAGGGATAAAACATCTAAAACATCCTCCTCAGAGCAGGAGGCAAGAGTGGGAATTTGCTGTCTTCTCATCCCACCACCCACTCCCAGGCCAGCTTCTCCTCCGAGCACTGGGTTTTGCTGGTCTCTGCTGCTGGGAGGGGAATTTCGGTTCCTGTTCATAGGGATGGGGAGATGGGGGGGAGCCCTGTGCTGGGTTTTGGGCACCCAGGTGCCATCCCCAGGTGCGAGGCACCTCTGCTTCTTCACCGGCCGGTGAGGAGAGTCAGGGCAGAGAAAGGAAAAGCTTTTCTGAGCCAAGGTTAATAACACAGGGCCAAAGCCAGGCCTTGCAGCCTGTGATCTGACCCTGCCTGCACCTGGGCAGGGCAAACACCATGGCTGCTTCCTTCTCCTCCTCCTCCTCTGAACAACCCAGGGCATGCAGACCTTTCTCCTCGGTCAGAGTGCAGCCTGGAAGCCGGAACGGAGGGAGGATGAAAGCTTTTACACCGATGGGGAATATTGAACCGGGCAAAGCATACGTGTGGAGAGCTCAGGCTGGCTGAGTCCCCCAGCCCCCCAGGTGGCAGGCAGGGACGCGGGCGTTTTTAGCCCATTTCCCTATGGAAACGATGCTCATTCCCTCCCGCTCGAGTATGTGTGCGTGGGAGGGTCCCTTCCCCCAGCAGCACTTGAACCCATTGCCCAATCTCGCCACGTTTCCCGGAGGCGCAGGCATCGCCGGTATTTGCTCCCTCCGCGAAAAGAGGGAGGCGAGGAAGCTGCCACCAGCACTCCCACAGTTCCCGGGAAAGGCTGCCAATGGAGCTCAACCCTTTACTAGCCACTGGAGAAGCCCCAGCAGGAAGCAAACCCCAGGAAATCTCCCAGGGATGCTTGTGTCTTGTCACCCAGGGATTGACACCCGTGGGGGGTGGGGGGCTGCCACCGTGTCCTTGGCGAAGGTCCTTGCCCTAAATCCTGATCTCCAGAACATCCCGGTCCCCATCGGACCCAGTGCCGAGGGGGTGCGTAGGGGCGGGGGGCAGGATGGGGGTGGCCAGAGGGGTCCGTGGGACCCCCGGGGGGGGATGCTGCGTGGCAAGGGGGCAGAGAAAGGCCGGGTGGGGAGCTGTTAACCCCCATAGGAAAGAGCAAAAGGGGAGGTGGGGGGTGTCCCCAAAATGCAGGCAGAGCGCGGGGCACTATTAGGGGGCTGTTACCAGGGGGTGGCAGGCAGTTACCGGGGGTGGGGGTGCAGTTATCCCGGGGATGGGCATTTATCCCGGGGGGAGACAGGCAGTTACCGGGGGGGGGGGGGATACGCAGTTATCCCTGGGAGGGACACGTAGTTACCGGGGGTGGTGGCAGGCAATTAGCGGGGGGTGGCAGGCAGTTATCCCGAGGTGGGGCAGTTATGCTGGGGGATCAGGCAATTATCGGGGGGGGGGGGGAGGTGGCAGGCAGTGCCCCCGGTGCGGCGGGACTCACCAGCTCGAGGCGGAGCGCCCGGAGGCGGTCGGCGAGCGGCGGTCGGGTGCCGCGGGCCGGTGCCGCCGGTGGCGCCGGCGGTGCGGGGGCGTTCTCGGCCCGCAGCCCCCGCAGCAGCCCGGCGGGCGGCCGCCGTCCCACCTTGCTGGCCAGCTCCCGCAGGTCGGCGGGCAGCGCCTCCCCGCCGCCCTCCATGCGGGTGGGGCGGCGGCGGCCGCGCTGTCACCCCGGCCCGGAGCCCCGGCCACGCCCCGCTCTCTGGCCACGCCCCCCCCCCCCCGCCGCCACGCCCCTTTGGCCACGCCCACCCGCCTCCACCTGCCCGCACCAGCGAGGTCCGCCGGGGAGTGCAGAGCGGCGCGTGGAGGCGCGGGGGGGAGGCGGGGTTAGGGTTGGCCCCGCCCCCGCGGCGTCTCTGCGGCGCCGGAAGCGGCGCGGGCCCACTGGCGCTGAGGGTTCGCGGGGCGGTGGCAGCGCCCAGCCGGGCCCGGGAGTGGGCCTGCCCTGTCTGCCCAGCCCCGGTCTAGCCCGGCCCCGCCTCCGCCTCGCTTCAGCCTCCCCGCGCGGACCGTGAGTAGCGCGGCCGGCACTCACCCACCGGGCCGCACCGCGCCGCCCGGCTTCCCCCCAGGTTCTGAAGCGCCTAGGCCCTCCTGTCCCCTGGTGCGGCTCCGGGGCCGCCTCCGTCCTTGGATGCCTGGCTCTCCCTTCCCTCCCGCCTTTCGGGACCCCTTCCCCCAGCCCTGCATCCCCCCGAGTCCCTCTGCAATACCCCACCTCCTCCCTCCGGCGCCCCCTTGCCCTTCCCCTGGGGGCTCTGGGTCCCCCCAGTCTTCCTCTCCTCCCCTGAGCGATCCCCACCCCATAACTAGTGCTCCCCACTTTGCCTGGCCCCGCTGGGGGGGACCTTGTGCTCCCACTGGGCCCCTGGCATCCCGGCCCAGGCCCAGTGGGTTGTGTGGGGAGCCCCAGGATCTCCAGCTGGTCTGTGGCCCAGCTCTGGCCTCCAGACCTAGGCTGGCTGCATCCCTGTTGGTGGGGGTGGTGCTGCTTCACAGCCCTGCTGCTGCCAGTGGGGAGGGTCCCTCTCCCCTCCAGGGACCCCGCAGGCTGATATGGCCAGTGACAGGCCCCAGATTGGCAGGTGTTACGGAGGTGCCATCACTGGCCTCTTGGCCGCTTTTCTTTTTCAGGGAGTGGGAGTGGGCCCAGTGCACCACGGTAGCCTTGCTAAGGGGTTGGTCTGGAGCAGAGGTCCTCCCTGGTCCATGGGTTCAAGGGCTTCCCATCACCCTGCTTACAGTTCTCCAGCAAAGCCTGGCTTCGTGGATCGCTCCCTGCGGGGCTGGGGGTGCTGGCACACAGGGAGGCTCTGTGGAGCTTTTCCTCATGGTGCATGAGTGCCACTCATGGCCAGTGCTTGTGCCAGGCTCTGTCTTTGCTGGGGACAGGGTTTGAAGATGCTCGCCTCCCTCACCCTGCGCCTGTCCTGTCCTGTCCTGGCAGGGAGCCCTGATGGACATGAGAGTGGAGCAGAGTGCGTCCTGACCCCTGCCTCACGCGGCTGCCCCTGTGCCAGCCCCTGTGACTATGGATGAGTGGAAACCCAACCCTGCCGTCAAGCCCCACAAGAAGCGCAGCTGGTACCTCGCCTGGAAGTACAAGCTGATGAACCAGCGTGCGCTGCGGAAGCTGTGCCAGGTGAGTCACCCACAGGCCGGTGGTGGATTAGGGAGGATAATCTATAGGGTTTACAAGTTTATGGAGCAGCTGCGTGGGTGGAGGTGGGTCTGCTGGCAGTCTTTGGTGATCTAACATGCTGGGGGACATAACTTGTCCCCCAAAAAGCTACATCCACTGTCTTTGTACCCATGTGTGGGAGGTTCTGCCATGTCCAGCAGCTCCTTCCAGCTGCAGATGGACCTGTTGGGTGGCTATGGCAGGAGATACGATTATCCAGGCGTCCTTGGGAGACTTTCAGCTAGAAACGTCACCTTTTCTTTCCCTCCTGGTTCCAGACCTGTGCCAAGGGCTCAGCCTGCAGTGGGAAGCCATCCCTGCCCCGTTTGATTTGCAAACCAAACCTTGGCACAACAGGTGGACAGAGAAAATAGGGCTGAGTAACAGGATCCCGTGCCCCAGAGGCAGCTGGTGTCTGGGAAAGCCGCGGGCCTGGCTGCTTGTGCTGTAAAACAGCTAATCCTCAGCGCAGCCAGTGTCCTGGGGGGTGTCTGGGGATGTAAGGACAGGGAGGGTTTGGCCTTATGGCAGCAAGCTGCAGAAAAGGGGCCTTTCCTGAGATGAGCAGAGCTTGGTGAAATCTGGCAGTTGGTTTCTGTGGGAGGGAGCAGGGGAGGGCTTTGTGTGTGCCTGGGAGGATGACGGCTGGTGAGGGCTCCTTGGAGAAGCAGACTGCTCAGTCCTGCGTCCCCTGGGGTACTGGGGGCTTGGGAACAGGCCTGCTCGTTCAGGCAGGCATTGCCCATCACACTGGGGGCAACAGGCTAGAGCCTATCTGCTGTTATCTCTCTTTCATGGTGCTGCCGTGGCTTAAAACAGAGATGAAAATTGAGCTTAAAATATGTAAACTAGAGTTGTGACTATGGAGTAGCCAGGTCTACAGCGGCTGGGCCTCTGTCAGCAGCTCTGACTGAGCCAGTCTTGCTGGTCTCCATTGCTGGTCCTGCTTGATGCTGCCTTGTTTGCTCTGGTCACCTGGGCTGTGAGGTTGCTTCTTTGTCTGTCCAGGACTGACCAGGGTGGAAGGTCTGGGCAAGTTGGTAAGGTGGCCTTCCTGCTTGCCTCCAGGCACAGCCTGCTCCTTGCTGTGAGCCCAAGGCTCTGTTCTTGCCTAATTAAAAGGTTTCTGTGCACAGATCTTGAAAGGTGTTCATATTCCTAAGTCAACAGCAAAACAACAAGCCAAAATGTCTTAGTGATGTTTGAATTATCACGTTTTCTACCTGTCCGTCTATTGTCTTATTGCTGTTTTTTCATTTTCCCCTTCCTCAGTTACTTCTTGAACCCATTTGGCTGCATGGCAGAGGTAGCAGCAACATTTAGTTTTGAGGCAATAGCTGGCCAGGTAGAGGGGGGATCCTTTTAGTGCTTCTCAATAAGGGCAGGTCTGTATGTGATCTCAACCCCATGCCGGACCTCAGAGAATCAAGGGTCCTAGAGCTGAAAAAGTCACAGATTTTTAGAAAGCAAGCTGTTGGGGTGTTGAGGAACAAGGGAAGAGTCTCAAAACCACCCCAGACCTGTCTCAGCATCTCCTTGTGGGGCTACGAGCAGCTTCCACCAGCCTGTCACCTCCTCTCCCTTGGTTGCTGTGATGCCTCCATGCTGAGTCTTAGGATGTTCCGGGTGGTTAGCAAGACCCTGAGCTTGCATGGCTTGGGAAAGCCACCTGGTATGTCCACAGCACAGCTGGGCTGTGGGATGAATCTGTCAGCAGCGCTTAGCAATCAGATTTGGGCCTCCATGATGGCTCTATGCTGAGCTGGATGGTCCCTCCTGACATGGAGGCTGGTAGGGAAGCCCTTCAGAGGTTTTAGCTTTGAGGGTAACAGCTGCTTGGGGCTTTGTGTCTTTAATCCAACAGCAAAGCCTTCCATCACTGCATGACTGTCCAGGGCAGCTTTTGGGCTCTCTGCTGGAGCCGTTCCTCAGCCTGGTGCAGGGCTGTGGCTACTGGGCAGGGACTTGTGCCCTCATGCAGTGCCCCACAGCCACCACATGCTGCTGTCACCTTTCCACCATGAAGAAGCACCTGGGCCCTGGGTTACAAAGTTCCCTGAGTCAAGTAAAGAGAAACTGCTTCAGCTGAGGCCTCGTCTTTCAACCCAGGCCATCCAGCATCCCTTGCCAGCACTGCAGCTCTAAGACCATCCTCTTGGCTGTGACCAGATGTGCTCTTGCAGCTTACAGCTGCAGGTGGATCATTTCCCAACATGGGATGTTGGCAGCCCAAGTTTTCCTGTGTGGCTCTGTCTCAGAACAGGTCCTTTTAACATGGAGTAGTTTCCGCTTTACGCTGGGTTCAAATAACAGGAAAAAGACTGAAATCGGGGAAGAGAAAAACAAGATGCATTTTTAATAAATAGAAGTGCTTGTAGAAACGTTGTAATCTTTTCTCTCTCCCCTTGCTCTGGGAGCAACAGGACCATGGGACATGGTGATGCTCATGTTGGGGATTCCCATGGACTGCTCCATAGCCCTTGGACCTTCCCATAGCTCTCTGCGTCAGCATCCATGCGGGTCGCCTTGGTTTGCTGCAGACAGTGAGGCTGTGGGCTGTTCTCTGCAGCCTGTGGCACAGTGTGGCTTCCTGAAGTCAGACCTTATCTTCTTGCCTTTGCCTTGCTTTAGTCACATGGCATCTTCTGTCCCTCTGAATACCCTGGATGTGTTCTCTTGTTGCAGAAGGAGAGACGAGAGTAGTGGTGCTGCAGGAGAGGCAGAAGTTAAGTTTCCCATGGGAGCTGTAACTCTGAATTACCAAACTCTTTGCACACAGAGACCCTCAACCTTGATGCAATATTTTAGCAGCAATCTGCTCACCAATCTGGAAGCAGGGACATATTGGAAGCGGGTTAATTCTCATGTTTCAAGAGCTCAGTGCTCTCCAGCTAATGAAAGCGTTTCACCTGAAAACTCAGTCACCTGTATTTCTTCGTCTTTGCCTTTTCCCAGAAGAAAATAGGGGAAATGACAGATGCTTATGATTCCTTGCAAGATCTCCTTGGGGTGCCCTGCAGCCTCTGCCAAGGAGGTGGCCTGATCTTGGGGTTGTTACTTACAAGTTGGTAACACAAAGCATCCTGCATTGCAGACAGGTGCTGTCCTCTTCCTGCTTGTGACTGTAATTGTGAACATCAAGCTGATCTTGGACACCAGGAGAGCTGCTTATGAGGAAGAGGAGGAGTCTGCACAAGACTACGGTGAGGGGCAGCATCTTGCTTTTCTCTGAGAGCAAGGAAACCTGAGGGAGGGAAGTAATTTCTTTAAGTCAGGGCAAACTTGTGACTAGCCACAGCGCAAAAGACAGGTATGTGCTTGTGGGTTTAATAAAAGTGGAAAGAACAGGCTCTTCCCGTTCCTGGTCTGTCTACTCAAGGCTTCAGCACGTTTGCCTGCAGAGGTCTCTGTGGGGATAGCTGGGACCAGACCTGCTGCCATTTTGGATTTTCCTTACCTGCCATCCCCATAGATTCTGACCCATGGCCTGCTGGGCTGCGATACCTGGTGGGCGTGACCTCCTGGAGGCTTGGCTGGGCTAGTGCTGAGCCAGGACAAGTCAGAGGTGCCTTGGCTGGTTGAGACTGGGCATTTCTCCCCTGTAGATGACGAGATGCTGAATGTGGAGGTCCCTAGGCACCCTGTCAACAACAAGAGGGTCTTGGATGTCGAGGTGTACTCCAGCCGGTCGAAGGTCTACGTGGCTGTGGATGGGACAACAGTAAGTGACGGGTCCTGACTGTTCCTGTGAGCAGAGGATAGGTGGAGCTGAATGAGTGAAGCCTTGGGTAGTGGGTGGTGAGAACGCTTCTGTAGCTGGCAGAAAGGTCAGGAGTGGTTCCCCCTCCTGCCTACAGGACTGTGGAGGTGTTGTCCTGCATTGTCTTCTACTCTGGCATCCCTCACTGCCATGAGCAAAGCCAAAATGTCACAGGAGAGACACTTGTCCCTTCTCTGGGGGCTCTGCTGTGTTGAATGGGCTGGGAATAAGAGGTCTCAGTGTATGGTTCTCATTGCTTCTCTGCTTGCAGGTCCTGGAAGATGAGGCTCGGGAGCAGGGAAGAGGGATCCACGTCATCGTCTTAAATCAGGCTACGGTAAAGCATCCCCACGTGTCTGCATTTGTCTTTCTTACTGGGCAGTGTTTGTCCTTGCTCTTTAACTGTTGGGGGCATGAGGCAAAGGGCAGCCAGGAGAGAAGTCCCCGAATGCTTGTTTGCCTGTAGTTTCCAGAGCACGACGTGGTCACCCAGAGGGTCACGACAGTGTTTGTCTTGTGCTCACCTAGCTGTCCTTGGGGAGCAGGCGGGAGAGGACTTGTGAGGTTGGGTAACACTGTCCCATGGACCTCAGTGCACTTCATGTCATGTGTGAAGGCCCAAGGGCTGAATTTGCCTGGGGACTAACTCCCTGACATACCCGAAAAGTAACTCATCGTGTTGCTCAGGGACTGAGGCTGCCAGGACAGATTTCCATAATTCTGCGTGTCCTGGCTGTGTAGCACTTCAGATGCATCTGGTGTTTGAATGCCAACAGGGTCACGTGATGGCCAAGAGGGTCTTTGACACCTATTCTCCCCATGAAGATGAAGCCATGGTCCTTTTCCTCAACATGGTTGCCCGGGGCCGGATCCTGATCTTCACCATTAAGGTATGTGACCTAAGTGTCAAAAGAAAAAGTCACTTCGAGTCAGGATGCCCTGAAGCTCATCTGAGCAGTTGTCTCCTGGATGTCATCAGGCATTCCCAGGGCTAAATGTCACATCCCCACTGGGCTATGCCTCGCTGGCTGGATCACCTCCCTTGTCTTCATGTTCACCCTTGTTACTACAGATGCTGATGTGTGCCCAGCAAGGCAGGAGAACTAAAAGCAGATGTGTCAGAGCCTGCAGCAATAAACAAGAGGTTAGATGGAGAATGGACACGAGGAAATATAAGGATGTGGTGGGACTCTTCTGGGTCCTAGTTCCAGGCTTTGGTGAGGGGCACTATGGACTCTGCTGGCTCTGGGCTGCTGTGTGAGCAGCGCTGTGCTGTTTCAAGGTTTCAAGTTTACCTGTGTGAACACATGACCCTGCTTGAGAGCGATTTGGTCTGGAGGAAACAGGAGTCTGCAACTCCTCTGACCTCCCTGTGGGTCGTGATGAAGCCACCGGCAGGTTTAGTGACCTTAGGAACCTGCTCTTGAAGGTTCTGGCTCAGCTGGTTCAAGGGTAGGAGTGGGCCCTGTACCTCTTTGATAATGATGGGAGACTTTCCTTGTCTGCATCAGGAGCTAGACCTCAGCAGCAGGGTTGTGTTTTGTTCCAGGATGAAGGCTCCTTTCACCTCAAGGACACTGCCAAGAATGTCCTGAAAAGCCTGGGGAGCCAAGTTGCACCATTCCTGAGCTGGAGAGACATGTGGACATTTGTGGGGAAAAAGGGAGGTGAGTCTAGCACGGGCCAGGAGAGGGTTCATGGCTCCTTTTTTTGGGGAGAAGCCAAGTGAAGACAAATCCAGCCCATCCCTAACACACTGTATGAGCAGGGAACGAGTCACAGGGAGTGGCAGCTCCGTTCCTCGGGGTGAGGGAGGGGATGGAGGCAAAGCACATCCCTTCAGCAGCTTGCCAATGGGAGAAGGTGCCAAACTGCCAGCCTGAGCCTACAGCCCCTGGTTGTGCATTGACACAATGCGCATGGGCCCTTCCAGACAGTCCTGACCCTGTGTCTCTGCTCCAGGGGAAGTTTATGGGGAGAAGCATGCCAAGTCACCCGCCCTCTCGACATGGGGTGACCCTGTATTGCTGAAGACAGAAGTTCATCTGACATCCGTGGAAGGTAGGAAGTACAATCTGCTGTGTGGTGCCAGGTATCTATGGCAGATATCTGCCGGCTGCTCTCGGTGGTTTTGAGTCAAAGCTGTGGGTCTGTTAGCAGTACGCCAGGATGGATTTAAGGCTGTTTGAGATGGGGATGGTAACTTTTAAAATGGGGCCAGCCTCATTTCTTCCTGATTTCATGGCAGTTCCAGGTATGGTTGTTGAGAAAGAGGAGGGTGGGGAAGTGGGGATGTGGTCTGGCCATCTGTCACCTCTCCAAACCAGGACTAGTCCAGTTTTTTCTGACTGTTGGCCTTGAACATGGCCTGTGGCTGCTCAGAGAGGCCATATGATGGGGATAGCTTCTGAATGGCTCCTGTGGTTATATCGTGCATCCAGAAGCGTGGCTTGTTTGTAGTGATAACGACTGTCTTGGTGATGGCTGAGCCCACTATCTATGTGGCAGTGCAGCCTGGAACCCATAAGGTGAGTCCATGAGGATGAGCAGTCTGACTTTTTTTTTTTTTTTAAATTTTTTTTTTTTTTGGACTCCTTGGTACCTCCAGATGCTGAGTGCCATTGGCCTGACACAGAGCTGAACCGCCGCCGGAAGAGATTCTGCAGCAAAGTAGAAGGTTACGGTAGCGTCTGCAGCTGCAAAGACCCCACACCCATTGAGTTCAACCCTGATCCTGTGAGTGCAGGGGAAGGGTATTCAGGAAGGGCTCTGGGAGGGAGGGCTGGGCTGGACCAGGTGTGTTTGCAGCTCAGATGCAAAGCCCTGTCCTTAAGCACCACCTGGGTGGTGAAAAATGCCCCTGGGCAAGCTCTTGACCCCAGCAAGGGTAAGGTGAATGCATGTGCTCAGGTTATGCTGGGGAAGGGATGTTCTCTTGCACTGAGCTGCCAGATGACCATGGCTCTGGGGACCTCGGCGTGAGCAGCAGACCTTGTACATTTGGAGACAGAGCAGCTAAAATGGCCTTTGGGTGATACTTGGCACAGTGCTGAAGGGTTTGGACAAAGATCTCCAGGTGGATGCAAGTTGGGATTTGGGAGCTGGGTGTGAGGTGGGATGAAGGAGGGAAGCTGGCAGGGTCTCCAGCAGTGCTGAGTGGAGTCCTGGTTTGTCGGTGTGTTCCTGAGCCAAGGGGTGGGACAGTGCAGCTCTGCTGTTTAACAGCGGGGCTGATCCCTATCTCTTGGATCCTGCTTTCAGCGCCATGGCCTCCCCCAGCCCCACTCACACACGTTTTTCTCTTCCAGCTCAAAGACAATAAAGTCTTTGATGTGCCTGTAGCTGTTATTGCAGGGAACCGCCCCAACTACCTGTACAGGTAAGCGTCTCCAGGGGACATGGCTTCTCTGCTCTGTGCCCAAGCCCTCCCCTTCATCCTGCTGGCAGGATACAGCCTCCTCCTGGGGTTGCATGGGCAATGTGGGCCGACCTGCTTGGACAGATCCCAGGGTCCTTGGCCATGGGAAAGGGAAGAGCCCAAGGGCATTAGGTCCTGGTTGCTTACCATGCACCCTTTCCCCCACCCCAAGGGATCCCTGCCCCTCTGCTGAGCGCCCTGGGCCCATGGGGGCTGTGTGCTCAGGTCCCTCCATCTCTTCCCCAGGATGCTGCGCTCCTTGCTGTCAGCTCAGGGTGTCAATCCGCAGATGATCACAGTCTTCATCGATGGGTATTACGAGGTGAGAACACTCCCAGAGGTCCCTGTAGCCATGTCCTTGGTCCCTCAGTAGAGAGTGTGTGGTGCTGGCCCAGTCCTTGGTGGGTGGCAGGCTATGAGCACCTTCGCCCTTCCTGCTTCTGTGGGTCACACTGCTCCTCACCCACTCCTATGCAAAGTCAGTCAGCTTAGCCAAGCCAATGCCTATGTATGAAGGTGCCTTGGCCTTTCCCAAAGCCCAAATTTTACATCTCCACGTCAGAAAGAGGCTGGTGTTCAGGAATGAGGTGGTCATGCTAGGCTCTCCCCATCCTCCTTTCCTGTTTGATGAGCATCATCAGCCTGGGTGTAACACTGCCTGTCCAGCTCCCTTACACGAAACAGAATGAACCAGTCCAGCTGTGCCTGTCCAGCTCCACTCTCAGTAAAAGGTGAAGACACCCAAACCAGACCTTTTTCACGAGGCTCATGAAAGCTGCGGCCAGGTAGAGAAGAGCAGGTCCTTTAGAGGGCAGTGACCTTCCAGTCAGCTCAACATTAGAAAGCCCTGGAGGATCTCTCTGCAAGCCCTGGCTCTCTGGCAGCAGGATGTGCTCTGGGACATGCCTTTGGCATCCTAGTAGGTCTCAGCAGCTTTCCAGCCCTCGTCTCTGCAGCAGCCCATGGGGTATTGTCTGGTTGCCTTGTGGAGGTGGGGAAGGGAACAGGCTTTGTTCCCTTGCAGGCCTCTCCCACCACTGCCAGGTTGTGGGGCTGGGGGAGCTGGTGTGTTTATGCAGGCTCTTACTGCAGCACAACAGAGTGGTTAAAGATAGCAGCATCCATTGCCATGGCAACTGGAGCAGCATCCCTCAGCTACGAGGGGGCAGCCTGAACACTCCTGCTGCCATGGTGGATACCAGGGGAAAGGGGGAATGGTTGGTGCAATGGGAGCTCCTTCTTTCATTTGTGTCTAGTGGGTGGGATGGACAGTAAGGGGATGGAGAAGGCCTTAGTGGGGCCTTCTTCAGCAGAGGTATGTCAGCCCACACATGGATTCTTCTGCCCCCAGTGTGGATGTGATTGGTCGGACAGGTCCCTTTCTTGGCAACTGTGAGAGAAAATTAAGTTGATTGTGTTTTGACATTAAGCAGCTGGTAAATGTTCCTGGCTATACCTGTTTTCTTTCTGCACTGTCCATGGAGGACTGGGGATTTGTGCTTCTCAGATTCTTGGATGCAACTTTAGGTCTCCAAACTAGCAGGGCTAACAGGAATTTATGGTGATCCTTAAGGGCTGAAGGGCTAAGAGGATTTGGTGAGTTCCTTGCTATGGGGTCTTCAGCACAGCATCGTTTGAAGCCTCACTTGCCCCCAGGGAGGACAACCACACATAGGAGATGCCACAGACATATTCTTGGTGTCCCAGGGAGCTAGCACTGCTAGAGGGTGGGGAGAATGTATCCAGACCCACACGTTTGACAAACCGTGTACCTTCCTGTTGCAGGAACCGATGGATGTTGTGGAGCTGTTTGGTCTCTCAGGAATCCAGCACACTCCTATCAGCATTAAAAATGCCAGAGTTTCCCAGGTGAGAGACTTATCCCAAATTCTGGGATAGCATTCAAGGGGGGCAGGCTTAGTCCCACATCTGTGCCAGACTAGCCCTCCCTGTGTTTTGGGGTTTGATGCTAACACAGGCAATGGTCTGTCTTTTCTTGTAGCACTACAAAGCCAGTCTGACTGCAACCTTCAACCTGTTCCCGGTGAGTGAGACCTCTGCCTGGGCCGTGTCAAGCTGCTCTCCTGTGGGAGCAAGACAGAGCAGCGTTTCCCTGGAAGAGTGGCATCTCTGAGCCCCATCTCAGAGGAGCTGGGATCAGCCCTGTGGGATAGGGAACAGCACAGGCAGGGGACACTACTTAGTGTCTCTGTTCTGTTCTTCATCTTTCTGACATCTCTCCTTGCCCTACAGGATGCTAAATTTGCTGTGGTTCTGGAGGAAGATCTTGACATTTCTGTTGACTTCTTCAGGTAACGCTGTGGGTCCCTGAGCTCCTGTTTGGGTGGGGTGTTTCCTAGGAGCTCTCTGGCTGCTCAGGAGAGGCCAGATCCCTGCCATGCTGTAGCTCACCTGTCTGAGGCTGAGCAGCGACCAGGGAACAGCCATAGCAGCTCTGCCTGCAGTGAGGTCAGGTCTTGAATCCACTGTCCTGGCACTCAGAGCGTCTTCAGTCTGGGATCTCTTCCTGGTTTGCTTTTTGGGGCTGCTGATCCATTCTGTACATACAAGGTTGGGGCTGCCCCATAGCAGGAGAAACAGGGACAGCGTCTAACAGGGCTCCTGTTTCTTCTTAAGGAAGAAGAATATTGTCCCCTCCCCGTGGTGAGATGCAGCTTAGCTTGTTTGGATGTTCTTTCTCTGATCTCACAACACCACCAGCTATCTCAGCCCAAGAGACAGGTTGAATCCCCAGCAGTTGAGGGTGTCTTATCTCTTGGTGGAGAATTTGCTTTGGTTTGCCTGGGGGAAGGATATTTGACCAGGAACTGGACAACTCTTTCCTCAGCTTTCTGAGCCAGTCGATACACCTTCTGGAGGAGGACGAGAGCCTGTACTGCATCTCAGCTTGGAACGATCAGGTGAGTCAGGGAAGATGGTGGAGCAGGGACACCTCTATCCTGTGGTGTTCCCAAGTCAGGCTGGGGTCTTGAGTTCTGTTTGTAAAGCAGGGTGTCATCCCCACCATCATCCTAGGTGGGTCCATCTCCCCAGACCTGGACTGTTCAGAAGTGCCACTGCAACTCACCACCCTGTCCCTGCTGTCTGCTTCCCAGTGGCTGTCCCCTGCTCCCTGTGCTGGAGGTCTCCTGGAGCAGGATACCTCCTATTTTGGCAAGGTAGGGGTGCATTCAGGGTGCTGAACGCTCCCCATAACATCGCAGGGCTATGAGCACACGGCTGAGGACCCCTCGCTCCTGTACCGTGTGGAGACCATGCCAGGCCTGGGCTGGGTGCTCCAGAAGAGCCTGTACAAGGACGAGCTGGAGCCAAAGTGGCCAACCCCTGAGAAGGTGAGTACTCTAGAGGCACCCTGTCTTCTGCACCCTGACCTCTGCCCATCAGCAGTCCCTGATCATGATCCGGTCCCTGTGGGTACAGCTCTTGGAGGGGCCCTGGCTCTCCATGATCTGGTGGGAAGGATGCCCAAGCAGAATGGATTTGGGACAGGCAATAACTTGAGGACCATGTTACCAGCTACAGGGCTGGCTGGAACAGCCCAGGCAGGCTGGGGCCAAAGGGGCTAGTGCTGGTGTGGGCAGCCAGAAAGGGTCCCTGGACAGCCACACTACCGAATCATGTCCCCAAACTTGAGTGTGAGTGGCAGTATCCCCTCCACAGCTCTGGGACTGGGACATGTGGATGCGGATGCCCGAGCAGCGGAAGGGCCGGGAGTGCATTATCCCTGACATCTCGCGCTCCTACCACTTTGGCATTGTGGGGCTCAACATGAATGGCTACTTTCACGTGAGTGACCTCCCTCAGCCCCCAAGCCCCGTCCTGGTGCTGAGCTCTGACTCAGCCACCTTTCCAGGTGGCAGGGATGCTTGAGGATACCTCCAAGTACTGCTGACTTCTTACTGAACCCTGTTTTCTGTTCTTCCTCTCTCTTCCTCCTAGGAAGCCTATTTCAAGAAGCACAAGTTCAACACAGTTCCAAATGTCCAGCTTAAAAATGTGGAGAGGTAAGTGCTGGTCAGAAGGAGATCTGGACAAAACAGTTGCTTGACCTGACCCGTGTCCCGTTGTGCTGGGGACACCTCCCTTCTGGAAGAGCAGCCATAACTTCCAGCCCCAGCACACTCAGCCTCCACTGGGGAATCCTTGCGGTGGTTCAGCTGCCCTGTGCTCCTGATGTTGAAGGGTCATGTTTTTGCTGCCACATCCTCCAGGATATGTGGCAGTCCCTGCTCTCCATTCGTTGCCCCAACTTGCCTTTTTGTGTTACACTGGGGCAGTCTTAAGTTTGGATCGTCTTGGGATGATCCGTGCTTCTCAAACTGTCTGACTCTGTCCTTGTCTCTGTGTTCTCTCCTCCAACAGCTTGAGGAAGGACGCGTACGAGACTGAAATTCATCGGCTCCTGGGGTAAGTGGCTGCAGGGAGGTTTGGAAACCACGCACACGCTGAGTGAACCAACCAGGACAGAAGAAAGGGTGGAGGTGGCCCTGGCAGCCCCAGCCAGGGCTTACCTGTCTGAAGTACCCTGCAGTGGGAACAAGGAGCAGGTGGGGTCCCCTCTCACCCCCTGTTCTGTTTTCGCAGTGAAGCTGAGGTCTTGGACCACAGCAAGAACCCCTGCGAGGACTCCTTTGTGCCCGACACTGAGGGCAAGGTCTACGTCATGTTCATCAGGATGGAGCAGGAAGCAGATTTCACCACCTGGACGCAGCTTGCCAAGGTGAAGCTCCTGACATGGCGCGCCCTTACCCCTGCACTGATCTTGACATCTCTGGGAAACACCTGGCTGTTGTTTTTGGGTTTGTCCATGGCCTTGGATGCAGCTCAGCAAATGGATTCTTGCTGCCCTTGGGTGTTAATTAAGGTTCTGGTGTTTACAGAAGGCACTGGATCATCCAGGGCAGATGTTTGGCTCAGTAGATAAGTCTTACAACCTCCCTGTGTGGGAGCCCAGGACCTGAGCTTGTCTTGAATGATCACCTCCAGAAAAGCGATGGTCAAACCCCCTGTCCTGAGGCAGGAATGGGAGCAGGTTCTCCCTCTTATCTCACTAATGATGGCTGGAGGGGTGCTGCTCTGTGCTGCCCTGATTGAGGTGCCACCCTCTCTGCTGTGTCTTGATGAGGGCAGGAATGGTGGCTCTTGCCTTGCCAGGGGACACCTGGCCCTGGTGCCTGTCCCTGGGCTCTGATGCCTCTTCCTCCCTCCCCACCATCCTAGTGCCTGCACATCTGGGACCTGGACGTCCGCGGGAACCACAAGGGGCTGTGGCGGCTCTTTCGCAAGAAGAATCACTTCCTCGTGGTGGGGGTCCCTGCCTCCCCCTACTCGTGAGTATCAGGGGCACAGCAACCTGGGTAAATCCCCCCCATGCTCATGGGCCTGTGTCCTGCCCAGGGCACTGCATCATCCGCCTCTGTCCCAGCCCAATCCTGGGGTGTATCACCCCTTTTCTGAATCATTGTGGTGGGAGGGGGGGACAGGATGCGTGCCCAGAGCTGGAGGTTGTCCCAGTGGGAAAGGAGATAACGCCAGAGAGGAAGGCACGGCTGTTGGGAGTTGGGGTCCTGAGGGAGACCACCATCCATGCCTGCTCCCATCCAGCCTCCTCACCTGCAGGTCTAAGAAGCCCTCATCAGTGACACCGATCTACATGGAGCCCCCCGCCAAGGAGGAGGGGGCAGTGGCAGTGCCAGCGGTTCCTGCAGCAGAGCAGACATGAGACTGGCAGCTGGGAAGCAAGGGGGACTGGGAGAAGATGGGGACTTCCACGGTGCAGAGACAGAGTTGGCAGCAGCTCTTGGAGGCTGATGACTGGACACAGACTCCCATTTCAGGCTGCAAAATGAGACCTCGGGCTCCCTCCAGCAGCCCCCTGTTGTGGTCTCCCTCTCACAAGACAGGGTACTTCCCTGTAGATATCCCATCCCCTCATCCCAGGAACTTTTTTTTTTTTTTAAACACAGACTCTTTACTAACGCTGCTCCCATTGCCCCCTGGCTGGGCAAGGCTGGAGGAAGGAGATGCTCGGCTGGGGGCTAGAGGTGGCCTTGAGAAACACCTCTGCTTCCATTTTTGGCCCCTGGGTTCTGAGAAGGCAGCATGCTCATGTGCAAGTGCTGCAGCCTACCAGCTGGGTGTTATTTATTAATTCTTTCCTGGCTGGCTCCATGCCCGGTGGTGAAGACGGGGATCTTCCAGCATCTCTTCTGTCTCCTGCACAATGGACATACCTTGAAGACTCTATGCTGGGTTGGACATCTTCTCACACGCCAGCTTTGCTGCTTGGGCTGCAGCAATGGGTGCAGCCCAGCTCATAGGCAAAAGGGAACGCTAAAGAGGAGCTGAACATCCTGTGGACACAAGGGGGATGTCCCGTACCCAGCACGAGGGCAGTCACATGCCCCTTTCCTTTCTCTGCAGTTCTGGGAGCTGGAGATGACTACAGATAGAAGTGGACCAGTCTGTGTGTGCTGTGGCTCGGACCGTCCTCGCCCACCTTCTTTGTGGGGAGCAGCCCTGCCCCACGAGTCGTGGGAGAGGGGGTGAAAGTGCCTTGCAGAGTGAGATGGGAGTAGCCAGAGGCATCCCCCCAGCTGCAGGGGCAGGATGGACCGGGGTCCTCTAGAGTGAGAGATGCTGTGCTCTGGTGTGGTCCTTGCCTGTGGTACTGTACCCTGTCTCTCCCTCCTCCCTGGCCAGGTACCCCCAGATCTTGCTGAAGGCAGAGAGGGTTTATTCTCCTGAATCCCCACCCTTACTCTGGTACGTTACAAGCAGGGAAGTTGTGAGCTGAGGTGGGATGTGCAGCTGTGGTACACCCCTCATGGAGAGGGAGGGGGGGTCCCTATCCCCCCTCCTGTGCCTTAGGAAAGACCCCAGCACCCCTTCCCACCTCCTTGGTACTAATGTTTCCCTCCACTGGGGAAAGTCCCGGACCCCTTGCTCAGTGCACCTCCCTCTCTCATCCATGCAGCAAGAGATCTGTTTTCTGCCCAGGTCCCCAGCCTTGGGCAGGGATGCTACCCTGTGACTTGCCCTCAGCAAGAGGACTTGCTGCTCAGCCCTCTCCCTGTGCTTGCAGGGGCTCTTCCCCTTCATTTTCTCACTGTGAGCTGAGCGTCAGGGTCTACACTACACTAATTTATTTATTTATTGCTTGTGGGAAGGGGAGGATGGCAGGAAAGCAGCACTGAGAGCTGGCAGCACCCCAGCCTCCATGGGGGCAGTTGTGGGAGGTTTGTCTCTTGTCCCCCTGGCTCCATCCTCTGTTCCCTTCCTTCCTCCCTGCACAGCATAGGAGTAGTTGTGAACCTGGGACATCTGCTCCTCTTTGACCAAAATGAGCCCTGTGTGGGCACAGCGCAGCTCTGATGTGACTGCAGGGACTCTTACCCTCACGGTCCCTTGCATGCCTGCCCCAGCAGCAGGGATGGGATGTATACAGGAGGGGGAACAAGGGGGTGCAGGGTGGCACCCTTGAGACTGCGGTACTGGGCATTGGGTTCAGCCCTGCCCTCCTCTGCCACCCCCAGAGCTGCCCTTTGCTGGGATTCTGCTCTGGCAGCCAGTGGGCGGGTGGTCTCTGCACTGGCCATCAGGGTAAAGCAGGTCCTTTCAGCGCGATGGGAAAGGGACTTGGCTTCTTCCTGGGGAAAGCACCTCTCTCCTCGTACCCTGCTTTGGAAGAACTTCCACGGCTCTCCACCGTGATGCTCTTTCCTTGGTATCTCTGTTCCCAAGGCCCCATTTCCCTTCTCCCTGAAACTAAATACACTCCCTTTCCCTTCCTCTGTGGCAGGGCTCAGGCTTGGCTTCCTCCTGGGGCTGGGGGAGGTGGTCCTGTGGCTAGGGAATGGCTAAAGGCAAGTTCCCTTCTCTGCTGCCTGCCCTGCAGCAGCCAGGGGACTATGGCTCCCTGATCTCGGCAACAGCAGGACTTGGCTGGTGGGCTTCAAGCTCCCCTCTCTCCACCCACTGCGATGGGCCTGCTGGGTGCTGTTCTCCATCCCTCCCTGTTCCTCCAGCAAGGCTCCGGTGCGGTGGCCGTGGTAGGGCTTGGTGCGTGGGCATCCCCGGGGCTTGCCGCTTTCTGAATTGAATTATTTTTTCAAGAGTAAACATTGCAAAGCTATTGAGCCTCGTGTGTTTCATGGCTGGCTTGGTGCGTGGCCCAGGGCCACCTGCCTGGAAAGGACAGAGCCCTGTCCTGTCCCTGCCCTGTGCAATGCAGGGCTAGCTGTGGGCTAACAGTGGCCGTGGGCCCCTGCCCTGTGGCTGCTGTGCCAGCAGAGGTCCTCCGAGCCGTGCTGTGCCCTATGGTGCCACAGTGGCTGGCACAAGTTTACGAGCTGTTTTCCTTCTCAAGCTTTATCACTTTTATAGAATCATAGAATCATCTGGGCCGGAAGGGACCTTCAAAGGTCATCTAATTCATCACTTCAGCAACCGTCGGAAACTCTGACCAGCTCTGGGGACTCTTCCTTGGCGTAACCAGCACCCGTGTCCCCCGCCGGCACTTCCCGCTGCTGTTCCCAGAGAGATACAGACTCGTGGCCCTCAGCTCCTGGCTTGGTGTCCCCTTGGGGGTCAGCAGGGGGAAGGGTCAGCTCCTCCTGGAGTGGGGAGCACCAAACTTCCACCCCTGGTGCTTGCACTCCACCATCCAGCAGTCTGAGCCCCATGGAGCTGGGCTGCATTTCTGGTCTCTCGGGTGGATTTGGGTTTCTTTTCTTTGAGGGAAATGGGGTTTTGGAATAAGGACCCCCTGCCCAAGGTCACAGCGGAAGGAAGGGACATTGTAGCTGGAGGGGCCTGGGCCCCTGCCATCAACGAGCCACAGCTGGAGCTGAGACCAGAGCCTCTAGGTCAGCCCTGTGTGGGTGACTTTTTGCAGGAAGCCCAAGAGACCTCTCCAGACTTCTGCCCCTGTGGGGCAGGAAGCCCTGGGAGTGAACCCGTTTCTGGGGCAGAGACCACAGGACCCAAACAAAACTGCAGTGGGAGAGTGTTGGCCACCGGCAGGGACCGGCCACAACCTGCATCCTGTACCAGCTGCGTCCTGCTCCCCTGCCTGATCCCTACAGCCAGGCTGGGCTTCTTCCTTGATGGCTGCCACCACCTTCCCGGGACAAGGCACAGCTTTTGGTGGGGGTCACCCCCTTGCCAGAGGCTTTTTGCCCATACCCAGGGGCTTTGCTTGGCAGTGCTGGAGCAGGCTCTCACCTGGCAACCTCCCCGGCCGCATCCGCCTCCCGCCGAGGCCAAGCCCTGCGGTGCTGAGCCTCTGCCAGGACGGCGTGGGCAAGGGGAGGATCCGGTCACTGGGACCAATGCCCATGGGCAGGGCCCCGCAGGGCGATGTGGGCTCAGGTTTGAGACCCACCACGTCGTGCCCGCCTCGAGGAGCCAGTATTTGCAAACCACCGTGCTTATAGGAGCATCCCCTCCTGGAACAGAGGGATGATGCTAAAAGCAGGTGAACCCCTTGAAGGGGAGCACCCGTGCCAGGCTGATGGAGAGCTCGGGCTCATCGCTCCTGGGTAATGGTGATGCCAATGTTCATCACCTGAAGGGGCTCGGTCCCGGGGAGCTTGTTAGAGGAGCTGAATCGCTCTTTCTTGCCTGCCCTTTCTTGGGGTCTCGTTCACCTCCCAGCTCAGCCCACAGGCGTTGGAGCATCTCTGGTTGTCTAGGAGCTGGCTGGGCAACTGGTCCATCGCCTGGGAAGCCCAACCCACCGGCTCCCACAGCTCAGCCCCATGTGGCACCAGCTTTAGCACATGCTGCCCAAGTTGCCGGTTCCTGGGTCTCGCCCAGCCCCGCGCAGCGCCCCCCACCCAGGCCCCCAGCAGCCCGGCCTCCCCGGCTTTGTGCAGCCGTACCAAGGAGAACCTGTCCGGGCTGCTCCACATCCCGGGAGCTGGCTGATAATTAAACAAAAACAAAATAGCCTTGGCGTGAAACTTGACCTTTCCGGAGCTTGGGGGTGGGGGGAGGGGAATTTTGCATAATTTCTGGTAGTGGTTATTTTTATGCACTATGTTTGTTTGGTGGGGATCCCGGTGCCAGGGAAGCGGGAAGTCCCCATGCTCCCATGATGGGGCTGGGATGTGGGAGAGAAGGTCCAGCCTGACCCTTCCCGTGGCACATCGGTCCTTCTGTGTCCCACACAGCACCATCCAGCCGGCATCCTCCGGGATAACAGATGCATTCCTCTGGGATGGAGGGATATCAGTGCTGGAGGGATGCCAGTGCCAAGGGTGTGCTGGTCCCGTCCTCATCCCTCTGTGCAAGGGAGGCAGTGATGCTGCACCCAAGCCACCCGCATTCCCATCTCAGGGGGCTCATCCCCAATTTTCAGCACCCTAAAGACCCCTGCAACGCCGAGATCCCCGAACCGCTCCCCGGAGGAAGCTTTGACTAGCACCTCCCCTTGGTCCCAGCTGCGGGGGGGTCCCTCCCCTGCACCCAGCCCATCCCTGTCTCTGTCCCCTGCTGCAGCTCCCCTCCTGTGCCCGCACCCAACAAATTAATCTTCAACTGGGTAGCTAGGATTGTTGCCGTGATGGTTATTACACCGTGTCCTGCACGGTGCGGTGTTAATGATTAACACCCCAAGTGCAGTGTCAGCTCCTGCCCTGCTCCCTTTTGAATAGCCCCTCCATCGCCGCCTCTGATATCCCAACAAATAACTGGGGCACGGAGCTGCCCAGAAAGCACCCGTGGGACTGGGTGGGCACCCAGGATGGTTTATCTCCGGGGCAGGGAGGAGGAGGAAGAGAAGGGGAGCCAGGGAGGAAGGCTGTGCTGAGGAAAGTGCATTGCCCCACTTCCTCCCTCGGGCCAGCCCATGCCCTTCTAGGATGTCCTCTCCTCCCTGATCCAGGAACCTCCCGGCCAGGCTGTTACGGTGGGTGGGGGGGTAAATCCCCCACAGTGGGCACTCCTTGGGCAGATGATGCCGGATGAGTTTGTTTGGTTTTGCTTCCTGTTCACTCCCTTTATCAGCACAAACCCGAAGAGCTGTGATTCCTCCTCCCGCTCATGACACCCCTGTCCCCCACCAAAGCTAATTCCCAGAAGGAAGAGGATGGCTCGTTTCCCAAAGCACTGACGCTGCCCGCTCCCTGCCAGCACGCAGCCCTCTGCCAGGCAGGGGTTTGCCTGTTGTGCCCGGGGGCAGGTGATACTGGTGACTAACATGCCCTGCAAAGTAAGTCCTGGGATTTCGTCCCGTGCCCAGCACCGATCGTGGCAGGGCAATGGGTGGACAGGCACCCCATGGGGCTGCTGGGGGGGTGAAAGGCAGCTCTTCAGGTATCTGCCTCCCCCATATGGCTCCAGCACCCCATTTTTCCCACCCTGTGCCCACGGGCATGCTGCCCCACGGGGGGCTGCCAGGGCAGCTGGATCCAGCCCACCCAGCCCAGTCTCCAGCCCACATGCCGGTTCCTTCCTTATTGCTCAGCCTTGAGCCATACCACACCCCAGGCAGGAGGAAATTCCCTGTGCAGGCTCCGAAAGTGGCAGTTTCCCACAGGGATAAGGTCCAAGACTGCTGCAGGAGGGGGAAATACAGTGACATGAGGCCAGTTCCCATCACATTGGGGCTTGTGTGGCCTCAACAGACAGGATGAGGCCGGAGATGCCACACCATTCCCAGGTGCTCCAGGCAGGCGGGGGTCTGTGTGCATCCCAGTTTCCCTGTAAAGACCAAACCCCGGAGCCCGGGAACCAAATGCCACCCATTGGCTGAGCCTGGCCCTGATGGTGACCCCAACTCTGCTGCCCAGTGTCCCCCCCCACGACCTGGTCTCTCTCCCCCTGCCATCCTCATGAGCTCCCCAACTGGGAGAGGGGCAAACCTGACCCAGGAGAAAAGCAAAGTCTTCCCTGCCTTTCATTCCTGCCGGCTCTGCCCATCCCAGGGGGTTTCTACCCACATCGGTGTGGGCTGGTCAGCACCCACGCAGGGGTGATTGCCCACGGCGGTGGAATAACCCATGGCCAGGGAGCACTGAAGGGTGCGTGGCCAGAGACAGCAGTGACCTGGGCACCGCCTGCAGTCCCTGCCAATGAGACTTTACCCTCCTGCTCTCCCCCACCCTGTGTCACGGGTGGAAAAGAGGAACCCTGGCGCGCACATCCCATCAGCTGCCGGAGCCCAAGAATGCCTTCCCGGGGGCAATAAGGAAGTTTCTGTTTGCTACCACATGCCCCCAGGGACTTTCTGGCCTCATGCCCTGATGGCACAACTGTCGGCTTTTGGGGTGCTGCCAGACACCCCAGGGTGCCAGTCTGGGGGGAATCAGGCAATTCTAAGGGTTACAAGGTGCAGAGATGCCTCATGGCACCCACTTGAGGTGGTGGGCTGAGGTGCATCCCGGGGCTGGTAGGGGACCAGCTGGGATGGGGTCTCCTCCAGGGACCCCAAAAGCTCCAGCAGTGCCTGGCCAGCGGGGAGGGGAGGGCCGGGAGCACCGGGTAGGCTGCATCAGCCTGGCTTACCCCCCCTGTTCCCTGCCCTGCTGCTGCCCTTCAGCTGCCAGGGCAGCCGAGAGCCAGGAAATCAAATCCGGGAGGAGGAACTGGTCCTTCGAGTTTCCCCAGCAGGTAGAAGGGAGGAACCGAGCCGGTGGTTGCAGAGTTATTGCCAAAACTCGGCACCACAGAAACTGCCTGCCCTGTCCCAGAGAACCCCTGAGGCAAGGAAGAGGTGTGAAGCCGGGAGCCTCCGGCCGGTCGGGCATTGCCCCCGGACCTGCTCCTCCCCACAGGGATGGTGGCAAAAGGAGCCAGCTTTGCAAAGCAGCACCAAAAAAACAGAGCAGAGGAGGACACGGCCCAGCCAGGCATGCCCAGCAGTGGCCGGCTGGGTGCCAACTGGCAGTGCTTGGTGCCACTTGGCACCGGTGCAGCTCCTGGGCACCACAACACCTCCAGGAAGGGCTTTGGGCAGAACCAGGGTCCAGGTGGTTCTCACGTGCTCCGATATGTAAAAGAGGAATAAAAGAGGAATAAAATCCCTGACGTCACCCATGAGGTCACTGGTTTATGGTGGAACTAGGACATTCACCCATCTAGTGAGGAGGAGGAAGAAGGGGTGATTTACTGGCAGCTTCCTCCACACCTCGTCATGGGGCAAGGCCACAGCCCACATCCCTGGGGCTCAGTCACCCGGGGTGGGGAGCGGGTCCCTGCACCGTCCCACTGCCACGTGGAGGCTCCTGCCAGCGTGCTGGGTGCTGGCTGGCACCGGGGAGATGCCAGACCCCAAGGGGCCGCAGCGCTGCCCCGGTGCAGCCCCGTACCCAGTGCAGGAGCTGATAAGGGGGAGCTGCGGCGGGGACGGAGCGAGGCAGCGTGCGGAGAGGCTGTTTGCCCACTGGCCTCCTGCCTGGTGCTAATTGCCCCGTCCTTCACTGCTACCATCCCACAGCCCTCCCGCTCTGCCCCACAAACAGGGAAGTGGGGAGCTTCATGACAAAAATGGGGTGAAGCAGCCCTCAAGAACACCCACCCACCCCCCAAAACCACCCACTTTGGCCTCGCTTTTGAGATGGGGAAACTGAGGCACAGCAAGTGGATGCTTAAAGTGGGGTGGTGCCAAAGGCAGGGAGGGAGTGAGTGATGCTGGGGAAAGGGGGTGGCTGGAAACCCCCCCAGCCCATCCATGCCTCCCCACCCCCTCATCCTCACACATAGAGGGACCATGAGTGCATCACACAGGTGACAGAGATGCTCAGAGAGGGGGCTGGCGGGACCCTCAATCCCAAATGGGATTCCCGGGGCTGATAGGGACACCAGTATAACACCACCACCACCCCCCTCCCCGAGCCAGCCCTGCCCTTCAAGCCAAGCTGTTGCTGAGTCCATGGCGAAGTGGTGTCGCTGGGCGAGCGGCAGTTGCTGCGGAGGGCAGGGCGGGTTTAGCCAGGCTAATGGTAGCCCCCGCCGCTCCCTGGCTGTTGTGCAAACACCGGGCTGCTTGTTTCCAAGCAGAGCGGAGCAGGTGAGGAGCCACAGAGAAGGGAGGGAGGGCAGGCAGGATGCAGGCAGGGCTGCACTGCCTGTATGGAGCTCACAGGGCAGGGGGGGGGGGAAGGCGAGCCAGGCTCCCACCCTGCTGTGCTCCCCCCCGGCCGGGGTTATTTACTGAAGGTGACACTGACAGCGACTCCAGAAAGTAATTTGTATCCAAGACGAAAAATTTATTTGTTTTTCTTTACAGCGTGGAGAGAGGCTCAGCCAAGAGATGACAGGGGGTATGGGGCAACCCTGGCCCCTGCAGGGCCAGGGACCGACAGGGCTGTGCTTCATGCCAGGGCAGAGACCAGCTAGCGCCTCTTTTAGGGGGCAACACGGTGACACAGTCAGGGCTGGCAGAAAATGAATGTAGGGGTAGATACATCCTCAAATAGGGATGTAGTTACCACCTACAACACCTTAGCTGGACACCAGCCCCAATTCAATGGAGCGATACCCGGGGGGGGCGGGTGCATGGGCCAGCCTCTGCATGGGGACACCGTGGGGACAGCGTGGGAGAAGTACAGCAGCAGCCTGCAAGGGTTTATCAAGGCATCGCTGTGCCACTGGCCCTGATCAGCCCCTGTGTCACTTTATCTCCTGCTGGCATCAGCCAAACAGACCAAGCAGCTTCCCCTCCAGCCCCCCCCCTCCAAAAAAGCCCCCAAATCTCTATGTACAGACTGAGTATGCTATATCAGTACAAAAATATACACATAAACTCTACAGATCCCAGCTCAGTAGATCAAAACACAGCTATAAATCACAGTGCACAGAACAGCATCAGGCCCAGGGAACGATAGTGCCCCCCCCCCCCCCAAGTACACAGCACACCATGGACACACCCCGGCATGGGGGGGGCGGGGGGCAGATCATCCTCTTGCCTCGTGGGGTCATTTCTGATCCAGACGGCAGTATAGGTACATGGAAACCGCCATGGCCGCAATCTGGGGGTGGCAAGAGGCAAGTCAGGCCCCCTAAGTGTTCCCCCCCAGCATAGGTTTGGGTCACAGCCCATAGACAGCATCCATCCCCAGCACACAAAAGGAGGAAGAGCTGGGTGTGCCCAAGGAAGACAGCTCAGTAGCCACCCTGGGGCAGATGGCGGTCCATGGAGCTGCACCAGCCCCTCAGCCACCCAGGCTGGTCTCAGCCCCACTGCTCACCTCCAGGTACAAGGAGGAGGCAGCACAGCTATGCTCAGGTACTCACCTCCAAGGCAGCAATGCCAGCTGCCACACCACCCACCACACCTGCATTAGTCTTGATTTCTTTCAAGATCTGATCAAAACAACCCTGCAGGAGGCAACCATACAGGACAGGATGAGCAAGGGGTAGCAATTCCCTAACCCTTGGGGCTCAGCATCCCTGGAAAGGAAGCTATGGTTCTCACCCCCTGAAGCTGTGTAGCTCTGGGCTGAACTCATCTCAACCATTTCTCAAGCCAAAACACAATATTGGGAGGGGAAGAGGCAGGGAAATAGCCCAAAAAGGCACAGCATTGCTTGGGTTCATGCTCAGCTCCAGACATGCCACCCTTCCACGGAGCTCACTTTAGGACCAGACCAACAGTAGAAGCTTTGCTTGTCTCCACCAGGGAGAAGCCAAGGTCACCACAGGACTTAAAGCCCTTGGGAACACTATGTCCAGAGCTGGGGCTGGAGCTACAGGACAGGTCTCCCCCACTGTGCCAGGGCACACCCCAAACCAGGCTGTGTGAGAAGGCTGGTGCATCCATACCGTGACATTGGTTTTTGCAGCAAGCGTGGCATTGCAGGGCTGCTGGTAATTACAGCAGGCATCTGGGTAAAGTTTGTGTTCCATATACCAGCTTGAGTTGGTGAAGTCTGTGTAGTTATTCAGGCCACAGCATTCAACCTGAGAGGGAGAGAGAGGAAAGGATGGGAAGATCATCCTGTAGGTCTTCATCCTGGGTCAGACATGGTCTGGACCCTGCTGTCCCATGGAGGGGTCACCCAGCTCAACCTGGCTCTGAAAGGAGTGCTCAAGGGCCTTCTTGGGACCAGTGTTTTGTCCCAGACTCTAGCATGTACAGCTCTCACCCCAGCATGGGACCACTAGATCCTAAGCAAGTAGGTCCCAGGCACCTGGGAAGCCGATGGGTGGTGACAGCTCAGTATATCCACGATTGCAATGGTGTCCCCATTCCCATCCCAGTCACTCGCCACCAAGCCTGTGCTGGGAGCACCCTGACACACAGGTAGGGGCCCCAGGGCTCAGCACACCTCTTTCATGGTGGCGTTCCAGATCTTTGTGAAGCTTTGATCTTTCCCATACTTCTCCTGGAGGACAGGTGTCACCACAGCTGTCAGCAGCATCTCTGCCTGGAAGAAGAGGTAGAGAAACACCATCAGAGAAGGCCCTGGGGAGCACTACAGAGCCAGAAGTTCCCATACTGACCTCAGCCTATGGGGAGGAGACCAACCAGACCCAGCATGGCCAGAAGTGCATCATATTGTGTCCCCTTGGCCCCTTCCCCACTAACCAGTGCTTTATGGCACTGAGGCCACTAATGACCAGTGAATCATCTGATAAGCAGCACAACTGAGGGAGCCAGGAATGACGTTTGCCCTGCGGTTGACTTCTCCAGTGCCTAATGAGGCAAAGTCACCTTTGTCTCCAGGTGGTTTCTCAGGCACCTAATAAAGGGTTGAGTTTGCTCAGCATGAAGCATTAGGGACTTCCTCTCCTGTGTGGCTCCCACCATTAGAGGTGGAGAGGTATCAAGCCTAAGATGGTACTGGACTAGGGGGTTTGAAAGAAAGAAGTGGGAAAAACTTGTACCAAACCCTCATTTCTTTAGGGCAATGGGAATCCCTGCTCCCACCACCCTCACCCCAGCCAGGGCACCCCAGCCTGCCCACCTAACTGGTGCCAGCAGGGACCAGCATCCCTTCCTCCTGCAGCAGTGCCCACCTCTCAGTTTCCCCATCCATGGGCAGCAACTGCCACCCACCCAAAAGTCTCATGTTTTCCCAAGGGATAAGACAGGTCCCAGATTAGCCCAACCCGAGACTCAGATATGCCACTCACAAAACCTGTGTAGACCAGAGCCACCACAGCAGCAGCGATTTCAGCAATGAAGATGATCAGCACCACCGAGAAGAACTAGGACACAGCAAAGGGAGGGAGGTCAAAGCAACAGCCAGAGTCCACAGGGCCCCCCAGGAACCCACCTGCTTCCCAAGGGCCATCAGGACCCTCCCTCAGGGCTCAAGCCCTGTCTCATTGCCTTCAGCTCTGCTCCAAGGCAGAAGCAGCACAACCTTGGGATCCTCCAACCCTCCATCTGAATGGGGCTGACCTCTCCAGACATGCTCCAAGAGAGAGACCTCTGCTCAGCACCAGTTTCTACTTCCCTTCACCCTTGGTCAGGACAGACTGAGTCCAGCATTGCCTTTCTAAGGTCCACCCAGCATTCCGCCACATGGGAACATCCAAGGAGGACATCTCCATGGAGAAATTTATCCCTCAGACCTCCCACACCAGAGACCCAGCTCAAATGAGGCTTGATAAGGAGATGTCTGGTCCATACCATCATCAGGAGACACTTGCTGTCCTTCTGGGCACCATAGCACCCAAGGAAGCCAATCACCAGCAGGATGGCACCAATGGCGATGAGAAAGTAGCCCACATGCACAACCTGAAGGACACTAGAGGAGAGCGCCCCAAATATCTCCACAAACGACTGATCATCCACTGCAACCCAGATGCCAACTCCCATGAGGGTCCCGCCACTGAGCTGGGAGGAAAGAGACAACATCAGCTCCTGGGCAGGCAGAGATCTGGATTTGGGGAAGGTCCTGGCACAGGTAATTCTTCCCTCTGCAAGTTTTCACCATACCAGAGCAAGACTTTGTGGCCACTGAGGGCAGCTAAGTGTGTTGCCACCGCAGGCTTGGGGCAGCCAGATGGGTCACTACCCCAAAACACCCCACCACCAGCACATCCCTGGCTGCAGCACCACAGCTGCCCCCTTTCCCCAGCCCCAAGGAGTTTGGGTGCCTGCAGTGGGGCAGAAACCCCCATGCAGGGCGGCTAAGCCAGCAGTGCCACCAGCCACTCCCAGACCCCAGACAGGCCTACATGGCCGGCTCAGACACTGGCCACTATCATGCTGCCACAAGTTCTTCTGTCCATGGAAGCTGCCTGCTCACCTGGGGGAGCGGCTGAGCAGCCCCCAGACACTGACACACTCCTGGCAAGGTCAGCTCAGTGCTGCCTCCAGCTTGCCCCAACCCTGCCCTCCACCTGCTTGACCTTCCCCTACTAGCCCCAAGACCCATCAGGAGCTTTGAGGGAGTGCTTCACCAGGGCAAGCCTGAGGGCTCTGCACCCTCCCTTCCCAAGGCCATAATGTCCCACCACACCCCCTTCCAGGTGGCTCCATTGCTCCCGCAGAGTCAACATAGCTCTCAGGAACCCGACTACCCTTTGCCCTGGGTGGGAGCAGAGGCTCTGTGTGCTCTGGAGATCCCCAACATGCAAGACTACAGGCCACTGCCATGCACACAGGCTGCTCCCTGACAGAGATGGAACCTTCCCAGGCAGGAACCCAGCAAACCCCCCTGCTCTGGGGCACCCAGCACTCCACACCAGAGCTTCAGCACAGGGAAGGACACGGGTGGCTGATGCAACAGTCACTGTCCTGAGCCCAAGCACAGTCCCTTGGACTTAGGCCAGAGCTGGAGAATGAGAGACCTCCACAAGCCCGGGGTTTAAGTCCTCAGCATGGGGCCAGAGACCAGATCTCACATCCCACCAGGGTCCCAGGAGCACGAGTCCCACCAACACCCAACTGCCCGTGTCACCCTCTCTGTCCCCCACACAAGAGGGTGTGGATGGGCAGGAGCCCACACAGGCAGGTTTCACCCACCCCATGGTGCTCCCCAGGAGCCACTCTCACAGACCCCAGCCCCTCATCCCAGTTTCCTGGCACAGCCAGGGCAGGGCTTGCTCCCCCCACCCCCTCACGCAAGGACAACCACTGGGGTGCACTTACAAATATGGCCAGGTTGAAGAGGATCATCATGACCTTGATAAAGGTGAAGCACCCCATCTTTGCACCTGGGGAGAGCCGAGAGAGGTTATCAGGGGGAGCCCCAAGCCCGGCACAGGCGCTGCCCTCCTGCGAGCGTAGCTTAGCCCCCCTCCAAGGGAGTCTGGGGGCTCCCCACGGGTAGGAGTGGGGAAACCCACGGGGGTCCACACCCCGAAACCGCCAAGCCCAGCCTACCTGAGCGAAGAGCAAGTCCCACAGCCCCAACCTAACCTGCCCCGACGGCACTGCCGCCCCCGCCCCGCCGCCGCTGCTTTTTAAGCGGGCGCGGCCCCGGGGCCGCCCCCGCCGCTGAAGCCCCCCCCACTCCCGCCCGGCCCGGCCCGGCCCCAGCTGGGGCCACCCCCTGGGGCTGGCGAAGCCACGCGTGTCACTAGGTGCCTAGTGGCTTGCTGCCCTCTGCCGCCGGAGCCGCCCGCCCCGGGGGACCTGGGTAGCCCGGCCGGCTGCTGCCCGCGCCCATCGCCGCAGCCTCTTGGCGTGGGGAGGGGGATACGATGTCCCCGTCCCACTGCTGCTGTGAGCTGACAGCCCTTGCGGAGCCCACACACGTGTGTCCCCACTGAGTCCCCACCTGGAACCTCCAGGATGGAGGCTTTGGAGGGCCAGGGTATGTGTCTTGGGGGATCTTCGCCCCATGGCAGATGCTGCAGCTGTGACAGGGGTACCACCCTGCTGCCACCCTCCTCCAGCTGTGCTGGGTGCCGTGCTTGGGATTTTCCAGCCGTGGACAACCCCACAGGTCACAACCCCCCTCTGCCACCCACTCCTGGCATGACCATGGTTGAGTCACCCCATCTTCCCGGGCTGTGCGCTGCTGGACTCACCAATCAGGACTGCTCGGGCAGGGATCTCTCCAAAACCCAAATCTCCAGCCTCCTGGGCCAAAACAGAAGCAAGCAGAGGAGGGCATGGGGGAGGCAATTTGCAGAGGAAAAGCCAAAGCCATACGGGCCAGCCCTAAACTGTTGTGCAGGGAGGCAGATTTTCACTGGTGGGGACACAGCAGGGTGATGGCAGGAGAGGATGGTGAAAGCCAAAACAGATGCCAGCACTGGAGCAGGTCAGCAGAGACCTGCCATTGCCTAAGGGCCACCAAAAGGGATTTTCTTTGGAAAGATGGTTCGAAACAGGGCTGGTTCCCCTGGAAGGGGGGGACTACAGCAGGGAGCCAAAGAGAGCACAGGGAGGGGGTGTTGCATCCCCAAGACCTGACCATGTGGGTGGCTCCTTGCCCATCCAGCACACTTTTTGGGCAGACACCTTTGTCAGTCACCTCCCCGCCACCCACAGTGTGTCCTTTCATGTTGTCATCAAACCCAGGAGTGATGCAGGAGGCCGGCGAGCCCTTGTCCTGCAACAGCAAGGAGCAAACACAGGCTCTTGGTGCTTGGCACATTCCACCCCGTGCCTGGGTTCCCCATCCACCATCCCAAACCCCCACAGCAAATTCCCTTCCTGGCCGTAATGATACATTTCAGCAGGATGAAGTCAGCCCCGTTGGGCTCCAGCCCAAGCCCAGTGGCATTTTGGGGGAAGCCTTCAACCCTCCCAGGCACCCTGGCTATTCATGCAACCTGCGCTGGAACCGGGGCAGGGAGAAGGGGGTGGTTTTAACCATGTCCCCCTTGCTGCCTGCAGCCTCAGCCCTTCCCTGCACAGCAGCTGCGTGTCCAGCAGAGTGACCCCAACTGCCACGAAGCAGTGAGGGACTGAGCCTTCATCCCTCTCCTGAAAGCAGACTGCTGCCCCCTAAGTGCAGATGAAGACCCCCATCATATTACCCCTCTCCCAAAAGTTGCCCCATCCCAGCCTGACCCTATTCGCTGCATGCAATCCCCCCACCCCAAAAACGATTTTGGCAAATATGTAAATACTCACTCTCATTCCCAATCGTTCCCAGCCATGGGGAAAACCAAAGGATGAGCCATGGACTGCTCCACTTGCCTCCCCAGCACCCAGTGCCGCAGCCTGAGGTTTGGCCGCTCCCCAGCATTGCCCATCTGAGCCCTATTAGGGAGCCAGGGCTGGATTTTCTGGCTCTCCAGGAAGCCCTGGCCTGACCACAGCAGGACGAGCCTGGTGACATTCCTGTGACCCTCCTGCCCAGCAGGGTCCCACCACCTCCGCACTGTCCCCATCCCCGCATGCAGCCTGGCTGGACCCCAAGCATCCCCTTCCCTGGAGCACAGGGCTGCCTCCGGGGTGTGGATACCAGGGCTCCATCTCCCCAGTGACCCAGTCCTCGGAGGCTGAGAGCAGGGAAGTCATCATAAGCGGTCACCCCTGTGGTCTCTGACCCCAGCCCAGCCGCCGGCCTGTGCCTGGGGAAGCACAGGAGCCAGACACGTGTCTGGTGTCAGGATCCGACCATGGTGTCTGAACTGAGCACCTCTCCATGGGCTTTTCTTCAAAGAAGCTCCCAGCCTCACGGCTCTTCCAGCCCAGATACATATTTTGAGAGTTCAAGTGCTGAATTCCCGCCCCGCTGATGATCCTGGGCCTCAGCATCCTCCGATTAACAGCCGGGCTCACTGTGGGCACAGACTTCCTCATCCCTCCTTCCCCTGCATCGGGACCCCCCTGCCCAGGGCTCCAGGGAGGCAGCGCAGGCAGCTGCTGGGTGCTCCGAGGAGGCATTTCACAGCAGCCACCCATTCCTCTCTACAGGCAAATTAGCCTGTGATGCTAATAAAGTATCTGCTTGGGAATAGGTGAGGGGGGCAAACTAACTTGGCATCTCACCCCCGGCGGGGCACAGGGCACCCCAGCCGCCCTCCCACCAGTGGGGGTTGCTGGCGCCTGCTCATCCCCCTGCGTAAATTAGCAATTGCTAATGAGCCTGAGCAATCTGCCAGCCAGCAGGGCCAGACAGGTGCTGAGCCTGGCTCGCTTGGCTGAATGCCATCCACAGGGACTCAGCTGGGCACGGGGGATGACCCCCCTGTGCCTCGGTTTCCCTCCTGGTAAAGCACCGGGTAACAAGCCCGAGGACCAGAGCAGGGGGCTCACAGCCCAGGCTTGATGGGATTTTAGGGTAGCCCCTTGCAAAGGGCTTTCACGTGCATGTTTTGGGCTGGCAGCATCTCTCTCGCTGTCTGTCCTGCATCCAGTCACCTGGAGAGCGGTGGATGGATGGACACACTGCAATGTGCCAGGGATGAACTTGGCTTTGGATTTGCAGGTGGAAGTTACTGAATGTCACAAATTTGTGCTGAATTCTTCACTTCCCTCCTCCTGCTGGGGAGAAATAAAAATCTACAGGAGCCAAAAGTTTTTGACATCTTGAAAATGAAACATTTCAGTGCTCAGCTTCAAAAGGAACTCAAAGCATTTTGGCCAGAGAACTGGGGAAACCATCGATTCCCCCACCCTGGGGGGAGGGACTGGGCAGTGGGACCACACTGATTTCCTCAGGGCTGCAGCTCCCACTTCTGGGGAATCCTCCCCATTTCTGTGTCTATGTGCAAAAGCACCACTTGAATCCCAAAAACTGGAGCTGTCCCATCTGATGCCATGTTCTGTGCCATGTGCAGCCTGAGGTGTAAATACAGGGGTGATAAATGGGGGCTGCAAGCGTGTCCCAGCGGCGCACCCCCTGGTGTGAATCCCTCAGGGTAAGGGATCTGAACCCTGTGCCTTATGGAGCTGATTTCAATCGTGATGCTGTTTCTAGCTGTGTGTTAATAAAATAATAAATATTAATAATTTAATAATTGAAGCGGTGCTCAATGACATCTCCCTGCCTATATATCAGGCTGAGCTTCTTCCTGTGCATTTACCCCCCACAGCAAGTTCCCCCCCATGCCTGCCCTGCCGCTGGCCGCCTGCCTGCACCCCTCCAGATAACATTTTCTTTTTCTCACGTGTCCAGGCCAGTAAATCCCTCCCAAATTAATTAACAGAGGCCGTGTAGAGGCGCCAGCTGCTGTCAAGCCAAGCCAGGCGGGTTCAGGGATGCAGAGGGCTGCGCCATGGGGTTACGTCAGGACAACCCTCTGCCCTACCGCTGATGCTCTGGGGGATGCTGTGGGCGAGAACCATGCTGAGAAGCCATCACTGTCTTCTGGCTGTCATCTTGAGGATGGTGGGATCTGCCTGGTTGATGGAGCTTTCTCCCACCACACGTCGGGGCATGGGACCTGGCCCAGCTCGGGGCTCAATGCTGAGGTGCACTGGTGCCAGCAGCCCAGGGAGGTACTGGTAAGAGCACTTGGCTCTTCCTAAACCAAAACCCATAGAGGCCAGAGCTCACTCTGGGAGAAAACCAAGAGAGCGGGAGTTTTCCTGCTCCTAAAGAGAAGACAAAGAAAAGTGTGGCCCCCTCTGAAGGGGGGAAACAGGGATGAAACAAAAAAGCTGACTCCAAAATCACAGTGGACATCAAACATAATTTCTCTCTGATTTCTCCAGCTGGGAAGGGCTCAGTCCAGCTTTGCAGCCTCACTTACTCCAGCTGGGCATGTTAAAAACTCTATTTATGCTCTATTTATTCACAGATGTGTGGCTATCTTCCTCCAGACGCTGCTGGAAAGCGTGGCATGAGCATGGTCAGCACATCAGGGATGGATGGGATGGCACTGGGCAGCCCCCAAAGCAAAAAGGGGAGCAGTGGGGCCACCCCTGTCCCTTTGAGAATGCTGGGACGGGCAGCTGAGGTGGGTGCTTGCCAAGCATCCCCTGCAGATGCTCCCACTGACGGTTGTCCCTCCAGCCAGGAGAGGAGAGGGTCTTGCAGCAGGGTATGGGGATCCCAGCAAGGAGACATGTCCCTCTCCCCCTGTAGCCCCATCTTGGGCTGTACAGGTGGTGAGCAAAGAGGGGCTTGCAGTGGAACGTGGGGTGCAAGGATGCCTCCTCCTGCACACCCTGCAGAAAAGCAAAGGCCGGTCCAGTCAAAGGCAAAGCTCTCATTGCAATGAGTGCTGCTCATTAAGCAAACAAGGAAGGCTCTGTGGCTAATCAGTGCCTGACAGGCAGGTCCTCTGCTTGCTCAATAAATAGCAGTGAAGGCCTGAAGCACCTTTTACTTCTTCATAGAGTGCTCCATGAGGGCTCTCTGCTCACCCACCTCTTGGCTGGAGTAAGGTGAGGGTTTAAGTTAACAGTGTAGGAGTGACAAAGGGTGAGGGGCAGCCCAGGGTGGTGGAGTTTTGGGGATGATCCTGCTGCTGTGCAGCTGGATTGGTGGTAAGGAGTATTCTGAGGGCTGGGAGATGTCTGGAGGCAAGTAATGAGGAAGGGACCCTGGGACAGTAGCTGGTCATGCTGGGGAGGTCTGGGGGCTTCAGCCCCATCTTGAGGGCTGGGGGAGCAGGGGGCAATGGGACTTGGCTCCAGCAGGAGATGGTAGTTTTGGATTTGAAGACCCTGAGGTACATCAGGAGGGGAAGATGTCCACTACTGGGAATACAGGTTCCCACTCAGCAGCCTGGGAAGGGGAGATGATGGGTGTTGTGCCAGGGTGTTCTCCTGCTCCAGAGACCTGGGACTGTGATAATTCCTGGTCTCTATGCAGGATTGATCCTAGGCTAGGAAGGATGGTAATATCAGATGGTGATGTACCCACCAGCATTCCCAGCTCCAATCCTCCTTGACTTTCCCCAGGCAGCCCCTGGAGGGCTGGCACCATGCCCAGCCCCGTTTGGCTCCACAGCCCCCATGGGACAAGCTGGGGAGACCAAGCAAGGCTCAAGGCACTCAGTAAACCCCCTTTGTCCCCAGAAGGACGTAGGGGACACGACTGGGGCAGCCCCAGGTGGGGAAACATGACCCAGGGGAGGGCAGTGTCTGGTGGTTTGCAGCCAGCTCTGACTCTGTCCTGGCAGCTGTGGCAGCAGAAACAGGACAAGGGAGAGAAAAAGCCCTTTTAGTCCTGAAAGCCAGCAGCTGGGATGGATCTGGCCTGGGGAGCCGGGCAGCAGGGGCTGCATGTTGCCCAGGGATGTGCAGCTGGGGTGAAATCCCTCGGGATGCCACTGCCTTGCACGGTCAGGCCATGCACTGCAGGGAAAAGAGGGGGGAGTTTGCTGACGTTGTGGGTGACCAGGGCCATACATCTCCTGCGTTGCTCTGCTGGCCTCTGTGCCTCAGTTTCCACAGTTTTCCCAGCCATTCCCCAGCTCCAGGGGTGCCTCCCTTGGACCTCGTGCCAGCCCTGCCAGAGTGCATTTCCCAGAGCCTGTGTTTTAGGTACCAACCATTTTTAGGATGCCCAACCTGCAGCAAAGACAAGGAGCAACTGCCAGTTTGGAGAAGTCAGTGTGAGAAGCAAGGTTTAAAAAAAAAAAAAAAAAAACAAACCACACAACCAAAAAACAAGCCTCTGCACCTCTGGGAACACCATATGAATCTCTTTGTGCCTCATGAAGAATCAAATATGGGGACAGCTCGTCCATGCCTCCGTGTAACTGACTCTGTTGAGACTCACTGAGACACCAACAGCCTCAGGGCAGAGGCAGCCCCAGCATGGGTGTCCCCTGGCTGGAAGTGAGCTGAGAACTGATGCTCTTGTTGCATGTGACTGCACTGCTGTTGCCAGTGGCTGGCAATATGCATGTCCCTGCTGTGGCTGAGCTCGGCCCTTTCAACATGAGCCCTGCCAGCCCCCTCCAAGTTCTGCCCCATTATATTTTACCTGCTGAGTCGTTAATTTTTAATGAGCCTTGCTGCACGGGGGAGCTCTCACAGCATTGCCCTGTGCTGTTTTATGGGGTGTCCATCACTTACCATGGGCCTGGGGAATGTTTCTGGGCAAATGCTCAGGAGGGGAGTGAGGAACCGGAGCATCCCTGTGCTGGGATTCTCCATGGCAGCTCCTGCCTGCCCTGTGCGTGCTTTCTAGCCTGGCTAAGGGATAGGGTGCTGGGGTAAGGAGAGCTGGCTGGCATGGAGGGGGGACAAGGGAGGGGGTCCATGGGGTGCTTGCTGGTCCTCCCCTGTTCTTTAGCATCCCTAAGGATGGATGGAGACACACAGATGGGAGGTCTTCATCCCACAGAGGAGGCAATTTTCGAAGCAGAGATGCTGCATCTGGGGATGAAATCATCCACCTCCTCCTACGTTTTTCCCCACCTCCCCGGTAGCCGGGCGGCCCCCCCCGCCGCAGCGCGGCGGGGGGGGCCGCCCGGCTACCGGGGAGGAGGAGGAGGAGGGACGCTGACATCACCGCCGGAGCGGAGCCGGGGCGGCCGGGCCGGCTCCGCTCCCGATCTCCGCTCCCGCCGGGGGACCCCGCCGCTCCCGGTAAGGCTTGGTTTGGCGGGGGGGGTGGGAGGGGGAGCGAGGGGAGCAGCGGGAGGGCTCCGGACGGCAGGTGGATGGACGGACAGACGGATGGATGGACGGACAGATAGACAGACAGCCCCGCGGCTGCTGCTCACCATCCATCCCTCCATCCATCCCTCTTCCGCGGGATGCTGCGGGAAGCTGCGGGGGGCAGGGGGGGGGGCCGCGGGTCGGCAGCAGCAGCACAGCCTTTCTCCCCGGGGAAGATGTGTTTCTCGGAGGAATATTTTTAAATGTACCAAAAAAAAAAAAATACCCAAACCAACCTAACCCCAACCCCCAGAACACCCCAAAATCCTACGTCTTCCTCCACCAGCTCCGTGCAGCGATGCCAGGCTGGAGCTGCCGGAGGGGAGCTGCGTGCGGCGGGAGGTTTCACAGCACATATGTCTATTTTAAAAAGCCCATGGCGTGATCTCTTGCCCTACTTTCCAGACTCTTGCCGGTACTTTCCCTGTGTGCAGAGGCCGAGCTCTGCTGGCGGAAGCTCCCCGGGAAACGGGCGCTGAGCGAGCCGCTGGGCTATCCCCAGTGTCCAGTGGCTGGGATAGGGGACAGGGCAGTGGGATTGGGGTCGAGACAGTGGTTTGGTCACTAACGCGCTGCCTTTCTCTCCGGCAGAGAGAGGGAGGTCCCCAGCGCTGTGCGGATGAGACCAGGTTGAGAAGAGGATGGCACGTTTCTACCCAGCACCCCAAATTAGCCTCATTTTTTCGCCTCTCTTTGCCCTGGGGATGAAAAGTCTCCCTACCCACACCTGAGCCAACCCGGCTGAGCTCCAGGCATCGGTGTGGCTCCACAGCAATTTTGGGGCTGGAGGGGTCAGGAGCTCCTCTCCAATGCGGAGATTTTCCAACACTGAGACTGTTTTTCCATGTGCACAGGGAAGGGAGCGCTCCCATCCCCGCTGCATTGCCCCAGCCCAGCCATACCTGCCCCGTGCGGGCACCCCGGGCCCCTGATGCCTGTCTGGATTGGGGCAGTGTGACCCCCACCACGCCATCGCCATGGCCTCCTCGGACGGGCTGCAGTACCGGGCTCTCTACGAGTACCAGAAGGACCGGGAGGAGGACCTGGCGCTGTGCCCCGGGGACGTGCTGACCGTCAGCAGGGCCGGGCTGCTCAGTAGCCCCGACTACAAGGACGGGGACGAGCGCAGCCCCCAGGGTTGGCTCCACGGCCTCAACGAGCGCACCAAGGAGCGCGGCAACTTCCCCGGCACCTATGTGGAGTACCTGGGTCCCACACGCATCGTCGCATCCACCACCAAGGCCAGGCCACGGCCCTTGCCCCCACCGCCCGCTGGGACCCCCGCACCCTGGGGTGAGTGCTGGGGGAGCGGGAAGGTGGGACCCTGCGGGTGGGTGTTCCCTGCAAGATGGTGAGGGTGGCGTGGAGCCCAGGTGGATGCTTGCTTTTGGGATGGCTCACCAGGGATCCACCCTTGGGATGGAGATCCAGCCCCAGAAGGAGGATCTGCCCTGGGGATTTATTTGCCCTGGTGCATTGAGGCAGCCACAGAAGGGGCAGGGGGTGTCCCCCAGGCCACCACGTTGCAGGGATTTCTCCTCTCCAACATCCAGGGCTCGCTGCTGTGCCCGTGTGGGACGGCCAAGGTGGTCTTTGAGAACGCAGGAGAAGATGAAGCCTTTTGGTTTCCCCAGGCAGTCTCCAGGGACCTTTTCTTCCAACTGCTCTTCTCCCCCCCTGCTGCGGCACCCGATTCTGGTTGCTCTGGGTGGCCAGGCGAGCTCTGGCCCCCAGCCAGCTCCCAGCCATGCAGTCACTTTGTGCAAGCTGGGACAGGGGACAGCCTGGACACTCGCTAGGGTCAGTCCCCAGGAGTGTCTTCCATCCCCGGGGGCTGCAGCACGGCGCTGGGGGCAGTATTTGGCAGGGCCCTTCCTTGCATGGGGACTCTGGCCATTTCTCCACCAGGATCTGCTGAGCTCATGGAGAAGCTCTGCCCTCACCACTTACTGTGGCCAAGTGCACTGGGGCTGGGAGGGATTTCACAGCAGTTGCATAATGTACCCAAGCTACAAAAAAAAAAAAACAAAAAACAAAACAAAAAAAAAAAGTACCCCTCCACACCCCTTCCAGCCAGGCAAACCACCATGAATAAAGCCTTGAGGCTCTCCTTCTGCGGGATGCGATGGTCAGGGAGGAGCACCCTGCCAGAGGAGGTGATGGAGGAGACATCACTGAGGGGACAGAGGCACCACCTTTAGCCGCAGCTGCCCAAAACCTGCCCTTCTGCTCGGGCACTCTCCTTGCTTGGTTTGGGACCAAAGCGCAGATGTGGTAACTGGAGAGGCTGGCTGGGTATGGGGGGGTATCTTGGCCCTGGTTTTAGAGGGGTATCTGCTGACAAGGAGTCCATAGCCCTCCAGGATATGGGTCAAGGTACCCTCACCCACTGATTTAAGAGTGTGGGGGCCACCTAGCCCCTGGGCTGAGAACGGCAGGACTCAGCTGGTGTAGGCCAACTCCTTCCCCAGACACCATCCACCACCGTGTATGGGATTTGCCTTGTGGATCCTGCTGCTCAGCCCCCCAAAACAGGGAGGCAGGGATGCTGGGACCCCCCCTTTGCATCGCCTCACCGAAGCAGGGGTGCTCCTTGCTGACTGATGCCCCAAGTGTGGCAAGGCAGAAGCAGTCTCGGGTTGGTGAGCAGCTGTGTACTGCCATTGCGGGGGAGGCGGGGGGACAACATTTTGGGGGGAGTGAGCCCCCTTCCCAGCCAAGCTCGTTGGCACGCAAGGAGCCCTCTGCCCTTGCTCGTTTGGTGGGCAGAGCCCTAACAAACTCAGTGCTGTGGTGTGGGCAACTCAGGTCAGACAGGAGCAGACCCAAGGGCTCTCCAGCCCAGTTCACTGGGATTTTGAGAGATGCGGGTGTGTGGAGCCACCCTCTTGCTTCTGCCTCTGCTGCCTCTCACCGCTGCCTTGTGCCTGCCCTGCACAGGGGTTGTATGGGCTCCTCTCCAAGGGGCTGGGAGATGTATGTGCCCAGGGGACCCCCGCCTGCAGGTGCTGGGGAGGTGGTGACAACCCACAGATCCAGGCAGGTCCCCAGCAAAAAGCACAGCCTGGCCGGAGAGCCTGGCCCGTATGGAAGGTCTCAGGATCCCTGGCCCTGCATGTGCTTGGGAGAGGATAAAAAAAAAATTAAATTTAAAAGAGGAGGAAAAAAAAAAAAAAAAAAGGAGATTTTTTTTTTTTTTTTAGTAGGGGAGAAAACAGCTAAAACCAGGTTTTGGGGGTAGATCGGGGAAAGTGCTGCCATCTGCAGGTCATGCTCTGGCCATGGCCTTGTGTCCAGCCCCACTGTCCAGGGGGACACTGGGTGCTCCCTCCCCTGTGCTGTGCTGTGGGGTGCCTTTCCTGGGGTAATGCCAGGGTGTGCAGGCACCATGGCAGCAGACACTCATGGCCAACAACCATGTCTTTCTGCAGCAGCAGAACAGCACGTCCCGTTTTATGTCGGTTTAAACCCAAACCTCCAGCTGGTGGGATTTCCCTTAGAGTAAAAATCTTCAACCTGCTCTTGGAAGAGAAAGGACTACTTTTTTTTTTTTTCTTTCATTTTTCAGAGAATTTTTCCCATCCTTTTTCCCTTCCCAGACAGAGGTTTTGAGGGACTTTTGTTTTAGCTGGCCCGAATGTTTATTTTCTGTGACAGTGACACACCACCCTGTGTGCCCTCAGAGCCCACCGAGCCCCCAGGACCCCAGGATCTTGAGCAGGGTGAGGACCTGGAGGGAACACTGAATGGGAGAGACACTGCTTGTCCCAGCTGTGTCTCAGAGCCAGGGCTGGCTCTGCGGGGACGAATGGTCTTCTTTTTAATTAAATAACATCCCAAAAATGGTTCTGCAGTGGATCTGAGTCCCTGAGGGACTTCCCAGGAGCTCGGCAGCTGTTTTGCCCCTTCCTGGGTGGCACCTCTGCTGCAAGGCACCACGTCCGCTTCACCTGGGGTCAGAGCCGAGCAGTGCATCAGGATGCTGGGGTCCAGCCTGGCACCCTGAAGGGCTAAAGCTCCACTCTGATTTTGGGGGTATTCCTGCTGTTCCCAGCAAGGAAGAACAGATGGTTATTTTTTGCCATCACTTCCTTTCCCCAAGCCATCACCTTGGAGGCCAAAACCCAGTTTTCCCTAATTAAAAACCTAACCATGTGGTGGGGACATTTTCTGTGGGCTCCCAATCACCTGCTTTGCTTTAAACCCTGAAATCTTCCCTATTCCCACATCATGCACCCACACATCCCCATCAGGCAGTGGAGGGGACCGTGTTGTCAGGCTCAGGGGTCCCAGCCGTGCCTGGGGACTGGATCAGCCACCTACAAGTGGGACGTTTGCATCCCTTCTCACTCTCCAGGGAGCACCAGGGCATCACCGTGGCAAAGATGAGACCCCCGTCCACCCATTGCAGCCAGGTTGTGTTTTGGCAAAAGGTCAAAGGCAGCATGGTCCTGTCCACAGCATACACACATGCCCTTTTTTTTTCCTTTTTCATTCCTTAAAACCATTATGGGTTTATTGGCTTCGCAAGTGGGCTCCCTGCTTTCTGCCAGGCAGCAAAAACCAAAGACAGAACGAATTTAATGCTGGAATTGGCCGGGCTGGAGCGTGCCTCAATGGGGGAAAATTCACACTCAGGCTTTATTTATTCTGCTACAATTTATTTTCAAATATTTCCACCAGAACAGATCCACTCACCACATAAAACAGGCAGAAGAGCTCTTGACACATCAGCCTTTCCAAATACCATCCATGCCCCGGCGGTCACACATGGCTCTGATGTCCTGTGGCCAGTGGCAGCCCCTGACTGTCCCCTGCCCCTTCCCAAGGGGGTTCAAGGCCACTAACGAGAGTGGAAGGGAGCGGGGGGAGAATCCCAACACTGTCAGAGTCTCTGTCAGGTATAACCTGCACAGGTGGAGGGGTTTATCAGCTGGGATGATGAGAAGGGAGGGTGAGTGAGTGACTTGGGGATAAGGAGAACCACTCTCACTCCTGCCAGGAGGTTTGCTCCTCTCTGGCAGGGTCTGAGGTGAGGTGTCCTTGGTATAAAATCTGGGAGCCAGCAGCACCTGGGGATTTGTGCCGTGGGAAGCGTGACTCACGTTTGGCTGAAGGGTTCCTCAAGGGCTGATAGAGGTCTGCACCAGCCAAGGGGGTGGCTGAGTCCTCCTTGGGCTTGTGCTCAATGCTGTTGTAGACACCAGAGAATCCAAGTGGGTGAGAGCTGCAGGGAACCATGTCTGTGCTGGGTACAGATCTGCTCCCTCTTTCCCCTCCAGCTCCTGCCTGGTGCTGCTAAGGGCTGTGGGTGGTGAGAGGGGGCAGTTCTCAGTGCCATGGGAGGAGAGGTGGGGAAGGGTTTTTGGCCTGAAGGAGCTCCACGATCAGGGTGGGATGCTTCCTAAGGGCAGGGCTCATGCCCAAGCAGTTCTCTGCATCTCAGCAAGCATCTGAGCCCCCAACAGTGACTCTTACTGCAAAAAGAGGATAAAATATGGGAGAAGTTCTCCTCCAAAATTGGACATGTATGAGCCTAAGCGTTGGTTGTGGCTGTGCCAAAGCAGCAGCTTGATCCTATGCTGGGGCAGCCAAGGAAAGAGGCTGGAATTCCCACAGGCAGGAATTTCCAAGCCCCTTCTCCCTGTCTTTCCATCACAGGGCTCCCCGGGCAGGCAGATCTCAGCGAGCACCCCACCCTCCCTGAGCAGGCGCTGCCGACCGTGGCCAGGCTCATTGAGGCACTGGAAAAACAAGGTATGGGGAGCCGTGGTGTCCATCCACAGGGTGTACATGGGTGCATGCACACAACCACCCTCTCTGCCCGCGTTTGGAGGTGCCCCTAGACCATCACTAGAGCCAAACGTACCCTCACACACCCCCGGTATCCATGCAGCGTGGGCACGGGTACTGCGCAAGCAAGGGGGCTTGGTGGTCACACTCCCTGCACCTGCCCCCCTGCCCACTTCCATCGTGTTGGAGGGAGGATCTGGGGCTCAGGACTGACCCCTCTCTCCCGGCTGTTCCTCAGGTGTCGACAGCGAGGTGCTCTACAGATCCAGCCCCGGCGTGCTGGGGGATGCTGAGCTGAAGCAGGCTCTTCTGGCAGGTAAGTCCCAGGGCTGCGTCCCTCCCCAGGTGGGAAGGAGACCGTGGAAGTGATGCTGCTGGGCGAGCGATGTGACCCAGGCACAGCAGGGATGGAGTTACTAGCTCCAACCTCATTATGGCCCTAATTACAGCTTTGTAAGGCCCTGCTTGCATGTGAGCCATCCTCTGCTCCCCAAATACCCCAGTGTGATGCTGCTGAGAGGCATGTGGGCACAAAGTTGGGGGTCTTCATTAGAAGACCTATGTTTTGGGGGAGAGAAATATGTTTTGCAAACCTTTAGGGTTTCTATGAGAGAAGCGGGGCAGGGAGAAAGCCTCCTGGGGGTGCAATAGGGAAAAAGAAAGGTGTAAGAAGAAGCGCAGGTTTTAGGAGAAGGGGAAGCGGTTTGCAGGACTAGGGGGGCCTGAGCAGGATGGGGAGGAGGGGAAAACTACCTCCCCACCCCTGCTCCTAAATTCATGGCTGGGCTGGCACGGGGGCGCTGGGGACGTGAGGGATCCAGTGTGCCGCTCAAATCTAGGGGTTGGGGAGGGGGGAAAGCATCTCCATCCTCTTGGCCGCGGTGCCCAGCGGGCGGCACTGTGGCACCAGGCACGGTCCAGCCCCGCTCAGCCCGGGTCTGGCACCGCGTCCCGTCCCGTCCGTTCCCCTCCCCGCCGCCGCCGCCTGCCCTTGGGCATCCCGGGAGCTGCCGGCGGGGGCCTGCGGCACAGCGAGGGGGGGTACCGGCGGCTCTGCCAGCGCCGGGAGCCGGCGGCAGCCGGGCCGTGTTGCTGGGGAGAAGGGCTGTGATGAAATCGCTATATTAAGCAACATGACCTCATCGCTTCCCCCGCGCACCGGGAGCCGAGTCCCCGCTGGGCGGGGGGATGACGGGGGGGACCGGGCTGCGGAGAAGGAAGGGATGCAGGAGAGGAGATGCTAGGGATCCCGGGGCTTCTGGATCCCCGCTTCCCGAGGAGGGCTCTGCTCCCCCGGGGATGATGGGGGGGGCACGGTGCACCCCACCAATCTGCTCCCCGTCCCTTGCGGAAGCCCCTGCTGCAGTCTGGGGAAGGCAGGAGCAGTGGGGTGCCCCTTCAAACAGCCTCGTCCCCCGGCCCAGGTTTCCCGGCTGATCTCCGGAAGATGTGAAGGCATCTAGATAACAATCCCCATGGCCCTGGCTGCCCTGGGCATTGATGCCCAGGCTGGGCAGGGGCGATGACAACAGCATGAGAAGGATGCTTTGCTTTCTGAGCACACAGGAGTTACGGGTCCTCCATCCTCCCTGCGCAGCTGGTGCAGCATCCCCAGCAGACACAGAGCTCCTGGACACTACTGAAATCCTGCTGAGACTCTCCCAGCCCAGGGGCAAAATCCTCTGGCTTTGCCGGAGCCCAGGCTGGAGCTCTGAGCAGCTGCTACCTCCATCCGGGTCTTCATCTCCCACTGCAGGACCCAGCACCGGGCAGGGAAGTGCCATCATGGTTTACAAACCATTTGAAAACCCTGAAAAATTCCCAACAGCCCTGAGCGACTTGGTGCTCCCAAGCACCCCATCTCCTGTAGGACCTAAATAAGCTCTTTTTTTTGGCAACTCAGAGGGCTGCCCTGGGTGCTTGGTGACACCAAGGCTGGGCAAAGCCAGCGCCAGCTGGGGGGGGGCGGGTAGGACATATCAGGTGTTTGCTAGCTCTCAGCTGGAGGGGCTGATGCTCAGTCCTGCCACAGAGATGCTCTGCAAACAGGATGGGGATGCTGTTCCTGCCAGGGCCAAGCATTCCAACAGAGCCCAGGCTTGGCAGCCTGCTCCCTCTGCAGCTTCCTGCAGACTGGAGAGCCAGTGGTGCTTCCCCAGGGCCCTGCTGGAGCCCAAACTGGGCTGGGGAGGGCAGGAGAGCATCTCTGTTTTGGCTCCCATACATTGTATTTGGTGGGGTAAAACACCCCTGCCAAAAAAATGGGAGTTTGCATGCCCCATGTGCGAGATGGCAGAGGCAAGGGTCATGTTTCTCTTCTTCCCACACTCCTGATGGTCCATCCCCCCAGCACTCCACCTCTGCCAGCAGCCCGCCTGCAAAAGTTAAGCTCCATCCTGGGGAATGGGGAGAAATCAGAGCTGGGGCTGGCAGTGGCTGGAACCGAACTGCATCTCGGCTGGGGAAAAACCAAGTTCCCACCGGGGGTTTCAGCTTCTCTGTGAATGCCCAAATCACACTGGCATTTGGCAGTGATGGCAGAAAAACTGCTAGAGAGGGCAAGGAAAAAGGATCAGGGGCTGGAAAAGTTTGAGTGTTGGAAAACAGGGTGTTTTCTACACTGAAAGAGCATCTGAACTTTCAGTGGGGAGAAGGAGGAGGTTTCTGTGTAGACAAGGAGCCATGTGGGTCAGAGCAGCCCTGGCTGTTCCAGAGAGCCCCCGGGGATCTCTGGATCTCCCCCCCGGGCAGCACAGGCACCTGGCTGAGTTGTGCAGATTGAACCCTTTCCCCATCCCTGGTCCTTTCAGGACCTGTACCCATGGGCGACCTACCCTGACGGGGCAGCCTCCAATCTGAACATCGCCCAGGCTTTGGGATGAAGCATTCCCAGGTTCCCACCCTCATGAGGCCGTGGCAGCATCAGGCACGGTGAGCTTCGAAGTAGCATGGCTCCATGTGGCTATACAGCCTGGGCTGGGGCTACCCCTGTCCCCTGCCCCAGCACTGGTGACATCCTGCCAGGATGGTGGTGGCATCTGACTGCTGGCTAGAGCCTGTGGACCAAACATGGTATTTCTATGTTGGATGATGTGAGAAATAATATTTATAGGGGAGGAAAAAAAAGAGACGACAAAACCAAAGCTCATCGATAAAGGTGGGGAGTGAATCGAGCACCCACCGCCACCTGGCTGAGGTGACACCAGGGCCGGTGGGTGGAGCACAGACTGAAGGGTGGTGGGCTCACAGCAGGCTTATGTTGGCTTCAGAGGAGAATTAAAGGTTTTAGGATACACGGTGTCTAATTCAGGCCCTTATGCCCTGAGAGGCGAGCAGGGCCATGCGACGCCGCTGAACACGGGAGTCGGAGTCACGTGGCGGCACCAAAAAGGGACTTAATGAAAAGCTACAGCCCCAGGGGGGACCAGGGGGACTCGCCAAAGGGCTGCAGGCAATGAGCCAGCCAGGAGCCCTGCTGCAGCTGCGGGGAGAGTTATGGGCAGGAAAAAAAGAAGAAAGCAGAGCTTTAAACGGCAGTGGCAGGGTACAGCACTCGCCCCGGCTGCCCCCCGTGCTCCCTGCAGTGCCCAGCTGCTGGATGTGGGGCTGCTTCATGGCCTGGGGGCATCTCTGTGCCCATCGTGCCAGGGGCCACACGCTGACCCTGAGGGTTCCCAGCCCCCAGCACTCCTGCTGTCCTCTGCGTGTAGCTTAGGGGCTGTTTTGAGGACAGGGGATGGGGCAAATCACCTGCAAAGTCCCCCGTGGCTGTGATGCCTGTGGAAGACATCACCCCCTCTGGTGCCCAAGGGTGATGTCTTCTCACCACATGCTTGCTCAGAGTACTGCCTGCACCCCTTTTCCCCTGACATGTGCCAGGCAGCCTTCTCCTCTGCCACTGAACCTGGAAACTTGGAATCTTCTCTGGCCAGCCGCAGCAGAGCCATGGGTGGGCTGGTGGGTGCCAGAGCCCTTTGGAGCTGAGGGACCCGAGTGCGGGAGGCTTGGCATGGGGACGGCTGCAAAGTCCTGCGTGTAGTGGCCAGGTGGTGCTTTGCCATCACTGGGTAAGGATGGTCTGCATCCTCAGCCCTCCTCCCTGTGGGGGACAGAGCAAAGGAGACCTTGCAAGCACCCCACCCCGTGGCAACCTGGATGCCCCATATGGCTCGGATGGGGCTGAACACTGAAACCTCCCACATTTTGGATACCACATACCCCAGTGTGAGCTCAGGGGTCCATCAGGAGAGGCAAAAACCATGAGCCTTCCCCAGGCGGTGCTGGGGAGAGCCTCTGCTGTTGGCAGGGCCAGGCAGGAGCTGCCTGTATCCCGGGCTGCCGGGGCGAATCCGCCGGCAGCGCGAGGCGGATTGGAGCCGGTGTCTCCAGGCGTGCCGTGCCTGCGCTGCCATCCTGCCCGCTTTGATCTCGGCCCCGACACAGAGCTGTCTGCCTGGAGACTCGTTCACGTGCCCGGGAATTAGGTCAGGCCTCGGTGGGGATTAGCAGGCGATGGTGGGCTCCGGGGCTTCACCGGAGCTGCTGCTGGGCAGAAAGGACTGGGCTGGAGTGAAGGGAGGGGGGGCCTCACACTGCTCCCCCCATCATCACAGCATGGATGCCCAGGGAGGGAGTGCATCCCCATCCTCATCCCTGGGATGCCAGAGGGGGTTGGAGGGCTCTGGTTTCTCCTGGCCAACTATTAACCTCACCACGACTTCTTTACTCCCAAACACAAGGTGCCCCGGTGCCTGCCGCACTGCTTTTTATTTATACCTGCAGTGGAAATAAACCCCGCATCGTCAGCCTGGCAAGAGGCATGAGCTCATCTTTTATATTTGGTGGTGACGAAAGAAGGGTAAATAAACAGCAGTGGTGCAGACATCCCTGCCAGAGCCATCGGGGAGAATTGAGGGGGGAGCTTTTGCCATCCCCTTCCGTAGCTGCTGGGGAAATTGAGGAAGGGAACTGAACTTGGGAAGGCAAGGCAGGGGAAAGCAGCCTCGCTGGGCACCCTGGAAAAGGGGTCCCAGCACTCCTGCCCTGGATGAGTGGAAGCTGGGGGTATGCCGAGGTGAAACCCAGCTGCGAGGGTGTTTGGGGCTGCCAGGAGCTCCCATGCATGGGCAGGGGATGTCCTGGAAGCTGCCAAATCCACAGCACAAGGTACTGGCAGGCTGGCTGAGAGATGTTACAATGATGCTGAACTGAAGCTGGGGAAATATTCCCTGATTTGGTCCACAGTTCCCCAGTAAACCCCCACTGTGGGGTGCCCGGCAGCCTCAAACACCTGGCTGGGTCCCAGGGGTGTACAGGTCCTTGCGCAGGCAGCGTCTGTGTGGATGGGAAGGTATAGCCCCCAGGACTGGGTGACAAGGATGTCCCTGCAGCGCCAGCTGATGCTTAAACCTGAAAGGTCTGGAAGGGGTAGGGAAAATCCCAAGTCAGTATTTAAGTCAGCCCCAGGTATGAGTGGTTTGGGGACCACGGGGACCACGGGGACCACAGGGACCATGCGCCCAAGGGCATTGCGCTGTGGCAGTACTTGGCAGCCAACGTCCGGCTGAGCCTGTAGGACTCCCTGCTGCACCCTATCACCCATGCTCTGGCCAGGGACGTGGGGCACAGCTGTCACCCATGTCCATATGCAGGGGACAGCTGGTTACTGGGACCCGCTCAAGCCTCTCCTTCAAAATAACCCCCACACACACCTCGTCCCTGTCACCTCTTGGCTAAACATCCTCCGCGTTTACCGAAACTCCGGGCTTACTCACACCTCCCCAGACTGGCTGCAGCTGCCGGGAGATGTCCCGATATTTCCTGCCCAGCCTGACTCAGCCCAAAGCCCCGGCACCCCTCTGCTCTGCTGGGATGCCGATCTGGCATCCCAGTGGGAGGAGGCTGGGAGCACCCATTGTTTTTCCCTCTGGAACAGTGGTCATCCCGCACACCCTTTCCCCAGCCCCAAATTTATTCATGCTTTTCAGACCCCAATGGGCAAGGGATGCTCTCTGCTGGTCCCCAGCCACTTGCTTGCTCTGCCAGCAGGTCAGCAAGCAGGTTGTGTGCTGGAGGGGGTTGCTATTGGGTTGAGGTTGGGGTTTTGGGGTATTTTCCTTCTATTTGTGTCAGACGGATGGAATCCCTCCGTCATTCCCCTGGGGAAGGGACGGGAACATCTGGAGAGCAGCGGGAGAGCTGTGACTCATCCTGCAGCATCATTAACTTCTTATAGCTGGTTATCATCTCCCTCTGATAAGGAGCGAGGAGCATCCATGGGGTCAGGCCATCAGTAATTGGCTGGGAAGGCTCCAGGGTTAACCCTTTCCCGCCTGAGCATCCCCCAGCTGCTGGGGTACAGCCGGTGCTGGGGAGCAGCTTGGACCACTCCCAGTTATGCTCTCAGCCCAGCGGGGAGCCTAGCTCACCACGGTAGCTCCACAGGACAGAGGGGAGCTGGGGCAGGAGGATGCCACTGCATCTCCAGAAGGATGGGGGCAACAGGCTAATGGCTATTTCTAGCCAATGTGCCAAGGAGAACGGTGCCATGAGCAATCAGTCCCTGTTAGCAGGGTGTAAATCCCACCCCCACCCCCCCCAGCCCCGTCTCCCCATCATGCCTCTCTCAGGGTGCAAAGATGTTTTTGAGTTTTGCTTTGAAACTGGCTGAGCCTTCCCTTTGAACACCCCCCAAGCCCATGCCTAATGATGCAAATGAGATAATTAGGCCTCGGTGGAGCCCGGGGCTGATCGCCTGGGGCCAGCACCCGGCAGCAGCCCCTTCCCTGCGCAGAAACAGCTTGCGGCTGCTCTCCCCAATCCGCGCCAGCATCCTTAAGGCAAGTGACAGGTCCCTGCAGAAACCTCCATGGTGGGCAGGGGGGAGCAACCGGGCTCCCCCGGGATGAGAAGGAGTTTGGAGTTTGCCTGGTGCATCCCGCTGATGGGAGCAGCTCTCTGCAATTCAGCCCAGGCAATGAGACCCCAAGATCTCTCCCAGCACAATCCTTAGGTTTTGGCCACTCACTGAGGGGTTTCAGCCCAAAATGGGGGTTGGAGCATCTCGCAGGATCCCTGCCCTGGCTCTCCTTCCCCCGCCCGGCTGGAGCCAATCTGTCAGCTCACTTCTCCATTTTTGCTTGCAAAAATGGGGAACTGGCTGTCATCCCCCACCAAACCCCAGTGGAAATAATTCTTTTGGCCAGCTGAGAAGGTCCACAAGTGTGACTGGGAGATGGGAGCATCAGCATGGACCAAAGCGGGGCTGGGGTGCAGCAGTCCAGAGCTGGCACAACTCTGCCCACCTTGAGGATGCCGAGGGCAGAGTGGTCCATGGGGTGATGCTGTGATGTTGGGGGCGTGCCAGAAAGGCAGCGCCCGCCTTTGTCCTGGGTTGCGTTTGGCCATGCTGGACGGCTGCCTGTCCCAGCACGGTGGCATCTCTCCCAGCCGTCCCCGTGCTGCCCCTGGGCACCGTTCCCGGCCAGCCGGGTGCTTGCTCCTGAAAATGAGGTAGCGTCTCCAATGGCTGGGTTAAAGGCTTCGCCAGGCATTGGTCAATCTGTTTTCTCTCTGGTCTCCGAGCCAAATGCCAGGCACTGTCCATAAGGGACCCGCTACGGCTTCTTGTTCCCAAGCAAGGGGAGGGGGAGGCGAGCAGGCTCCCAGGCTGCCTGGCCCATGGTGGGAACGCTCCAAGGAGATGAGATCAAGGTCAAGGTGCCCAAAACCAGCCTCTGCCAGGAGTTAGGGAGCTGTTCCCCATCCCAGCCCCACTGGCCAGGCACCTCTGAAGCCTTGCCCTAGAAAACAGCTTTTCTCTAGGTTTTTGGGCTTCTCACCCCAGAAGGGAGCATGGCCACACACAGTCAGCTGAAATGGTTGGAGACTCGAGGCATTTTCTACTGGAAAATGCAGTGCTGGGAGATGGAGCATCTCCCAAAATGGCTTCAATTTCAGTAAAGCTACATTTGGTCATAAAGACCTAGAGAGAGGACAGGAAACAGGCTCAAAGCAGAGGAAGCCCACCATCTTCTCAGTCACAACACACCGGGCCATTTGGGGCCTGACACATCATCTTTAAGAAAGTGCAAAATTTGCTCTTTTTTCAATATTCTCATTTAGAAGACGTGAGAAATTCAGTTTTTACAAACAAACCATTTCAAACGATCCCAAATATCTTGGGGGTTTTTATTATCTCTTCCCCCTCCGCCTCCTGCTCTCCCCCCCCCCCGCCCCAGGATTTCTCCTATGAGGAGAATTTCAAAACATTGCATTTGGCTCCAGTTCGAATCAAAGGCAGATTTTGAAACCCCTAGATCTTTGCAAAAGGGACCGTTACCCTCCGGGGCAGCCACCTCCCAGCCCGGCTGGGCTGAGAGACCTCCAAGAAAAACGCATGAGGCAATACCAAAGGATGCTAAAAGGGCTCTTCGCCCTGGACCCCGGTGAAGCAATGTCTCCGTGCTGGCCCAGCTGCTGAGCTTGGATGGACGTGACCCACCCTTGGGCTCCTGCTGGACCCTGGGACATTTCTGCTCGGACCACTGTCCCCATCCTGAGCCCAGGCTGGGTGGTCTCAGCCTCCTCCAGGCACTTTGCCCCATCCCTGGAGCATCATTCACTGCCTTCCCCAGGGAAGCTGCTTTTCGGGGCCTATTTGCAGTGTTTCAGGCTCACTGGGGGTGACGTGGGCCTTCAGCAATGTGCATTGCCTGGGGACCATAACCCCGTTCCATGGATGCATTTTTCCAAGCAGTTCCTCCAGGGCTAGGGTTGCTACATGGTGCCTGGACCTTGATGGCCCAAGCTGCTCAGCCTGTCCCGTGGGTGCTGTCCTGCAGTGGGACCCCAGTGGGACAGCGAGAGCCCCTGGATGAGTGTACACAAGGCAGACATGCTGCCTCGTGCTCTCCATAGGCACGTGGAATTCAGGGTCAGTGGAAACTGGGATGGAAATATTTGCTGGGGGGCGGTTCTTGGCAGTGAAATCATGAGCTGCCACACCTGGGAGATGGGGGCACAGGCAAAGAAATCGGCAAGAGGAAGGCCCGGAGGGGTGCAAGAGCTCTGAACTCCACACCGGAGTGGGCAGCACCACAGGCTAAGGGTTCCTGCTGGGTCTCTCCCTGCAGATGCCTCAGCCGTGGACATGGACCTATACGATGCCCAGACGCTGGCAGAGGCCCTGAAGTGGTACCTCCAGGAGCTCCCATCGCCCCTGATCCCTCCAGCTCTCTACAGCGAATTGGTTCACGTAGCTCAAGGTAAGCACAGCAGGGCTCCCTCCATGCCCAGGACGTTTGTGGGGCTGGAGAAGCTTTGGGAAGCCCCTGAAAGGCTCCGCAGCATCTCCAGTTGACCCCATCTCCTGCCCAATCCTGCACTAAGGGCAGATCCCAAGAAGGACCACTGGAATCATCAGCTTTTGGGAGGTGCTCCCGGAAAGCAAGGAGAGACCCAGTGGGCAGCTTTGCGCCCCCCGCCCCCAGCATGGTCCTTTCATGCTGCAGTGCCCGGAGGAGGAGGTACTGCCTGCCGGGACAGGCGGCTGCCAAGGCTGGGTGATGCTGGCCCCAGAAGAAAGCATTATTATAATATTTTGGCTCTGTTGCCTGGGAATTTTTTACTGTAATCTCGTTAACTCTTGGCTTTATATGGGCATAGAAAATTCTCCACTTTTTCAGCTCAGTGGCATTAGGAAGTGCCTGTTAGGTCCCTGCAAGATTTCCAGCCTTTGTGGAAATGTATGACACATTCAAGGTTTCAGTTTTATTTGAATTTTTTTTTTCAAATAAAAAGGGCAGGGCTCATACCCAGGTCAGCGGAGTCCACAGTCCATCCAAACAGACAGCCTGGACCAAAACCCATTTCAAATGAGTCCTAGCAGAGCTGCTCAGCCCCTTCCAGCCCAAGGCCCTGCAGGCATCACTGGGCACACATGAAGCCCTTGCCCACCGCGTTAGACAGGACCTGAACCTCTTGATGTCTTTGAAACCAGGATTTCCTCTTTTGCAGCAGTTCTCATCTCACTGCCACTCGCTGCAGTATCCTCCATCCCTGTGCATCACTTCCCAGTCCTAAGCCAGATTAGTGTTTGGGCAGATCATGCTCTTGGCTGCCTTAAGAGGCACTAAAAGATCACCCGTGGCCAGACCACTGTAGCCTTTTCCTACCATGCCTTGGTGGGAAAAAGCAATGGGCTCTTCATGGCCTCCAGCAAGGCAGTAGGGACACACAGAGAAGATGTGGGATAACTTACACCCCCTTATCCCTGCCCTGCACAGAGACATGGAGACAGGAGAAATACCCCTGGGGCCAGTGGCACTGAGATGCTGCCTTCCCCTCACCCATCGGAGAGAGGAGAAATCAAAGGCTGCATCCCTTCCAAGGATAAAAACACAATTAGGAAGCAATTAGCTGGGTTGCCTCGTTAAGTGACTTCAAAGGGAAGCGCCTTTCCCCACAGCCTGCCCCAGAGCGGGCTCTTCTCCTGGCACAAAGGGTGCAGGAGGAGAAGGAGGGGGCAGGAATGGAGGCAAAACTGATGGGGATTTCTCCGGGGCTTTAAAAAAAAAAAAATAAACCCAGAAGTCTTTCAGAAGATGGTGCTGGTATTTGGCAGTCTGCCCTGCAAGCAGGCTCCTTTGGCCCCGCTCGAGGCTGCGGGCTAGAAAAGTGGCAGGCTGACCACCTGCAAAAGGAGGTCAAAAACATCCCCAAGTTCCCCCTTTGCCTTTGGACCTTTCCCCTCCAGCATCCCCTGGGTGCAAAAAGGTGCAAACTGGCGTCAGGGAGGCCTGGAGCAAAGCCAAATATCCCACGGGAGCAGCTTGTTGGATACAGGGGTACACAAACACCCCATGGCCATCCCAGCGGGGTATGTAGACTTGCTTCACAGGGGATCTGGACCCCTCACACCTCCAGCTCTGGTGCATCTGGCCCCAAGGATGGATGCTGGGAGCTGGCTGGGCATCTGCCAAGCCTCAGCCCTGGTGCAAAAAGTCAGGGAGCTGAGTCAGCCCCGGCCGAGCCGGGCTTTGAAGCTGAGAGCAACACAGCCCTGGGGACCTCCCTGTCCCCCCGCAGATGAAAGGGCAAGGCCAAGGCAGGGATGGAGGACGGCTGGAGAGGGGCTGTTTCCCGTGCCCGGGACAGGACCATAGTCCCAGGCCACTGAGCTCACAGCTCACAAGACTGGGGAGCCCCGGCCAAGGCTGCCAGAGGGCACTAGGGGCACGGGGGGACACTGGTGGGAACACCATAGGGCTGTAGGCTGCTCGGGGCACCCATGACAGGGGTTCTGGCAGAACCTTCATGACGTACACCACCATTAGGTGCCTGTTTTTATTCACATGGGCAATTAGAGTACCGCTACCAGCCCTCCCTGCTGCTGCATTTCAGGGGGCAAGAGAGACCACACTGGGAGAACTACAAGGGTCTCGCTATAGCCATGTCTGTAGCTCTCAGCCCAGGTGCAGCTTTTCTTCTCCTAAAAATCCTTTTCCCTCCCAGTTTGTTTTTTCTGCAGGGGAGGGTTGAGCCTTTAAACTCCGCAGATCTTCCAGCTGGTGCCTATTTCCCCACCCCTCCTTTGCTCTGCCTTCTCTATGGCTTTGCTGTGCACCAGGGAAGGGGTCTGGCAATTCTCCTCCATCAGAGCAGTAGTTGGGGGTGTTTAGGTGCAGCCCCTGCCAGGTGAGGAGCTCAGCCTCTGATGCTCTCTCCCTGGCTGTGCTGAGTGGTGGAATGTGCTAAAGTCACCCTACAACCTCATCTGGGATGGTGTGAGTGGGTAAAGGGGGCTGGCAGCCTCCAGTGAGAGGTGGCTGAGACCCCCAGGGCATCAGCTCTGTGTACCCTGTGCTTGATGGGGTACCCACGTGTCCCACAGCCTGTCTGTGGGAAGGGATGGGCTACAAAGAAATAGTCAGGGTTTTGGGGGCAGAGGCTGAGGTCAGGTTTTTTGGGGGGTTGGCGGGGAGTAGAGACCTGCCACAGCTCACACCATGTGTGCTGGCAGGCACCGGGCTCCCATGAAAGGCAAGGAGAAGCCCCAACCTCCCAAACTGACCTTTCTTCTCCTGTTTCCCCTCCGCTGCAGAGACCCCGGGCCTGGAGGAGTGCGGCCAACGAGCCAGAGCCCTGCTGGCCCCCCCGGCCCTCCCGCAGCCCCAGGCGCTGCTCCTGCGCCAGCTCACCCGCCACTTCTGCCACCTCTGCCAGGGCACCCGCAGGAGCCGCCTCTCACCCCGGCTCCTCGGCGAGCTCTTCGGGGAGCTGCTTCTCCACCCCACGGCAGCCAGGTGAGGTGCCCCTGTCACACACGGGATGGAGCGGGCAAGAGAAGGGTGACCATAGCCAGTCATGGGCATGTTGTCCCCCAACCAAGCTGGTTTTGCTGGATGACAGCCCACCAGCAGCTCAGCCCCAGAGTTTTCCGAAGGGGGAGGCCACAGCTGTGAGCCCCCATCCCAACTGTGGTGCTCTGACATCACACTCGTTACCACGATGACCATGCGTGATGTCACAGATGGGACTGGGATACGCAGCACCACCCCAGCCCTACAAGAGAACCATCGGGGCGGCTGGCTCCTGTCCCAGGGGCAAGAGGGTCTCTGGGGAGGTTGTGAGCTGCTGGCACCCTCATGGACCACCTCCCCTTCTCCCCGCAGCACCGAGGCGAGCCCCGAGCTCCGCGCAAGGATCCTCGAGTCCCTCATCGTGGCCGGCGAGGCGGCAGAGGTGCCGGCAGCCCCTGGTAAGAGATGCCCGGCTGGCGGAGGCGGGGGGGCAGCAGGAGGGGCAGCAGGAGGGAATTTCGTGAAGGTGGTTTCGGTGGCTGGAACAGTGACAGGAAGGTGCCCATGTCCCCGTGGCAGTGCCTGGTCTGGCTCCCTGGCCAGGCACACTGTTCCCATTTCCCCCCCTCCTTTCTCCTCAGAGATACTGGTTTTGGGGCATTTCTTTGCAGCCCCTTGGGAAGTTTGCAGCTGTTTTCTTGCTTAATGTCCATGTCGCTGCTCTTTGGTCCTGGCGTGGTGCGAGTGGGTCCTGCTCCCCTATTTTGGGGGCTCGGTAGATGTGGGTGCTCTCGGTCGGCGGCTGCTGCACGGCTTGTTTCAGTGGGCAGGGACCTGGCTGCAGTCTGGGAGGAAAAGAAGACCAACACAACCATAAAACGGCAGGACGGTGCTTGCTGCGGGATCAAACCCGGGTTTATGATTTTTGACTTGCATTTAGTTTTCATGTGTGCCAAGCCGCACTGCGTCCATCGACACACTGCTGCTTCCCCCGTGGGGCATCCCCAGGATGGGGATGAGGATGGGCATTTGCCTCCCACCTCGCCATGTGTGGGAAAGGAGCCAGGAGCCTGTTTTTCTGCAGATGTTAGTAATGCCACCCAGCCTTCACCCCCCAGGACTGCAGTTCTGCCCCTTTTATTATCGACACCAGCGTTTGCCTCCAGCACTTCCTTGTTCTTTACTTCTGCTGTGGTGGTTGAAGTCCCAGGCCTCTGCTAGCCACCTTCTCCTGCTGTGTCCCTCTTGCTTGGTGGCATCTCATGTCTCATTAGTGTCCAAAACTGAAGAGCATGCCCCTCGTGCCCTCTGCAGCACTCCAAGGATGGGAAGCAAGTGGTCCATCCAGGCAGGGAGGAAGGGTGCATGCTCACTGGAGCACAAACCACACACCTTGAGGACCACAGAAGTCCATCCCTGTGGGATCCCATCTCCAGGCACCCGCCAGGATCCATCTGTGTCCCCGCACTGAGCTGCCCAGACCCCCAGGAGGCACAACTGCTTCCAGCCCTCCTTGCTTGGAGATGTGTTGGCATTTGCCCCGGTGAATCCTGTCTCCTTGTGATGTATCTGGGTCCTTGTCATCACCCTGCCTCCCTGGGGGATGGCTGGGCCAGGCAGGATTACAACTCTTAATATTCCTCGTAAATCAGCCCTTTCAGACCTGTCATCTTATTTATTGCTCTCCCCCGAGCTCTCGCCCACGAGTTTGTCGAGATCTGTATAGCTCTTCCACCCGCTGATCCAGATGTTGGGCAGCTGCAGCCCAGTGGTCCCCGGTGTCCCCATTGCCATCCTCAGACATCCTCAGACCCTGCTCTGTCACTGGTCGCCTCCACCCCAAACTTAGCGGAGGGGTTGGGCAGGACTCTGGGGTCCTAATCCCCTTTCTGGGTCAAAATCTCCTCTATGGGTACGTCCTGACATGGGCACCCCACCAGTGTGGGGCAGGACATGGGGCACCTGGACTCACCACCCCACAGGCTGCCTCGCTGCGGGACTTCGAACGAGTCTTGCCACCTCCCCTCTCTTTGTACCTAAAAGTGAGGATATTATTACTTGGCTGTCATCACATTAGGATGTTGGGAAGCTTAATTAAATGCCTGCAAAGCGTTTTTGAGAGCTGCGGATGAAAGGGGCTATATATAAAGTGCAAAGAATTATTATTAGCGGTGGGGTCCGTGCCCCAGCCCCGCTCCCATCGCCCCGGCCCCGCTCCCCCACTGGCCCCGCGTCCCGGCACCGTGATTATTTTTGCGCGTGTGTGGAGTTGTGGTTTTATAATTATACATGTAAAATAGCTATAAATACCCTGCAATAACACGGCGGGTGTGTGCGCATAGCACAGGAATAGGAGTCGGTAGCTGACACGGAGGAAACCGCGGTGTGACCTCATTCTGACTCAGGCGTAAATATACCTCGTGCGAGCGGACGGATGAGGGGTTTTGGGGCAGCTGGGAAGGTTTGGGGACTTCCCAGGGGCTACAGGGACAGTGGCCACCTTGGCAGCGAGGGTCATGTTTTGGGTGAGATCTGAAGTTGGCTGCTGACCCCGGGCAGGCTCCTGCAGGGTTTTGGGGTCCCTCCTCTCCCATCTGTCCTAGGGCTGATGGTGGAGGCTTGGATGTGAAAATCAACAAGAACTAAAAAGTAAACTATGAAATCTGGTTCCTGGAGGGGCTTCCGTGGGTGCATTTGCTGTTGCTGAGTTTGCGTCATCCCTTCCCGCAGGCACAGCTCCTGGTGGGGTCTCTGCAGCTGCCCATGGACGGGCTGTGAAGGGGAATGGCATGGGATGAGTCTGTGATGGCTCCTGAAAGCTCTTTCTAGAGACTGGGGGACGCAGCAGTGGGGTCATGTTGGAGGCACTGGTTTGCATAGGGCAATGCTATGGGTCAGTGGCAAAGCTGGGGCGGGAGCCTGGGGCTGGGCGGCCACATCCAGGCCATTTTACCATGCCCTCCAGCAAGCCCCCGGTGCTGGGCAACCATCCCCAGCCCACCCCAGGGGCATGGGGACATTCCCCAGCCCCATAGGGACCAGAGGGGGCACACGGAGCCCACAGCAGGACCCCAGAGCCTGAGGGGGGGCCGTTTCCCGAGCAGGGTGAGGGGGCAGGGAAGGCAAAGGGAAGAAGTGATGCAAATACCAGCTCAGCTGAAGGAAGATGACTTCATCTCCTTTTCCTCTCCTGGTGCTATTTATAGCCACTTTAATTTACTCCCCTTTGCTTTATTATCTCTCCAGCAAGCCGTTAGCCCTCAGACAGCAGGATGCCTTTACTCACCATGCAGCATTCTGAAGAAAAAAAAAAAACACCAAAAAACCCACACCACCAAAAAAAAAAAAAAAAAAACGAAAGTGGGAGCAGGAGGCAGGGAAAGGCAGCAGAGCACTGGGGGCAGGAGCATCGCTGTCCTGTGGTATAGGTTTCTGGAGAAAATGAGAGGATTTTGGCTCCTTTGGGGGAAAAGAGTGATAAACAGGCAAGGGAGACGTCCCCTTCCTCTTTCCAAGTGGTGGCTGGAGGGGACAGGACCAGAAGTGCCAGACAGGGTCCCCACCTCACCCCAGGACAGCGGCTGCTGTTTTGCTGGACTCTGCTGAGGGAGGCACCCCTTCGTCCCCCAGGATCCCCAGCCCTGCCCTGCTGTCTGTGGGGCAGTGGTATAATGCCAGCAGATGGGGATCAGCATCCAGCCCAAGCGCCTTGAAAACACCTCCCCAAAGAGCAGGTTTGGCAGCCCTGTGCTGTGGGGAAACTGAGGCACGGCCTCCCCAGGAGGTCACTCTTCCAACAGTTCCAAAATCCAGTCTGGGGGGGCCTCAGGCCCCAGACACCCAGCACCATGGCAACACCCCCTCCAGTGCTCGGCTGGGATGGAGGCCACAGGGCTGCATTGGTGCTGGTGGTGGGTGACATCTCGTGATGTGATACCCTGGCCACTTCCCAGCCCAAACCCCATGCAGTCACCTCTGTGACAGCATCGCTGCTGAGCAGGATTGCTGCGTTAAACCAAATTAGACGTGTCTGGCTTTGAAGTTTTTAATTAACTTTTTTCCTGTTTGCTTTCTTCTGAATCCAAGGGAAAAGCCCATCCTCTCACGTTCCCTGGCTTGTGTGTCGTGACAGAGGTTGCAGTCTTGGATGTGGGGGGGGTTCAGGAGGGAGAAGAGGGTTTACCACGCAGGGGCCCTGCGTGGGATGCTGGCGGGGGGGGGGGCCATGTCCAGGTGCTGGCCTGCCTGCGTGGGAGCATCCCCGTGTGGCTGGGAGCATCCTGCCGCAGGGTGCCTCTGGTTTATGTTACCCCTTGGTGTTTCATCCCCTTGAGGCTGCCGATGAGGGGCTAAAAATAGCCAGGAAAAAACCCAACCAAAAACCCCTGGGTGGAGGGCGGCATGGAGAGGCTGTGGCTGAGTGGTCCCCTGTGCCAAGACACCTGGTTCTGCCTCCTCTAATCTGCAAATAATATAGAGAAAGCAAATTAACACTGGGGAAGCAGGGGGGAGGAATATAAGAGCACCAGAACCCAGCCAGTGACGTGAGATAGGGAGAGCGGCTAAAAATAACAGATCCCCGAAGGCACGGGGAGGAACATGACAGGGATCCGCACGCCTGCCATCCCAGAAGGCGGCCTTGAGCCTCCCCAGCTGCTCTGCCCGTAACACAGCCCAGCCCGGTGAATCCGGAGCGGGAAAAGCCTCCGCGACGGGCAGCAGCGGGGAGGGGAGAGGTGCAGAGCCATGCCATGGAGCAGGGAGCGATGCTCCCACCCGCAGCAGAGGATGGGGGTCCCCCAAGCACCCAGGGCACCCAGCCGGGAGGCAGCTGCTGCCTGACCCACTTGCAGGCAGCCGGCGGGCAGTGGGGATGCTGCTGGGAGACCCCAAGGGTGCTGCCTCCGCAGCTAATTTTAGCCCGTGTTCAATTAATCATGGAGCCAGGAGGGGATCGCAGCAAGCCCAGCCTTTTCCGGTGCCTCTGCTGGCTCCCTGCCTGCCCCCTGCTCACTGCCGGGAGGGCTTGGAGGAGCTGGGGCTGGGGGTACCCCCACCCCCTAATTTTGGGCTGAGGAACTAGGTTTGACCCTCTGCCACAGTCCCCTTCCTCCAGCCAGCTTTAGGCAGATGGGACAGCCCTGGGAAGGATGTCCCACAGCCTGGGGACAGGGAGATGGGAGGCCTCCCTCAGCATCTACTCAGAATCACATGGGGTTGGAAGGGACCTCTGGAGATCATCTAGTCCAACCCCCCTGCCAAAGCAGGTCCACCTAGAGCAGGTTGCACAGGAACCAACTGTTCCTGAACTGTTGTCCAGGTGGGTTTTGAATGTCTCCAGAGAAGGAGACTCCACCTCCTCCCTGGGCAGCCTATTCCAGCGCTCTGCCACCCTCAAAGTAAAGAACTTCCTCCTCATGTTTAGGTGGAACTTCTTACATTCAAGTTTGTGCCCATTTCCTCTTGTCCTATCCCTGGGCACCACTGAAAAAAGACCAGCCCCGTCCTCTTGAGACCCACCCTTTAAGTATTTATAAGCATTGATCAGATCCCCCCTCAGCCTTCTCTTCTCTAGACTAAAAAGACCCAAGTCCCTCAACCTCTCCTCATAAGGGAGATGCTCCAGGCCCCTAATCATCTCCTCGTGCCTCAGTTTCCCCTCCTGGCTGGCAGAGGTGGCCTTTGCTGGGGGGGTTTCTCAGGTTGCCATACTGCTCCGGGCAGGCATTTTCCTGACACACCGGGGATGCCTCCCTGGGGCAGGGAGCAGCAGAACCTCGATGGGGATGTTTTAGCCACTCCAGAAATCCCCCACATGCCCCAGTGGCAGCCCATTCCCTGGGTGTCACCAGCTCTGACCCCTTCCCGTCCCCAAGCTCTGCAGGTGGCCATGGCATAGCAGTGCCGGGCAAAGTTGGGGCAGGAACTACTGCATTGCTCGGAGACCGGCAGCTTCCCTGGCACGAGGAGGTACCCTGGCAATGCCATGGGGATACGGGGTGACAACCCTGTGGTCCCTTTCTCCCCACGGCAGCCACAGTCCTGCTCCACCAGTTCTGAAGTCGAAACTGGTCCAGCCTTCCCCCGTGACTGGGAGAACGGCTCCCGACGGAAGCAACGGGCTCGGCTGGGATTGAAACCCTTTTCCTCCCCGCACCGCGTGGCCGGGGCTGATAAGGGGCTGGATAACCCCAAGCATTGTGTGTGCCCATGACCCGCCAGGGGGTTCGCTGCCGGAGAGGAAACGCTGCCGCTCAGCCAGCTGGGATTGGGAGGGAGCCTCCGTGCCTGCCGATGGCGGGGCGCTGGGGCTGCTGTCTGGGCAGCCGTCTTTTTGCCAGCATATGAAGTTTTGGGATGGCGCCGTCCGATCCTCACTGGTGCAAGTGCTGGCCGCTGTACCAGCACGTGCTGGCCAGCTCTTGGCTGTATGGTTGCCAAAGCTGCTGGCCTGGAAAGCCTGCGGGTTCAGGGAGGTTGTCTGGCACGGCCAGGGTTTGGTCTTCAGGGGTTGCAGGGTTCTCCGGACCAGGCTTTGCACCTGGGATACCCCTGCCTGGGTAGCTGCCCCTGCCCCTGCTCCGGAGGGCAGCTCCCGGCGACCAGGCTGGCTGAGCCATCCCTCCCCATCCCGGATGGAGCCACCAGCTTTGCTGTCACAGCCCATCCAGGACTGGCTCGCTCCTCATGCCGGCTGCTTGCCCAGCCAAACTGCAGGAGCACGCGTGCCAGTACACGTGTCCTCCCAGCTCCTGCCCTCAGACGCTGTCTGGGCTGGTGTCACTCTTTCTGCTGCAGTGACTCTGGCTAAACACCACCGGCGGCTTCACAAAAGATGACGGGGAGGGTGACAAAGCGCTGGTCGCACCGCCAGCCACAGCCGGTTTTCCAGCTTGGCACCGAAGCCAGGAGCATCCTCTCCTGTGCGGTGGCATTTCTGTCCCCTGCAGCCTGCCTGGCAGCGGATGGGCAGCAGCATGTTGCCCTGCTGCTCTTTTGGTCAGAAGATGCCAGAAAAGGGCAATGCTGCCCACGGGGAATTTCATGCTGGAGCAGGAAGCCTAAAGGGTGGCTGATCCCTCCATGATCCCACCAGCACCCCTGGACCCTGCCTCCCTCGAGAGCATCCCGGCTCTGCTCCGAAGAGGTGGGAGGAGGAGGAGTGCCCAGTACACACACACGAGCGGCTCTGGGGAAAGGCAGGATTTGTGCTTCCAGGAGGGAAAATAAGTCACGGAGGGACGGCAGGGCTGTGCCAGAGGCTGAGCGCAGGACCGGGGTAAGCGGTGACTGTCGGCTGCTATCCGGGAGGTCAGGCAGAAACGCTCTCACAGGCCTTGCCTGGCTTTAAAATCTATTAACGTCATTTTGCCGTTCGAGCCGAGAGCTGCGCAGGCAGCAGAAACGTTCGGGCACGGCTCAGATCAGAGCAGGATTTCAATTACAGTAATCAAAGGTGACACAGATAAGAAACCCCTGGTCTATGAAGCCGCGACAGCTGTCCTCTGGCTCAAACCGGCACCCATCCAGAGCAGCTCCATCAAAATCACTGAAGTGGTACTAGGGTAAAATTGGATTGCGAATCCATTTTCATCTAGCGTGGTGGAAAATGCTTTCCCTGCGCTCCTTGGGGAAGAAAGCCACCTTCTCAGGGGAGCAGCAAGGGACGAAGGTGCCAGGCATGGAAGAGAGGACATTATCCCCCAGCGAAGGCGCTGATGGTGAATGATGGATAATAATGCTTCCAGTGGGTGACCTGCTGTCTGTGCTGGTGGAGGCCATGTGGGACCATGGGGTGGACACACCAGGAGGGTGCCTGCCCTTCCCACCGGCTGGGGAGGATGCTCGTAGGGTGATGCCCAGGGAAAGCTGCCTTCTGCTCCTGCCTCTGCCACCGCTTGAACATGTCCCTGGTCAGCACCCCCCCACCACCACCACTGCTTTTGTCTCCCATAGTGTGAGGGTGCAAATCTTTCGTTCAGAGATTTTTGCGCTGTTTGAGCTCTCCTGCCTGCCAACGATGACCCCCTCACCCCTTCAGGCTCACACTTCCGCATGGACCCACCCGTGACCACCACCACAGCCTTGCAGGACCTCGGATACAGCCGAGCCGTGGGGGCACCCCCGGGTCCTGCACACACAAAGGGGCCCTTTCTGCCCCCGCCCCAGCATGGTGGGAGCTGGCCAAAACACAGCAGCTCTTTCTGTGCCCACTGGCCCTGCTCCAGCCTGGCCGGGTGTCAACCGCCCGGCCGCGGCGTGTCCCCCCCAGTGCCCCCCGAGGAGGACGAGCCCTCTCCTGAACACTGGGGGTTTGTGCGGGGCAGCAGGGCTGAATGGCGGGTCTGTGTGGCCGGGGCTGCCGGGCAGGGAGGGAAGGCGAGCTGCTTGCCTCATCTGTTTACCTGGAAGTGGAGATGGTGGCCAGGCCCGCCTGCTGCCGCAGCCGGTGCTTTCATGCTGGAGCTAATGGGATGGGGAGTGCCGCGTTGTGCCCGTCCCCGAGCAGTCCATGGCCTGCCAGCGATGGGGATGCAGGCAGGGACCTGGTGGTGCTTCTCTCCCTCCACGTGTCCTCATGGTGCTGGACCCTCCTGTGTGCTGCAGCTGGAAATATGGAGCCTGGGGAGGGATGTGGGTATGGTGATGGGACTCAGACCATCAGAGGGGTGGGCAATGCTGCTGGTCATCCTCTGTCCTGCAGCGTCACTCTGCCCTGGGGCTCTACAAGGTCCCCATGCCATCTGGATCCCCATCCTGGCTGCAAGTCCCCACACTGTCCATGGGTCTCCGTCCCTTGCGTCATGCCCCTGTACTGTCAGGGTCTCCATCCTGGCTGTGTGTCCTTGTACCACCTAGGTCATCACCGTGGCTGCCTGTCCCCAAACTGTTGGCTGTCTTCATCCTGGTTGCATGTCCCTGCACCATCCTTAGCTCTCTACACTGGCTATGGGGCACCACATTGGCTGTGGATGCCTGTACCAGTTCTGTCCCCTTGCAAGCTGTGTTACCCTGCACCAGCAGTGTCCCCAAGCAGCTCCATGAGAGAGGGGCCACCCATAAAAGCGGTTGGTTTTGTCCTCGTGTGAGCCAGGAATGATGGCCACACACCAGCTGCCAGGGAGCGACACGGAATGACAGCGTCTTCGTTAGCACCTGGGTGCATGGGGGTTAATGAAGCTGGCTCGATGTCCCCAGAGTTCAGGTTGCCTTATCTGTGTGTATCTGTTCCTACCATGCTGCTGCTTCAGCGGCTCCTGATGCCGCACAGCTAATCCCAGAGGCTGCCAGATAGGGCAGGGACCGCTGCCTCCACCCACACTTCCACCCACACCCTGCCTGCGCTGGCAGGGCCAGGGCCACCGAGATGAGCTGTGACCTGCTCCTGCCCCCAGGTTGGCTGAGGCTGCAGATAACCTGAGGCCCAGGGCAGAGGTGCAATGAGTTTGGCATTCTCAGTCTCTGAGAGTGGTACGCGCGGAGTTAGGAGGCAGGAACTGGCACTGCCTCTTATCCTGGACCTTCCAGTTCTCCCAGCAAACCTGTGCCTGCCCAGTTCATCTCCATCCATCCTTTCCTTTAGCTGAAAGAGTTACTGGTCCCCATCGCCAGGGCTCAGGGACTACACCAAGTCTCTGGGAGCTCATGGCCGTGCTTTGAGGTCGCCGAGCAGATTTTTCTATCTTTTGCATACTTGTGGCATTTGGAGAGGGGTGCAGGTGGTGAAGGAGCTGGGGTACCCGCAGAGGCTGGCATCTTACCAAGCAGCCTGGCACTGCATTGTCCCCAGGAGATGCAGGGCTGGGGCTAGACCATTCGACCTCACACCACACGGAGGTGGCTGCAGGCTCCTTGCTGAGCATCCTCAGCTCTTCCCAAGTACCTGGAGGACCCAGGAGTCCCAGCTGCCTGACCCTGGTGCTATCAGCAGGGTGCCCTCCCACTGGCCTCTGGCACCCCTAATTTCTCCACCCTGCATTGGTCCTTCATGCCCTGGGGCAGGAGGAGCATCCAGGGCTGTGCTTTGGCACCATCCCAAATTTCCAGCCTGGCATGCACAGTGCCATGGCAGCGCCTTTATTTTTTCAGCTGCTTCCCTGTTTTCTTTGCAATCGGGCTCTTTTGCTGGGTGATGGCAATCACAGGGCTTATTTGGGGGGGGCTCAGCATGCCGCTGAGCCAGCAGCTTGCAGCTTGGTGCCCAGACCCAGCACCTCGTGGTGGCCTGTCCTGTCGCGCACCCCACATCTCAGATGGCTCTGACCCTCTCTGGCCGTGGCACAGGGGGAAAAACATCTCGTTTGGGCTTGGGAGAGACCATTTGGCTCTGCACACCCCAAAGTCACCCTGGGGCCTTAAAGCCACCCACTCCCATAGACATGGACTGCCCAGACTGATGTCCCCGAGGTCACCAATGCCACCGGAGCTCTGGGTCCACAGTAAGATGGGGCCAAGCCCGCTGAGGCAGGCACCCAGCATCACTGGTACTGCTCCCATTCCAACGCTGGCGCCCCCCGCTCCCAGCCTGTGCTTCTCCAGAGCATGTCTCCTGTTGCCTCCTGACCCTGCTACGTTGGGATTTAAAGCTATGGGGAAGTTGGCCTGGAGAAGGCTTTGCAAGGTGTCGCCAGGGAACGATGGCGAAGGAAGCCACCCCAGGGGAAAGAGTTGGGTCAGGAGAGCGTGAGCCCCCAGGACAGGGTTTGGACGACCGAAATGCCCAGTGACAGGGTTTTGGTAAAGCAAAAAGCACAAGCCCGCGCTGCCAGCTGCCAGCCTTGCTGGGCCATCTCAGGAGAGGTTGTAACCATCGAGTGGCTGCACATTTCTGAGGGGAGCTCTGCTCCACAGCCTCCGACAGCTGTTTCTGCAAGAGCCTTAAATTGAAACATCTGGAGTGTTTCAGAAAGAGAAACCTGAGTGTTTTGGGGTCCAGAACAATTCAAAAGATCCAAGACAAATTCATGAGCCATCAGGTTTGACCTGAATCTGGTCTTTTCTGCGAGGAAGCCAAAAGCCCTCGTCCAAGTCGTTTCCTCCCAGCTTTTAGTGGGATTAGAACTGCAGTGTCCTGCTCTGGCAGGCATCCCTCTGTGCTGAGCACATCCAGTCCCTGAAATCCCTTCGCCCTGGCCCCAGAGTCCATCTCGGCATCCTGACGCTTGCTGCTGCCATCACTTCCAATTTAGACCTTCTTGTGGTGGAGACCAATATAGAAGCACTTTGCAGGATGGCGTTTCCCTTCCCCAGGGAGCCGGCGCCGGCGCTTCGCTCTTCCCACTCGCCAGCTCCGAGGAAGACCGAGGAGCTTGAATTACTTTTTTCCAAGAAGGGTGGATTTGGTTTGCAGAAAGATAAGGGCTGGAGAGCAGTTGTTCTGTTCTGCTGAGCCTTTTGCCATCTGGAACAGCTTTTGGTTTCCTTCTGGATGCCCCTTCCATGGCCTGTGTCAGCAGGGCTGGGAGAAGGACAAGGGCATCACTCAGACCCCCAAGGAAGGGGAAGGGTGAGGAGATGGAGCTGGGGGACATGCCTGTCCCCGTGCATCCTCTTTGCAGGGGTGAGGGAAAGTCAGCCCAGGCAAGCGGAGAGCTGGTTTAGGGAAGGCCTTAGGGACAGGATTTAGTGGTGGACTTGGCAGTGCTAGGTTGGACTCGATGACCTTAAAGGTCTTTTCCAAACTAAATGGTTCTATGATTCTAAATCCCACTGTGCCGGTTGTGGAAGTCCTCTGGTCAGCCCTTCTGTGGGATGTGACTGCTCTGCTTGAGCTGCTGCCTGCCCGTCCCCTCACTGGGGTGGTGGCCATGAGCCATGGAGCCACTGCTTCTCGTGCCGCATCCTCCAGCCCAGGAGTGGGGAAGGCCTCATCTTCTCCGTCCTCCCTCTTTCCCTCCTGGGGAGAAAGGCAAAAGCAAAGAAGTCAACGCCAGGACTGGATCGCCCAGGGTCTAAAGCGAGGAGAGTTCTTCCCAAGGTGGAGAGTCTTGGGTGAGGTCCTAAGACCCCAGTCGAGGTCTCTGGTGTCTAGTAAGAGGTTGTGCTCCTGCAGCTACTTCATCCTCAAGGAGGCCATAAAAAGCATCTCTCAGTGCTCCTGCTGCCTGTTCCCATGGAAGCTGGGGGAGAACTGGGTCTCTTGGGTGCAGTGTTCCTCCCAGCAGGAAAACACCCTGCAGAGCTCTCCCTTGGCCCTGCCCAGCTCTGAGCTGGTCATGCCTGTGCCACATGTCAGGGTCCCCCTGGTCCCCGCTGTCTGCTCAGTGGCTCTGCGCCAAACATTTCCTATGGTGGTGGCTTTGACTTGGTGTCCCCAAATCTGACACCCGGCTGCTGCCCAGGCAGACTGTACCATCCTCAGCATCCAACACTTGAAACCACAACCTCTCGATGAGCATCCTCCCCAGAGAGGCCGCTCTCTGCAATTAATCCAGGCATGGTTTATGCTAACGACTCTCCCCACTTTAAATTATAAATGGCCCTTGGCATGTGTGCACACAAACACACGTGCGTGTGCAGAGATCCTTTAAGGCCATCATTAGCTGTAATTAGCAGGATCTGTCACTCATCTTTGGCAGTTAACGATGAGCCCTGAGTCAGAGGAATCCGGCGGCAGATAAAATAAACACGATTTCAAACAGTTTGGAAATAACAAGCCCTCATTAATCAGACAAGCCCCAAAGGGAAGCGCTTGGAAAAGCGTCGGCTTCTTTGCCGTTGCCAAGAGCGGGGCTGGGTGGGCTCCCTGCCGGCCCCTGCTCTCCCCAAACTCCACTCTCCAGCGGGAGTGGGAGGCAGGATGCTTTCTTGCTTGGCTGACTCCATGGCAGGGCTGAGGTATCAGAGACAGTCGGCTCGAGCAAGAGGCCTAAGAGGCCTGAAAACTGGTAAAACCCACCCAAAAGGGCTCCTGCAGGGCCCCTCTCCGGGTGAAAGCAGCCGAGGCAGGATCTGGCTCTGAGGTGCAGGTGGGGGCAATGCCAGTGCCAGGGCTCAGCTCTGGGTACAGATGAAGCAGTTCTGGGGAAGCACATCCCATGGCCACCGCTCACCCCAAGACATGAAAGGCTGTGTGCTAAGGGTGCATGGAAGGCAGCGGGAGCATCCCCGGGATCCAGCCGCACAGGGCAGATCAAGATTTGGGGAAGGGGCCGGTACAAGGGATGTTTCCTAGGGAGCAGGGGGAGCTGGAGAGGTTTCTAGCTGTCACAGCTGCAGCTAAATCACAGCAAATAGGAGGGGAATGGGACACACGAGGCTGGATTATATTACAAAGGAGCAGTCCATCATGGGGTATTTAAAATAATCCGCTTAGATGCACAGTAGCAGATTTGGAGTGCTAAGGGAATTGAAGGCGCTGTGGCTTTGCAAGGCTGGATCAGATCTAGTTAAGATGCCACTTAGGACAGTACATCCCATTCTGCCTTGCTGCCTCAGGGGACAGGCACATGGCACCCGCAGCCCCGGCAAGGCCACCCCCACCCCACCAAAGAGAAACCCAAGGTGACACTGACCGTGTTGGGATGGGTGGCAATGTCCTGTGGCATCTCCCTGGGACAGGTGGCAGGTTTGAGTGCTGCCAGCCCCACAGCATGGAGCCATGGGCTGTATTAGGCACAGGGCAGAGAATTCCCATGAGGGGCCAAGCCTTTGGAGGGGTGAAGGAGGTGTAACTACTGCTTGGGGTCCAGGGAACACTGGTGTAACTCAGTGGCACCTTCATGCCGAAGCCAGTTGCCCGGCAAAAGAGCTCAGACCAGAGGATGCCCAGGAGGGAGCTCTACCCACACTGCCAAGGGATGGGAACCTCCTCTAAGGGCATCCTTGTGGCATTTTCAGCTCAGCCAGGTCTGAGGACCTGGCATGGGGTCCCCAGCAGGCTGGGACAGGTTGTCACAGAGGGTTGCATGGGGCTCTTGGTACCTGTTTGAGGTGGGGGGGGAGCTAGGGCTGCTCTGAGGATGGGTGGCCCCATCTGCAGGGATGCCAGCCAGGCTGCTCCACCCCTGTGTGGGCTTGCAAGCCCCACAGTATGGCTGGTGGCTGCAGAGTTGGGTGGCTCCTAATGCCATGAGCTAGGGGATCCTCTGCTGGGGTCTAGGGTCAGTGTGGGGTCTGCATGGATAGAAGCAGGGCTGTGTGAGCATTCCTGAGCATTCGCACACCACTCCTCTGCGATGGCCTGAAAGCTAAGACCCAGGGAAGCCAGCTCAGCCCAATAGAGGGATTTCATCCCAGAGACTTCATCCTGGGCAAGCATTCTCCCAAAAGAGCATCCTTCCAAAAGCAGTTGGCTTCCACCTTGGGCTAGTACCTCCAGGCTCCTCTGATCTCCAGAGGTTCAGCCCTCGGTGGCCCCGTAGAGCCAGACCCAGCAGCAGCCTCTCGGCGCCAGGCAACGTTGCCGGAGATGACCCCGGCATGGAGCTGGCCATCACTCTGCCCATCCCTTTGCTCCCAGGGAGGGCAGGGCCCAGGAATATGCCCACAAAACCCACAGCCACATGTCAGATTAGGCCACGGGACTGCCTGCCCCTCTCCTTGCCCTTAAGATGTGCCCTCTGTCCCCCCCTGACCCCGCTGTAGTGCCGCGCTCAACGCGAGGGCTCACTCCTACAGGTTTAACCACTGTCCCCAGCTCCCCTGAGCATTAATCCAAGGGAGGATTAAGGTTAACAAGCTCCTGGAGCCACCCAGCCCTCATGCATCCCTCATGCATCCCACTCTGTTCTGGCCCCAGAGAGGGCATGATGCCCCGCTGTCCCCCTGGGACTTGCTGCTGTCCCCCTCGAGCCCCCCAACTTCTCCTCCACCAGCATGCATCTCACTGGGGTTGTGTGGCACATGCTTGTCTCCCTGAACTGGGGCCCACAGGCTATCCCTGGGGCTTTGGGGTCTTCCAAGCCTCAGTGAGCATCTTCCCGCTGCTCCCCCGGGGTGGGGACTGGGGCAGTTATTAGCTTCTCCCCCCACTTCTCCCCTGCCCCCTGGGTGCTGTGCTCCAGGTTGCTCATTCCTAGATAGCTCTGGGTTTGTGATGAGTAGTTTAAATGCATGGAAAATACCTTAATCCCTGGTAAACCCCTGATCCCTGCCTGCCTCATGCTCCCCATGAGAGCCCCCCACTCCCGTCATAATCCCTGGGGACAGGTCATCTGTGCACCCTCCAGCCCTGGTGACAAAGGACCCTCTCCAGGGCATCCATGAGCTCCTGGGGCTGGCATGCAGGCTCTGGTTAGCCTTGCCCAGGGAGTCCTCTGTCACCTGCAGGGAATGGTGGGGACAGGGCCCCCAGAGACGCTCCTGCCATGGGGTGGGATGGCCTGGTGCCACCAGCTCCAGAATAGGGGTTTTTAGAGAGAACCAGAAAACTGTTACCTATTTTTAGATAGTTATGATTTTTTTTCATTTCTGTTTTGGGTTCCTTTATGCTTCACAGTGAGCAGAGTCCCCAGCCTCCCAGTCCCTGTCCTCCCCAACCCCTGCCCCATCCCATCCAAGGGCACTCCCCAGGACATGGAAGTGGAGGAACGCTGGCTTGTGGGGTGAAAGAGGGCCTGGCTCTGTCCCCGGCCCCATTTCCCCAATGCCGACAGCTTCTGCTGCCTTCACCTGCCCTGACCCGTGGCCCCACAAGCTGTAATCCCCCTCCTGCTGCACCTGCAGGATCAGAGGCTGCCAGTGCCAAACCCATCCCAGTGAGAAGAGGGCACCAGGGAGGTGGTAATAAACCCTAATGACACCCTGGGGAGAAGAGGAGGAGGAGGGTGACAGGCTCTCCTCAGTCTCTTTGTTCTCTAAATAGGCAAAAGGAAAAAAATCCCTGATTGCAGAAGTGTCTCCTACATTTATAAGAAGCAAAGACAATGCTGGGATAGAAGCTGAGCTGAGCTTTTAACCAGCCAGATTACACTTAGCAGGAGCATTTACCTTTGCCTCTAATCCGCCTGCCACAAAGACTTGCTAACTCCTTCCCGGATTTAACTGGAAAGCTTGAACTCTTCCCGCAGAGGAGAGAGTTAAACCCGAGCTGGAAGGACCACGAGGACCAGGGTCAGCATTCCCCTCTGCCCCAGGCACATCAGGTTTGGGATGGACATTTTAGCTCCAAACTGTTTTTCTCTGGCAAGCCAGTCCTGCAGGCAGGGTGGGCAGGAGAGGAGCAGGCGTTGGGACCCCCTCGGTCCCTGGGAGCTCAGTGCTGGTAGCTTCAAAATCAGAGCCTGTGCAGAGCAAAAAATTTGGATGTTTCTGAGCAAAAAAATCACTGCTGCTTAAACACAGAGCAGAAGTGAGAGCTCTGAAGGAGCCACCTGGCAGGTGCAGCCCCTCTTGTTTTCAGCTGGATTTCTTGCAAGAGCAGAAAACATCCACAGCTGACGCTGGGTGGCTGGGACAGGCAGTGGGTAGAGGTCATTGCAAGATATGGCCATGCTCCTGACACCTGTGGCTGGTGTACCCTGGCTCCCCAGGCTCCCCCACCCCAGAGCAGCCACATCCTCCATCACCTGCACTGGATCAGGCCCATCGGTCCTCAAGAGCCCAGGGCACTGATGCCTGTTAGTGTGTACTGGCACCAATGAGTATTCCCTCACAGGATGCTTCACCTCCATGCCAGGGAGGGGAGAGACAAAAATCACCCCCCAGCGCTAAAGTCTGCAGGCTGAGGCGGGAAGGAAGCATGAGCTAAGGGAGCAGAGCCAGGTCTGAAACCTCCCCTGACTTCTGGGAATCGGAAGTTTCCCTGTTGGCACGGCTGCATGGGAGGGGACGGCGAGTCCCCTCGGCCAGACCTTGCATGGTCTCCCTCCATCCGGCAGCACCTCCCGGGGCGCGGGGGGGTTTGAGCCTCTGGTGCAGCTCAGGCAAGGGTGACACAGGTAGCCACCACACTGTTGCCACCGTGCCACTGCCCCAACTCCTCGCACAAAAGACAGAAGCCGAGTGAGCCAGGGGTTTCCCGGCTCAGCCGTGGCCATGGGTGCCCCAGGGCTGAGTCGGCTGCTGGCCTGGCCTCTGCATGCCTTTGCTTTCCTTGCCTTTCATCTGCCGGCACAGCCAGCTGCCCCAGTGCCACCACGCTGGAACCAGTGAGGGGCTGGGGGCTCCCCTGGGCATGGCAGCAGCTGTAGCCACTCCATCTGGGGTTAATGTTCGCAGCATCACCGTCAAGCGTTACGCAGAAAGCACCTGGCAAGAGAAAAATCCACCTCACGTGTTTCCAAATTTGGTGCTGGGACCTGTGTCTTGGGGCAAATGGTGGCTTTGGCCACAGGATCCCAGGAGGGACCATGTGCATAGGATTGGGGTGGCAGGCAGGGGTCCCCTCCAGTGCCGTACTCCAGCCTCCTGCATGCCAGCTTCCAGAAATGACCTGAAATCCTACATCAAAGGTGCCCCTAGCACCTTGAAGGCATCTAGGCAGGTTTCAGGCTCGCCTTCTATGTTCAGTCCTGTGGTGGGTGAGCTCCACAAACGCATGAGGACACTCATGCTGGGATGGGGGTTGTTGCTGGAGAACAAGAAAGCATGATTTGGTCACCAAAGCTTTTGGGTGAAGATACATCCTCTTGGGACTGCTGCCTTCCCAGTTGAAGCAAAGGGCTCCTGCCTCTGCCGCCTGGCACAGGGCTGAGCAGTGATGCCCACGGGCAGCGGTGAGACCCTCCTGTCTGAATCCACGCAGAGTCTCTGAATATCAGAAACTCCGGTTGTGCTCTGCCATCCCTGCCAGCCACTGGCTCCCCTGAAACCTCCTCCTAGGGGAAAAAACTCCTGAATTTCCCCTTGGAAATCAACAGCGCTGCATGCTGGGGTAGTGGGAGAGGAAAGGGGGGCCACTGCTGGACCACAGGTCAGAACAGCCAGCCAGGTTTCCTTCCTCACTGAATTCATAGTGACCTAGCCCTGGTGTGAGTGGAAAATCCCTAATGATGGGCTCCATGTCCATACCACAGCGTCCCATCCCTGCAGCAGCATCCTCCATCCAGCTCCTCCTCCCAGCCCCAAGTGAATGTGCCCCAAGGGGTCCAGCACACAGACAGGGGGGGCTCCAACTCGGGGCAAATGGTTGCATTTCGAGGCTATGAGGTGGCAAGTGAATCTGCGCCATCAGGCTGCGAAGAGCAGGACCTGGCTATGGAGAGAATCTGCAGGATCTGCAGGAAAGAGGGGGGTATCCTTCACCCAACCATGGGACACCCCCCCCCCCACCATGCACATCCTGCTTCCCTGCCCAGCCCTGGCAGGGCTGGCACCTGTGGGTGCGACTCTATGGGATCCAGAGGGGGGAAAGGGACCTCAGAAATGGTGAGAACTGGCCCTGGCTGGGGGGAGGAGCTGGAGGTCCTCAGGAGCCCACCCCACCTTTTGCCACTCGTATTCCTCACCCGCTGCCTCCCTAATAAGCATCCCACCAGATTTCAATGTCTTCACCCTAAAAAGCAGCAGCAACCTCCGGGAAATGCTTTTTCCAGCGGCCGGGGCAGGTGGGCAGGGCTGCAGAGCCCCCCTACCCCACCCCGGTCCCCTCCTCCAGCCTGCCGGGCAGGGGGCCAGCTTGGCTCCCTTTCTGCAGGCAGGGCTGGTATGTTCACCACAAGCTATAGGTGGCCCGGCTGCCGCTTACAGTAAATCTGAGTAAGTTGGTTTGGGCAGAGCATTTGAAGTCCCGCAGGCAGCAAACCGGCCGTATCCGACTGGCACAATCATCTGCCGCAGGCGTCTCCCGTTTCCAGCTCCTTTGGCTTTCCCAGCACCGACCCGCCGTGCGTCAGCCTCCGTCATCGGCATGAAGCCGCTTTCCCAGGGCTTCCCCCACCTTCCCGGAGGCAGCTGATGTCTCGGGGAGAGGAGCTGTGTCTGTCGTCCCCCCTGCCTTGCTTCGGCTCTGAGCGCACAGGAAAGCCGCCGAGGAAGGATGCTGGGGCACTCGGTGCCAGCACGGTCCCACAAACCACCACCCGGCCACCCTCCTGCTGCGTCTTTCTCCCATCGCTGCCCTCCGGCTGCAATATCCAGCAGATTTTTCTGCTTTCTTGGGTGAATGTGAAATCTTTGCCCCTGTGGTGGCCAGTGGATGAACCTGAAGCACCACCCAAGCATTTCTTTAAGGGCTTAAGTAGAATTTATGGGGTAAAGATGCCTGCTCCAGCATCTCTTCATGGATGGGCAACTCCAAGCATTGGGAAAAGGCAAGATTTGGCTTAACCAGAAGAGCTTCTCTGAGCCCTCAGGATCACATTTTGCATTTTTCTCTCCCTGACCCACAAGGATTTCCTCCCTACCCGCTTGTTAAGTGAAAACCACTGAGGGTCTCATGTGACAGGTGCCTGTGAGGCTTGGGGCTGCAACGACTGTCCCACACCTCACTTCATGCTTGCACCCTGAGTCCGGAGGAAGGTGAGGTAGATGATGGCAGAGATTGAGCCCCGTCTGTTGAACAACCAAGAAGCAGAATGCAAGCAAGGCGCTAGATCACCCAAGGACAGATCACCTCCCAGACGCTGAGCCCTGCCACCCCTGTCCGAGCAGCCCGGGGACATTGCCCCAGAGCAGCTCTGCCAGCCCCATGGCGCCTTCTACATTTGGCCCAACCCTTCCCGGCATGGGAAAGGATGCACAGCAGACACAGGCAAGGGATTTTCCAGGGTGGGAGCTTGCTCCTGGTCTGGTTTTTCAGAAGCAGGCTGCAAGCTCATGAATCGGAGGTATTTTTCAAGTTGGTTCCTGCAGTGAAAGTGATCAAATAATTGTTTATACACCCATCTGGCCCAGCGGCTCATGCTCACGGAGCAGAAACTTGCTTCAAGGCTGCTGGGATGTGGTTCCCCTGTGACACTGTGGCATGTTTTTAAGAGGAAGATGTTAAGGTTGCAGGTGCCTTTCAAGGTAGAGCTATGCCACAGCCCAGGCACACTGCCGGCTAGTCACCGGGCCGGATTCGTGCCACCTTTCTCTCTGTGGAGCAGCAGGAGAGTTGTACCTGGCAGCAGGCCTTCCCTTGTTCCACTTGCCCAAGAGGGTGCCCCCAGAATCTTCTCCACCCCTTGTCCTCTCCTTCCCCCTCCCACCAGTTTGCAACCCCACAGCCTATCTCTGGCTCTTCCCACCTCCCCATGCTCCCTGTGCTGGAGCAGGTGTCTGGAACAACCTTGCTGCTCCAAGGGAGGATGGAGGACACACATCCCCACGGGAAAGTCAGGCTTTCCCAGTGGCAGTGTCTTCCAGCCCCCAAAGTGACGGTGACACAAACATTTCTATTCAGACCAACCGTTTTTTCAGGCATTTGTAACCCCCTCTAATGTGTTTTTCTCTTTCCCTCTCCTTTGGGGTTGGAATTATTCTGGCTTTGTGCAAAAAAACAACTCTGAAGTGCTCGGGGAATGGAAACTTCCCATTATACTTTTGAAAAATAATATTAATCTTCTCTCTCCTTTTATGAAGAGCTTTCTCCCCAGTGGCTAAGGACTGGAGGTAAGCATTTGATGTGGAAATAGCCCCTCCTGAAAGAGCCCTTTTGATGTTTGATTTTCACGGGGCCAATTCCAAACCAATTGTGGGGGACACCGGGTGCTGTTGGGGCTGGGCCCCAAAGGGTGCTCAGGAAGGATGCAGGGAAAAGGACCCTTATCCTGCCTGCCTGCCATTTCTCCAAGCAACAGGCAGGTGTTTCCAGGCTTTCAAAGACAACAAAACGAGAGGGATTTCCATTCATGAAAACTGGCCTTGGCCTGATTCAGCTCCAGGACGGAATGCGGGTGCCCAGCCTGCAGTGAGTCATGGTGACAGATGCAGCTTTCGGCCATCCCTGCTGCCTTCCCTCCGACAGCACGGTGGCACTGAGCTCTGTGGTCCCATAAGCATGGCTGTGCTGGTCCTACCGTTGTCTTCTGCACCAGCCATGCCCAGATCCCTGCACTGCCACAGCAGGAGCCTGTGGCTCTGGCTGGGAGACACTGACTCTTCCTAAGAGCAGGTCTTTTCCCAGGGCAAGAGAGACCTGGCATCTCCCCATCAACCGCAGAGAACAGAGGGGAATGCAGAAAGCAGAATTTAGCCTCAGCTGCAGGAATTCAATGGGCAAAGGGAAGGAGAGGACACGCTGGCAGATCCCATCGCCCACCACGCTCCTCAAAATGCCTGTGCTGAAACCCACCCACTGCAGGGAGCCGGGGCCATGGGGCCGGGGCATGAGGATGAGGATGAGGATGATGTGCCTGAGCTCGGTGTGTGTGGAGGTGGGGGCAGGTTAGCTGGAGCGCCACAGATCCAGACAACATCCCCAGGCAACAGCATTCCCAGGCGACAGCATTCCCAGGCGACAGCATCCCCAGGCGACAGCATCCCCATCCTTTCTGCCGGGACACAGGGGACAGTGAAGTGGATAGTCGCTTTGGGACTGAGCCACTGTCTCAGGCTGCCTCTGGTGGCAGGGAGCCTGGTCACCTGTTTGCTTCTTCTACTCTGACATTGCTCCTACCTCCTTATTTAGTGGGTTTAGTATCCACCAACTTTGCCTCCTCTAGTGCAGCAGCAAACTTTCCTCTCCTTCCCCTGCCTCTCCCCCTCCTACTATTTTCTCTCATTTAATTCCTCAAAGCACTTTTAAGAGGGCGTTCACCTGGGAGGTATCGCCTGAAACAAAGTTGTATTGTGTAAGTTCGGGCAAAGCAAGATAAGAGCTTCCAGGCGGCGGGGCAGTAAAGGTGGCTTCTTCAGGTGCTGGCAGCTCTCACAGAGCCCGCAGTGTTTGGGATGTGTTAACCCAGGGGACGGGATTTGCATAGGTACAATACCCCTCTTCACTTTCTGGCAGGTTCTTGGCCTGGAAACTGTGGCATTAAACCTCAGACCAGTATGCTGGCCCCGGTAACCAGCATCACGCTATTTACTTTGTCTCTCCCTTTTCTTTTCGGAGACAATACGCATTTTATGCTTTGTCAGCAGAAGGCAGGGCGAGAGCTCACCCTTCAGGGCATCCCGCTCCTCCTGGAAGGCAGCAGGCACCCAGCGCTCCGTACGCTCCGCAAAGAGCTCCCGTCCCGCGCGTGTTCATGGCACCAAGAAACAAAAGTTTCTCCACTTCGGTCACTGCCAACCTTCGTGTTGTTAAAGAGGCCCGGCCGCCTTTTTACCCGAAAGCTTTGTCCTCAGTAAAATCTGAAGACGTTGCAAGTTCTGTTTGATCCTCAAGGGACAGAAGAACTGCCGGACATCTGGAAATCCTGGACGCAAGCGCCATGGGAGCACAGCTCAGCCCTAAGGCACGTGCTTAGGAAGACCAACGCTCCCGGGAGGCTGGGGACCAGCCGCACATGTGCTGCGCAGTCCCTCCACGCACGGGCAGTAAAGCTGATGCCTTCCAAATGCTCAGGATTTGTTGCACGTTTAGAGGACATCTGCGCGGCACAGGCACTGATGGGCTCGGGCTTCCAGCAAAATGGCTGAAGGATTTACCTGGTGTGCTGGGAAGCTGGGCATCATACTGCGGTGGGTCATCTGCCAGCATGTGCCCACCAACAGCTGTGACATTGCAGCCGGGACTTAGTGAATCTGTGAAATTCGGGGGTTTGATGGTGATAAAGTCCCATCTGGTGGTGCAAAGCGATGTGGTGGTTTTCAGGGACGAGGGAGGTGTTTTCCTGCCTGTTTCTAGAGGATGCCTTGGACTCCACGGGGCTTGTGTGGCAGCAGAGACATGGAGTGAGCTCTCGGTGCCCTAAAGTCCCACCTGTCCTCCAGGAAATTCATATTCTTCTCTTGGGAACCCAGCGCTATTCAACTGAATTCCCGCTTCAGCAGGGAAAATACTTTAACGCAAAGGACAGACAAAAAAAGGTCTTAAAGAAGCTGATCCACAAGCCACCTTTGCTCAAGCCCTCCCTGCCCACCACCTTGGCTGGACGAGGAAGGCATCACGTTCACGTGCTGTTTTTCAAATGATTACCCTACGCAGCGCTGTTTGTTTTATTTCCCTAGTTAGCATTCGAAGGCTGTTCTTCTTGCGCTTATTTACTGTAAAGCAAAGAAAGCCAGGGAAAATGATCTCCAAAGCAAATAGAGCCATGTTTCCATTTGGGAAAACTTAGAGGGAAAGCGCGTGTAGCTAAGCAACAATGCATGATGGTAAATGGGTCGTTTTCCAAGGCATGAATTGCATGTGGATAACTGCAAGGAAAACAACCCTGGCCAACACGCTGCCGATGTTTGAATTCTTGGCCTAAGCGATTTATGAGAAATGAGATGACTTTTCAATACCCCCAAGAGCTTCCTGAGTTGTTATGGGGTGGTTTTTTTTCTCCTGCTCTCGATCTCCACCCAAAACCTTGGGTGGGAGTCTCTGTTACCGCGGCTGGGCAGAGCTCAGAGTGCGGATGCGTTGCAGCAAGGTTCCCTGCACCCAAAGAGCGATGGATCAACTCTACCGCATCCCAGGGAAAGGGATGGAACAAGGGAGTCCCATGGCAGAACTGGGGACTTACCCTCAGTAAGTTTGCAGACGACACCAAGCTGGGTGGGAGTGTTGATCTGCTGGAGGGTAGAGAGGCTTTGCAGAGGGACCTAGACAGGCTGGCTGGATGGGCTGAGACCAACGGAATGAGGTTCAATAAGGCCAAGTGCCGGGTCCTGCACTTGGGTCACAACAACCCCAGGCAGCGCTACAGGCTTGGGGAAGAATGGCTGGAGAGCTGCCTGGCAGAAAAGGACCTGGGGGTGTTGGTCGACTGTCGGCTGAACATGAGCCAGCAGTGTGCCCAGGTGGCCAAAAAGGCCAACAGCATCCTGGCCTGTATCAAGAACAGTGTAGTGAGTAGGACCCGAGAGGTGATCGTCCCCCTGTACTCGGCACTGGTGAGACCCCACCTCGAGTACTGCGTCCAGCTTTGGGCCCCCTACCACAGGAAAGACATTGAGGTGCTGGAGCAGGTCCAGAGAAGGGCAACAAAGCTGGTGAGGGGTCTGGAGCACAAGTCTTACGAAGAGAGGCTGAGGGAGCTGGGGTTGTTCAGTCTGGGGAAGAGGAGACTGAGGGGAGACCTTATTGCTCTCTACAAGTACCTGAAAGGAGGCTGTAGAGAGGCGGGGGTCGGTCTCTTCTCCCAAGTTACAGATGATAGGACAAGAGGCAATGGCCTCAAGTTGCGCCAGGGGAAGTTCAGGTTAGATATTAGGAAATATTTCTTTACTGAAAGGGTTGTCAGGCATTGGAATGGGCTGCCCAGGGAGGTGGTTGAGGCTCCATCCCTGGAGGTATTCAAGAGAGGAGTTGACATGGTGCTTGGGAATATGGATTAGTGTTGGGTGGTGCGGTGGTGTGTGTGGTTTGTTTTTTTGTGGTGGTGTTTTTTTTTTTTTGTTTTGTTTTGTTTTGTTTTTTTTCATCGGTTGGACTAGATGATCTTAAAAGGTCCCTTCCAACCTAGGTGATTCTGTGATTCTGATCCTGTGACTCAGCCATGAGAAATCTTCCTTCTGTTTAGGGCCAGAGTGAAGCCACCATTCGCTCGTGCATTAGCGCTGAAGCTTGATCTCAACCTCCCCCCAGCAGTTCATAGGGATGGCTTTCCTCACTTATCTTCCCAGTGAACCTAGACAATCTCCGCTGCAAGAAAAAGGGGGTGTTTTCTTACCGTGGGGTAACATGTTATGGATATTCGAGGGTGCTAGTACTAGAATAACACTAGTTATGGGATAGTAAAATCGTTCAGGAAGCTGGGAATGGGAGAGTTTTCTGGAAGATAAACAGATGAGGTCACGTTTGGTTGGGGGAGTAACGTCCACGTTACGTAGCTGCTGCGTCAGGGGTGACAGCTCAGCCGTGGGTGAAGGATTAGGGAACCCTTCAGCTCGGCATCCCAGGGCAGGAAAACTATTGTGTTGGGGTTTTCTTTTCCTAATAATAACAACAAATCTACAGAGTTCCAGCTTTGTATTTGCAGAAGTGACCGCTCATCCGGGTTTCTCCAGAATTCCTCTTACCAATGGTGCCACCTTCAAACCAGTGCTGACAAATCAGCCTGAAGGCCACCAAGTGGGGTGGCAGCAGTGCAGGGATGAGACCTCGCTTTTCCTAGACGTGCCATTGATTTCCTCTTCCTGCCGCTTGCATCACTGGCTGTGATCAAAACATAGACTGCCATGTCTATTAAAAAGAAAAAGAGTTATTGCAGAAAGGTATTGGGATTATTTCTTTCCTCCATGAATAAAGTTCTACAGTTCCTCTTAAAATCAGACCTGAGGAATTCACAGAGTGGTTATTGTACATTCCTTGGGAAAAAAAAAAATATCTGAGCAAGGAGTTCCAGTGCATTAAAGCAATGAATAGAGGAAGTGAAAAATATTTTAAATTCCTATACAGTGTTACATTTCCAAAATGTCCTGGTTTAGGACATTAGAATTGGGGGGTGGAGAGGGACTTTCTTCTCTCTCTTTTTTTCCCCCTCTAATTTCTCTAAACTTGTTACAAGTCTCCTTCCATTTTGCTCACCATTTCCAAGCGACTAAATAGAGAGAGGCCTGGAACAACGACAGAGATGCGAAGTGCACAAAGGGACCGGAGCGTGGTCCGATAATTCTGTAATTGGAGCTGCTCGAGGCGAAATTTTTTTTCAAGCCAGTGTAAATGGGGATCGCTGAAACCTTTAACAATCGGTCTGTCAGGCTGCTTCTTTAACGGATTGCTCTGTTTAACTCTCTCTGTTTGTCACTGGCAAGATGACAAGAGAAATTAGTGTACTGGAAAATATAAGGTAACCGGCTGGC